>NC_080188.1:157531935-158156935 GCF_030028045.1 Hippopotamus amphibius kiboko
TGGCAGATTTAGGAGTAACTGAATTTTTACCAATTTTCTATACTTTCCAAATTTTCTTCAATGAAAATGCTTAATAATGAGAAAAATCTTTGCTTCCAGAAACATATTGATAGCAATTCAAAGAAAAGAACAGGCATATGTGCTAAGAGTTCTAGTTGAGTTGACTCAGATCACAAACATAAAAGGAGTTCAGAGGAAGGGGAGAGCTGAGGACACGCTTCTCTATGTTTCAGCTGAATCGCTCACATTTCTTCACGAACAAGCCAAGCTGTGCTACTTCTCATCCTGTGTGTCGTCTTCACTGCCCTACCTCTGTGCTCAAACTTCTCTTTCTGTCCCACCTTCACTTCCTCACATCCCATCTCTAGTTCCATCCAGGCTGAAAGCCCTTGCAGAAAACACCAGTTGCTGTATAACCAATGCCCCCTCCCTTTTCTAGCACTCTTGTTGCTTTTATATTTTACATCTCACTATGGTTGCTGATGTCCATGGTCTTATCTCCCTACACAGCTTTAGAGCTCCTGGAAGGCAGGAACGTGTGACATCTTGTAGTAAACCTGAAGGCACAAAGCTTTGCATCAGAGGGCACTCAGTGCAATTAATCTCGAGAATTAATACGCATGAAAGTTTTGACAGGAGTGAGCTTTGAAGGAAGAGGAGGACCTAGGTGGAGTCGGTTCCAAGGAGGGGAGACAGCATGAGCAGGACCTTGAAATAGGAAGCTGCAAGTTATATATATGGGGAGCCATGAGCACACAGGCTAGGGTGGCCGGTGGTGTTACTCATGGGGTAGAGGCAGATAACAGAGACAAGGAGCAGAGAACAGATTTTTCATGAAGGGTCTTGAAAGGGCCAGGGATGCTGACGCTTCTATAGCAAAACATCTCACACTTTGAATCACCTGCAGAGTTTTCTAGAAACAGAGCTTTAGGCTCCTGCCCTAGAAATTGTGGCTCAGAGGGTGGTGAGAGGGCCGAGCAGCTGCATCGGTGATGATCACAGGAGAAACTTCCATAGGGGTCTGAGGGTCACACTTGGATAAGCTCTATTTATTGGCGATGAGAAAAACAGTGTTGCTACAAAAAGGACAGCTCCTCAGAGGAAGGGCAGAGCGGATTCCAGTGGTGAGAGGGTAGACAGCAGGAGTGAGGATGACAGTTCAAAGACTCCCTGGACTTTTCTGGCTTTGCTTCTCCCTAATCCTCTCTGATGCTAGAGGACTAGTCTCTAAATCATATAGGGGCACTCCAAGATGTTCCCTCCCCTTTCCTTGAACAAGCAGGGCTAGTGTCCAAAGAGAGAAATTTGGTCATGTTGAGTTTGGTTTTCTCCCTCAGTCTTTGCTTTGGGAGATTTGGCCAACTCAGTGATGTTTAGGGAGATTTTGTCTCAGTTTCATTGATAGAAAAAAAATCGGATGACCTTCTGAGGTAAATATTCCCATTTTAGTTCCTGCAGAATTCTCACCATCTGTTTTCCCAAGACAGTTGTATATGACACCCTGGACTCATCCATACACTAGGAATTTGCACAGACAGGACAGAGACCTGGGTGGGCAGGGTTTCCTCTGAGCCCCTTCCAGGAAGTGAATCAGGTATAAAGAAGAAAGGGAAGCTGATGGAGAAACACGTCAGGCAACAGAATAATTTGTTCCAAGTGAAGGTACTTAGGAAGGTAACAAGGAGAAAGTAGTTGCTCCTGAAAAGAATGACTCAGGGAATCTGGTTGTAGGGATTGGAAAGAGAAACACATTCAAATAGTTAAAATTCGAAAAGTGTCTTTGGCATCCCTGCACCATGGAAGGAGTTTCTGGTTACTATTATTATTTAATGTTTATATTTATCTGCATTAAGTGTTTGATTAACCTTTACAATTCTCATGATAACTCTGTGGGTTAGGGAATATTATTCTTCCCACTGTGTAGACAAGGTGGTGAGGGTCAAGGTAGTTATTGGACCTGCCCCTGTGTCTATGGCTAGGATTCCCTGAGTGGGGACTTGGGGTGGGGTGGTGGGTAGAAAAGGGGAGGAATTTAAAGAATGCTTTAGTCAAGACTCGATGATCTGTGGACACTAATTTCTATTTGGAACTGTAACGAGGGCCTCATCAGACAGGACTGGTCAGAGATCAGAGTTGCTCATCGGCTGTATACCTGAATGAGGGTAGATGTAAAGAAGGGGCCATCAGATACAACTGGAGGTGAGTGAAAGATCCTCATAAATGAGATGATGTACCTCAAGATTTTATCAAATACAAGCTGCTTGCCTCAAACTTACCTACTTGTGTAAAGGAGATGTCCTGGTTTTCATCACATTGTAATAAAATCATTTTTTTGCATCCTGCCTGATCGACCTAACAAGAGCTAAGAGGAGAGGACAAGCTCAAAACTGCAACACTGTGGCCTAAAATGGCAAAGTCCTCAGCCCTTTAGGAGTGAGGTTTATTTTCAGCACTGCCCCCCATTTTTGGAGGCTCTTGCCTTCTGCTCCCCTGCCACCCTGAGATACACCTTATGGGGGAATGGAGGTGGGGGACTGGGTGGGAAGGACAGAGGAGGAAAAAGAAAGCTTTCTTCTGGCCTGGCAGTGGAACACCCTCCCCTGCCTTGTCAGGTTGATGTCTTGCTACTTGATTTCCTGATTTCCTATCAACAGTGCTCCTCTCTCTCATTTATCAAAAACCTGGTTAAGTAAGCCTCAGGAATAGTAAAAGACACAACATAGGGATGGATGAAAAATAGAGTCCCTACCTCCCAAAGAGGTCCAGCTCAAGGAAGAAAACAGGCAAGTACATAGTTGCTGGCAGCACCATAACACTGTGATGCTATGATTCCACAGGGACTCAGAGGAGGGAGCAGCTGGCCATATGCAGGGGATCTAGGACTGAGAAGAGGATGCTATGGCTGGATCTTGAATGGCAGAGGATACTGTTAACAAGAAGAGCACTTTCTGCAAAAGGAATGGCACCTGCAGAGGGGACGAGGTTTAGGGGAGCAGGACATGTTTGAGAATACCAAGAAGTGAGATGCATCTGACCTTTAAAAATATTTTGCATATGCAAAAACCCAGTTTGTTATCTTAGACATACTAGTAAACAGCCAGCAGCTACCCAGTGCTGTTGTGATTGGGCTGATGTAGAGCCAGGATGCCAAAGACCGTGGAGGTCATATGAAGATTGGTCCTTTTGGGCCCCCTCCTTTTCAGGGGAGAAAAGGAGGGTCATTGAATGTTTTTCCATGGGTTTCATGATTGCATTTGGGGAGTCTCATGATTACATTTGTTTATTTGGATACTTAGGCAGCAAAGCCAAGAATGGCCTTTCAAGAGCAAGATTGGCACAGGAAGGCCAGTTGAGCGGCTGTGCCAACCCTTCACAAAGGGGTGATGAGAGCTGAGAGGCAGAGAGCATGGAGAGGAGTGCGTGGATCTGAGAAAACTTTAGGAAATAGAGTTAACAGGAGTTTGTGGCTGATTGGCTAGGGAAGTGAAGGAGAGAAGTCAAGGACGACTCTAGGTACTTCTGAAGTTGGGGCTCCTGTGACCTGAGATATGCAGAACAAACTGTCCTGTTCTTGGAGAGAGCGTTGCCTGAGTAAGCAGGGGAGACACTGGCTGTGTGTGCACTGCCTCTGCAGGCTGGAACGCCGTGTTTACACGTAAGAGCTCTTTGACACTCTCCAAACCACGGGTTTCAGCAAGACCACCCACGGGAGAGCTGAGCAAGCAGGGAGGGAGGCTGGCTTAACAGGATGCAGAATCCCCAGGCAGCAGCTTGTTTATAGTCTAGCCTTGCCCTGGGCTGGATCTAAGGTGCCGCTTCCATTTGACCTGTGCCCCAGCTGTGCTCTGACGTCGCATCCTAGTTACCACCGACCTTTCCCCCCAGACCAGGGCACCTAGAGGTGAGAGGAGAGCGTGGGGGCACCTCCTCTACAGAGAGTAAGAGTAATTTCAAATGATGAGCTGACCAGGGCCACCTAGACTGCATTCGCAAGTGAACACAGAGAGGCCGCTTGAGGATGGAGGTTAATTAACTGTGCTTGTTAATTGTTCTCCATCTGAGTGAGCATGACCAACTGTCCGGAGAGCATAGCTCCATGGGGCCCTGGTGAAGGAGGGCTAATCTTTCACACGGATGCACAGGGACATGGGCTCAACCTAGCACGCAGACGCACGTGAACAGACGTATGCCTGCACGAGCCAGGGAGGAGATTGTCCACAGAAAGGAGGGCAGATGTTTTGTTCTTGGAGCCTATTTGGGAGAGAGGAATCGGAAATAGAGGAGAGTGGGAAGCCCCTGGAAATTTGTGTGCCTGTTTCTGAATTATAATAGACCTTGGAGTTTGAAAGGAGCTTAGAGAAAATCTAGTCTAATTCCTTCATTTCACAGAGGTCACAAGCGATTAATCAAAGGAGCTAAAACACAAACCCAGGCTTTCTGACTCCAGTGCCCTTAGACTGCAAGGATTCTGCCTCCTACCCAGACTCAGGAAGTGGAGAGTTGAGCGACAATCTGGTTGATTTTTTCAGAATCATTATCCAACCCAAATAACTGCCTTCCGATGCCTCAAAGAAAATTATTTTCCTTTAATAGCTGACTCTCACTCTTCTGCCTTCTGAACCTGGTTTCTCTGCTGGGAATCATTGAGATGATATTCACAATCAGAGGCCCAAGCAAAAACATGGAAAAGGAGAATCTTTTCTCTCAGTCATTCATACTTTCTTCCCACCAGGAGGAGCTTCTCTGTCAAATGTCAGGGCCCCAACCAGGTCAGGAACTCTCCACATCGTTCCACCTCTTTGCCAGGCAACACCCCAGAGCTGAGCTCTGTCTTCCTTACATCACCTCATACCAGCATTTACCTGTTCAGGAGTTCCCTTCCTCAGAGATAATTGTCACTGTGGAAAGAAAGCGATCACTAATAACTGCCAAAGTGTTCATACTGAACAGTGATATCTTAATGCGGGAACTTTCAAAAATTTTAAAACTATTTTTTTTTTCAAAGATCAAAATACGTTCATGGTAAACAAAGGGAAATAGTAGAGAAGAGAATAGAGTGACGTATTAAATGTATACCCCAAACTCCAGATACATAATTTCAGGTTAAAAGTTATGAACTTTTCCTAAACACTTAGAACTCTCTCCTGTTACTTGACTTCCTCTTTTATTGTTGTATTCAGATGTTTCCACATCAGAACATATAGGTCTATCTCATCTTTTTAACAGCTCCCTACATTTCATTGTGCGGGAGCAGTATAATTCAGGTAGATGGACATACAGGTGTTTCCAGTTTTTTCCACTCTTACAAATGATTTTTAACATTTTGAAGCTAAAGGTAAAGCACCTTGTCTGTCAAGGGTCTTGCATAGAAGCTCCTAAACTTCTCAAGGAAAAAAAAAGAAGTTCCTCTGATTAAAGCTGGTGGGACTGGTGGACTCAAGGGGTTAGTGAGCCTTATCCCCTCTGGTGGGTCCTGGGAAATGTGCAAGGGAACCTCAAGGGGTCCTGGGAACTCAGTTTGAAAACCTTTATGGTAATTATTTACTTTGGCAATGGTATTTATTTACATTTAAAAATAAGTTTTCTAAAGAATGAATTGCTTAATAGTAGAATTGGAGGCAATACATCAAGCTATTGCTGCAGATGACTTTGAGTGATGGAGGGTTTCCTTATGTTTCTCTTGAATCAAATTATCCGCTAGGTGGACTGGCCCAGATAATTCTCCAATTTCCATTTCCAAACCACATTAGGGACACTCAGCTCACCAGTGGGGGATGAAATGGAAAGAAACCCAAGCTGGGAATTGGGGCTGCAGGATTCATACCTCTGCCTCTTCATGCATTCTCTTCAAGCCTCTGTTTCAAAGTGTGTGAAATGGCCGGAAAATCCTTGTCCCTCTGCTACTTATTGCAGTAAATATAGATAAACTCCTAGGTGTTCTAGGCCACGGTATATAGATATGAAAAGCGGTTCTCATTTTCTTTTTTGATCCTATGAATAATAGAAATTTAGGGAAGAAAGTTAATTTGGGGGCAAAAAGATGATGAATTACACTTTGTATATATCAAGTTCTTAAGAAGATTTTTAGGTGCAGTTCTTACATTCAGGAACTCAGATTCAAGCTCTTAGTTGGAGCAACAGAATCCAGGATCATAATGCACTCAATAAATAAATGAATAAATGAATGAAGAGAGCAAACAGCCTCAGATCAAAATAATCACTGTTTTCCTTAAGCTTAGGAAAACATTTTTTATTTGACTCATTTTTTTTTTTTCCTAAAACTTACCTTATCCCCTCCTGGGTGGCTTGATTCCCCTAATAGTCAAAGGATGTGGGGAGGGGGGATTTACCTTGTTTCCTGAGGCTCAGACTCCTGGCACTATAGTTGTGTTGACTGAATACTTGGACCTGAATCTTCTTCCAATTAACTTTCTGGGTGACTTGGTTTCTCTAGTCCTAGGAACTGCTTTGCTGTTGTCTGTCTCTATATTCAAGTTTCCTCAAGAGCGGTCCTCAAGCCATCATATCAGAATCATCTAAAGAACTTGTACAGCTGAATCACTTCACTGTACACCTGAAATTAACATAACATTGTAAATCAACTATTTTCCAATGTAAAATAAAAATTAAAAAAAGAACTTGTTAGAAATATCCTGTCCCAGACTGCATGATTCAAAAACTGTAGATGATGACAGAGAATCTCCATTTTTAATTAGCACATAATGTAATTCTTCCACACATTAGAATTTAAGAATGACTACCCCATACAATTAGGGATGGAAATTCTTATCACTTCTCAAACCCAAGACTTTTAACCATTCCCTTGTTGACTTCCTGTCTACCTGTCTGCTTATTTAGATCTCCATATGCAGCCCAATGTTTTCTGGCTGTTGCCATAGTTTCCAGGTAAAGAGTGCCTTCTACTGGACTAGGCTTCCTGCTGAGACCGGTAACTGAATGTGCCCTCCCCGCTGGGGCCAGTTCCACCCCAGTTGCCTGGTTCTTCCAGCTTCTGACCTTGTTCAGTCTGCCCATATCCAATCCTGCTGATTCAGGACTTCAAAAAAAAAAAAAAAGTACTACAGTCAATATGTGTTAAGTGATTATTGTGTGTCATTGTCTCATTTAACCATCCCAACCTCACTAAGTAGATATTGCTGCATTTGGACATATCCTGAGAATTAGCATGACTTCCAATTTGCTCCAAGATGTGACACGGTGATTTCTGTCTTGCCTTATTCCCCTAAATGGTCACACCTGAATCCCACCCATTCCTTCATATCCAGAAATTCAGCTTAAAATTGATTTGTGGCTAACTCGATAAAAGTGCTTTTGAAGGTTTTGTTTGTTTGTTTGTTTGTTTGTAGATAGATAACTGCTGCTGGTCTGGGCAAGAGGCCGACATCTGTGAAATCTGAGATGAGTTATGGACAATGAGGAGTCCCATGTCAGGATGGGACCCCAGCAAGCAGATCAGCAGGCAGGCAGTAGGCAATGGGGAAGGGTCCTGGGTTGTAGGGTTTTGAGCCAGCCCCAGAGTTCAGGAAGTCAGTCCTTGCGGATGGAAATAGGGGCCCCAAGCAGCGCAGACTCTCAGTTTTGGAGGAACCGATTTATTCACAAGTTACTCTGGATAAGAGCTCACACCCAGGGGGTATAGCTACCAGAACAGTAGTATGTGGTTCTGAAAGATCAGACTTTAGGTTCAAGGACAGAGCCAAACTGGCATCAAGGGCAACTGAATGGGGAGCAGTGGCATGAGGGTCTGGAGCTCCTGAAATCTCTATGAAGATCGGCACCTGAGGGGGCGGGGGGGGGGGGGGGGGGGGGGAGGGGATGGTGATAGCCTCAGCTATGGGGTGAGAACGAACAGGACTTCAAAAACCAGGACCCAGGAAGCCTAAGTCGGAAGCTTTGCAGTTGCAGCAAAGCAGGATCCTTTGTGTTTTGGAAAAATCCACAGCAATTTCTTGACTTGCTCGGATTTAAAACCAAAATCAATTTGTATTAGATTAGCTGTATGTCAATGTAGGCTAGGCTTTCAGGCTCCACCAGTTTTAGGTAAATTGAATTGGCAATTCTGTATCCTTTTCAGGTCTGAGGGTCATGCTGCTGATTCCAGGAAAAACAAAAAACACAAACAAAAAAACACACAGATCAGACAAGCAGGTAATGGAGCCAGAAGCCCGAGCCTTCAGTGGTATGGAGCAGTAGCTCCTTCAGTTGGAGTCCCCAGAGGCCATCTTGTCCAGCCACCTGCTTCCAGAAAGGACAGACTCAGAGAGGTCCAGACAGCTGTAAATTTAAACTGTGTTTACAGTTTTCACAAGAAGAGGGCTGCCCCTGGATGCTGGTTCAGAAACTTCTTGACATAATAACGACTGTTAACCCTTCCCGAGCACGAGCACTTTCACCGTGGTGTAGTGTGCTATGCTCTGTTACAGATACTGCTTCACGTAAACATCGCCGTGCACGATGTTACCACTATTACAGATAAGGAAAGCAAGTTTAGACAGGATGAACTTGTAACTCAAGTTTACCCAGCTGGTAAAATGTGAAGCAGAATTTGAGAATAGTATTTTTAAGGCCAACCATTTATCTACATTACAATGAAATTTGGAGATGGAAGCCTGATCTCCTTTTGTATTACTTGTAGAGACTCTTTTTTCCTAAATCTATCTTTTCTTTTCTCATCCCATCATTGCAGAAATCTGGGTGGTTTTCCAATTGTTTCACTGGTTTTTTGGTCCTGAAAATAGTGTATTTTACTTGGTTTAAGATTATCTTAACTATGACAAGTAAATATTTCCTAAACAGAATCTCTCTGTTAAAAGACTGCTGCATCCCATTCCCAAACATAGGGAGAACCCACGGAGCTAACTGGAGGCCTTTGAGCAGAAATTTCTCTATAGTAATAAGAGCATGGGTACATAATTCCGTGTCTTTCTGGTTTCTTTTGGGCCACCCCAAATGCATGGGGAGCCAGGAATGCAGCGTCCAGTGAGTGCAGAGCCCTGTCCTCCCCACACACAATTACCTGTGAGTCCGTCACCAGTCCACAGGGACATCTCTGCCTCTGTCATCAATTATTGTTTCTCAGGCACCCACTGGGTGCTTTGCACATCAGAGAAAAAAAAAAAAAAGAATTGATTCTGCTGTCAACAATCACCCTGCAAACAGCCAAATAATTTTGATGTTCTTCAAACATATTATAATTAAAAAATTACATGCTGGGAGAAAAATTATAAGCATTTAATCAGAAGAGAGGGTCAAGCTGATGCAATTAGGGAGGGGAGATGTGCTGGCTTTTATCAACAGAGCCAATTTCATCACTTTCCTGGGGAAAGCAATTGGATTTGAGGCTAAGATGATTCCATCAAGTTATTTTTGAATTGAGAAAATATAATTTCATTTTGTTTGTTCAGGAGTATCTTTAACCTCAGTGCTACTCTCTGAGGTCACTCTCCTTTTACAACCCATTGACGTGGCCACAGCTTGCTTCTTACTGTAGATCTCAGGGCAGCTGTGGCCTAATATGTAAAAGCGCTTAAAAAACAGCCTCAGTGAAAAAAATCACAAATGCAGGATAAGAGAAAGCTCCCAGATGGCAACCACTGAAGTATTTTCCAGAAAGGGAATCTGTTAGTAAGCTAAAGTGCTTTTAAGAGAGTTGAATCATTCAATGAATCAGAAAATTGCCCAGGTCTTGGAGTCATGACTGGGAGACCATGGAAAACCAAAAAGAAAACAAAAGAAGCAAATGTGAATTTCCATGCTACCCCCTTTCACAGATCCCTGGGCTGGCTGTACAGCGAGTGGTTGGGTAGGCCACAGGTGTTTAGAGAGGTCTGCTGCTTTCTTTTCTCTGGCTCAAGCCAAATTCCTCTTGCATGAGTCACTGAGATGGAGAGAAGCAGTTTGCTGTTCTCCTTGGTGGAGGAAGTCTAGCTCCTCCACCTGACACAGGAAGGCTGTGTGGGGGTGGGGGATTACATTTTGACAACCCATGCCCTGGCAGGAAGAGACGCCTTAGGGCCCCCTATCAGGACTGGTGTAGGTAGCTGAGGAGAGGGAAGGAGCCCTGGAATGGGAGTTGGGAGACTTGAGCTCTGCTCATCAAGAATTGTCTCCATCCCTAGAATTTGGTAATATATGTAATATGGATACTTCAGTAATGACAATTCCAATCTCTTTTGATTTTATAATGCTTCATGACATCAAGAACGCTTTCATCTATCCTATCTTACTTGAGCCTTATCAACACTGTGTGAAGTGGTTAGGCACATACTATGGTGTATACTTGTTCTAACCTAAAAGATGGGAAAGGGATAGGTATTACTCATCACTATGTAAGAGGTGGGAAAAAAGAGGCTCAGGGTAGTAAGTTATTTGCTCCTAGTCACACCAGCAGATAGGAAGAGCACAAACACAAATCAGACTCAACTGCTCCTTTCAAAACCCTGAGGTATTTTTAGAGGATAATACCTGCCCTAAATTACCCTTGTGAGACTCAAATAAAATAATGCTTTTGAAAATGCTTTGCAGAATGAAAACTCACCATACAGTTTTAAGTCCCTACAGTCTCTGATGAGTGTGCAAACGTTCTATTTCCCATGTAGCTGGGTTCAGCAGGAATCAGTGGCATAAATTCCTAGCTCCAGGAGGCATCCTGTTCTCTTTTCTAAAGGCAAATACTAAGGATGAGGCCTCATCCAAGATGAATGCAGAGAGAGGAAAATATAATAAAAATGACAAACAGATATTGGCCAAAGACACAAAGTAAACACTGCAAGAAAGCAAATTGCTGCTGCCTTCCTCTTAAAAGAGAGGAAATGCTGAACAGCCACCAAAGAGGTGAGGTTGGAAGGATAAAGACAGTTACCAGAGATGGGGATGAAATCACAGACCACACTCCAGATCTGCATGGTTGGTATTAAACATGACAGTTAAAGAGATGGTGAACTGAAACTGTTGACAGCTGAAGGCAACCTCTCCGAGGAATATGTTTGACAGCACAGAGAGGCTTGGCCCAAAGATAAGCATCAGAGGAACACACAGGTAGTCTGTGCGCCTGGCTGTTTGCATATGCCTGTGTTTATGGGTGTATGTGTGTTACTCCTCAAACCATTCATTTATCCATCCAGCTCTTCCTATCTCTTCATTCATTCATCTTTGTCTTCTGCCCTGGGCACTGGTCCTGAGGATACAAAGGTGAAAGACAGAGGTCCCTGTCCTCCAGAAGCTCATAGTATAGTGACAGAGAAAGAGAAGTAAACAAGGGATCACTCCACATTCAGGTGCTATAAGACAGAGACGGTCAGGGTGCTATGCAGGATCCGATGAAGATAACCAAAGCTAGGCTTGCAGCGGGGTAGGGGGGGTAGGGGGGTGGGGGGGAGGGTGGTGAGTAGGGCAGGGGAGAGAAAAGGGATGGAGACAGGAAAACGCCCATGAGGAGCACAGATTACACACCAGTTACTTGCAGCATCTAGGAGCATGCTTTCTGAATTACTCTGCAGCTAGCACCCAAGAGTACAAATGGGGAGGTTTCTCCAACTCAGACTATGGTGATGGTCACTTGCGGCTTGAGTAGAAACTTCTCCCTCCTCCTTGCCCCTACCACACAGAAGTCTGCTTCACCAACAACTCAAAACAATCAGAATTATTTTATTATTAATGATAATTTCAACAATCAAAAGATTATTACATTTATTGTTTCTAGATTGAAACTAACACAATACTGTAAAGCAATTATACTCCAATAAAGATGGAAAAAAAGATTATTACAGTTTTCGCCAGGTGCTCTCTTTTACCATTCCCATTTGCTCACTCTTTTTTAAAAGCATCTAGGGCATCTGATCCACCCACTCTGAGCCAGCTTACTCATGACATCATCAACATAGTATCATCCCACTTAAGATACCTCTTCTGGTCTGAGAGAAAGAAAAAAACCTTTTCTACTTCGACTAGGGGCCACCATTTTTGACTTTTGGTAAAGCCATTCTAAATTTTCAGGCACATTTCCTACCAAAATAGCTAAGAGTAGCTGGTTTTAGCTCTAGGACTTCTGGGCTTCCTCTACTTCTGCTCTCTAGCATCTGATCTTTGCATCTCTTATCAATGATGTTTCTTTTCCTACCTCTGTCTCCTATCTCTGATCCAGGGTATCCTGATGGGCTCTGCCTCTATACTTGGGATTTTTTATCTTAGATCCTTGAACTTTCCATTTATCCCATTAGATATTCATCCTGAATTCTTTGATGCTTTATCCTGAACTTGACTTTTGTCTTCTATATTCTCACTTCAATCAATGAAAAATTTTAAATCTTCCCAATTCTGCTTTTATCTATAATAGCTATTTGAAGGTCCCTTCTCTTTGGCTTAGAGGTTTAATACACTACCTCTCTACATAATATTCACATACATGGTATATTGACCTTCATTGCACATCAAAAACAAAAAACAAAAACAAAAACTAAAGCCTGTTATTTTTAGCTTAAGAAAATATCATCTTACTGAAATGGGATGATGATCCATTTGCCTAAAAGAAATTTGGCTGAAACCAGTTCTCTTGCTAATCAGTTTATCTAGTTTGCCTAAAATTCAGCTCATTTAAAAAGCTTCTTTATAGCTCTTTAAGGATTTCATTTTATAAAAATATTTCTGCCACATCTTTGAGGTAATTTTAGCCAATTTTCCCCAAAAAAGTATTCCCAATTTAATTTCATATTTTTGATAAGTATGCATCATATTTGTATAATTTTATGAATGGTAGAATTATTTTGAATCCTTGAGTAGCTTTTTATACTGATTTTATTTTTGGATATCAGAAAAACTTTTAGCCAGATTTTCTAAAGACCTTATTTTTCAAAGTTCCTTCTCATAATAAATATTTACCAAATCTGTATAAAACTTAATTTACATAACTTTTTTTACTGATAAGCAGCTGATAAAGAACCCACCCCTCTCCATCTTGCTATCATCTGGGGGGAAGTGTATAATTTTCTCCAGGTGCTCATTTCTCAGCCCAGTTCATGTACCCAGATGTCCACTTTGCCACATGTTGTGTTGGAGCCTGGAGTGACTTTACAAAGAGAAACAGGCAGAGGCTCCTGTGTGCTGTCCCATCTGTGGGATTTTGGTCAGATGGACCTAGACTAAAAGCATAAATTGTTGAGGGCCTTGCAAAGCCTTGGGACCTGTTGAATCTGCTTGAGATAAAAAAGAAAAAAAAAACATTTTCTAAAAAGGATATTTTGGGATGGATTTCTAAAGCAGGTGTACAATTCTCAGGGCTAAATTGTCCTCCAAGTACATTTTAATGGGGTCATTTGTGTCCTACTTATCACAGATCAGAGGAAACTTGACATTTGTTTTACTTAAAGCTCTCTTTCATTGTGTGGCTCCCTCAATTGAGTCTCAATTTCCCCTAAAGCATTTTCCAGATTTAGCAGGTCCCCTGTGGCTGTGCACAGATGAGTCAACTTTCCACAGTCTCCTGTTTCTGTGTACAGAAATCAAATATGGGGACTCATGAGGAACTTTCAGTGGTGAGTATATAAGTTGGCCATGGAAATTAATCTTCTTGCATTAGAACAGTGTTGAATTAATATGCTTGAAGATATTGCTAAAGAAATTGGCATCATGATTCACAGAGAGATAAAGAGATGAAAAATATGGACAAGAGATAGAAGGAGGAATTACTGAGACAGCTTAAAATCTGTGCAACAAAATTTCCTGAAGAAAAGAATGGTGGGGATGTAATAATCGAGAGAAATTTCCAGACCTGAATAAAAATGGCCATCTGCAGATTGAGGAAGAATTCAGAAACCAAAGTGAATATATTAAACCTCCTGTCATTCACTACATTGTAGAGGAATACCATAAAGAAAAACCTCTTAAAACCAACTAGAAAGAAAATTAAATCACCTACAAAGAAATGATCACGGTATTGATAGCAATAACCAATCAATAACAAAAGGTGCCTGAAGACAATGTAAGGGTGTCTTCAAAATGCTGATTATCTGGGGAGTGGGGAAGGGGTGGATTGGGAGTTTGGGATTAGCAATTAGCAATGCAAACTATTATATATAGAATGAATAAATAACAAGGTCCTACTGTCTAGCACATGTATACTGTATATATTCAATATTTTGTAATAAACCATAATGGAAAAGAATATGAAAAAGAATATATATATGTATATATATAACTGAGTCACTTTGCTATACATCAGAAACTAACACAACATAGTAAAGCAACTATACTTCAATACAAAATAAATTTTAAAAAATGCTGATGATCTTATCTGATATAGAAAATCATTCACAAGTATAATAAAAATTCTAGCAAACTAGAGATAAAAGGGAACTTCTTAACTTGACAAAAACATGGTGAGCAAACATTATTTTTAGTGGAGGACTTTTAGACAACACATTTCCTTTGAGATATGGGATTCTCACATGATTGCTATTACCAATGGTCCTGGCTGATGCTACATGGAAAGAAAAGAAATAGGACTTATAGAATTAAAAAGGAAGGGGTAAATTGTCATTATTCACAGACAAGTTAATCATCTATGTAGAAAATGCAGAAAAGTAACAGACAAAATTTTGTAATTAAGGTGAATATCATACAAGATCTCTAGATAAAAGATCAACTCATAAAAATATGTCTAGAAAATATTAAAAATAAAATACCATTCATAAGAAAGACAAAAACAGTAAGTATCAAGAAATTAATAATGAGTTTATAAGATCTTGATGTGTACAGAAAATAGAACTATATTAAAGATATAGAGCAATATCTGAGAATGCAGAAGTCTTTCAAACTCTTGAATGGGGCATAATGAAAATATTATAAGGATACTCATTCTAACTTAATTTACAAATTCAATTAAATTCCAATGAAAATTCCAGCTGCATTTTTAAAGGAATTAGATATAATTTATTTGAAAATTTATGTGAGTTGTTCCAAGAATAGCTAAGCTAACTTTCAAAAACAGCAAAGAAAAGAGATTTACCTTACAAGATATCTTGAAAGCATCCTACAAAGCTACATCAATAAAGTTGGTATGACGTTACTTCAAGAGAAACCAAAGAGAACAATTGAACAGAACAGAGCCTTAGAAATCCAAGTACACGGGGAAATATGACAGACGACTGTGGAGGCTGTGGGGGTAAAGTTGTTGGCATACTTTGTTTACACCGAAGAAAGTAAAATTGATCCCTATTTAAAAACATATACATTGATAACTTCTAGATCAATTAAAGATTTACAAGTGACAGGTAAAACAATTACTTTAATTACAATTATATTTCCAACCTAGGAGTTGTTAAAAGCTATTAAAATGTTAATTGTAAAACTTATGAAGCCAAAAATTGATGGATTTGATTACACATACCTTAAGAATTTCTGTTTAAGGAAGGATACCATATGTAAAGTTAATAGATGATTGACTATGGAAAAAATGTCAAGGAATTAAAATATTTGAATAAAGATTTAAATAAAATATTTAAAATACATAAGAAAATGCCTACAGATCCATCAGAAAAATATTGAAACTCAAGAGACATTGTATAAAAGATGAACAGATAATTTACAAAAGACATAATCATTACTAATTAGATAAGTGAGAATTAATACAATGATACATCACTTTCCATACATCAGACAGGCAAATACTAGAAAGCTGGATAATTCTAAGTGTTTGCAGCAGTGTGAGAAGAAAAAGACCAAAGACACATATAGCCTCATGGGTAGAACTTAAAAACATAGTCCTGGGGGAAAATGTGGTTACAGAATGAAGTCTAGCGCAATATCACTTATGTTAGTTAAACATACTTGCACAATTTTTACTTCTTATAGGAACTCATTAGAAAAATACACATTAAACAAATAACAGTGGGAGTGGGGAATGAGGAATTGAGGTTATGAATGCATACATATGTGTGTCATACATGTATACATGAAAGAGTACAGAGGTGCGGAATGGACTAATGGTGATACCGTGCCATAAAACAAGATGGACTATCAATTCAGCTTTTTCATTGGGAGTATTTTTCTTTCTTTCTGGTAACAGTAACAACTATATGAAGAGGAACAGATTCATAAATACTAAAAAAAGAGGGAGAATAAAGTAGGGATAGAATCACTAAAAACGACTAAAGAACACTTTATAAAAGGCAGGAAAGGAATGTAGAAGAACAAGGGTACAGTAATTTGAACCAAGATGACAATAGAACTGTACCAAATCAATAAGAATAACAAACAAAAATGGATTAAATGCTCCTTGTAAAGGCAGATTTTCAGAAATAAAAATAAATCCAAGTTTATGATATTTATGAGTCACATCTAAGACTTACGAGACAGAAAAATTGAAAGTAAAGGGAAAAAAAAGAGAAATATTAGGCAAAAAAAGTTTACCGAAGGAAAACTGGCATACCAATTTTTTGAACAATTTTGTTGACATGTAATTGACATACAATAAAGTGTACATATGTATAATTAATACTTTCTGACATTTGTACATACCTATTAAACCGTCACCAAAATAAAGATAGTAAACCCCCGAAAGTTTACTTGTGCCCCTCTCTAATGTCTCCCTTCAGCCCCTCCACACCCTGGCAACCATTGAACTACTTTTTGTCACTCTAGCTTAGTCTTTATTTTTCTAAAATTTTCTATAAAATGTAAGTAAGTAATATGTGCTCTCTTTTTTTCTTTCTGGCTTTATTCACTAAGCATAATTATTTTTGAGACTCATCCACTATTGTTGGAATGAATAGTTCATTTTTATTGCTGAACAGTGTTCCACGATAAGATAGCACAATTTGTCATTCACCTGTGGATGGATATTCAGATGCTTCCAGTTTTTGGCTATTACAAATAAAGCTGCAAGAATATTTATGCACAAGGTTTTGTACGGACATATACTTTCAATTCTTTTGAGTAAATGCCTAGGAATGGAATGGCTGGAATATAGGTAGATGAATGCTTAACATTTTACAAATCTGAAAAAGTGTTTTCTAAGATGCTTGCACCATTACATTCCCAATAGCAGTGCATAAAATTTCCAGTTTCTCCATATCCTTGCCAACACTTGGTATGGTCAATTATTTCATTTTAGTCATTCTCATACATGGGTAGTGGTATCCAACTGTGGTTTTAATTTGCATTTCCTTAAAGATTAATGATGTTGAGCATCTTTTCATGTGCTTATTTGCCATTTACAGATTTTCTTTGGTAAAGTGTTCAAATCTTTTGTCATATTTTTAAAGTTCAGTTGTTTTATTATTATCGAGTTTTGAGAGTTTTTACATATTTTAGATACATCTTTCGTGGTTTGCACATATTCTCTCCGATTCTGTGACTTTCTTTTTTATTCTCTTAATATCTTTTTCAGAGTAGATTTTTAAACCTTTGATAAAGGACAATTTATCAATTCTATTTTCTTTTATGAATCATGCTTTTTGTATCATATTTAATACATATTTGCCTAATTCATTTTTTCTGTATGTTTTCTAGAAGTTTTATGGTTTTAGATTTTACATTTAGGCCTAATTTTTGTACCTAGTGCAAGACATGGGTCAAAGGTTTTTTTTTTTTTTTTTTTTTTGGTTTTTGGATATCCAATTGTTCCAATATCATTCCTCAGAAAGACTAGTCTCTGCCCACTGAATTGCTTTTGTACCTTTGTCAAAAATCAGTTGCTTATTCATGTGTGGATCTATATCTGGACTCTATTGTGTTCCATCGATTGATCTATTTTGACAGCAATACCATGTTGTAGTGTTAAAATAAATAAGTTTAGAAATTAGGTAGTATAGCAGGATGCATAATGACTCCCTAAAGAAATTTACATCCTAATCCGTAGAACCTGTGAATTTGTTACCTTACATAGTAAAAGGAACTTTGTGGATGTGATTAAATTAAGGATGTTGAGGTTATATAGATTTTCTGGGAGGGCTCAATATAATCACAAGAGTACTTTTATGGAGGGAAAATGGTCAAAAGTCAGAAGAAGGACAATGGAAGCAGAGATTGAAGTGATGGACAAAAGAGTCATAAGCCAAGGAATACAGGGAGCCTCTAGTAGCTGGAAAAGACAAGGAAATGAATTCTCCATTGGAGCCTCCAGAAGGAGCACAGCACTTGCCTACTTTTATTTTAGTCCCATAAGACTCAATTCAGACTTCTGACTCCCAGAAATGTAAGGTAAGATTGTACTGTTCTGAAAGACACATTCAGAATCAGTGGGAAAATTAGAGCTACACTCGTACCACTTTCCCACCCTGTGATAGTTGAGGGTTACATCCCCCAGGAAACTGACTAGATATCAGCCATCATCATCATCATCACAGCCATCACCACACTTGGCCAGTGCTTCAGACCCTTCCCCACTGACACTTTCATTTGCATGGGCCATCGGTATCTTAAGGAATCTGGACACTAAAATGATCCTTAAAATAGAAAACATCAGGGAGAGACACAGAGAGGTTTGGAGACTTCCATGGTTACGTTCAATATCGTACCAGGAAGGACATTTTCAAAAATTTCAATGTAGGTGTCATTGATACCTGGGATATGACCATTGCGTAGGGCACCAATAGTATCCACACACTTGATCATGTAATTAGAAATCAGATTAACATGTTCTTAAGCTACATTTGCTAAAGCAATATACAAAATCCCTAGGGACCAGTCTGAAAATAATCCTACTTGTATAATCAGAGAAGTTTTACTTATTTTAGGGGCTAAGAAAATCAAATTTAAAAGATTTCATCCAGGGGACTTCCTTGGTGGCGCAGTGGTTGGGAATCCACCTGCAAATGCAAGGGACATGGGTTTGATCCCTGGTCCAGAAGGATCCCGCATGCTGTGGGAGTGGCGGAGTCCATGCGCCGCAACTACTGAGCCTGCACTCTAGAGCCCATAAGCCACAACTACTTAGCCTGCATGTCGCAACTGCTGAGGCCACTGGGCCTGGATCCTGTGCTCCGCGGCCAAAGAAGCCACCACAGTGGGAGGCCCTCGCTCAGCAGCAAAGAGTGGCCCCTGCTTGCCACAACCAGAAAAAACCTGCACACAGCAATGGGGACCCAATGCAGGCAATAAAAAAATAAATAAATAAATAATTTTTTTAAATGATAAAAGATCCCATCCAGGCAGAGAGAACACTTAAGAACAAAGACAACCAATATAGGCTGCAAAGCCAAGAGAATTAGACATGAAGAATGATTATGCCATGCTTGTCTACGTGTGAATGTTTTTATTCTTTAAGTACATTTGGATCATGATTTCTATTAAAAAAGAAAAAGATTGTACTGTTCTATGCCACAGTTTGTGATACTGTGTTTCAGCACAAAGAGGAAACAAATATAGATAGTGTTAGTCCTCAAAATTTGTTCTTCTCTTTCAAAGTGTTTTGGCTACTTTAGGTCCTTTACATTTCCATATAAATTTATAAAACAGCTTGTCAGTTTCTTCAAAACCCCTGCTGGACTTTTTCTTGGGATTGTACTGAATCTATAGATCTGTTGGGACAGAATTCACATCTAAACAAATAATGAGTCTTCCAACCCATGACCAAGATATGTCACTCCATTTATTTAGGTCTCTTTCAATTTATCTCAGCCGTGCTTTGTAGTTTTCAATGTTCAAGTATTTCACATATTTGTCAAGTTTATCACTAAGCATTCTATATTTTTTCTGTGTCTATTGTGATGATCATATGATTTTTCTTTTTTAGTGTCTTAATATGGTGAATTAGACGGGTTGATTTTCAAATGTCAAACCAAACTTACATTTCTGGAATAAATTACAAGTGGTCATAATCAAATTGATCTATCTATCATCTATCTATCTATCTATCTATCATCTATCTATCTATCTATCATCATCTATCTATTATCATCTAATAATTCAGATATGTGTTCTTGAATTGCAAATCTTTGAGAATTGTCCAGAAAGCTTTATATTACCGATTTCTATTTTAATTCCATTTTAGTTAGAAAACATGCTTTGAATGACTTGACTCCTTTTAATTTTATTGAGATGTGTTTTATGGCCCAGATTATGATGTATCTTGGTAAATGTTCTGGTACATTTAAAGAAAATATGAATTCTTCTGTTGTTGGGTGGAATATTCCATAATCATCAATTAGGTCACTTTAGTGGATAATGCTGTTCAAGTCCCCTATATTCTTACTAATTTATGGTCTAGTTTTTCTCTTAATTATTGACAGAATTATTGACATCTCTTATATTATTTGTGAATTTGTCTATTTCTCTTTGTAGTTCTATTCTTTTTTTCCTTCCTGTATTTTGAATCTGTGTTAAAAGAAACATTGTATTCTCTGTGAATTGTGAAACACTATGAGATGAACTTCTTTACCTTGGTTAATATTCTTTACTCTGAAATAGTGTTAGCTTGGTACATTTTTTTCCATGTTTTTACTCTGTCCATATTATATCTTCATTTTAAAAGCACATTTCTATAGTAAATTTATAGTTGGTTCTTATTTTTTATCCAAGCTGACAATCTCTGCCTTCAAATTGTTGTGTTTATAGCATTTATATTTAAAATAATTATTGATATAATTAGATATAAACCTATTATATTATTTTTAAAAATTGCTCCAATGATTCTTTGTTTTTTATTATTTCCTTTTATGCCTTCTTTTGGATTAGTTTAGTAATTTTTTATTACTCTCTTTTATCTTTGTTGGTTTCTTAAATAAAACTCTCTATTTTTCTATAGTGTTTGCAATATACATGTTTAACTTATCACAGTCTTCCCTCCAGTAATAGTATATCACTTCACATGTAATAAGAACCTTACAAGAGTTAACTTCCATTTCTCCCTGACTTATGGTATTGTCATACATATGGAATAAAATTCACATGCATTGTTTTATTTTGTTTAAATAGTCAGCCATCTTTTAAAGAGGCTTAATGAATAAGAAAAATCATATATACTTACCCATTTAGTTACCATTCTGGTGCTCTTTACTCTTTTGTATAGATCCATATTTCTGTTTGATATTTTCTTTTGGCATGAATGAGTTCCTGTAGCATTTCTTCTAATGTGGGTTTGCTGGTTGTGAATTCTTTCAGTTTTTCTATGTCTGTGAAAGTCTTTATTTCACCTTTACTTTTGAAAGATATTTTCTATGAGCATAGAATTCTGGGCTGGTGGGCTTTTTATTTCAGTACATTATAGATGTTGCTCTTGTTTGCATTGCTAATGATGAGAAATCTGCTGCTATTCTTTTCTTTTTCTCTGTGCATAATGTGTCTGTTTTCTTTGCTAGTTTTGAGATCATTCTAATTATTACTGATTTAGGGAAAATTGGTTATAATGTGCTATGGTGTGTGCTTCAAGTGTCATGTACTTGGGACTTGTTGACTTTCTTGGCTCTATGGGTTTACAGCTTGCATAAAATTTGGGAAATTTTGGGATGTAAACTAGTATTTGAAAATCCCCCATTTCTCCCATCTCCTTTTGGGACCCCAATTATGTATATTAGGCAGCTAATGCTCATATTAGTTTTCTGATGCTCTGTTCATTGTTTTGTTTTATTCTCTTCTCTCTTTTATTTTAGATAGTTTTCATTACTATCTTTTCAAATGTACTGGTTATTTCTGCAGCATCTAAGCTGCCATTCATCTTGTGCAATGTAGTTTTTCATTTCACAAATTTTGGTTTTCATCTGTAGAAGTTCCATGTGTATCTTTTTTACATCTTCTGTGACTCTACTTTTTGAACATATGGAATACAGTTATAATTGTTTTGGTGTCTAGTCTGCTAATACTAACATTGTGTCATGTTCTCAGTTTATTTTCATTGCCTGATTCTTTTAATTTTGGTTTGCATTTTTCTGCTTCTCATGCCTTATAATTTCTTTTTTGTTTGTTCTTTTTTTTTTTTTTTTTTGGATGCCAGATATTATATAGTTTACCTTGAGTCCTGAATATTTTTGCTCTCTTAGAGTAGTCTAGAGCTTTGTTCTTGAATACACTTTAGTTACCTGGAAATAGTTTGGTCCTTTGAGTCTTAACTTTTTTTTGTTAGGGGGAACAAGAGAACCACTGAGGAAAGATTTTTAATAGTATTTTACCCAAAGACACATGAATTATAAATTTTTCCAATCTGGTTGACGGGAAAAGGAAATATTCTCTGCTCAGTGTGAGTTTTGGTCACTGTTCTTCCAAATTCTTTCTGGGTGGATCTTTCCCCAGCCTCAGGTATTTTTCTCCCATGCCTGTGCTTATCGGTATTCAGCTGAATGCTAAAGAGGAACCTTCTAAAATAGGTGGAGTTCTCTTTTTTACTTCTCTTCTCTTTACTACTCTGTCCTGTGAACTCTAGCCATCTTATTCTCCCCTGACTTGTGACTGTTTCTTTTACTCAGAGAGTCTGTCAAACTCTACCTAAGTTTTTTGGTTTGTTTGTTTATTTTGTTTTTATTTGTTTTTCCGTGAACCACCACTTGAAAACTCTGAAGTCAGTAAGCTACACCAATTTCTCATTTCATTTTCTTCCCCATCTGTCTGGGAACACTATTCTACATTACCTTCTGTCTAGTGACTTGAAAATTATTACTTCTTTTATGTTTGTTTTGTTTTATTTTTTCAGAAAGGAAGGTAAATAAATCCAGTAATTGTTTCTTCATCTTGATTGGAAATGGAAGTCCTAGTATAATATTATTAATGAAAGAAATAATAGACTTTAAGAAAAAAAATAAGTATTATTTAGAATAAGCAAGTTCATTACATAAAAATTAAAGGAGCAATTCATGAAGAAATGTAAACTTCAATATCAAGTAATTGCTATCATAAACTTTAATTCCACAATGCAATATGTTTAAAAATCATTAACAAAAGGATAGCTTCACAGAATCCCCCCAAATAGTGGTACATGATATAGACCAGTAGTCCCCAACCTTTTTGGCACCAGGGACCGGTTTCGTGGAAGACAATTTTTCCATGGACCAGGGGTGGGGGGATGGTTCAGACGGTAATGTGAGCGGTGGTTCAGGCAGTAACGCAAGCGATGGGGAGCAGCAGATGAAGCTTCCCTTGCTCACCCACTGCTCACCTCTTGATGTGTGGCCCAGTTCCTAATAGGATGCTGACTGGTACAGGTCCCTGGCCCAGGGCTTGGGGACCCCTGATCTAGACAATTGGGGATAGAGATAGATGCTTAAGGATGAAAGAATTACTATTAAGAATATGTAAAGAATTTGTATAAATTGATATTTAAACTATATAGAAAAATAGGCGCAGGATTTAGCAGACATTTCATTAAAGAAGAAACCTGAATAACCAATAAATGTGAAGATATGCTCAGCCTCACATTAATTAGGGAAATGAAAATTAGAGCAACTGTAATTCTCTGGTGTATCTAGCATATTAACACCTGGAACATATAACTTTTTAACACCCTCTGTTCTATACAACAAAATTATTTTCTGTGACAATCATGAAATGAAGCTATGTGTGATGTTAAAGGCACTACATATTTCACAAAATAGACATAGATGCTGATTCATTGTCTCTTTGCTGGATTTTTTAAATTGATCTCTGCTGAGCTTTGCTAGGTCAATGTTGTTTTATGTTGATTCTCCATTTCAAGTTTTTTTTCCCAAATTCAGAGTAGCTACGAATGAATATTGTCATTACTCCCTTCCTCCATGTTCCTTCTGGACAAAAAAGGGCACAATTATTTATTCCACATTTTTATACACACCTAATAGTTTGAACTTTGATCCTTTGATAATAGTCTGATATAATAATATTTAATGTACATGACTGATAAATGAATTTGAATAAAAGATATTTTTTCTTACTTCACATTTCAGTTTTAAAAGTTAAGAATTAAAATGAATAAATTTCAATTTTAAAAATATTGTTCAAATCCAGTAAGATATTTCATCTGTGAACTGATTCGCACTTACCAGCAAAAATATTAGACCTTACAGTTTACACTGCTTCACTGTTTTAAATATTAAACACAAACAAATACTCCAAGTGGTCACATAGAATAACAAAACTGAAATTACTCAAATTCTCTTTCTTTGCTTTTTCAGTCACTGTGCAATCCTTGTTTACTTCAAATCTACTGTTTAAATACGAGAATATGTAGTGCCACGGGGGTTGAAGATATGGTTTGTGCAGAAGCCAGAGCAAACAGTCAGGCCGTTATAAACTTACTATTGAAATGAAGGTGGGTAGCCGAATGCTGGGAGTTCTTCAATTTAACTTCCATGTAAAATGTATTTATTGAAAAACATGGAATAAAAATGTGCTAATATGAAGTTTACATAATATTAAATTTCAACAATAACTGTCACAGGATAAGTTTCCTCACCTGGAGAAGTAGGGTAAATTTTGGTAGTTCATTGGAAATGATTCAAACCCAACACTTCGAAAATCTATGGATACAGGAGTTGTATGAACAGGGCAATGCCATAACCATAAAGGACAAACATAGCTTCATCATAGGGCAGTGGTATCAGCGAGCAGCAACAGCCATGGTTGTGATGAGAAAATGAATGAGTCAGCTCAGGCAGAGATAGCTGTAAAGTAATTAGTGCATTTGAAAAGCCACTTAGGCATCTAGTTATATGACATCTCCAGATGGGGGAGACCATCATTCTGATTTTAAAGGACATGCATTTAAAGTGGATTTAGAAAGGAAATTATTTTAAATGTAAGAAGGTATAATTAACCCAAGCACCCTGGCTATTGTTGAAGGAAGGGACTTAAAGAAACTCAGAGCACATTAGACATATGGCTGAAAAAACAGGGCAGCCCCATCTCCATGGGATCATTGCTCTGTGAATGAATTTCAATTTATGGGGTAACAAAGCATTGTGGAGGCAATGTCCAAGGCAGGTTTGTGCTCTTTCAGATAATGACCTAATAAAAGGGCCACCTATATGTGTGTGCATAGGAAATGGCTATTTCTTTGCTTTAAGATATTTGTAAATAATTCTTCCCTTTCCATTTATTGATAGATCCTGGAGACAGATGTTAGAGCAAGCTTTGTGTGAACATTAGTCATAGATTTCTGCTGGAGTTATACTACTGGAGTGTGGCCAAAAACAGGCAAAAGTGAAACACTTCCCTGGGGTCCATCAAGTTCAAATGGTAGGCTTAGGGCAGGAAATAGAAGACAAGGCCAGGACAGCTTGGGAACAAGAAAGACTCATGAGTAGGACCATCTAGGAGAGCTCAAGGGTTGGAACAGAGTGAGAGATAGTAGAAACAAGAGCAATGGAATGGATGCCAGGAAGTAGGAAGGAAGCTGGGGAGCATTTAGACACACAAATCCAGGAGTATGGACATAGCTAAGTTCAGCAAAGTCCCCTTAGAGATGGAAATCTCTGGCTGGGATGCAGCTGACCAAGTCAAAGAGCATTCTGGGGACTGTGGCAATTAACAAAGAGGAGCACAATCAGTTAGACAGACATTGAACCGGGTCCCAGAGGATGAGTAGCTTCTTCCTTCATTGACTACGCTGTGGACTTGCTTCACTCCTTTCATTTCACCATGGTGCTTATCATTGCCTAATCTGTTATTTTTCTCTCCTTATTTACCTAACAAAGGGGGCAGGATTGTGGTGTTTTGTTTTAGTTTTGGTTTTTTTGTTTGTTTGTTTTGTCAGTTTTCCTTACTGTTATATCCCCAACACCTAATTGAAGAGTGCTTGGCATTTGTTGAATGAATACATGAGCATATATTGCACTGACTGGAGATTTCCCACAGCTTGGCTAGGGTAGAGGCTGACCTACTAGTTATGAAATCCTTGCCAATCTAATTCTATCAATGTATTATCTGTGGTATGGATTCAGTCCATTTCCTTACAAATTAAGGTGAGAATTGCATAGAGGCAGTTCTGGGGGACTAGGCGAGCATCTCACACTGCCCATTCTTCTTCTTGGAGATGTTTCTCCAGAATGAAAACTTGGTTTAATATCAGGAAATGTTTCTTTTATTTTAGATCTTTTAGTGTGTAGGTGCCCTTGGAGAATAGATTCTGTGAAGAGACAAATCATTAGTTGGTTATGGGGATACCAATTAGATCCAAACTAAAATCTTATTTCATTTATTGGTCTATAATTCATTGCGTTAATAGGAAGTTTGTTCTAAAAAAATATTATTAAATAGTTGGAAATATCTCCATCAAATATAGTTCACTGCTATTTTCTCTTCTTCTTACTCTCAAATAACAGCAACTAAGGCTAGGGCCTGGAATACTATGCTCCTGAGGTTACTCCAATCATGTTTTGTGACAACGAGACCAGGTCACTCTAGACAAAATGTGAAAGGCTCTTCCACAAATTTCATGAGGCACATTTAACAGAAATCTAAGAAAACCTAAAGAAAACCTTGGAGTTGTTTGTATTTTGTATGTCAGTTGTGGCTACTTATTGTTTTTTCTTTTCCATATTCCTGATAATGTTGTCTCAAATCAGGACATAAAGAGGAAAAATAAACCATAACGAGTTGAAGAAGTGGTGAAGAGATCATATCACAGGCATAAAATGTATTAGGACCTGGCAATCTTTCTGTATTGAAGCAGCTGTTTCCTCCAGGAGGGAGTGATATGGGTTTGGCTTTATTACTTTGACTCTGAGCCTTAGTCTCCTCATCCCCTGGACTGGGCAGGGCATCCAGCATGGTGCATGCAATGATAGTGCAATACTTAGAATCAGCAAGGCACAAAACCAAGTCCAAGCTCAGCCTGCACAATGGCTGTGACCTCAGAGAAGTCACAAAGGCCCTCTGGGCTTGAATTTTTTTCATTTGTTAATTTAAGATTTGGCTCCAATTGACCTATAAGTTTATCTCTGTCCCCAGGGAAGGGAACCTTGTCTTGGATATAAGCCCTATTTTCCTGGAAGGAAATTGGATGGTAATTTAAAGGCAGTAGATTCAGAGGAAAAGAGGTAAGTTCTGAAGTGATAAAATCTGGATTCAAATTCTGATTCTACTTCTTTCTACATCATTATGCCTAAAATGTGGGTGGCAATATTACCAAAGTCACATGTAGTTGTAAGGACCAACTGAGATCACATGCTCTGTCAGAAATGAGAGCACCTAGCACAGGGCTTGACATAATGAAAGGACTTAATGGATAGAGGAGGACCATCAAGGAGATGGGGAGCTATGTCTGCACAGGCCCTCGGAGCAGAATGAACATGGTGTGACTATCACTCCCAGGCCAGAGGCTGGCTGTGATGGCCGGGTTCAGGGCATCCACCAGTGTCATGGCAGAGGAGGTGTCCTTCAGAGCAACTCTTTTGAGACCCCTGGCCAGGGATGGCCCAGAGCTCATAAGAGGGAACTCTACAGTGTTGAACTTTCTATTCAATTTTTAATTAATTCCTCAGCATATAAGAAAGTGTTCTGGGAAGAGAAAGTCGGTAAGGGAAGAGAGGTCAAGGTGAAGAGGAGGAGAAAGAAAAAACATCTTTGGGGTCACATTGAATGAACAAGAATGAAATTCAGAGAAGTAAATTTCTATCAAAAACCATTCAAGAAACATGACATGAATTGGCCGTGTGTTGTTTTGTTTCTTGTTCAATCGAAAAGCTGATCAGATCACTGCTTCTGTCTAATCAAAAACAAGATGTACACCCGAGAAAAATGAACAGGCTGCTGGTGAGTGAAATGTTTTAAAACAGAGGTTTGATTTCGATTAGTTTGCCTTGCAGTGCTTCAGGGCGAGCATATGCCTTCTCCCTACAATGGTCAAAGCTCCCCTCGGCTACCCTGGCGTGATTAATATTTGAGGTCAGAGTCTGGCCTGTAGAATTCTAACCCAGTTTCGCATTAGCATTTTTAAGACTTGCAGGCAAATGAATACTCATGTGAATGCAGGGGTTAGATATGCACACGAGTGCTCCAGAAATGAAGGTAAAGCTACGTGGAAGGATTGATGTTTGTAACCTCAAAGTCAAGGGAATTCAAAGCTAAGCCCCAAAGAGGCATGGTGAGTCACCAGGGCTGCACAGGATTAAGATACATGAGATAGCCCCTCACCCAGGAATACAAAGTAGCATTTTCAGCCTATGCAACCTGGGAAAAAATTTATGCTGAAACAAGATGTTCCCAGCTGCTTCCCTCCAAGCATCCCAACAAATAGGAGATGTGATGTATTCATCCAAGTAGAGACTTGCTCTGGAAGTAGCATGTAGCCAGACATGAGGAGCTGCCAATAGAGACCATTTTGCAGCCTCATAATTGAGGATATTGGCAAAAGTGGACAGCAATGTTTTCTTTCTCTTTGCTAGACATGCTTTCTTTTTTAAACAAAGCCTCTATTAATCAGAACTTCAGATCACACATGGCAATCAATTGAGGCTGTTTAGGGCATTTACAGTAATTGATCTGCTACAAGTTCTTCACAAGTGGATTGCACTGTACACACACATGTACTTTTCAAAGAATTCAAAGCCATTAGGATGTTCTCAACTCCTATTTGATAGTCTGAGGGCCATTGACTGGATGTGATCATCAGAAGCGAGCTGGGCCAGCGGCAGGGGGCATTTTGATTAGAAAGCAGAGAGCTCCCGTGAATGAGGGCTGTGAATTCTGGAAATGGTGGTTGAGGAAAGCACTGCTGACTTCATTGTCATAATCATGAAAGTTGCCACAATGTACCAGGTATTTCACATACAGTTATCATATCATTTAATGCTCATGAAACCAAGTAAAGTTTTTAATATCTTTCACTCTGAGATTGGGAAACTGAGTCTAAGCAGTTATGTGCTTTACCCTGGGTGGCACAATAAGAACCAGAATTGTGATTTGAACCCAGATCCACATCCAAAACCCATGTGTTCCCACTCCCACCCCCCAAGCCACTTTGCTTCTCATATAAACAGTGGGATATCTCTTTTCCAGAAGATTTTATCATAAGCCTACCTGGAGTCTGGGGACACACAGAGTAAACACTTTTGATCACATCTAGTTCTAAATTTGTAAGTCTCCTCTTTTGGATAATGATGTGGATTTCTTTGTTGGAAGAAAGTGTCCAGACAAAAGCTGATAGATGCTTCTTGAAAACAGAAGGCAGAGAGATGGAGAGCCTGGAAAAATGGAGAGCTCATAAAGCAGTGGCACATCTAAGTGACTGAGTGTATCTGAGCAGCAAGAAGAACTCAAGGAACCCAATGGTCCAGATAAACTCACATCCAAAGAAAACAGTGAAAGCCCGGGCAGAAAGATGACCACATGCTGTATGGGACATACAAGTCACTTGATCTCATACCCTCATTGGTTTTTCTAGTATTGAATGGCAAACCACTCTGATCACCTTTCCTGGACAGTTTAGAATGGGTTCACCAGCTAAAAGTTCTTATCTTCCTCACTTAGAACCAATCTTTGTGATAGAACTCAAATGCTATAGTCCTAGTTCTAATCTTAGCTTTGCTAATTAATAAATCATTTAATTGAAGATCAGAAAGTATAAGTAATCACCCTATGCTATAACTTAGGATGTGAAAAACTGATTCCGACTCAAGGCTTCTGATGTCAGAGCCTAAGATTTAACCACTACACTCTGTCAGTGGCTTCCTCTGTAGTGGTGAGCTGACTGTCCTAAGACCAACTTTTTACATGGGTTAGGTCAAATCACTCCTTCTGCCTTTAGCTTCTCCAGCCTTAAAAGAGAACCAATTTAAAAAGAAACAATGAAACTGAAAATGGACCATAGGCTTAAATATATAATTTTAAACTATAAAACTTCTAGAGAAAACACATGAGAAAATCTTTGTGACCTTGGGTTAAACAAAGATTCCTTAGATACAGCATCAAAAGTAAGATCTATGAATAAAAACATTGATAAATTGGACCTTATAAAAATTGAAAACTTCTGTTCTTCAAGAGACACTGTTAAAAGAACGAAAAGATAAGCCACAGGAAAGGAGAAAATATTTGCAAATCATAAAAGCTTTGAATCTATAATATATAAGAGCTTTCCAACTCAATAATAAGAAAACAAACTACCCAATAAAAAAATGGGTACAAGGTTTGAAAAAGACACTTCACCAACAAGCTATGCAGATGGCAAATGAGATGCTTAACATTATTAGTCATTAGGAAAAAGGGCACATTAAAACCACAATTGAGATATCACTAGACAACTATAGAATAATTGAAATATACAAAGGAGGGAAAACTGACAATTCCAAGTGCTAGTGAGGACAGAGAAACCAGAACTCACATGCATTGCTGGCAGGAATGCAAACTGATACAGCTATTGTGGAAAACAGTTGTGCAACTTTTTGTAAAAGTAAATGTATACTTACCATGTGATTCAGAAATCCCATTTTAGGTGGAACCTAAGATAAATGGAAAAACTTATGTTAACACAAAAACCTCTATGTGAATGTTTATAGCAGCTTTACTCATAATCACTTCAAATTTGAAACAAGCCAAATGTCTACAGGGGAATAAATAAATTCTGGTACCTCCGTACAATGGACTATTACTCAGCATGAAAAAGAGCACATTACTGACACATGGGACAGCATGGATGAAACTCAAATGCACTGTGTTACGAGAAAGAAATCACCATTGACAAGCTACATGTCGTGTAATTCTAATTACTTGACATTCTGGGAAAGGTACACCTATAGGGGCAGAAAGCGGATCAGTGATTGGTGGGCATGAGGTAGGGGAGGGGTTGACTACAAAGAGGCATGGGGGAAATTTTTGGTTTTATGGAAATGTTCATTATCTTAATTGTGGTGGTGGTTACCCATCATCAAACTAGAACACTATACTGAAAAGCGAATTATACCTCAACAAGAGAAGAAGAAAAAGGAGAAAGGTCAGCAGTAGCAGCAGCAGCATGAAACCCAGTAGGGCTCTGAGCAAAACGAGACCATCGTTGCAGGGGAGATTTAGAGATAATCTGGATGGTGGCTGAGCCAGCGCTCCCACCGTGTGTGAGGAAGGCTCCTCATTCTTACCAGGATTTTCTTTGGTCTTGCCTCCAGAGTCTTAACATATTTAGGTTGTCGATAAAGGGAATTTGGGAGAAAATGCAGACAGAAGCCAACAACTATTTCAAGGCATTAGTGCTTCACTACCTGCATGAATGTCTGGTCGTAGAGGAGAGAGCTACAGCTTCCCTGACATTTGCTTTGTAGATAGAACTGGGATTTCTAGAAGCTGCATTGGCAAGAGGGAAAAATAAATGTCCGCAAGCCTAGCCTAGTAGGTTCCCTATAACTTAAAGCAACGGCTTCTAAATAATCCATCTTCCACGCTAGGCAAATGTCATTTCTTTTTCTTCCATAGCTTTTAATTTTTGTGTTTAAAGGACATTTGTAATTCTTTCCTTCCCAGTTACAGGGGAGGAGGGGACCAAGAAAGGAGATAATTTTCAGTTTTGCTGATGGGTGAGGTGAACAAGATGAGGAAACAGCTTTGCAGCCACTGCAAAGTGTGCAGGCTCATAGGAAACAGGGATACAATGCCTGGTAAAGGAAAAACTTTTGGAGCTAGAGAGGAAAGTGGTCTCAGATCTGTAATAACATGGCCTGAGGATCATAGGTTTGTTGTAGGACTCTGAGGTAAAATTCCTGAATATTCCGGTCCTTTGGTATCCTTGGGGGAAAAGAAATCACACTTTCACAGAGTCACCATAAGCAGCCAAAGGTTGGGTCTCTGCACCCAAAAAGATAAGAGTTCAGGTCCTGGCCTCACTACTTCCACACCGTGAAGCTGCTCTGAGCCCTGGTTTCTTCATCATTCTGTGGGGAGACCATAGTATGTACATTTTGGTGCTATTGTGGGGGTAGAATTTATGAGTATACAAATCTTAGCACAGTATCAGACATATGGCCAGGCTCAACAGTCTTTTAAAATATTTTTAAGACTGAATTTTATCTAAATTGTGAAATATAATGGTGAAAAATTACTCAAGTAAATATCCAAATCATATATGCAGCCAACCTGATTAATTTACACCGAAACCTCCTTTTCTTTCCTTTTTCCATGTCACTAGTATGTTTGGGATTTAACCTATCTGTGTACGCATTTGGGAAGCATAGTGTCTGAATTGCCAAAGTACAAGCATGTGCTGGTTTGATGTTTTAGGGCCTGGGCAATGAAAGAAGATGTGGAAAGTTCTAGTCTCTCAAAACTGATTGTCCCAATAAACTTTTTGAAATGCAAAGTTGACTAGCTCCTCTAAGTCTTCAGAGAAGTCAGGGTGGCAAAGAACACAGTGAGGTGACCACTGAGATTCTCTTGGAGGCTGCAGGGGGCAGGGAGTTTAGATGCAAGTTAAGGAAGTAAGACTATAGAGCTCATTTCCCAAACTTGGTGCCCTGTTGCAGGGGGTGCCTCAGTACACTCACAGAGATGCCACGCAGTATTTCTAAATTTCTAGGTAAATACAGTGATACAGTGATACTCAACATCTATCAGATACTATAACATTGAAGAGGAAAATTAGAAGTTTGCGCTCAGCTAGAAATAACTTCATGCTTGCTCTGCTTCTGTAAAATCTGCTTGCTGCGCTGAGATAAGAACAGGATGACCTAGCAATCAATTCTAACCTTAAAATGTTCTGATAAGTATGGAATGTTCTGCTCCTGCTCCTGCAAGTTTCTGTTTGGAAACCCTGTGCGCATAACCCATAGCAACTCCCTTGCTCTGTAAATACCCGTAACCTATAGTAACCAGGTAACCAATCAACCAATGCTGACTTTAACCATGTGCACTGACCCCTATAAAAGTAAAGCTCACCCTGAGCTCGGGGCCCCAGAACTTTAGAGCGTTAGCTCGTCTGGGACTGCCAGCTAAATAAACCTCAGTTCTCCAACCCTCGAATGTGGTGCTTGGTTTCTCGACAGACCGATTTGATTTCCACAATAACTTGACAGCTTGAAGTAGTCTATGCTTCCAACATTTTTAGTTTATTTAGTTCATAAAGTAACTAAGTACTTAACATTAATAAATAAATTTCTTGGGGTCTATGGGTACTGTGAAAAAAACTTACTAAGACTTTAAGGGTGCCGTTAATGGAAGAAGTCTGTGACCCTCTGCCACAAAGTATCCTAAAGATGCTGCTGTATTCATTGGCTGAGGGCCGTGCCTGGCCTGATTCCCAGGAAGAGCTAAGTGTGTGTAATCTAGAGAACCACGGCATGTTCCAGGGGAAGAGATCTTTCAAATTATCTAGGTTAGCACCCCTCTTTTACAAGTAGTCAACCCGAGACCTTGGGGCGACTTGCTCAATCCTATTTTTCTTGTGTGTGGTTTGTAGGGGAGGGAGTTGAGAAGAGGAGATGTGTGTGAAAGGGGCAGTGGTGGAGAACTGCGACCCTAGGGAAGAAACAAGAAGAGGCCACATTGACCCATGAAAACCAAACACCTCTCCCCTTCCTCCACCACTGAGTGGGTGGGCAATGGATAAAGAGTAGCTTGAGGGGCTTTAAGAGCATGTAACACAGATACAGCTTAATCCCTCACAGGAGATAGAGAAAGGTGACAGTGAGATTCTGGCACGTCCTGGGGACTGATGTGCTGTGTTCCAGCGTCTGGCTCCAAGAGCCTCTTGCCTTGTTTGTCCCTCAGGGGTAGGCTGGGACATCCATATCTCAAGAAATCATCTCTATCTAAATGAAATCTCCCCCAGTCTCAAAAAGGCAGGGCCAGGATCTGTGAAGGGAGTGGTTTGGGCTTTGTACTCTTGCGTGCTTAGCATTAAGTCAGCACCAGCACAGTAGTGCATCCCTGAACAGAAGTGTCAGGGATGTGTTTGAAAAAGGGAATTGGGGGGTGGGGGGAGGGATGTGGTGCATAGTGAGAAAGGCAAAGCATTGAGAGCCCTGGGGCAGGTTGTGGAGGTCAGGTGTGCAGGCTCTGCAATTTACCTAAATGTTAGAAGATGGGCTACCTGTCAGATAATACAAACTCAATTATATCTGAAGGGATTCTAGAGGTCAACTGAGCTTGGGCTGGTTATCTGTTTGCAAGATACAAAGCAACATCCTGATAAATTGCTAATGAAAGGGAGCTGGGAAGCGCTCTGCTCAGCCACCTAGAGACCAGTACAAGGAAGAGAAGCATTTAGGGAAGTTCGGGGCTTAAAGGAGGCAGCCTGGTGTGGCAAAAATAGTGGTGGATTAGGACTTCGGCATTATGGGCATTAGTCCTGCCCAGTTGCTAATTAGCTGTGTGACCTCTGGTAACTCATTTTGCTTTACTAGACATCAGCTCCCCAACCGCCCATGCACAGGGCTGCTCAGAGGCCAGGGTGACATAATAAATGCGACCATTTATCAAATGCTTTCTAAGTGCCAAGAGTTGTTTTAAGCACTGCATATACTTTATCTTATTTAACCCTCACTGCTGCGAACTAAGGTAGAGATTCTGATTTAGCAGAACAGGGACAGGTTTAATAAGTTCCTGATAGCTTTGATATGGTGGTTCCTGAACTTCAGTTTACAAAATACTTCCCTAAGCCACAGTGCCCCCTTCCACTTCAGAAGCCATAAAGTGACATGCACCTATGAGGGAAGATGTTGACTGGAGGGCACCTCAGAGATCAGAGACAGCTAGACGCAACCTGTGAGAGCAACATCCAGGAACACGTGGGCTCACGGGTCCAGGCCACAGCCCAGTGGTGACTGTTATGGGGGTATTGACACCACAGAAATTGGCAATTGCAAATCACATCTTTTCTTCCAAAGGGAGCAGATTGTTAAACATTTACAAGAACACCATTTGACCCAGAAACCCATGTGTTACTAAGCCCTCCGGAGGATTCTGATTCCTTCTGGGTTTCCCCTCCCAATGCTAAAAGGCATCCAAAATTCAGGTTTGTGCACATTTCATGAACCTGAATGTGGATGGCTCCAGGGATTGTTTGTCTCTGGCTGTGATAAGTATCAGCAAGGCAACAACTGTTCCTCCTGCAGGGATCTCCCCACCCCCACCCCCACCCCCACCCCCGCCCCGCCTTTTGTAGAAAGAGGAGATGGAGGGTGAGAAGTGGCTCTAGAATTGCTATTTTGGTCCCCACACCCAGAATTGTTGAAAAGAAGCCTGATTTGCAAACAAAGATCTCATAGCTGTGAATCTCAGTAAGCTAAAAACAGCCCTATTCTGACTACTTAGCAAATTAAGTCCTATTTTTTTTTGTGTGACAGAATTCAGAATCACTCTGGATGTCAGTGATTTACTGATATAGCAAAATTCAGTACATATTACACACCTGCACATGGTCCCTCAGGTTACAGTGACACATATTAAGGTGGGGGTGGGAACAAAAGTAAACAAAGTTGCTCTGAGCAGTAACATCTTCATCTACTGTAGGAGGTGGGTGTGGGTGTGGAAAGGGGTCCTTTTTTTAAAATAAATAATGCTTCATCTGTTTAATCAGATGTATTATCCACTGAACCAGGTATATCAGCTAATGAACCAGGTAGTTCTCCTAATGAGTCCAGCAGATCACCTGCTGAAAACATTTCCAAGACTAAGTCACTCCTTGGCTGTGTTCCATCTTCTGAAGGTTGCAGGGTTTAACCTCGGCTTTGGTTCCAGCCCCAAGCAAGGCTTATCGGTTTTGTGGCCAGTCTATAGCAGAAATGAAAAACTTGCACTATGCAGGACAGACGACTAGGAATTTGGTTGACCACTCGTAAAGAACTTCTTATTCACTTGCTACCATAAATAATAATTTGTTACCAGGAAGTAGAAAAGGATGTCACTTTCATTGATTCTGTGGTCTAATACCTGGCACTTAGCTGATCCTTGATGAAGGTTTGCTCAATAAATGGATAGAAAAGATAGATGAATGAATGAATGAATGAATGAGTGAGTGAACAGACTGACAAAGGTTTTGAAAATATGAACTTATAGATTTTACTTTTATTTGCAAGTCTGATTTAGATTTCTACCCAGGCCAATTCTACCTTGCCTCCCTTAAAGAACTGCAGATGTTTGCTGCTGACTTTCTTACTGCTATGGCATCATTACAGTTGTAACATCATTAACTGCTACTGTTGATTTATCAGGCTGAGGATTTGAAAAATAAAGGGCATGGGCTTTCCATTTTTGTCCCAGATGAAAGTTCACAAGGGCTTTGACTTTTCTAATGCCAAAGCTTAGTTGGAGAAGGAAATCTTGCCCATTCAGTTACATGAGCCATTCAGGCCACATTGCTTCCAATTGTGAAGAAATGTCCATAGTGCACCTCCTACTCCCTGGGACAGATTGGTTCCCACCATCCTCCCTGGTATGCCTAAAATACCCTCAGATCTCATAGGAAGTTGGGAGAACAGGAACCATACTGAGCCCAATGCCAGATATTATGCTATGGGATTCATGTAAGTTGGCTCATTTAATTATCCCAACAATTTTGTGAAATAAGAATCATTAACCCATTTTACAGAGGAGGAAATGGGTTTGGGAAAGAGTTAAGTCATTTGCAGGAGATCACATAGTTTAATGATGGAGAGCTGGGATTTGAAGTAGTCTGGCTTCACGTACTCTCTCCTTTTCCAAATTGCTCTTTAGCTCTTGACAATTACAATTATAGCGAAAAAAAAAAAAAAAAAACAAAAAAAACTAAAAGACATAGAGGGATATGACAAAGCAAAACTTGAATACTTTGTTAAGCATCAAAAATGAAATGTCACTGTTGCCTAAATGATAAGAGAGGAGGGTTTGCTAGGGCTTTACCCACAAACGGTACCAATTCCAAAATTCATGGACACCTGCTGACAGGTTGAAGGTCCAATCCACAGCTCAGCTTTCCTCTTTGCCTTGTACCAACTGTGAACAATTTTCCTAGCTACCTGAGATGACTGCAAATCCTATTATAAGTATTGGGTTAGCCAAAAAGTTCATTCAGGTTTTTTCATAAGATGTTATGGCAAAACCCGAATGACCTTTTTGGCCAGCCTAATACTACTATTAGCTGTTAACATTTATTGAGTACTTGCCTATGCCAAGAACTCTCAACCACCTTTTTTTTTTAATTTTTTAAAATTTTTTATAAGCTCTTTATTGGACTATAATTGCTTTACACTGTTGTGCCATTTTCTGTTGTACAACGAAGTGAATCAGCTGTTATTTATACATACATCCCCATATCCCCTCCCTCCCGCAACTTCTTCCCATCATCTCTATCCCACCCAACTAAGTTATCACCACTCATAACTTATGTTATGCAGCAGCTTCCCACTAGCTATTTTACATTTAGTAGTATATATACGTCAATGCTACTCTCTCACTTCATCCCAGCTTCCCCTTCGCCACCCCCCACCCCCACAGCCCCGTATCCTCAAGTCCATTCTCTGCATCTGCGTCTTTATTCTTGCCCTGCCATTGGGTTCATCAGTACCATTTTTTAAGATTCCATATATATGTGTCAGCATACAATATTTGTTTTTCTCTTTCTGGCTTACTTGACTCTGTATCACAGACTCTAGGTCCATCCACCTCACTACAAATAACTCAATTTCATTCCTTTTTATGACTGAGTAATATTCCATTGTATATATGTGCCACATATTCTTTATCCATTCATCTGTTGATGGGCATTTAGGTTGCTTCCATGTCCTGGCTATTGTAAACAGTGCTGCAATGAACATTATGGTACATATGTCTTTTTGGATTATGGTTTTCTCAGGGTATATGCCCAGGAGTGGGATTGCTGGGTCATATGGCAGTTCTATTTTTAGTTTTTTGAGGAATCTCCATACTGTTTTCCATAGTGGCTGTATCAATTTACATTCCCACCAACAGTGTAGGAAGGTTTCCTTTTCTCTGCACCCCCTCCAACATTTATTGTTTGTAGACTTTTTGATGATGGCCATTCTGACTGGTGTGAGGTGATACCTCATTGTGGCTTTGACTTGCATTTCTCTAATGATTAATGATGTTGAACATTTTTTCATGTGTTTATTAGCCACCCGAAAGACAAGGAGACAACCTTCAGGATGGGAGAAAATATTTGCCAATGAAGCAACTAACAAAGGATTAACCTCCAAAATATACAAGCAGCTCATGCAGCTCAATATCAAAAAAGCAAACAACTGAATACAAAAATGGGTGGAAGACCTAAATAGACATTTCTCCAAATAAGACATGCAGATGGTCAACTGTCTTTTGATTGTGTTTTCATTGTGTATCTGTTATCATCCTTTCACTTTTAACCTCTCTACGTCATTATACTCAATGTGTGTTTCTTGTAAGAAGCATATATTTGTATCTGTTCTTCTTAATCCAATGTGACAATTTCTATGTTTCAATGGCGGTTTTGGACTTTTCACATTCAATGTAAATATTGAAATGATGCTATTTATTTTATCTTATTGAAGTATAATTGATTACAATGTTGTATTAATTTCTGCTGCACAGCAAAGTGACTCAGTTTTTTATATATGTGTGTGTATGTGTGTGTGTATGTATATATTCTTTTTCATATTCTTTTCCATTATGGTTTATTGCATGATATAGAATATAGTTCCCTGTGCTATAGAGTAGGACCCTGTTGTTTATCCATCCTGTATAACAATTTGTATCTGCTAATCCCAAACTCCCAGTCCTCTACCCCTCCACCCTCCTTCCCACTTGGAAACCATAAGCCTGTTCTCTATGTCTGTGAGTTTGTTTCTGTTTTGTAGATATGTTAATTTGTGTTGAATTTTAGATTCCACACATAAGTGATATCATATTGTATTTGTCTTTCTCTTTCTTACTTACTTCATTTCATGTGATAATCTCTAGGTCCATTCATGTTGCTGCAAATGGCATCATTTCACCTTTTATAATGGCTGATATATATATATATATATATATCTCACATCTTCTTTATCCATTCATCTGTTGATGGACATTTAGGTTGCTTCCATGTCTTGGTTATTGTAAATACCACTGCTATGAACATAGGGGTGCATGTATATTTTTAAATTATAGTTTTGTCTGGGTACATGCCAAGGAGTGGAATTGCTGGATCACATCACAACTCTATTTTTGGTTTTTTGAAAATAGGGTTTTCCACAGTGACTGCACCAATTTACATTCCTACCAACAGCGTAAGAGGTTTCCCTTTTCTCCCCACCCTTTCCAACATTTATTGTTTATAGACTTTTTAATGATGGCCATTCTGACAGGTGTGAGGTATACCTCATTATAGTTTTGATTTGCATAAAATGATGATATTTATATGTGAAATCTTACTAGTTGTTTTCTGTTTTGTCCATCTGTTATTTGTTCCTTTCCCCCTCTTTTTCTGCCTAATTTTGAATTGTGTATTTATTATAACTCCATTTTATTTCCACTCTTGGCTTTTTAGTTTTGTGTTTTCAAAAATTTTATTTAGTGTTTTCTTAAGAGTTTGTAATGTATCTTTATCTTATTATGTCTATCTTAAAACAGTATTGTACCACTTCATGTATAGTGTAAGAAACTTTCAGTAGTCTTCTATTTTCTGTCTCTAATCCTTTGTCCTATTGTTTTCCTATAGTTTAATTCTATATATGTTACAACCTACAAAATTATTTTTTACTATAGACCATCAATTTTCTTTATAAGTGATTTAAATAAGAAAAATACAGTCTTTTATCTTTACTTTTATTTTTACCATTTCTGACATTCTTCATTTATTTGTATAGATCCAGATTTTCCATCTGATATAATGACCCTTCTGTGGAAGAATTTCCTTTAACATTTCTTTGCTGTGCAGTGCTGCTTTCAGTACATTCTCTCTGGTTTTGTTTGCCTCAAAAAGCCTATTTTGCATTCATTTTGAAAAGATGCTTTTGCTGGGTATAGAATTCTTCATTGATTATTTTGGTAATTCATTCAATTAATTACTGAGAGAATAATTTTAACATTTTTAGTTATGATTATGGATTTATTTCTACTTCTTTCTGTCAATTTTTTGCTTCCTGTATTTGTAAGAGTTGTTATTAGGTGCATATACATTTAAGATTGCTGTGTCTTATAATAAATTGAACCTGTATATATTTGAAAGTTGCTGAGAGAGCACATCCTAAAAGTTCTCATCACAAAGAAAAAAAAAACCTTTTTTAACTATATAAGTGAAGGATGTTAACTAAACTTATTGTAATCATTTTGCAATATATGTATGTCAAATCATTATGCTGTACACCTTAAACTTATATAGTACTACATGTCAATTATGTCTCAATAAAACTGAAAAAACTCGACCCTGTAAATTGATTCTTTTATCTTTAGGAAATATTTCTCTGTCTCTAGTAATTCTCTTCAACTTAAGAACTACTTTGTCTGATATTAATATAGCCACAGCAGCCTTCACCTTTCGTGTTTGTGGAATATATTAGTTTTCTATTGTTGTGTAACAATATTACCACACATTTAGTGACTTAAAGCACATTGATGGTTCACAGTTTCTGTGGGGTAAGAGTCTGGCCTGGCTTAGATGAATTCTCTGAAAAGTTACAATGACTATTATTGGCCAGGGCTGAGTTCTCATCTCAGGGCTTAACTGAGGAAGGATCTTTCAAGCTCATGTGGTTATTGGCAGAATTCAGTTACTGATATCCTTTTAGACTGAGGGACTCAGTTTGGGGTTAGCTATTGGCTGAAGGCCACTCTCAGTTCCTTGTTAATTGCTGACTGAAGACTACCATTAGTCCTTTGCAATGTGAAACTCCCCATTATCCCTGCTTGCTTCATCAGAGCAAATAGGGAAGAGAGTTCCATGGCAAGATAAGTATTAAAATATTATGCAATGTAATCATGGAAGTGACATCTCATCACTAATGTTGTATTCTGTTGGTTACTAGTCACTAATCTCTCTTACAATCCAGGGGAGGGGATTACACTAGAGTGTAAATATCAGGATCAGGAATCATGGGGGCCATCTCAGAATCTGTCCATTCACAAACATATATATACATTTCCATCTTTTTACTTTTAACCTGTGATTTTATATTTTAAGTGTACTACCTATAAACAGCATATGGTTTACTTTTGCTTTATTATCCAGTCTGGCTATCTTTCCCTTTTGATTGGGGTATTCAGTCATTTAAATGTAATAAAGTTATTGATATGCCTGTATTTGAGTCTATCATCTTATATGTTATTAAAATTTGCCCCATGTGCGTTTTGTTACTCAATTAACCATTTCCTACCTTCTTTTTGGTGAATAAAGTGATCTATGTAGAATTGCATTTTATTTCCTCTATTAACTTTTTTGTTATGCTTCTTTGTATTATTTGTGTTTATGTATGTATAGTTTTATAAGAAATTATAACATGTCTTTTTAACGTATCATAGTCTATCTTTAACTACTACTTGTTAAAAAATGTAAAAACCTTGGAACAATATACTTCTAATTGCCATGTCTCTGTCTTATGTGCTTCTTTGTCACATATTTTACATAGATTGAAATTCCACAATATATTGTTATAATTTTTACTTTAAACATCCAATCATATGATTTACTGTCATACTTAGCATTTCTGGATTCTTCATTCCTTTCTGCAGAACAAAGTTTTTATCTGGTCTCATTTGCCTTCAGCTTGAAGAGCTTTATCATTTCCCTTCATGCACATCTGTTGAAGCAAATTAAACTTTTGTCTATTAGAACTTGTCTTTATTTTACCTACATTTCTGAAGGATATTTCCTCTGGGTATGAAAATCTAACTTGGTAGTTTATTTTATTTTATTTTATTTCAATTTTTTCTTTCAGTGCTCTAAAGATATTATCCCATTGTTTTCTGGCCTGCATTATTTCAGATACAAGGGCACCTGCTGTTCTTATTTTTTCCCCTGTATGTAAAGTCTCTTTGTATTTTCTTTCTGCTTTAAAAAATATCTTTAAATGTGGCTTTCTTTGCATTATTCTGCTTAGATTTGCTGAGCTACTCACAGCTTTTTGTTGTTTTTCATCGATTTTGAAATGTTTTCAGTCTCTTTAAACATTTCTTCTGTCTCATTCTTTCTCTCTTTTGCTTCTGGAGCTCCAATTACACAAATGTTAGTTCATTTTATAATGTGCCACAAAGCTCAGATCCTCTTTCCTTTTTGTAACATTTTTTTTTTATTCTCTTTATGTTTCACTTTGGATAATTTCTATTGATCTGTCATCAAGGTTATGGATTGTTTTCTCTGGTCTTGTTTGTCAATATTCCATTGAAAAACTTCTCCATGTCTGTTGTATTTTTCATTCCTAGAATTTCCTCTGGACTTTTTTTTTTCCATAAGAGTAGAAGTTCCCCTGCTGAGTTTCCTCTGCTGTGCTCTCATGTAATTCACCTTTTTCATAAAGTTGTGTAGCATGTTGATCATAGACACATAGATATTTTAAAGTTCCTCTTTTGTAAATTTAATATCTGGATTATTTCTGAGACTATTTCTATTGACTTGTTACTTTCTTTATGATAGGTCATATCTTCTTGCTTTCTGTGTATCTCGTAGAGTTTATTTTAATTTTTAATTTTGAAATAATTTAAAATTTACAGAGGAGTTGCAATGATAGTATAGCATTCCAGTATACCTTTCCCCTGGATTCCCTTAATGTTAACACCTTATGTTACCATACAGGTAACCATACAGGACAATGATCAAAACCAAGAAATTAACATTGGTACAATACTATTCATTAAACTATTGTCTTTACTCAGATTTCACTAGTTTTTCTACTAATGTCCCTTTCCTGTTCCCTGATCCAGTATAGCATACCATGTTCCACTTAGTTGCCAGGTCTCCCAGTCTCCTCCAATCTTTTTCTGTCTTTCATAGTCCCAACATTCTGTCTCATAGTTTTTGATTGAATATCAGACATTGTGGATAAAAATACAGTAGAAGCTGGAGAAAACAGTAGAAGCTGGCTTCTAGTTTGTGGGGTTGAGTCAATCTAGTTTGCAATTGAACTAAATCAAGACTTGGTTGTTGCTTTCATTAGATTCAGTTTATCACAGTCTTCAAATGATTTAAGGGCAGGATTAGAAACATCCTTTTAGTACGGCTGGATTGGTGTCTGAATTCTTGGAGGGGTTGTCTCAATTCTCCTGCTCTTTAGGCTTCAGAAGATACCAATATTCTGCATTTCAAGAAGACTTTCACAGCTTTCTTGCCCTTACCCCCAGTATTCTGCGTGAGCACTTAATGAAAGCCAGTGGAAATGAGTTAGTGAGTGTGTTCAGAATCTTTATTTCTAGGGCTCCTATGGATTCTGAACCATCATTTCTATCCAGTTTTGACCCCCCAAAATTCATTGAAATTTTAGCTGCTTTCTTCTTACACATGTCTGTGGTGGCTTCCTTCTTCCTCCACTATTCTATAATGATAAAAACCATCATGGGTCTCTTATCTCCTAGGTGGGTGATGTGATTTTGTAAATTTTAGTTCCTTAGGTTTTTGTGTGCATCTTTGGCTCTTTGGTTTAAAAATTATGATTTTGTAGGTTATCCAGCTTGTTCTTATTAGAGTAATAACGGCATTTTCTTGTGATTGGCTACATTTCACATAGAAGTGGAAGTTAACTTTTGTTTTTCAAAACCCCGACTTTTTTTAACCATAGAATTACTTAGAGTATCTTGACTGGTCCATTGGATATTTACACATTTTGGTTGTGTATACCTCAATTCCTCTAACCATGAATCTTATTCCTCCTCTACATCACATTAACAAAAATCAACTGTTTTTTTTTTTTTTTTTTTTTTTTTGGCTTCCATAAGAAATCAACTCACATTGAACTTTCAGTAGTAGTACCTCACTAATATTTTAAGCGGTTATTGGAAAGAGGGTCACCTTACAGAATTTTGTCTTTCTACTATCTCTTCTTCTCTATTCTCCTTTTTGCCTCTCTCTGTTCTTGACACCCTCCCTCCTGACCTCACTGTTGAAGTGTCCTTATTTTCTTTCCCTATTATGCTGAGCGATCAGTCTTAGCTCAAATTCCCACATTTGCATCCTAAACTACTCAGTGAAACAAAATATATTCCATATACCACAATATTATTCTCTTAAGGAAGCATTTGGGTTTATAACTGCAAAACCTTCTTGTTTTATTATAAAAAAAAAAAAAAGGTGTCTATATGGCATAAGGGATTGGTTATATGACTCCTAAGAGTTCTTCAACTCTAAGGGCCATAGAGAGATATAAAGGTGGGGAGAGAAAAGGAGAGAGGTGAGAAGGAAACCAATATTTTCTGCATGTCTACTACATATTCCATGAAAATAATTATAGTGACATTCCTGAATATTTATTGAATGTTTGTTATCTTCTAGGCACTCTTTTTAACATTGACATGAATTGTATTTTAATCCTACCTAAGAGATAGAGTCTGCTACCTTCCTATTTTATAGATGAGAAAACTGAGGCTTGGAGAGGTTAGGTCATTTGTTCAAAGTCATCCAGCTGGTAATTAGCAGAGTGTAGAACAAGAATTGAATTCTGGATAGTCTGACAAGAATTTAAGTGCTTAATTACTACACAAAATGCCAAACACTTTTTGTATGCTCTTTCATAATTATTACTACCTGGTAAGGTAGGTATTTTTACCTTCTCATTTTACACCTGAAAATGCTCAGAGATGGTAAAACTGATTTGCCCTTGGTTATACATCCAGTAAGTGGCAGGGAGTCTGGATGAGACCAATTATGTGTTATTCCTGAGGTTCTGCTCTTCCTGTGGTACCTTGAGCACTCCAACTGAATGGTGCTTATGTAACAAGTGGTAACACTGCTTAGCCAGGAAGAGAAGCAGTTTACCAAGAAATTGTGCCATGAGGGAAAAGATCAGAGATTCTTGGCTAGAACCAACATCTGTGGCTTCCCTATCCCTGTAATTATCATTCCCCTCAAAGCAGCAGCCACTTTCTTTTATCTTAAAGCTGTCTGGCAGTTCTCACTCACTTGTGACTCTCTAGGGACAGATCATTGACCGACAGTGGCCTTGGACAGCAAAGAGCAGGAGATGCAAGAACATCTGACTCAGTCAGTAACAGACGTGTTCAGGCTAAAGTAACCCTGATGCAGACCAGCAATTGTGGAATCAGTGGCTGAGTCTGCAGAGATGGTAGGTGGAGAAACAGATGTACCTTGAATGGAGTCAGCATAACATCTGGCAGACCTGGCCCATTGCTTCGTAATTAATCTTGGTGTTGAATCTAATGACACGATGGGATTGAGAAATTGAGCAATTTGATTGGACACATTTTGATAGTTTAATTTTCAATAACACATGGTCTGAGCTTGTTCACATAATTACTAAATAGATTAATATGCCAATATCTCTGTCCAGCTGGAAGGGAAAGATTTAGGCCTTCAAAGATCTTTGGCGGGCCTTGAAATTAAAGTTGATGTTCTGGAGAGGAGGTGGTACAGGCCTCCCAAGAATATGAAGTCAAATCAGGGCTAGTGATGAAGGCCTTGAAAGCAGAGATTTTATCATTAACCTTAAAAATAAACCCTTGGCTGCCTGTGAAATGTCAATTTGTCTGCAGAGACACTGTACCATGAGTTAAAGGATTGTTGGGAAACCTGTCTTCCTTTCCTAAGGCGTTTGAATTCACTACAACTACACTTCTGATAGAGGTCAAGAAAAAAATATATAAATGAGTCAACAAGGGCCATGGAGCATGGTGTGGTACCAATTGTCCCCTGAGCCTTGTGGCCTTTTCTTTCAGGATGAGTGTTTCAGATACAATCCAGTTGCAGGTGTCTACAGAACAGAAAAAAAGAAAGCAAAGTGTCTTCACACCCATAATCTTCAGTCTGTGATCAGTTGAACACAAGAGCCAGGAAGGTGATATTATTTTCCTCATGGAAAGAAGAGGTCACACATTTGTCACTGAGTGGGCAAGGACCAGACCAATGTAGGTTCAGTGAGACAGAAAAGCACAAAAGAAGACTCTGCAGCAAGGTGGCCCAGGTTCATGATCAATGAGGATTAGCTATTCAACAATGATGAGTCTCAGTTTTCTTACCTAAAAAATAGGATATTTGTAGTACCTGTGTCCTAGGGAAGAGCCATAAGGTACTTAGTAACAGTCAAGCTAAGTGTCTTTGCACACAGTCAAACTTAATAAGTGTTAAGCAGGATAAAGAGACATGATCCAGGAGAACTGTGGGCTATTTTAGTTTAGGGGCAAGGGGAAGGTAGTAGGGGTGATGTAATTTTGTGGGGAGGTAGGGTGGGGTGGTAGGTGTGTGTGTGCACAGGGATTCATTTCAGAGACGCTTAGGAGAATTTTGCTTATTTTCTCTTGTTCAGGGTTGTGTAATTGACACTCAAGTCCCTCCAACTTGAGTTGAAGCATCTGCTTATTGAGTTCTGACAATGAACTCAGTGGTCATTGGATGTGACAGTGGATCTGACAAGGGCAAATAGGGATGAGGACTGCTTGAGGATGGGGTTGGGTCTTATTCGTCTAAGCAGTGACTAGGACAGAGCCTGATAGCAGTGACTTTGATTGTATGAATGAAATGTCCTAGTTGTCCATCACTCCCTGGTTTTATTCTCCTTTCCTTTTTATTGAAAGGAAGAGCCAGTCCAGCCATTGCCTGATGAATGAACTTTGTTTGCACAAACAGATTGTCTGACATCACTATCAGGCATGATCTGCAGGCCTAGACCCTTCCCACCTCCTTACACCCTTGAGCATGAACACACCAGCCTCAAGGAAGAAGGGTCTTACTTCGACTGGGTGGCACCTGCTTGCATCAGAGGGCAGAGTGAGGAGGCCCCAGAACATTGTGGCCTCACTCGGGGTCCAAGGGAAGGGCTGAAAACAGTCTTCCCCATCCAAATCAAGCTGTCAGTAGAAGTTAGGACTGGTTTCGTCTCTGCCCTTTTCCTCTTGGCCCTCAGGCTAGAACCACTCAGCACTCAGAGAGTTGTGGACACTTGAAAAAGCTTTCAGAGGAAAATGGCAAAATAGTGGAAACAAAATTAGAGGCAGCATGCTACCGAAAAGAAAGATACGCAACACCACCCACTCCTGCCTGAAGCCTCGCCTGCCTTCCTGCCCCCCTCCCACCGGCCTCCCCTCTTCTCCACTTTCTCACATATGCTTTGGAAATCAGGGACTGTCATCGAGGCCATTAGCAATGTCTATTCTGGGGAGGTGCAGTACAAAGCTTAGACCTGGTATTTACCGCTGACTGACAAGTGAGACGTTTTAGCTGTCGCTGGGTAGGGATGAGATAGAGAAGCTGGGGAAAGTCAGCTCCTGTTCTTCCATTTTGTTAATTTAAAAAAAAAAAATGTTTTAAGTGAATTTGGTGCTTGGGGTGTGATTGGCAGCCCCTGGGGGTCTCCTTGGATAGAGATAGTGCTAAAGTGGGGGCTCTCTCTTAAGAATCGCTTATTGTCTGCCGAGTCTTTCATTTCTGCATCACCTGTTCAAGCCCTTGGCAGCCATATAATAATAATAACAATAACGATTGGAAGGATGATATCCCTTGTGTCTGCCTCTGAGGAGGTCAGGCTGCACGAATTATCCGCCCCGGGGGGATGATTTATTTCGTGAATTTCCACCTGTCTGTGAGAACAGGGCAAAGTCATTTTCTCCTCCTGGCAGGAAATTCAATTCAACAAATATTTATTGATTTATTGAGCACCTACTATGTGAGAGGCTGTCCCCCATGCTAAGCCAATGGAGGGCTCTGCCAGGCTGCAGACACATGGTTCAAAGCCTAGAAAATGTGTGGGAAGGGGGAAGAGGGGAGAAATGTGGTGAGCTGCAGTGTAGGGTAGAATTAAGACTTTGGAGTTGAGAGAGCCCTGGGTTTTAATCCCAACTTTGCTACTTCCCAGACATGTAATGTGGGGCACGTTATTTTCTGGAAGCCTCAGACTCCTTAACTAGGAAGTAGGCATAGTAATAGCTCCTTGGTAGAGTTACTATATGTAAAGCATCTGCAAACAGACATTATTCAGTAAATGTAGTGCTGTTATCACACATGCCATATGCCAGGGCCAGCTCACCCCAGAAAGTTTGCTAGAAAATCCAGTCTTCTGCTCAAAGAAACGTCCCTCTCCTACAGCTTTTTAGGGCTCTGAGTGCTGCCACCACACACGTGGGCGACTGACCCCATTTCTGAGGTCCACCTCCACTGCACCATGAAATATTCAGAGTCGATGTTATCTGCTGACAGAGTCATTAGCTCTGCCTCACGTTCCTCTTGCCACAGAGAGGCGGCGATTCATTAATATTTATTCATCTTGATTTGCTTTGTTTTTCCTTTCTTTAAAACCCATTTCAGGATTTATGGGATCATTTTTTACCATGCATAACTCACGCTCTCTCACAGCCTACATTGCCCCCAGCTCAATCCTTCCAGGGGTATAGTGGGTCAGCGTTATTACGCATCTCTGTTTAATCAAATTCCTGCACAAAGGCATTTAGGAAAGGCTTTGGTCCCTTGGCATTATGAGCCTCCGTGTTCTTTCGCTGTGGCTGAGAACAAACCCAACCTGTCCCTGTCCCCGTATTCTCCCAAAGCTGTTTCCTATGTACCAGAGTCCCTGACAAAGAGTCTCAATAGGTCCTTTACTGACACGAGACATGAGCAGCCTCCTCTGGCCCTTCTTGCTTCTAGGAGCTGAAGGCATCTGTGCCAGAAATGGAGAAGCTTGACCTTTAAGGAACCAGTTCCTGTCTCATTCAGCCTGTGGACAATATTCATGCAGCCAGATGGGCAAATGTGTGAGCAGATTGGGTTCTAGTCCCAGCGATAGAGCTTTCCTCCTTCTTTTAGGCTGTGCAAAGCTCAAGAGCTGTGAATCAGAGTTGGACCTTTCCAGGAGGCCAGGCCAGCCCCCGGCGTGTGGGCAGGTTGCATCTCCAGATGCTCACCAGAGACTGTGCGCCCTCCTGTCCTGGCTGAGCCGCTCTCTTCCCAAGGAGGGGCCTCTGCGGTTGGTGCTGCCAGGCAGGTGGCATCTTGTCTGGCTCCGATGTTCTGTGCTGCATCTTAAGTTAAATGGAAAGAGTCGGATGTGGGGAAGGGAGAGCACAGCCAGCATCAACCAGACGGGTGTTTTTCACCCGATGCTTGCCGGTCCCTGGGCGCTAACATGTACTGTAGCCACACTGAGCTGGGAACATTAAAGTAGAGGTCTGTCAGCACGTACAAAAGGATGGAAGGGGATTTGGTGTTTCTATAGCAATTATGGGGGGAGAATATTGCTGACGAAAATAAAACCCGAAAATGTGCCCCTGACATGTGACTGTTTTATTCTCTGCTCTCAGATAGGAAAGGGAGAGAGTTTGCTGTTTTATTCAGGTTTTTTGAAAAGGGAGGCAAACTGACAGACAGGCAGAGACAGACACAACGAGACACAGAAGGAGACTTGAAGTTCAGGAAGAGAAAAAAGATTACAAATGTGCAATGATCCCAGAGGCTGCAGAAACTCTTCTTCTTTCTTTATTTATTTATTTAAAATGTACTTGTTACAGGGAGTTTGCAGCCTAGCACTCCACTACCTCTCCCACCTCACTAGACGATGGAGGTGGGAAGTGTGGCTGGTTGCAGCTGGGCCAGTGTCTCCTGGCATGGTTGGCCTTCTTTTTTAACCAATAAAGTCAAGGGAGCTGTCAAAAACGATCTCGAAGGTTAGTGCCCATGAGGGCAGTGCTCTGGAACTGCCCCACCCCACCCCCCAGTATGAAGGCAGCCAAGGAAACCAGGTGGAAACCAGCTGAGGACAGAAGTAGGGCTCTTCTTCATCCTGGCTGGTATTCTTAGAGTTGGCTGGCACACAGGAAGGGGATCCCCATTTCCATTTTAAATAATCCATACTCCATCAGCAAATCCTGATGAAGAGTTCCCATTCTGTGTTAAGGACCCTGGGAGCATCATGGAAGTGCAATGTATATTTCTTACCTTAAGGGAATTTTTGGGCTTGCAGTGATATCAGTACACTAAGGAGTCTCTAAATACGATTACACATGGGGTAGGAGTTGAAAGGAGCAGATGATGGAGAAAGCTGGAGTGTGCAAGAAAGCCTTCAAAGAGAGAGGGGGCTTGATTTGGGCCTTGATGGGTAGATAGAAGTAAGGGAAGAAGACACCACCAAGGAAAGGAGTGGCATGTGCTAAAGCACTGGGGCAGGAATGACAGGAGAATTCATGGGACAGGAAGACCAGGCGGCCTGGAGGGGGCGGGGTGGTTGAGGATTATATGCTGTGGGGGAAGAAATGATGAGAGGTAAGAGATGGCATAAAGAAGTATTTCCTAGGCGCACTCTGAGATCTTCAGCCACGCAAGGTGCCCCGTGAGGGGAAAAAGGGATTCCATGTTTAAGTAAGATTTAACCCTCTTTCTGAGATTCACAATTCACATCTGCATTTTCAGGGCTCTGAGAAGTCCTGCAATAAAGAAATCTTTTCACTGACGTTAATCTCGAATTTTTTAAGCATACATCTTCACAGATTTTTTTTAATATCTATTACTAAACTTTGGAACTAGTTTTCTATGACTCACACACTGGGAAACGCAAGCACAGAAGCCGACATCTTGGCCTTTCAGGTCAGATCACTTCTGTTCCTAATTTGGTACTTATTAGCTGGTGACAATGGTCAAATTTGCATCATATCATCAAGCTATCCCATCCCATGGATGGTTGTGAAAATAAAGTATAGAGCAGGATAGGCAGGCACAGTCCTACTAGAGTCAGCACTGAACAAGGCTGGCTGCCCTGTATCACCGATGGCTACAGGAACAGGTAGAGTGGCTTCAACTTCAAGCAGTGGGAAATAGAGGCTACTGAAAAGTCTTCACTAAGGGAGCCACATAATGGCTGCAGCATTGAAAGAGCCATCTGGGAGGAATGGCAGGATGGATTAGCAGGGAGTGAGGGAGAGTTTATTAAAGCTAGAACCAAGGCCTGGGATTATAAAAGCATCCCCTTCTCTTGCACACCCTCCATGCTTTCTCAGTGTCCCCAGCTGAGCAAACTAGTTAGGGGCTCGCTGCTATAGGCAGAGGCTGTAGGATCCAGCCAAACTTGCACTCTCATCTCTCCAGAGTAAAGGCAGGAGGGAACAAGGACCTGGACTCACCTCCCCACCCCTAGAAGGCAAAGCAATTATGCAGCAGCTGCCCCTGATGGTGGTGCTGGGGAAGCAAGCGAGCCTCCTCTGCAGTGACTCTGACATGGTGAGAGCCTGGCTCCCCAGGGGCTGATGCATTAAGACCCAGCACAGATTGGTGCTGTCTCGCTCTCACACACATCAGCACATCAGCACCTCGGGGAATAGTCGACTTACGGACTAAAGGGCAGGCATGTCTGCCTATCTTGTCATGCCACGCCACACCACGCCTCATGGGCCCCATCCCCTTTTTATCTTGCTCCCCTCCAATCCCATTTGTGAGGCTACAGCCCAGCTCACCCAACCATGTGCTAACCAGGTACTTGGGCCACCAATGTAGAGGTGGGTGTATGTCCCTTTTCCCTGGGGCTCCTGCATATTCCCCCCCATTTCTCTCTCTCCTTTTATCTTGACTTTTAAATGCAAAAACAACAAACATTTACTGAGCACCTGCTTGAGACCAATCACTCTGCTCTGTGTTTTATTGTATTTATTTAGCAAACATTTATGTAGCATTTATAATATGCCAGAAACTATTCGAAATGCTTTTCAAATATTAACTCAATCCACCTTACAATGCTTAAGGTATTACTACTACTATTTGTTTGTTTACAGACAGAGAAACTGAGCTGCAGAGAGGTTAAGTAACTTGCCCAATGTCACTCAGCAATTAATTACAGATTCTATCCCAGGGACTTAGTTTTGCAGCCTGTGCTTTAAACCACTCTGTTTTATTATATCATTTGCATCTTAGCATATGAATTTTTATAATTAGGAAAACTGAGGCTGAGCAAAATGGTCACACAGCAGCGAATCACACATCTGAACTTAGGTCTTTTCACTTCAAGTCCAAGGCTCATTCCCCTCCTCAAGGCTGGCCTCTTCTCCACAGCCCCTCTTCTCCTCCAGTCCTGCATCTGAGAGGCACATTGTGTGGTGAGGCTGGTGTTGGGGTAGGAGATGTGTGGGCCCCAGAATATACCTCTTCCTGAACTGAACCACACTCTCAAGCTAGGGATGAGGTATGACATGGGAGCAGTCAAGACAGAGGCCAGCCTGAGAGAGGCAGGGCCAGAAGCTCTGGTTGGTGAGCTGAGATTTCCTGATAAACACTGAGAACTTCTGGCAAGGCGCTGGTCGGGATCACTCCCACCACCCTGCTGGGAGGGCAAAGAAGACAAGCCTGGAACCTGGAGGAAGGAATCTGGGAGGCTGTTCTGTACTCTGACTTGAATATGCTTATGAATCCCCTGGCTCTGTTACAAGCAGAACTGATTCAGTAGGTCAGGAGCAGGGCCTGAGGTTCTGCATTTCCAGCAAGCTCATAGTCGCTGCTGGTACTGCCGGTCCAGGGACCACAAGGACCATCTGCCTGGGGGGTGTACTGTCTGTGGGTTTCAGGCCTGTATTTGCAAAAGTTAAGTGGCTGTGGTTTACGGAGGTCTTGATGAGTGCTACATTTTGCCAGTTCTGGAAGGGGAGGGATGAACAAGAGTGATTTGGTCTGAGAAGAAGCAAAGGCTTTGCTCTGCCAATTTTCTTGGACACCTTTGCCCTTCTGCTCCACTCAAAGCCTAAATCCTTGCAAGGCTAGCCTGAGATTCCCCCTCCTCCAAGCCCCTTCTGACCCCAAGCATCTCTCCATAGCAACACTTTGCTTTTTAATCTCTTACCATCTCCCCTCGCTTCAAATTGCCTTAGATTGGTCCTGTAATGGCCTCATGTACATATTTCCTCCCTCTGCGACCAGACAACGCAAGCTTCTTATTCCTCTATCCTCAGGCCTAATACCTTGTCAGGACCTAGGATGTGCTCCAAAATGTTAAATACATTAGTTAAAGAATGGAGTGAGATCTTTTTCAAACCTTTTTCTTTCTAATGAGACTCCCGCAGAGGAATGTTTAGCAATCACTTCAAGTGTTAGGTAAACACTTCTAATCTGTCCGTATTTCCGAGGTGTTTTGCAGTGGCCTACATTTGGGGGGAAAGAAAGCAGAGGGGGCTGGCTGGAGAAATTCACAGAGTGCAGAGAGCAGCTAAAGATGCTTGTGAATTTATTATCAGGAGGATGAAAAGTCTGAATCCTGCAGCTGGGAAGTGGTCTGTGGCCCAGCCCAGAGCCGGCAGCTCTCCTTCCACTTGGCTTGTCACAGGTCATGTTTCAGCCTCAACAAATTCCATAATCTCCTGCTCACATTCCCCTTTTTTTCCAAGACTGTGATCTCAGATTCCCAAGAGCATTTATCAAATCCATGAAAATGTGCCCCTCTGTCCCCTGACGGGGAGGCTTCCTGGGGGAAATTGGGACACTAATAAGCTTTCTTGCTGGCTAATCAGCCGCCCAAGGCAAACCCCAGCAGCCCTGGGCTCCCAGGTAGCCTGTAATAGATGCTGGCCACAGAGTCACTCACAGCAGAGTCAGGGCTCAGAATGCAATGTTGCAAAGGGAACATTGCATTCTGTTTCCTCACTCTTCCTGGGCAGTGTTTCCCCAGGACTCCTGGGGGCTGAGGGAGCTCTAGCTGTGTACCCATCAAGGAGACTCAGACCTTATTCTGTACTGTTTTCTTTTTCAAGGACCACCCATCTGGGGGCTAGGCTGCTCTACACCTTCTTTCTTTCCCTGCTGCCCGTTTCTTCTTTCCCGAAGAGCAGAGGTTGGGGCGTCTGCAGAAATGTTGGGTATTCTGCATGTTTGTCAGACTTTCAGTTCCTGTTTTGGCCAAGGGGTCTGTGCCATAACGGACCCTGGGAAAATCTGGAGTCTCATTAGCGAAGCGGTTTGGGAAACAGTTGCTCCTTCCCGGGCTGATACTTCATTGCAAGAAATGCCCAAGACCCTATTTTAAAGCACAGAAGTTGGGGCTGAAGAATGCACGTCCCATCTTTGACCTTCCTTCTGACTTCACAGACCCCTGCCCTGTTTCCCTGAGCTCTGCAGTCAGCCCACCTCCCCACTGTCAACCCGTGGTAAATCCCTTTTTTGCAGGTAGTTCTGAGCTCATGTATGGCTTTTGAACAGCCTCCTGGTGTTCATCTGCTTCCAGATTTCCAGCGTGATGAAGGCTCAGATGAAGAGTTCCAGAGAACAGATGGGAGGCTGTCATTACATGTTACTGATATGCAGAGCTGCTTCAGCCTCATGCATGCCAGTGTGCTCAGCCACACTCGTAATTCTTCCTCTGTTCCCCAGCCCGAGCCAGGATCTCAGCCAGTTTTGGCAAGAAGTGAAAGTGAGAGCTTTCTAGGGGCATTTATATAAAACATGCTAGGATTGATGATGAACTACGGAACAAAACCTTTTTTCTTTTACTAGGGGAGAAAATACTGTGTTTCTCTAATTCCCTTGCGAGAATCAAAAACCAGAAGTCAAAAATTTGCTAGCCCAACTTGGGTGCCATTGTGACTGGGTAATGTGGGAACCTTCTGGAGATAGGCTTCTTTGTCTGGTCCAAGAGCTCCGTGATGGCTACAGGATGTACTTTGTAAAGCATGTACCAGCAGCCCCTCAAGGTCATGTCTCAATAAAGATGAAAGAGTCAGGGGCACCTTACATTTCAACTTCCATTAATTGACAGAGGAACACAAACATTGACTAGAGGCGAGAAATGACTAGTGAGTGGAGAAACTGGGAATTGAAGTAGGGTCTAGGTCACTGTTTTTTCAGGAAAGGTTGGAGAGTGAGGATTTTTTTCCTAGAGGGAAGGGGGTGACTTCTTTACAAAATTTCATAGGAAGACCCAGAATTTTCCTTTACTCCCATCACGGTTTAATAATCTCCGTTTGGAGAGGACATCGGTTATCCCCTGGACAATCTAATACTTTTAATGAAAAAAAATTCACTTTGCTCCTCTTCAAGTGGTTTGAAGAGAGAGAAAACAAAGCAAAACAGTTTTCCTTGAGCTTTATTCCTGTTTGAAACTTGGTCCTAAGACGTTTGAAGCCTTGATAGAAACAGTGAAGTTTGAAATAGTAAAGCTTGAACTTGAAAAGTGGCCCAAGGTCTGGATTTTCCCTTGTCCTGTCCTGTGGGAAGCAAAGCTTGCATACATCTTTGATGCAGTGTTCCTAGAAGTCCATGACAGGGTATGGACATTTGAAACCAAGTGCTAATCTGCCACGGAGGTGATGGAGAAGTGTTGGCTTTAAGGACCCCAACTGCTGTCTGTGATGCAGTAAGAGTTTGTCTGTGTAGTAAGCAGAGCTGCATCTCCCCAGACTCTTTCCTTTGAGGGAATGTTCCTCTTCTAAGTATGAATTTAGACTGAACTGTGCCCACAAACTGTTGTTTGTTCTTCTGTAGAAGGCTGTGTTCTTGTTTGAAGTGGTGCTCCCAGGAGATGGAGAGCTCAGGCCTACGAGACAACAGAGAGGAACCACCAGCCTAACCTCCACCCCACGCTGGAGACACAACCATCCAAAGGAAGTGGTTGGGAATCAGAAAACTCAGCCTGAACTGTTTTGTGGTTTGTCCACCATAGCATGATGGGAAATTGAACACACTCAACATTAAGAAAGATGGAGAATAGAGTATCAGGTGAAAGAGATAAAGGGCTGTAGAAGATTTTCAGGTCTTAGGTGAGAAAGGCCTGGGATGGGCAGGACTGAGTGTGAGAGATGATTACTGGGGAAGAATAGGGTGGATTTGGAGGCAGACAACATCTAGGGGATTAAGGAAAGAGAATAATTGATATGATCTCCAAGAGTTTGAGCCCGCTTGCCAGTAGATCTGCAGTGCCATTAACTGAATAAAGGAATTTGGAGAAGGGGATCATTTGAGGTCTGCCTCTGCTCTCAGCAGTGATAGAAACCCTCCTTCCAATAACACAATAGCTATTCTGGTCGATTGCCACTCCTTCCTGAAAGCACACAGAGGCAGGTATTAACTGATTTGCTGTCTCTTGATCTTTATATATTTTTCTGTGGGTTGACCTTTGATTTCCTCGGGAATTTTACATTTTTTTGTAAAGTAGCCCCACAGAGACAAGGTGTATAGACTGGTGTGTAGGAAAAACAATGCAGTAAGAAGATAAGAGTTGACAGCCACTATGCCAAAAACAAGGGAAAGGAGAGACATCGTTCTCTTTATGGAGCTGCTATTTTCTTGACACATTTACATAAATTGATTTTTTAAAGTTTGAAACCCTTCTCCCCATTATTCTTATTTTCCTCTCAAATCAATGAATGCATCTCAGTTTGATTTTCTATAATCAGTGGCTTGCCATGAGCATTTCTATCCTACGATTTCAAGACCCGCATATAAACACTTGAGTGCACCCAGGGGAACGGCTGCTCAAAAGTGTTCTTTGATAACGCACATGACGCACATTCACTGCGTCTTTTAGCAGGTTTCCATTTTCACGTACACAGTCTTCCCAAAGAGAGCTTTTCTGAAAGTCAAGGATCCTTCTGGAAGTCCCTTGGCAGCCCCAGGCTCAGGTACACAGCTGGGCTAAGCTTTGTCTCTGGGGCTCCTTGACAACAATGGGCTCCCTTCTCACTGGGCGCTGACCAGCCTCTGGGAACAATGGACTCACACCATCAGCCAGCGTCAGGAGTTACTTAGTTCTCCTTTTGACCTTGCCTTTCAGAAGCTGATCCTTATTAACCATCAGGATGGGGTGGGGAGTAGTTGAGACAACCCACAGTGGCAGGGTGACCCCCGATTTGTGTCTGCTCCAAGACGATATAACCCCAGAGCTCCAGGGCTGTGAGGGTAGTGATTTAACAAATCATATGTTTAAACAACGTGATGGCACACTGCTGTTTGAGGGGGTTTGAAGCACGTTTCTAAATAATGGGGGAAATAATGAACACCTCTCACAAGTGCATTTAAATGACACATGCATTAGGAGGTGCTGGCGGGAGGAGGGGGGGGCTCTTGTATTCCTGCATAATGAATGTTTTTTTTCTATTCTTCCATCCTGCTTTTGCTTCATGTTTCAAAAATGGTCGCTGAGCGAGCAGACCTCTGAGCACTTTGTAAACAGAAGGAAAAAGGCAGCCGATGGTCCATCACCAGCCTTGCAGAGGCTCAAGCTGGTGTCCTGACTCACAGAAGGGATGTAGCAGGTAGCCCAGAGCTCTCCTGCTCCCAAATCTCATCCCTCACTTGCCTTTGGAAGCATTCTCTTATCTACAGCATCGTTATTGCTACAGAGGAAGTGGTGTAGGAAGGTGCTCACGGGAAGGAGCAGACCCAGGCAGACCTTAGAGAGGTTACCGGTTCTGTTCTAGACCACCACAGTAAAGCGAATATCACAATAAAGTGGGTCATGTGACTTTTTGGGCTTCCTAGTGCTTATAAAATTTATGTTTACACTATATCTAGTCTATTAAGCGTGCAATAGCATCATATCTAAAAAAAATGCACATAGTTTGATTAAAAACTGCTTTATTGCTAAAAATGCTAACCATCATCTGAGCCTTCAATGAGTCAGACTAGGAGCATCAAAGATCACTGATCACAGATCACTATACAAAATATAGTAATCATGAAAAAGTGTAAAGTATGCTGAGAATTGCCAAAATGTGACACAGAGATGTGAAATGAGCAAATGCTGTTGGGAAAATGGTGCCCATAGACTTCTGTGACCCAGGGCTGCTGCAAACCTTCGATTTGTAAAAAATGCAATCTCTGCAAAACACTGTAAAATGAGATATGCTTGTATTTGTTACCCAGATTATGTTCTAAGGAGAATGTTAGCTGGGAGAGAATGCGGCACAGGATTGGCAAGTTTTGATTGAGTACAGTGGGTTAAGTGAGGGTGTGGAAAGAAGCAGGCTCATAGGACGGATTCCAGGTTGTTAAGACAGTGGATGAGGCTTTCTCCCACATCCCTGCCTGCTTTTTTACCAAATCTCTCACTACTGCCTGTCTCCAACGTGTTCCCTAGCATCACTGGGTCACTGGTATTCCTGGCTGGCTTATGCTGGTCCCCCTACTAGCAAGGCGCCCCCACCTCCCACGTTTCCTAGATATCATCTACTGTGCCCTGAAGTTTCCTCATCTGGACGGAGTCACAGTATGATTTTCGGAGGCCCTAGGCAATATTGTCACTGTGAGCCCTTCAAAAAAAAATATTAAAAATCATGTTTTATGGACTTCCCTGGTGGCACAGTGGTTGAGAATCCACCTGCCAATGCAAGGGACACGGTTCGATCTCTGGTCCGGGAAGATCCCACATGCCGTGGAGCACCTAAGCCTGTGTGCCACAACTACTGAGAGTGAGCTCTAGAGCCCGAGAGCCACAACTATTGAGCCCATGTGCCACAACTACTGAAGCCCACATTCCTAGACCCCATGCTCTGCATCAAGAGAAGCCACTGCAATAAGCCCGCACACCACAATGAAAAGTAGCCCCCAGCTCACTGCAACTAGAGAAAGCCCGTGAGCAGCAACAAAGACCCAATGCAGCCAATAAATAAATAAATAAATTTATTAAAAAAAGAATCATGTTTTACAACTGCCTTGATATGCAATTGGTTTTACAATTGCAAAGGCTTAATTTATTATCATATATTCTTTACACTTCTATTCATTTTTTTCTTCTGATTTTAAAAACACTTAAAAGTAAAAATAAATTATTTTTAAAATAATTATAAAATTAAGCTTTTAAAAGTATTGTGGGTCCTGGGCATGTGCCTTGTGGGCCTAATGGATAAGGTGACCCTGCTTCTCTATCCCTACCTCTGTCCCTACAGGCAGAGATAGAACAATAGCAGCGGTCAAAGTGACCTGTAGATCCAGCAAGAGAGAAGGCTCATCAGATGTAGCCTCGTAGCATCTTTGCCCTAAAGGAGGCCACCTTCCAGAGTGCAGCAATGCTGCCCTGCCTGTGAGGAGGCTCTGTGCACCCCCAGAAAATGCAGAAACAAAAACAGAACAATACATAAACTTAGGAAATTTCATAAGTACAGTGTGGGGTCAGTTTGGCTGGAGGGAAGAATTTAATTGCAAAGCTCCTATGTCTCAACTGCCTGAGGCTAGAAACTGGAAAGGGAAGACAGGGAGACTGGGATGTTGGATGTTGATGATAAGCAGGAGTAAGGGTTGAGGATGGAGGAAGGCCTGCCGAGGACTAGGGTTAAAATGATGCTGCTGGAGTCACTTTCGGTGAGTGATTTGGGTTTGTATGTTTCTGCTTTGAACAACCCTGGACCGAAGAGAAGAATGATCTGCATCGCATTTCGGGATTTGTTCTTATAGAAATTAAAATCCTAAAATTAAAATCCTAATAAAAAATAAAATCCTAGAATACCATTTGATATAAAAAAAAAGAAGAAGAAGCTTAAGATAGGGTCCCAACTGTCAAATAGATTGGAATCCAATCTGGACAAGACAGATCATGTGTGAATCTCTTGCAAGAAAGGACAGAGCAGAGCTGGAAACCCGGTAGACCTGTTAAAGGGCAAAAAGCAGGTGGGCAGAGAAGTGTCAGACTCCAGGACCTCCTGCACAAGACAGCCTGAGCCTCTTTCTTCAGCTGACCTCACTAAGGGTGCAAAACTAGAACTATCCTAAATCTGCATCTCTAGACCTCATCTCATTCCTGAGCCCCAAATCCAATTCTATCAGTCTTTGGGATATAGTCATATAAGATCTCAAATTCTGTCACCTAAACAGACCCCATTATTTCCCTCCCACTCCTGCTGATGTCCCTGTATCTATTAATGGCATTGTCACTCTTCAATCAGATCAAAGTTTCAGGATCTTCCAAGACTCTATTCTTTCCCTTATGCTCTGGTTTAATTGGTACCATGGCCTCACAGTCTTTCTTCAGTCTCACTTGTGTCAAATCCTGCCTTGTCTTTTCTACTCACAGGCCACCCCCTTAATTTCATCCCATCTCACCTTCTTCGAGACCCTTGAAATGTTCTCCTAATTGTTTCTTCTTCGAGTGACTCCAGCCTCTGTACTGGCATTGGAATCATTTTACCTAAAGTGTTCTGCCCCAATAGTTCCAACAGCTTTTCATTGCCTCCTAAAAAAGAGTCTTCACTCAGGCATTCTAGAGAAGTGGGTAAGAAGAAAGGGCTCTGGTGTCATACAGACCTAGTTTGAGCCTTGGTTCTATCATTTAACTGCATGAGACTTGCTGAGTGAAGCACTCTAATTCTGATCATTAAAATATGGATAATAATTGTATCTACGTCATCGTCTTTCTGAAAAGATACTAGATGCAAAGCACTTAGCATAGTGCCTGACACAAATAAGTGCTGATTAAAGAAACTATTATTACTAGCAATTAGGATTTTTTGTTTCTTATCAATCTGACTATGTTTATCATTTAAAAAAAATAGCTGGTGTTAATGCCTCTACACTTATTATATGCTTAACAAGTTAGAGTCTTCACTTGCCTCCTGCAGGGTGAGCTCTGAAATTCCTTCTGCTGCTGCAGGCCTGGTATCCCGAATAGCAGGGGAAGGACTCAATACCAATGGCCCTCTGAACCCAACTTGCCCATGTCCACCCACATTTCCTAAGCCACGGGTTCAAGCTGCTTCTTTAGTCTCTGATTAGTTCTGATCCTTCAGCACCTGCAGCCTCCCCTGAATCCCCATCAGATGGGCTGTCCTCAGAACACTTCTCATCCTTGTCAATATGTGCATCTTCATCACTGGCCTGGGGTTTTCTCTGTTCCCAACAGGAAGGACCATCTCAACATGAAACACTGCCATCTGCCAAATTCTGAGTACAAGGCAGCATACTGGAATCAGATAAACTTCTGTTCCATTTCTGACCCCAGCATGACCTTGGACAACTTATTCAATGTCTTCCTTCCTCATATGTAAAATGGGGATAGTCATACGGTCTTATCTTGTAGTATTCCCCTAAACACAGTGCTGGCTAAATATACAGCAAGTTTATTTAGGAATATGATCCCAGGCAGAAGGAACACAAGACACTGGTTGTGACGCAGGGTAAAGGCGAGAGGCAATAGGAGGAGGTGTTATGAAGTTGAATACTTCACAAAAGACTGGCACAGGATCCCACACTGGAATTTCAAATCAGAACTAGCTGTCCAGGGGAACAAAATGAGAAGCATTTATCCATCATTTTCTGCTACCCTTTGGTCAAGGGCGACCCCCACTGGGTGTTAACTGCTGTCACTTCCAGATCAGACTCCTGAATGCCAAGCTGGGAATCAGAGAAGCTCTGGAGCATGGTGAGAGGTGTATGGTGAAGCTAAGAAGCAGTGCTGTCAGACCATGCCTGAGCAAAGCTGATGAAGGCCCTTGTGGAACTGGTCCTACAGAAGTGGCCAGGGGAAGCGGTGGACCCCAGGGAGGCCCCGTACACCTCCCTGTGTCCCAGACATGTGGCTTTGCATGAGGAACTATGTAGACAAAATGTTAAGTTCCCTCAGACACACAATAAACATTTCCTTCCCCTAAACCTTCCCATTGTTTTCCATCAAATTAGAATGAAATTCAAAGTGTCTGACCCTGGTTACTAAGCCTTTACCAGATCTGGCCCTGAGCTATTTCATAGACTTCATTTTCTATACTTCCCCCTTGGGTTAGTCCTCTCCAGCTCCACCCAGCAAGCTGGACCATGTTCTAACCATGTGTTACTGTGTACACTGTGAAACTATCACACTCTGAGCTTGTTTTGGCCATAAGGCCTTTGCACTTTCTAGTGCCTCTGCCTAGAATAGTCTTGCCTCAGATATTTGCTTCCCCCACCCTCATTCAAGCCTCTGTTCAAATGTCACCCCCTCAGAGAGGCCTTCCCTGACCACCCCAACTAATATAATACCCCTAGTGCTGCAGTTATACCCTATTTCTTTACCTTGGCCCCCATACCATTTACTATTTATGATATTAAAATAGGAGAAACATATTTGTTCATTATCTGTATCCCCTCTTAGAATATAAGCTCTATAAAGAAAAGAATTTTGTCTATTTTGTTCCCTGCTCTATTTCCAATGTCAGAATAGTGTCTAGTACATAGTGAGTACCCAATACACGTTTCTTACATGAGTGAGTAAATGAGTGAATGAATGAATAAGTACCACCTCACCCTCTTTAGATATAGACATGTGGACAATTGGTCATGATCTCTTGCCCCTGTGGGGGCCAGCTCCATACCCCCACTGCAGACTCTGCCCTGACCAGACTTTCCCCCCTGCCCGGCCTCTCTGTGCTCTTGAAAATTCACAATATCTTTCAGCAGATTGAGCTAAAATATAACAGGTGCTGCAGAGAGAAGCCATTTTCCATCTTTCTGTGTCACACACACAAGTTTTCCTTCAGAGATAAGGTTAATTTGAAACAGTACATCTCTTCATGCTTCTAGGCAAAAGGGACTATTACTCAATTTGTATGTGAAAATATGTAATAACCTAAGCATAACCAAATGGTGCTACAGGCATCCTGGAGTTCAGGGATCCTCACACATGCTCCAGTGAATGTGTGAGTATCAGTACATGTGCACAGGCTTACACACGCACACACCTGCTCAGTTCTCCACAACCTCAGCTGCCTTCACCGCTACCTACCCTTTTCCTTTGGCTCTACTGCCTGGCAGTATACAAAAGTTTTTTAAACTAACACTCCATAAGATGCTGGGAGATATGATACTGGATTCACGGAGTGGTCTAGCTCTTAGGAGGTTGATGTGAACTCTTGACTACCTGGGGCAGTGTTCCTTCTAAGGTCAGTCTTCCCCTTCAGTGCAGGTGCTGGGTGGGTGCTATGTTCTGAATATTTGTGTCTCCCTAAAAATCATATGTTGAAATCCTAACCCCCCAAAGATGTTGGTATTAGGAGCTGTGGACTTTGGGAAGTGATTAGGCCATGAGGGTGGAGCCCCCATGAATAACATTAGTGCCCTTATGAGAGATGCTCTAGAGAGGTCCCTGGCTCTTCCCACCATGCAAAAATGCAGCAGAAAGGCACTGCCTATGAAGCAGAAGAAGACACTCACCCAACCATGCAGGTGTCTTGATCCTGGATTTCCCAGACTCTAGAACCATGAGAAATAATTTATATTGCTTATAACCTACTTAGTCTGTGGTATCTTGTTAAAGCACCCTAAAAGAAGTAAGACAGAAGACTTCCTCTTCATCCTACTAGCCAGCTACCCCCCAATCCCACCTATTCTGAGCCATTGACATGGAGACTCAACAAGAAAGTTCTGCTTATTTTTAATACTTAAAGTACAGTACACTGGGGAATGTGTTCTAAATTTCCTATGTCTCTATCACTCTCCCTCCACTCAATTTCCCATAGAGGACTTGTCTACTTTATTAGGTTGATGGTGGTGGAGGTGATAAGAGTCACTTTATGGTGGTGGTGTTGGAGCTAGGGATAAAAGTGAAGATGGAAGTGGAGGTAGAAGTGATGGTACTGGTGGTGGTGGTGGCAGTGGAGGTAGAGGTGTTGGACATGGTGTTGGAAGTGGTGGAGTTGATAGTGGTGGTAGAGTTGGTGTTGGAAGCAGTGGTAGAAGTGATGTTGGTTGTTGGTGGAGGTGCAGGATGGTGTTGATGGAAAAGGAAGTGTTGAGATGGTGGTGGAAGTGGTGGAGTTGATGGTGGTGGTAGAGGTGAAGGTGCAGTTGATGGTGATAGAGATGGAGGTGTTGGAGGTGGTGATAGAGGTGATATTGGCTGATGTGGAGATGGTGATGATGGTGATGGTGGTAGCTGTGGAGATGGACATGGTTATTTCATCAAAGGATGGGATTGGCAACATGTACAAAATAAAAACACCCCAAATTTTCTTCTGCCCAGCCTGAAGAATAAGATATTACCCATTAAAAAATAGCCAGCCCTTCTGTAACAGCTGGGAATTTCCTGACTATCAAAATTTTATTCTCCTAGTTATCATGCAGTTTTTCCTCTCTATCACTTGCCTACTCATTCCCCCATGATGTTGTATTTTAAAAAATACTGTTAGAAAACATGGCATTTTGATAAGCCATTGTAGTTTTAATAAGGTCTATGTTTCCCATTTATATTATAAGCAATTTAGGAATATTTTAGAAAATATGAAGAAACAGAAGATGCTAAAGAAGAAAATGAATTTAAAAATTACCAAAATCTACTCTGAGATCACCTCTAATTTTCATGTTGCTGCATTTCCCCCCATTAATCTAGCTGTCTCCTTCCTTCCTTCCTCCCTCCATTCCTTTATTCCTTCTTTTATTCCTTCATTCCTTCTTTCCTTCTCATAATCTTTCTATCTTTATATTGTTACATTGAAATTACACATTATAGTTATATAAAAATCATATTATATAAAGCATGTGTATATAGTGAGATTTTCTCATGTCAGTAAAAATTCCTTCAAAAATGTTTTTAAGGTATGAATAATATTACATCACAAGGCTATCCCATAATGCATTTATAGGGTTGAGTATTGAGGTTATTTCCAATTTATTTTTCTTATGGAAAGGTCAGTTTTCCCGAGGCCAGGGGAGAGTTCTACTTCAGGCAGCCTCCAGCTTCTCTTGAGCTGGTTCTCTGCACAGAGTTATGCATATGCAATCAGAGAGGGGGCAAATGGAAAGTAGAATTGCTGCCTTTGGGGAATTTTCATCCAGTTCAGGAGAGAGATTGAAATGAAGTCACAACATTTATAAACTAACATATCATCAAGTGAGAATTACTATGCTGTGGAGCCATATTATAAAGCTGGTACCTGGGGAAGGATCAAGATCAAATTTAGTGACTCACTCTGGGGCATCTAGGAGGGATTTCAGGGATCACAATTTACCCTGCAAACACCCAGGTCCAGATATATCCAAATATACCTTATATCTGAGGTATAATTTACTGTTACAGTATATATGTTTAGAAAGGTGTAGTTTTAAGCTAAAGTTTGAAGGGCAATTGGGGGCATGAATTAGCAGAGAGGAAGGAGGAGACCATTTCAGATTATTAGGATATGTAAAAGTTTATGAAAGAGGATCATATGCAGGGCTTGAGAAGCCAATAAGCTTGGTTACAGTGAAGGAGGCTGTGAAGAAGGGGGAATGGGATTGGTGAGGTGGAAGGCAGGAGGGAACCAGAGACACCAAAGGCCCTGGAGATGGGGGATGATGTGACAAAAACATTGCCTAAGGAAGATGATCTTGGCAGCTGTGCCGAATGTATTGGAGTCAGCAGACCCTAGAGACAGGGACATCTGCGTGGAAGGTGCAGAATTAAATCAGGCATGAGCTGACAAGGGCTGGCTGGAGAATGGTGGCAGTGGAATGAAAATGGAAAGGGAAAGCAAGAGAAACATTTTAGTAGAAGGGAAGTTTCCATGTGTAAAGGACCGATTAGGCAATGGGAAGTGAAAGAAAGAAAATCTACATGGATTTCATTGAGTTGAGCCGATGGGACAGGGGAGGAGGAGATTGGTTGGAGGAGGTGACTAGACTGATTCCTTTGCCTCTCCTTTCTGATGCTTAGATTCCTTTCCATCTCACAGATACTAAGATGCTGTGATGGAGAAGGTGGCATAGCTCTGAAGTCACCATTAGTGACTGGTGAAAGACCCTTGCAGGGAGAGCCAGATATGTAAATTCCCCAGGTACATGTGCTCTTATTCTAACCTACCTTCTGCTCTTCTGAGGACAGAAATTCAAAACTCATTTTTTTTTGTTGACTCTGGCTTCTCGTGTTCCTGATCTTGACATATTTTCATCTATTGGTCTCTGGCCTCACTTCTAATTTCTCCCTCTGCTAGACAATCAATTTGGCACTCCTGCACTAGGACTGCGGCTGAGGTGAAATTTATGTGTTCCCCACAAGAAGGGCTCAAAACTGTTCCTCCCAAAGTCTGTTGATGATGATTTCTGTATTATTATTCCCAACTTTTACTGAATAGTTTTATTCCAGGTTCTTACATGCATTGATTTTCATCTTCAAAGTTAGGATTATTCTTTCCATTTGACTGAAAGGAAACAGCGATCAGGGGAGTGATATATATTCATCTGAGGTCACTCATTCATCTTCGTTGGATCTGGGAATCCATAGTAAGTCAGATAACAGAGTCTCTGCTTTTATTTATTTATTTTAAAATTCTATCACAGGGCCTTTAAAAGTTAAATAAGTCTATACAGGAAAAAGTACCAGGGACAACCAGGATGTTGTTACCTTAGCTATGAATCTGTGACCAGTTCATCTCTCAAATACTGTTCTCTGCTGCCTCGTTCATAAGTCCTGAAACAGAGAGGCACTATGAAAACACACTGAAAACTTTAGAATCTGTCTCTTCCCTTTTCTTTGTCAGAACCATGAATCAGACGTGAATTTCCAAATCTAAATGGCTTAGTATTTTTATAATGGCTTTCCTTTTGTTCTTTTTGTTGTACCAGCTAATGGCTTTAGGAAACCTTGGCAAAATCCTGCATTTTCACTATCTATAGTATTTATCTCTGTTATGTAAAATTGAGATCACTTGGAATCTTCAAAGTGCAATGTCTAGAATCAGAATGATTTCATGGAATACCAAAGCAGGAGGTGAGCCCTGAGAGGCGTCTAACACTGGTAGCTTTCCCTCAGGTGTCTATTATTAATGAAATGTGTGTTGTCATGGTGATGGGAGAGCAAGTGGAATTGGGAGAAGACTTGAGAAAATATTATAACACTGGGAGCTATAAAATCTGTGTGATAGTGTGTGTCCTGTGATAAGCTTGAGACATCACATTGCTCTCTCCCATGACATGTCTCAGACATTATGAGGTCAATATCATATCCTAGGATTATTTAAGTCAGATGGCTCTCTGCCTCCCCTTAGTTAACTTGGACCCCAAGAGACTATAGTCAGGGCAATGGATTCTTTTTTTTTTTTTAAGAACTTTTATTGAGATATAATTGACATGCAATAAACTGCATATATTTACAGTGTACAATTTGATATTTATTTTCTTATTATTAATGTACATATGGCAATCCCAACCTCCCAATTTATCCTACCCCAACCCCCTCCCCCCACTTTCCCCACTTGGTGTCCATATGTTTGTTCTCTACATCTGTGTCTCTATTTCTGCCTTGGAAACCAGTTGATCTGTACCATAATTCTAGATTCCACATATATGAGTTAATATACAATTTTATTTTTCTCTTTCTGACTTACATCATTCTGTATGACAGTCTCTAGGTCCATCCACGTCTCTACAAATGTCCCAATTTCATTCCTTTTTATTGCTGAGTAATGTTCCATTGTATGTATGTACCACATCTTCTTTATCCATTTATCTGTTGATGGACATTTAGGTTGCTTCCATAACCTGGCTATTGTAAATAGTGCTGCAATGAACGTTGGGGTACATGTGTCTTTTTGAATTATGGTTTTCTCTGGGTATATGCCCAGTAGTGGGATTGCTGGGTCATATGGTAATTCTATTTTTAGTTTTTCAAGGAACCTCCATACTGTTCTCCATAGTGATTGTATCAATTTACATTCCCACCAACAGTGCAAGAGGTTTCCCTTCTCTCCACACCCTCTCCAGCATTTACTGTTTGTAGATTTTCTGATGATGCCCATTCTAACCAGTGTGAGGTGATACCTCATTTTAGTTTTGATTTGCATTTCTCTAATGATTAGTGATGTTGAGCAGTTTTTCATGTGCCTGTTGGCCATCTGAATGTCTTCTTTGGAGGGCAACAGATTCTGATACCTATTATTGGTGATAGCCAAAACCTATATAAGTTATCTACAAAACCCAACTAGGAGGTACCTTGAAGAATCCCAGGTAGGGATACCTTTGTCAATACACCCTCTGTTCCTGTACTTTTATACAAAGTGAACTTCTTTCTCCTTCGCTCCCCTAACTACAGAGAAATAAGAAAAAGGTACACTTACTAAGTATGTATAGACATAGATCATGAAATGTAGCTGGGTGATGACCATATATTCTGATTTGCCCAAGATAGGGGGTTTAAACTTGTTGTCCTGGTATAATTGTTAAGAATGACTTTCAGTAAAACAAGTGTCCAGATTTGAATGATATATGGTTACCCTTGATTGGGCTGGTGTTGTGGTCATGGGATATGTCTGGAAAGGCTTGATACATCAGCACAGAAGGGTACTGTTGAGTGCACTAGGCCTGTCAAGCCCATGTGCGGCACTCCTGACAAGGTGAAGTCAACTGGCCAGTAAGAGATAGCCTGGTGGTTCCAACTCTGCAGGATTCCAGTGACTCAGGAGGCCACAGCCCCCCTGAAGAACTGAATATAATTTCAAAAGGTGGCAATGTTTCCAGGGGTTGAGGATGGGAGAAGAGGTATTCTCAGTAGAAGGAATAACATAGGTCAATACATGATGGTTAGAAAGTGTGGAAAAATTAGTGTCCAGTTAGTTTGTCTCTAGAATAGGATGTAAATAAAGGAAGCACTAGGAATATACATTGAGAAATAGATATTATGGCCAGAGACTAGAAGACCATGAATTAAAGTTTGTACCTGGTGAGGAACAATTTAAAATATTTTAAGGAGAGGAAGGGTGAGAGCTGCATCTTTGAATGGTTAATCATGAGAGGAAGATATAGATAGTAACTAGTTGACCATTGAAAAATGACCCTTGACCAAAGAGATAATAAGATCAATAAACAGCCTTAAATGTTTTTATAATTAAACAAAAAGTCAACAACAACAAAAATAAACAAATTAAGCAGTCAACTCAATAGATTAGGAACAAACCTAATTGAAAGGGAAAAAACAAAGGATTAAAGGCGAAATCAATAAAAAATAAAGAGTAAATTTATTAATGTATTTAGAAGATAGTTCTTTGAGAAAAATTAATTTTAAAATCTTTTGATATTTCAAAGTAAGAAATAAAAAGTGCAAATATACAACATTTGCAAGAAAAAGGAGGATATGAAGTCAGTGTAAAGGACATTTTAAAATCCATAAACCAATCTATCCTTATCTTTGGTAATAAATTTGAAGTTCTTAATGAAATTGAAATTGATGATATGCTAGAGAAAGTATATACACAAAATCTGGTTTAAAAAAAGGAAAGAAAATGAAACATAATAACTTGCCTCAAGAATTAGTCCCTCCCCCCCAAAATCAATTGTAGATTATTTTATAGTTGTCTTCTGTAAATTTTTTAAACAATAGTGTGTATTATTAGTTTGCCTAGAAAAGAATAGAAATCTTCTTAATTCATTTTAAAAAGCAAGCATTAACATGATACTAAAACTTGACAGAGTGCCACCCCCACAACGAAACAAAGCAGAGAACACTGGCAGGACAATCTGAGTTATAAATATTGATGTAAAAATCCAAAACAAAAGATCAGCAAATGACATTCATAAATATATTAAAAGAACCATGGTATTATATTAAAAAAGTACAGTTTATTCCAAGATTGTAACACAATAAACATGACAAGTAAAGGGCTTAAGCCTTAATAGAACTCATTGGAATTCATAACAAAGCTCCTAAAATCCCAATAGAAAAATGGGCAGGATATGAATGGACAATTCACATAAAAAATAAAAAATGGCTAATAAGCATATGAAAAAGTATTAACCCTGTTAGTTATCAAAGAAATGTAAATGAGGCATCACTTTTTGTAAATCAAATTAGCAAAGCTTAAAAATAAATAATAGTAACACAAATGCCAATAAACGTATGAAAATATGCTCAACCTCATTAAATTGGGAAAATGCAAATTAAAGCCACAATGAAATGTCATTTTACACCCACTAGCTTGGCAAAAATGGAAAACTGGCAATCCTCAGTGTGTGGGAGAATGTTTAGCAATTAGGAACGCTGTAGTTCTGATAGGGTTGCACAACTTGAGCAGCAAAGTAATATTACCTAGAAATACTGAAGATGTGCGCACCATTGACAGGACAATTCTGCTCTGAGTATACACCCTCGAATAGAGGGTGCCAAATGTTTTCCCCTGGGCACCCCGAAAAGAATTCTGAAAAACTATGCATCACCTGCCTAATGTTAAACTGTCACTTTCTCGAGTGGGGGGAGTCAAGGAAGGGAGGGAATACGGGGATATGTGTATAAAAACAGATGATTGAACCAGGTGTACCCCCCAAAAAATAAAAAAAAAATTAAAAAAAAAACTGTCACTTAAACTTTTCATTGGAGAGTTTCATGCAGGCAACAAACATAATTTCCTGCACACTGATTTAAATAAACAAAACAAACCAGGATTAAGTTCTTTTACAGTTTAAGATTTTAATCACTTTTTTCCTTAGACCTATGTTTTATTTAACTCCATGTCTCCTTAAATAATTTTATCCAAATTTAATACAGTTTTAAGCTTGAAAGTCCTTAACTGATTACCCTAACACACATCTTTAAAGCAAAAATATGTGCATTAATTGAATTTTTCAAAGATTTTCTGTATGAGCATAAGCTTCTAAGTATTAAAATTTTCTTCTAGATTGAGTTATCATTATAGTTATTAGTAATAAATAATTAATTAAAAGAATATGAATAAATGACAACCTTGTTACATAATTTTTAGTTATGAATACTAAAATTTTATTGGAAATGTATATTTCATTGGAATAGAGTTTTTTCAATTGGTTTTGTATGTCTATGGATAAATACTATTTATGGCTAGAACGAGACAGAATAAAGCATTAATTTCATTCCTATTTATTGTTTTTATAGATGTAAGTGCTAAGAATCCTTGTTCTTATAAATAAACAGAGGAATAGAAATAGTTATGTTTAGCAATGTCACTCAATTCTTTGGATTCATTGCCAGCCCTATGCCAAATATCACCTAATGATTTATGATTGATGATTTTATCACTGGGAATTATTTTTAATAATCTAGCAGCTGAAAGCTTGGTTTTGTGGACAACAAGGAATTGAAACACATCTGACTTGCAAAGTGATTTGTTATCCATTCATTAAAGTCATTCACTTTCTCAACATCATTGTAAAATTTTAAAATGTCCCTTTGTTTGTCATCCTGAAGTTATTTATATTCCAATTTAATGCACCATAATAAGAATCTGGATGAGTGAGAGGTATGCCTTATTTTTGTAAAGTGGGAAAAGAGCTATTAAATAGGAGAGGTTAGAAAGAATTGGTTTAGGGAAGATATCAATATATGGACAGAAATTGAAGATTTGGTTACTGATTCCCTAAAGGCTGTCTGTGCCCATGTGCCTTTGGAAAGCTTCCCCAGGGCCACACATACTCTAGGTTATAAGTTATCGCCAAGGAGAAATTCTCACCCAAAGATGATACCAGAAGACATGGAAGAATCCTCACAACATTACTGTCCATAAATAGACTCAAATTAGGGACGACCCAAATATCCATCAATAGGAGAGAGGATAAATCATGATACATTCATATGATGAAATACTATACAGAAGTGAAATAGATGAGTGAAAAAAGCAACACATACCATATCATATTTACAAAGTTTGAACACAAACTAAATAAAATTGCAGATTATTTAGGTTATATACATATATGGCAAAACTATGAAGAAAATAACTAACAAAAAAATTCAATGTTGTGTTGACTTCTTGGTGGTATGCCTGATATGAGGTATGTTGGGAAAAAGCACATAGAGAGCTTAAACACTCTTGATTATATTCTCTTACTTAACCTGTTCAGCAGGTTTTAACATGTGTCTTCCTGCTTTAAAACTTTCATATACTATTTTTAAGGTGTATGCATATTTGATACAGCAAATAAAATAAAATTAAAATTAAATGCATTATTATATATTTCTTTGTATGTATGAAATAATATAAAATTTTAAATAAAAAAAATGTAGCATTCCATGTTTAGATGATTTTAGTGACCAATATCTTTTTTTCTTTTTTTTTGCACAGTGTCTGGGAATAAAAATGTGTACTGTGTTTCTGGAAAGTGATTTAGAACTATTTATAAAGACTCAAACTGCTGATAGTTGGGAATTCAATAATGCTATTTCTAAGAATATGTCTTAAAAATCATTAGAAATGCTATCAAAGATTAATATTAAAGGGTATTTATCACAATACTATTTGTAATGGAGAAAAATTGGAAATAATATAAACAGGCAATAATTGGAGAGTGTTTAAATATATTGTGGTAAAGCAATATGATAGATCATTCAGCCATTAAATTATATTTTAAAATAATATTTAATTACCAACACAGCCAGAAATCTCATGCTGTATTAAGGGAACAAAACTAGAAAACTGTATGTACATCAGGATTCCAATTATTATTGTGCATGTATGTGTTTGAATGTATAGTTAGTATGCTTTTATATTACACAGCAAGTGAGCCCAAGAATTGCCACTTTTCCTTCTCTCACTGAGTCTGCTGCCTTATCATCTACCTGAGCTTAGAGGAAATCCACTTTCAGCTGGGTTCCCTTTTTGACCCTCTCCAGCATGTTACCTCCCTGGCCAGTGAGCCTGCATTACTTGGAGCCTGACTTACACACGAAGCCCCTATGCATGTAAGATGCAACAGTGCAGGTGGTACGCACCAGGGAGAGCCAGGCCATTTGAAACCAGGTCCTCACTGTCTAATTATCCCAATCATCATTAATAGGGAATAAACCTTATCCTTGCTTGTAATGATTTCCCTTGCCTACTGCCATCTAAATTCTCCAATTTCCAGATCCATTATCTCCCCACTCCTCTTCTGTGAACCTGTTCTTTCTTTGTCTCATGACCCCTTCCCCACTCAAGATACCCTCCCTTCTCTTATCTGCAACCCTAATGCCTCATACCACACAATTTATACTTACACTAGTTATACTGGTGTTCACAAATCACTCGCATTTTATCTGTACTAATAGACAGTTCTTTTTTTTTTAAATTCATTTTAATCTTTTGGTTACCAAAATACTTTGTATAGGGTTGGAAACCCAGGTGATGCCCACTACTTAGTGGTGAATTGGTTAATTAATTGAATAATAAGTTAAGCCTAGCTTTCAAATGACTTTTGGTATTAGATCTAAAATCCAGATTCTTAAATATCAGCTTTTGCTTTTCCCCTCTAAAACAGTACCATCTTTTCAATCTGGGTTTTGGTTAAAGACAGTTCAGATAGTGAGAAGGAAAAGTAGAAAGGCAGGGGGAGTGAAGCCCTTTGATGTGCTTGCTACACTAAAGAAAAATGCAAATGTTCCCTTCAACTAAGAGAAGCTTATCAATATTAAGAAGTACATGGAAAAGAAGAAAGAGGAAAGAAAAAAATATATATAACACTTAACAAGAGGATAATTTAGCTTGTTGGCAAGCACTTAGGAGTCTGGTTCATGAAAAATTACTCACACAATTGCATAGCAGTTTTTTCTGGGCTTTTGTGTGTGAATCATGGTATTGATTTCATGCAAATAATCACATTTTGTTGGGTGTTAGGCTGTAGAAAGATGGGGTGGAGAGGGAGGGGTAGTTGAGAGAAAATCAAAGAGGGTGGAGAAAGAGAATCCTGTTGCTCTCCCAGCCTTGCTGCAATGACCAGAGCTGGACACCACACACATTGTGAATTAAAAGATGGAAGCCTCTTTCTTCTGCCTCCTTCTCTCAAGGGTTCCTCCAGAGAGACACTTGCCAAATAGAGCCTTTTATTCTCCTGTTTTGGTTGGAATGGAATTATTGGAAGGGAGAAGAAAGGAAGATTACGTATGTACCTTAGGGAGAAAAACAAACTTGATTTTTGTTGAAAAAAACAACCCATGTCCACAGCCCCAGCAGAATGTGTTAGGGACTTTTTTTGGCTGAGAAAAATCCATTAGTTTGTTTGCCAGTTGGCCTATTTGGTGCGTCTCCCAAAGTAATGAAGTTTATTTTTTAAAAAGCATTTTTATTTTTTAAAAAGAATGTTTGCTAATAGACACATCCGGAAGAGCTCAGGTTGGGGTAATGAGGTGACAATAACAAAAATATTTAAGATTTTTTGGATGTTCACTATTTGCCATGCACTGTTCCAAGCATTTTTCATATTTTTATTTCCTTAATCTTCATACCAATCCTATGAGGTAGGGAGTTTGCAGATGAGGAAATGTTAATATTCCGGCATTATGAAGAATGGAGAGCCCATAGTTCACTTCTGTTCACACATCTCTCTTGGGGCCAGAAGGGGCCCATGGCTGTAATCCCAAGTAAGATGGCAGGAAATAGGCAGAAGGGTAAGAACTGCCGAGGGATGGAGATGAGGAGGAAGTAAGGATGGAACTCAGGAGTGAAAGCCCCCAAAGGAACCAAAGATAGAGTAAGAAAAGAAGCATAGCATCTAGAAGTAATGGGCCAGGAGGCCCCAAACACATCAATGAAATGAACATTCAGGGCAGGGAACCCAACACAACAGTGAATGAAGCCCAGCAGTGAGCAGGTGGAGCCCTGGGAGAACACCATGGCCCCAACACTGAGAACAAGATGTGGATGCTGTGCCATCACTCATCAGTCTAATCACTTACACTGAATGATGTCAACAAAAGTCAGTTTATGGAATCACATGTTACAGTCCCTAGTTGAGATGATTCTAAGTCTAGTTAGCTCAAGGGGAACAAAAGCAAAACACAACAACATTTTTCTCAAGTCTGCTGGTTGTCAGTGCAGTGAGGGTAGGACTCTGCATGTCTGAGCAGGGATTATTGCTCAGAATAGAGAAATAATTCTGTTTCTCTTTACTTGAGAACCACTGTTGCATGGCTACAGGCTCTTCTGTTTCATTTTGGGATAAGATGTCAAGATCAGGGATAAACTCTTCTCTCATTGTACACGTGTTTGCCCATGCTTTTCCTCCCACTGGGCCCCTTGGAAAGTTATTTCCTTATGATTTTTTAATCGTCAGTGTTTCAAAGACAGGTTAACTACATGGCTTACTTAGGGAGATAGTCTAAGTCTCATTGTCTGCACTGTTTGGCTGGGGAAGAAGGAAATGGCTTGATGGGTTTGCTGCAGAGTTCCTTGGGGCTTCGAACAAATTGCTTTAATATGAGAAGTCACTGCTCTGCTTCCCGGTGTCATCAAGGAGACCCATGTGAAGGCACGGTATTGTTTTCACTTAGAGAGTGAAGGCCACCAACAACTGGAGACAAAAATACCGAAATGTGGTGAATGGGCCAATTTGATGATCCAACTGGGAACCCAGACTTTTTGCCACCTGCCAAGCTCTCTCAAATTTGTATAATACAGAAACAGACAGAGAAAAGACTTAGAGGGCTGGGCGAGAAGAAGAGATCAATGTATTTGTTCATTCTATTAAGGAGAAAAAGTAAAAGGCATAGTTTTTATTTCTTTCTTTCAAAATTAATTCCTCCATCTCACAGGCATGAGAATTACGTAGCCCTATCTTTTGTTCAGAAAGCTGGAATGTGTCCCAGTAGAGAAAGGTCAAGTTTTATGTAAGGAAATCTGAACTAATAATTAGCCTTTCACCTCAGTGATGTCTGTTGTATTAAAAACTTAATAAATATTAATTACATGGTAAGGCTAGTATCATTTTTTTTTTTTACAGAGATTTCATTCACCTGAATCTTTTTTAAATATGAAAAGAAAGGGCCATTTTTCTTTTATAAGAAATCCTGTAGTATAACTTGACTTTCAATTTATTTTGTGTTTTCTCTCTAATTCTGGAGTTACAGCAAAATTTGACTACATTTTAATATCTAACTGAATTGGTTTCTTTATGCCAAGGACAATGAATGAAGGCAGATCTGATAGGGAATTAGAGCGCTTGAGGAGAATGGAATTCTGCCCAGAGCCAATATCTTCGTTCATTAAATGAGAGAAGGTGAAACTACTTACTAACCACCCTTGGACACACTTCCCTCTTTCCAGAATACTCAGTCTTATCACACAGTAATAAATGGGGAATTACCTCCTATTATAGGCATTTGTTGCTTTTACTGGTCTAGCATCTTTCTTCTTTTTTACTCCTTTCTTCTAACAACACTGCCATCATTTACTTGAGGAGAACCCTTTCTTCATCCTTAGTTCCTGTCATTTGAGTGGTGGCTTCAGGAGTAGGCAAATGACCCTGGCCTGCTTGGATAGAGCATCAAATGTGCTCACCTTATTGATGGACCCAGGGATGGATGTGTGAACCAGCCTTAGTCAGTCAGCACAATCCATGTTTCATAATCCATGATGGATAGTTTAAGGATGGGCGCACAACTACGTTAGTTCAATAGAAATCAATTCCAGGCTGATGATTTCAAAGGGAATATTTCTTTCTGATAGGTTTGGAGGTGGAAAGTCATAAGCCTGCAGCCAATGGGGGTCACTCACAGAGAGGTCCTGTCTGAGAGTACAACCAACATGAAGGAGGACAGAGTCATGGATGAAAGTTGGAAGCCTAGTTCTGTTGAGCCCCTAGTCCAACTGTGTCATATACCCAGAGAAAACTCTAATTCGAAAAGATACATGCACCCTAATGTTCATAGCAGCACTATTTACAATAACCAAGACATAGAAGCAACCTAAATATCCATCAACAGATGAGTGGATAAAGAAGATGTGGTATATAAGCATTTGTTTTTATATCTCTTATTTTCAAGGTATTAAATCTGACTCTTTGGAGATTTTAACAAGCGCTGGTTTAGTAAGTTGTTAAATATGCATTTAGGGAAATAAGAGTTGAGACAACTGCAATATGTATGGAAAAAACCATATGCATAAATGTATAAGTATGTGTGCCAATAAACATGCTGAGAGAACTCTAACTCAGAGAGCACTGAAGACTAGAAGTGATGGGGGAAAGCTTAATTTGGGTAGTGAGGTTTGAATTAGACCCATAAGGAAATATGGAATTGGGATTGGTAGAGAGTAAGAGAAGCTCAATCAAGGGAGATCACTGGTGGATACCTGAGAATTGGAAAGGTGTGGTGAGTGGCCGTAGCATTGTACGGAGATGAACAAGACAGGAGGGATAAAGGATAAAGTTGGGTCTAGAAAAGAGAGCGTTTTAGATTTGGATGTGACCCAATTAGTGATGAGGATGTGGAGGGTTCTTAAGCAAGGAGTCAGATGCTGAAATCATATTTTGCAGAGCCTTTTGTCAGTAATATAGTAATTGGAGTAAAAGATGGGAGACAACGGGGCAGGGGGAAAACAAAGAATCTGTTGCACAAATCTAGGGAGGTATTGATAAGGACGTATTGACTTAGGGATTGGGGAGCGAGAGAAAGTGTGAGACTTTAGAACAAAGTCAGTCCTCAGGGACTGGTGAGGAATATTGGAAGAGATGGGTAAAATGGTGATGTCATGGTTTTAATAAATTTAGAACATGGGAAATAAAGGATGAAAACAGTTTGAACGGAAAACATATTAGGCTTGATTTTAGACAGTAATTTGGCGGTGAATTTCAGTTAAAAAATCCTGCATGTAGGTGGAAATGTGGACATAAACCACAGAGAAAGGTCAGGCTTAAGGTTAGAATAGAGATCTGAGGATCATTGTCATGGTATCTTTGGCCAAAATCCTCAAGGATAAAGATTCTCTAAGAAAATGATGATAGGCAGAAAGGAACCGAGTATAAGCCTGAATGTCAAGGGTACACACAGGCAGTATGGAGAAAAAGAAGGAGGAAATGGTAACCAGCTTTGAATTTCCGAGAAGGAAGATGAAATATTATAGTATTTCTGAAAGTTGCATTAAAGGTTTTTTCTTTTTGAGATAGAAAAGACTAAGGTGTAATTATACACCAAAGAGACATATATGTATGAGAGACCGAGGGCGCGAGAAAAACCTGTGAGATGGGATTAACTTACTGTGAAGAATGTCTTTATGTCTTTCCCTGAGAAAAAGGCCACACATGTAAGCAGTCAAAAATTTACATGGAAAAAAAAAAAAAAAAAAAAGAAAGAAACCCAAATCAGTTTGATTGTACAGAACACTTAAAATACATTTTCCCCCAATGAGCTTATGTATATGTATATATACACACTTACAGTTTTGTAGATTGTCACCATGTATAGACACACAGACACAAGTGCTGAGGGTGTCTGGAGAGTCTGTGTGGTGAATGGAGGGAAAGTGATGCTATAAAAACAATCCAGACAGAATTACTCTGCATAAATGACAGCATGTGTGGCTGGTTGCCACTGGCAGCACAATGTGTGTTGCAAACCAAATCAAATTTTTGTTTCAGATTTTTTTTTTTTTTTTCATCTCTGATCTTACAAGAAACACACTGAGAAACCTGCAATCCCCCCTCAAACACACCCGGAGACATCCACTAAGACTTCTAAGGAGAAGCAGAGCGTGTCTGAGCTTAGACCCTCAAAGTCAGCACTGTGGTTTTTGAGGAGGGAGATCTAAAGCCTAGAAGTTGATCCTGTATATTAGTTGAGGGATGACTTCACAGAATTTAAGAAGGATAAAAACTTCTATACACATATCCACATCCATGGCCTACTCATAAACACATGGAGACAGTCAAGTTTAATAAGATCCAGATTGATTTGACTTTAAAAATATATCTGTGCTTTTAAAATAATCCATGCTGGCTTCGGTTCAACCCTTCAAATAGTAACTAAAGTCAGCCCATCTTCTATATGCATCTGTTTTGCATCCCTGAAATAAGAGTCCTTCAGTCTCCTACAATAGAAGGGTCTGTGAAGCTAAAGCTAGGAGATACAGTTTCTCTGCACCTTGAAAAAAGTTATCCTGTTAGAAAGTGGTGGAGTTCCCTATCTCCTTCAGTGTGGCCTGTCCTAGCAGCCCTGTCTTAAGGAGACCAGTTAAAGGAGACATTGCTGTCCATTGATTTAGGTAATTCCCTGGGCCAAAACCAGAGTAGATATGATTCTGAGACCCTGGGATGTGCTAAGAGAACTTTTGGATTCCAGCCCATGATATAAAAGAAAGAATCTTAATTCTTTTTGTGCCTTCTTACTGCCAAGTCCCAACTTAAAAAAAAAAAAAAAAAAAAAAAAAACAAAAAAACCCTAAGAAATAAGCCAGAAGAATAAAAAGAGAGAGACAAGGGAGACAAGTGAGAAAAAAGAAACAGAGGAAGGGAGAAAGAGCTGAGGGATGGTAAGAAGACAAGTAAAGGGAAGGGAAGGAAAGAAGGAAGGAGGGAAGGAAGGAAGGAGGGAAGGAAGGAAGGGAGGAAGGAGGGAAGGAAGTCAGTCGAGGAAAAGGAATCGGGTTTTCATGAAAAAGACAGACAGAGACAGAGAGCCTGAAACAGAGGGTGATGGAGAAAGCGGGGGAGAGGCTGTCTGGAGCAGCTCATCTGAACAAAATCAGACTTCCCACAGGCAGCCACTCGGATGACCCAATCCATCATTCACATCTCAAGCTCTCATGATCAATGATAAAGCCGGTCATCTGGCCATCCATGTAACATCAGAATCATTAGGAACCAAACACCAGAGACCAGCGTATTGAACTCCTCTAACTGTCTGCACCAGAGGTAAGGAATGCTGAACAAACAGGCTGCACTCCAGCGGCTGTGTGCTAGGTTTGGGACTGGGTCATTTTTCTTGTGCTCTAAAAAAGTCCTAAGACAAATCAAATTCTTAAGAGATGTCTTTCATCTAGACATTCCTGGGCTGAAGGGAATGATCACAATAACTTTCCATAGTACAGAAAGTTAAGTCCAGAACCTACATCATGACATCACAACTTTCCTTGATCTGTCCTCAGGGACCTTTGAATTGGCAAGTCCAATAGGTGCTTTTCAGGTCCTCTTTCTCATACCTGATGCTGTCAATCATTCTCTCCTCTGTGGAACTTTGCTTTCTTTGGCTTTGGGAAACCATGCACTGTTGATCCTCTTCCTTACAGAGTGACCAGTCATCCTGGTTTTCCCAGGTCTGAGGGGTTTCTGGCACTGGGGACTTTTACTGCTAAGATGAGAAAGTACCAGACAAACTGATACGAGTTGGTCACCCTATCATGACTACTAACCTTCTCTGCCCAGCCCCCAATATGGACTCCTTTTTGCTGCCCATCCTTTGGAAGAAGTTCTTGCCTCCTCTCCTGAGCCCTTACATTTCCTGGTGTATCTGATTCACTGGGTGCTTAACTCTTCCTCTGTATGGACAAGGGTAGAATTACCTCCGATTCAGGTCCTTCACAGCATCAGATCTGCATGTGATATTTTCATATATTCTATTCTCCCAATGGCTTTCTCAATTGTCCTCTTCACCTTTAAGGGTCTAACTCCAGTTTGATCTCCTCCACATAGTTTCATCTGATTTTTCAAGCCATTTCTGGTTTCTCAACCTTCCTTTAATAAAGACTATACTATATGCCCTAGCCCTTAATCAAACTGTGTCTTAAAATGTTATTTAATTTTATACATGGATCATAGAAGTCTCTGAAGTTATAGTGTCAGAGACAAGTAGTCTAGATCAAGAGTTCCAGGTCTACCAATAATTTCCTAGCACTTATTGAGCACTTGCTCTGAGGAGCCAATATTTCAACTGCTTTACATTGTCTTATTTATAATTCACAACTTCAAGAGGAACCATTTTACAGATGAAAAAAAAAATGTAACCCAGAGATGTTAATGAACATGACTGTGGAAACACAGTAGGCAGGGTTACACTTTAGCTGTCTGATTCCAGGGCCAGGCTCTTAGATACAAACTGTTTCGGGGTTTTAATAAAATCAAGATTAAATGTACTATGACTTTTTCCCAAAAAAACCTCTTATATACTCTAAAGATTATACTACTAGTGACCAAATCTTTCCATAAATTCTCTTCCCATTCTCTTCTAATCAGCCCAGAAAATCTGAACGAAAGCCCCTTTAGCCCTGAGGGATTCCAGACCCATTAGCTCTAGATGATAATGTATTCATGGCGCTCTTGCCCCAGACCACACCCCCAAATTCCCCCCTTGGCATCAAACCATTGTACCCACCCCGGCCCAGTAAATATTTTATCTTTCACAAGCAGCTGGAAGGAGAGAGGTGCGCTAGCAGCAGGCTCGGTCAATCCTGTTTAAATATTGATCACAAACATCGTTAAAATAAAAGTCTATCGACTCAGCTGGTGACTTTGCAGCTTCAACACTTTGCAGAATGCAATTTTCCATGTGCGGTGACTCCAAGCAACTTGCTTGAGTTATGATGTTAATAAGTGAGGCGCCTCCTTTGGGAGAGCTCTGGTGTCCTGGAGGCAGCTGCAGAGAGGAACTAGGCTTTTGCTTTCAGGCCATTACAAAGTCCTTCCCCCAGCCTTATTATCCCTATAGGTCAGTTTCCGGATGCTAGCATTTCACCTTTGGAAACTGAGTCGGCATGTTTCCAGGAGTTGAGAGTCTGTGCCTTTTGTAGCCTTGAACACATAAGGGTAAAATGATGGGAAGGGGAATTGTAAGGAATCTGGCAAAGGGCTTAAGTCCATTCCTCTGCAGCAGTTTTCAAACTTTAGCATCTATCAGAATCATGTAGATTGAAGGGGCCACCCCCTCACCCCCCACTCCCTACACCTCAGAGCTTCTGATTTAGTAAACCTGGGATAGGGCTCAGGAATTTGCATTTCTAACAAGTTCCCAGGTGACCCGTGATGCTGCTGGTTCAGGGACCACACTTTGAGAACATCACCATTACTTATACCTGTACTAAGAGAACAGCAGGTCCTGAAATCAGTTTGCCCTCAGTGTGCTCTCTGGTGCTGTCTCCTCATATTTTTCAACTTGGAGCTTATCTAGCCCAGTGGTTTTCAAATTCTTTTAATGAAACTCTTTAGAGATGAAATCCTGTGTGGAGGTCCATGATTAGGATTGATAGACAGCTCTGCACTCAGCAGAGCCCTGAGGCTCTGAGGATTTGCTCCAAATGCCCTTCTTTTACAAATGAAACAACTGAGACCCCAGATGAAGACATGACTCGTCTGTGGAGAGTCAGGACCGGAGCCCAAATTTCCCTTTTTCCCAGAACAGCTACTATAACTAACGGCTAATGGATAATTGAGCACTCCTAGTAGAAGAGTGACGGTGGATGAAGACATTCTTCAAGGGAAAAATCACCTAGCCATCACTCTTGTGGGAAAATCTGTATCTTCCACACCTGGATGGAAGAAAGGGCATTCAGGGCCTGAGTTTCTGAAAGCTTTTCCAAGTGGTCTGAATGTAGGAATTCAGTCTGTTTCAAGAGTGTGTCCAGACTGCCTATGACTCTGCCCGCTAGACAGACAGAGATTATGGCAAAAGGGGGTAACAAAATGGATGTAAAGAAGGTTAGTAAGAAAGAGGTGTAGCCGGGGAAGTGTATCATACACAGAACACAGAGCTATCATTTGCAGAAATTTGACAATGGACAGATTCTAACAAAAAGAAAATTATGAGCAGGTCTGCTTTCCAGATCTTTCTATGTGGACATCTAAGTAATTGGGCTGATTGGCTGGGTGTGGCAGTAATGGCTAAGTACAGAACCAGAGCAATTCAACAGAAGCCAGCCAAGAGGTGAGGTTCTGTTCCTCTAGCTCCTTATCTCTCTCTGGTCTGATTCCCTTTCCTGCTACCACTTGGAGTCCTGGCAAACTCGGGAATCCTGAGTCAGCACATTCATAGTCGCCTTCTGGGTTCCCATAAAGGAAAACTAAACAGAATCTCATGGATGATAGTTTTCCCTCTAAAACGGAACATGAAGAAAATAGGACGGTCCCCGTTAACTAACTTAACATAAAACAGTTACAAAGATACTGTTTTCGTTCCTCTGGTGCCAAGCGGCACTAAGCTGGTGACCCAGGTGGCAGAGAAAACCAAGGGGAGCTCAAACTCCACTTTCTCTGTGAAGCAAAGTTGGCTGTTTATGAAGCTCTCGCCCCCACATGCAGAGCGGATTGAGCTGTGCAAGTGGATTTCATTGTCTGGTTTGGATCCGCGTCTGCAGAGAAAAACTATAAAGCAAGTATATGTGCTTCCGCCCCACCCAGCAAAGCCTATCCATTTTGTTCCCTTCCAACTCTCAGTTCTCCAGCCAGCTCTTTCTCTGCTGGTAATTTTTCAGGTGTCCTGCAGGGTGCAGATGAAGCCTTCTGTGGCTCCTTCTACCCCAGCATTTACAGGACCAACCACTTCTCACTTAACTGTGAAGATAAACAGAGAGCCTTGAGGTCTCAGGAGGTCTGATTGGGATAACCAGTCCCAAATGCTCTTTCAGAGTCTAGAGGCCTTATTTGAAACAGCTGACATCCAGAACTCAGCCAGCTTTGACTGTAAATTTTATTCCACTTGGATGCAAAGTTTATGTTGTTGCTATATTACCCATAAAGAGTGAATAAGTAATAATTAAAAGACTACATCTCTTTTAGGGAGACAGAAAATGCTGGAAAGGATCTTGCAAAAGCATTTAATCTGAACAGGGGCTGGTCTGAATTGTTCTTCAAACATGCCAAGTGTATACTTGCCGCAGGGCCTTTGCGCTTATTTTCATTTTGAACATCTTTCCCAGAAATCCTTATATATATTTCTCCCTTCCTTCAGTAAATTGTCTGTTCAAATGGCAATGCCTCTGAAAGTTCCTCCCTAACCATCTTTTCTAAAATGGCACCTCTATAGTCTAGTGTCTATATTATTATCCTGTTTTATTTTCCTCATAGCATCTGGAGTTCTATTCTATTTTCATTTTTTAAAATTCTTTCTGGACTGTTTCTTAGGGGTATGTAAGTTCTACAAAGACAGAGTATGATTGCCACCTTCTATACTATATCCCGAGGGCTGCTTTGCACATGGCGGGTGCTCAGTGAAGATTTGTTGAGTGAATGAATTCAATAGCTGTCGCTGCCAATTCTACTCTTAAGTGCCTTCAGAGGGGAAAAAAACTGCCTTTGTAAACTGTAAAGTGCCATATAGACATATAATATTATTAATGTATCAGTCTCCATTTTCAAGCCCTCTGTATTGAAAAGTATTTTTCTTTCACTTGAAATCTTCCACTGCAGATTAAGTTTTTTCATTTCTTGTGGGAAACCAATAGTGACTTTTAGCTGCCTTTTTCAAAGAAAACAAAAACGCACTCTAAGTTTCTTATAAGAATTGGCGTATATGGTAGCATGACCCTAAGTACAGAGGGAGAGAGAAAGGAGCCCTAGTTTCCCTAACTGTCCCAGAATTACCAATTATGGAAAATGTCTAATTCCTTTGTGTCTAGTTATCAGTGAGATACAATGTGTCCCATTTTCCATGGTGTCCCAGAATTACAAGTAATGGAAATGGTCTAATTCCATTTGTGTATTACCAAATGATCCTATTTACTCAGAATTTTCTAGGGAGTATTTCGAGTAAGCTTCTTAACCACCCTGAAAGTGATGCTGTTACAGTCCTTATTTACTGGGGAATAAAGCAGACTTCTCAAAGAGCTTTAAGTGAGATGCCCAAAGTCGTGGAACCTTGACAACTGGAAACAAATCAGTTACTGGAAAGAAGTAGGCTTCAAACTCAGATTTTCAGGCCCCTTCTCAACCACGCTGCCTCTTCTGGAGAATGTGATTTCCAGGGAAGGTAGAGTTGGCTTTGCATTTCCCACCTGGGCATTCATCTAATAAATTCCTATGCCTTTTCCTAGCTGCCCTTGGGGTGAGGAACCATGTAAACAATTTGTCTCCTCACACCAGCCTCTGCAGCTGAGTTCCAACAGTCCAGAAGGGAAAAAGCATCCAGAAATCAATCAGAGAGCATTAACAGACTGTGCTTGTTAATAGTCTAACAACAAACAGTAAATTCTTCTCTGAGCCTAGACTCTCTCCATGCTGGCCCAACAGAGTCATTTCCTGGGGGGAAAAGGGGGGAGGCAGAGGGTAGTGTTCCTGAGAAGAAAGCCAGGCACAGCCTCAGAGAACCCAACAGCAATAAGGATGCTCCCTACCAGAGATGCCCTTCTAGCCTGGTGTGCTTCCTGCAGGAAGAGTAGGAATTAACCAGGTGAGGAGCAGAGGCTCCATCGCATCTCTGCTGGGTGCAAAGCTGCTGTGCTACTAATTGCCTGACTCAGGGCTTGTGGCCAAGGAGGAGGTCAGGTGCCCCAGGCCTTCTTTAGCTGAAAAGCACAGTTATCGCAGGCAGCTGTTGCTTTCCTGGTGGGTGATAGTCCTCTTAGGAAAAGTTTTATCTGGTGATACTCCAAACAGTCAGCATGGGGCTGTTATTCTGCTCCTGATCACCAATATGAATCACACAGGTGGAGCTGGGTGATGACCCAAACCCCAGAAGGAACTTGCCGGGTTCCAATAAGGGGCAGACTAATTTACAGAGGAGACCTTGGTCTTCCGAAGGTAGAATTCACAGTGCAAGGAAAGTAAACACTGTGTGTTTTGAATGAGAATCAGAAAGTTAAGTCCTTCTGAAAGACCTGTCGTGGGTCCAGGAAAATGTGCTACACACTGTGGGAAATGCCAATAAGGATGGCTCTTGCCTTCAGGAAGGCGAGGTGGAGAGAGAAGCGTAAATATGCACCACATGTAAACAGAATAGGAGGGAACTGAGCGCTAAGTGGAATTAGTAATGTGTCAAAGTGATATTTGATAAGTAGGCATTTGGCGCATTTGATAAGTGTCAAAAGGGTTGAATGGGGATAAATCCTGAGCTGTGCAGCTTGAATAATGGTTGAAGCTGGGAGGTGGAGGGCATTAGCGGGATGCAAAGACAAAATAAGACAGATAACCAACAATGACATTAATAAATATTTCTTTGGCTCCGCATAGTTTGACGATGCACTTTTATATATTTAGCCCTCATAGCTAAATTTGAGATAGGCTGGTTTGATTAGATGAGAAGTCTAAGGCTCAGAAAGTTTAGCAAAAATACCTAGTATTACTCAGTTGATAGTTATCAGAGATGGAGCAAGAACCCACTCCGTGCCCTTTCCTTTATAATCCAGAGGACGTTGAAATCTTTTTGATTATAACCCAGAGCAAGAAATGCATTTTACATCATGAGCCGGTGTGCACATGGTATTGTTCCATAAAATAGCACTTACCTTTACTGAGTAACGTGTCCTGATCTATCCTATTGTAGTCTATTTCTATATAAGATAGTCTTTGTTGTATAACAGACCACCCCAAAACTGAATGGCTTAAAACAACTGTTTAATTTGCTTCTGATTTTTTCTTTTTTAAGATTTATTTTATTACTTATATTTTTGGCTGCATTGGGTCTTTGTTGCTGTGCATGGGCTTTCTCTAGTAGCTGAGAGCAGGGGCTACTCTTCATTGCGGTGTGTGGGCTTCTTACTGTGGTGGCTTCTCTTGTTGCGGAGTATGGGCTCTAGGCGCATGGGCTTCAGTAGTTGCAGCACGTGGGCTCAGTAGTTGTGGCTTGCAGGCTCTAGAGCACAGGCTCAGTAGTTGTGGTGCACGGGCTTAGCTGCTCTGTGGCATGTGGGATCTTCCTGGCCCAGGTCTCGATCCCATGTTCCCTGCATTGGCAGGCAGATTCTTAACTGTTGTGCCACCAAGGAAGCCCTTTGCTTCTGATTTTGTCAGGTGGTTTTTCTAGACCAGTAGTTCTCAACTGGGGGTGATTTTGCCCCTTCAGGGACCCATGGCCATGTCTGAAGATATTTTTGCTTTTTATAGCCGTGGCAGTGATGCTACTGGCATTTGGGTGGAAGCCAGGGATGCCACTACACATCCTATAAGGTGCAGAACAACCCCCAAACAAAGAATTATCTGGCCCCAAATGTCAATAATGCCAAGGTTGAAACCCCTCTTCTGGACTGGGCAAGGCTCAGCTCATCTCAGCCAGGCTTACTCATGCATCTGTGGTCAGTTGGTGGGTTGGCTGTGGGGCTGGGAGAGGCTGCTTGGTTCTGGATGGGCTTCACTCACACATCAGGTAGTTGGTTTGCAGTCCAGGGTACAAAGACCGGAAGCATATGTCTTGTTTCTTCCACAGGTTGGTCCAGATTCATTCACATGGTAATCATCTCAGAGTTCCCAAAAGCAGCGGGATGGGGCAAGTTCCAAAGCTGAATCAATTCTGAAGTCCTTGCTTATGCCATGCTTGCTAATGTTCCATTGGCCAATGAGTCAAATAGAGGCAGGAAAAAATGGAAGGACATGACAGTAGCAATCTACTGCAGTTTCATTAAAAGAAAATTCTGGTCACAACCTACTGAGTGTATTTCATGACCTACAAATGGATCACTACCTGCAGACTGAAAGATGCTACTTTATATCAGAACTTTTGCAAGCTATTCAATGGGATTTATCTTTTTTTTCTTTTTATTTCCAAAATATTGGACAATGTCACATGCACAGTAGGTGCTCAATACATATTTTATTAATGGACTTGAGAAACTGGAGGTGCCAGTAGAGAATCTTGTCTAACCTAGAACGGATACATGGTAAGAAAATGCTGGCTGGTTGAAGTAGAGCCAGGGCATGGCACCTCTGAAAGGCCAAGCAAGGAAACATTTTTAAACCAGCTATCAGAATGAAGACTGAAGGTACCAGATTCCCAGTTAGGTCTACTTCTCTGGATTTGCAGTCTCTCGTAACTACCCTTCTCCTCTGTTTGCTTCATCCATTATTAACTAAGTTAAAACTTCTAGGTCTTCCGTACCTAATCAGAACATATGACAAAAAGGAGGTTGTACCCTATAGTCCTAAAAGACGTTTGGGAAAAAAAAGGAATTCAAGAAGTTGTAAGCCTGTTAATTTTCTCAAAGGAAAGTGCTGCTTCTTTGGGAGAAAACGGGAAACTGCATGGGCGTGAAATCAAAGAATGCTTCTTGTTCAAAGTCCAGAAAAGCTGGTTTTTGGTTCATGGAATTAAGCAAGCTGTACTTTATTTACCATTAAGAAGTCAAGAGACTCTTGGAAGGTAAGAGATGGGGAAACAGGTCTGCTATATTCTAGGACAGGCTACTGTCCCTCTCTGGGCCTCGTACATTGAAGCGGTGAGATTGAATGAGCACGGAGGTCCCTTCCAGCAGGCAAGTTCTGATAGCCTGTGTATCATCTGTGTTTCTTGTGGCTGTGAGAAAATCTGACCCCGTCTCCTCCCTTTCCTCATTCTTTCAGATACCATCTTGCCTTGTGAGGAGAGTGAACTCTTGATGTCAATCCTGGGGTGACAGAATGAGAGTCTTCCTGTCTGTCCCTTGTGGGGAAATTGCAGGCAGAAAATTAATCCAGCTCTTTACACCAGATCTCCCTCCATACAGCATCTGACAGGGAAGGCCTCTCACTTCCCTTCTGGCTCCCACATGTCACAGAACCTGTTGCCACATGATTCAATCCCCCATTTCCATTAAAGTTAACCATCCCCTGGAAAATGAATGCACAGTTAACAAAGTGATAAGTTGATGCTTAAACTTTAAGCAGATTGCTTACAGCTAATCTCAGTTAAGTGGCAGACAAAATCATAGGCACTCTCAGCTCTGCAGAAGCCCCAGCGCCCACGAAAATGAGTAGACTCTTAAGGGGGAAATCCTTGCCATGTTTCTCTTTCCAGAAGCTGAAATGGAGTGAGCATGGGGTGGGGGCTGGGAAGATGGAAAATAGGAAGGGATGTCCTGCTACATTGAGGACAAAGTTAGTGGTATAGCCTTAGGAACATCACTTAACCACTCTGAGAGTCAATTTCCCTATCAGTAAAATGGGCACGATGATATCTATGTTGCAGGACTCTTCTTAAGAAGTAGCAGGCATGTGACTGAAGTGATTTACCCAATCCTGGCACATCTGAGGCTCTCAATAACGAGAGGTTGGGGTGGGTACTGGAATTTGCCCAGGCAGTCCCTTATCACCAGCGGAGACCTAAGAGGAGATCCCTCCCTTCCAGCTCCTCTTTCCCCTGACTGCTGTTGAAGATCTTTTTACATGGATATTAACACAGAAAGGAGGCAGAGGCTTGTTTATGCTTTGGGGGAAGAGGGGAGTGATGGCTGAATTTTGTACTAGTCCGAAGTTAGTTTTTAAACATAAAGATTCTCATCTTTTTGTGCCCAAGGAGAGAAAGAAAAGCGCCTCCCTCCTTGCCCCCTTCAGATCCTCAGAACAGCACTTTTTTCTCAGTCTCTGGTACAAGAGTACTAAGAGCCATAAAGAGAGAGAAGGTGATATTAAGAAAGAGAAGAGGAGGAAAGAAAAAAACACAAAAACAAGCATTGAGATGAACAAGGGATAAAGTGAGCTCATAGCAATAGTCAGTCTCTTTCCTTTATCTCAGCTTCAATTGTACGAATATCCACATTTCCTGTGAATGAGGAGCACCTATTATTAATTGAGCAACTATTATGTTCCAGGAACAGTGTCAGGCCACTGAGGACCCGGTGGGGGAAAGGACAGTTGTAGTGCCTGCCCTCAATGAGCTTACAGCAGCAGCAGTGGGGAGGGAGGCCTGCCTGCCTGACTCCACTGGGCAGGATCTACTTGGCCATTTTGAGGATTGTAACAGACGTGCAATAGAAAACCCCTGCCTTTTCTGAGTCCTGCAAGTGGTATATAGAACTTAATAAAGCTTTTGTTTGGTGCTTTCGACTTTGTGAAGAGTTTTGGAATATATCATCTTCACTGAAGGAAGGGGCTGTGGGTGAGGGAGGTAGTTCTGTCCTAAGATCACAGAACTAGTCAGGGGCGAAGCTTAGCTGTGCGGCTTCCTTCCAGGTTCTTTTGTCTATAACTACCGGGAAGGGGAAAGGATGAGCTTTAAGGTAGAGAACATGACCTGTAGCTGCCGAGGCACCCCAGAGTACTGCAGCAAACTCACAGGAGTACCACTGAATATTTTAAATTTTTGAGGGAAATATTAATGATATTCAGCATGGTCAGACACTAGGCAAACTGTCAGCTCCAGGTAGCTTATGCGTCAACATTAGAGCGCACTGCATTTCTTTCAATGTCATCATTTTTTTTTCTTTTTTTTTTGTTGTGGTAAAATGCACATAATGAAATTTACCATTTTAACCATTTTTAAGCATACAGTTCAGTGGAATTAAGTATAGCCTTGTTTTTGTGCAAATATTCCCACTATCCATCTTGAGACCTTTCTCATCATCCCAGACTGAAATCTGTACCCATTGTTCAACAGCTCCCCATTCTCCCCTCCCTTCAGTCCCTGGCAACCACCATCCTAATGTCTGTCTCTATGAATTTGACTACTGTAGTTGCCTCAAATAAGTGGAATCATGCAATGGCTGTTCTTTTTTGTCTGGTTTATTTCACTTAGAAAAAGTCTTGTTCATCCATGTTGGCGCACGCATGAGAATTTCTTTCCTTTCTGGGGTGAGCAATAGTCCATATAAGTATACCACATTTTTCTTTATCTACTCATCTGTCAATGATACTTGAGTTGTTTCTACCTTTTGGCTGTTGTGAGTAATGCTGCTTTAAACATTGGTGTGTAAATATCTGCTCAAATCCCTGCTTTCGACTCTTTTAAGTGTATACCCAGAAGTGGAACTGCTGGATCATATGGTAATAATTCTATGTTTAATTTTTTTGAGCAACCACCATACTGTTTGCTACAGTGGCTGCACCATTTTACATTCCCACCAGCAAAGCACCATCGTATCTTTGTAAAGTTGTGTTTATGGTTGTCATTATGATAAAAGGTGAGTATTACTTTAAAATCAGTGCAGATCAGGAGATAAGAGTGGCAATGTTTAATCTGATTCCAAGGTTTGAGTATTCTGCACGTCTCCTTTGCAAGTAATTACAGTTATTTAAGAATAAAGTGCAAATATTATTTTTTCTTTCAATTAATGTGTATTATTTTTCAAATGGCTGCTATGTTATTAGGACATTAAACATCATTATGTATTTAACCTAAGTTTAGTTAGGTATGTATGTAACCTAACTGCTTAATAAATGGAACAGTTAGTTATTTCCTCTGGCTTAGGGATGCCATGGAAGCAATTACTGAGACACTAAGGGGGCCACAAACTGAGAGTCTGGAAACCTCTGGCCTAGAGGGTAAGGGTAAAGGAAAGAGCCCTAGGAAACCTGGGGCTTTCTCTTCTCTTTTCTCTATGGTTTATAACAAGGTGCTGTTGCCAGAGTCATCCAAAACAGAAACAGTTTTTTGTTTCTTTCCAGTTCCACTTTTCCCAAAATGGCACAAAGGTGAGTGATACCAGCAAGGCACTGAGCTTCCTCAAATAGGGATTAGGTAACTCAGTGTTTTGTATTTAGTAATTTGGTTATACAAGTTAATAATTATGACCAAATTAGTTAATAATGCAGGCAAGTGAATCTTAAAAATGTATAATCTCCAGCCTCCTTCTTCTGGGTTGGTGGCGCTAGCTTTAAATATCTTATCGGTTCTCACTTGATCAGAAGTAATAGTTGTCTCCCCCAAAGCAGTGTCAAATTAAGCTAATAAAAACATATTTCAGAAGTCACTTGCTTCTGACATGGTCCATGTTCTCCCAGCAGAGACATTGTTTATTTCACTTGGTCCCACAGGTTTTGCTTATACTCTTTTCAATTAAGATATTTCCCCTATTTTGTTTATTTGTCTATGCTTATTTATTTATTTTTCCTATTGAAAGTCAGCTCCTGAGGACAGCAACTTTAACTCACTTAGCTCTGAGACCCTATTTCCAGCAAGTATTAGTTTAATTATCTGGGGGAAAAAAAACAGTAAAAAATTAGTAACTTTAGACCTAGGAATTCCACTTATGTAATTTTATCACAAGGATATAAGAGTAAAAATGTAAAAGTTTTTTGGACAAAGATGTTCTTAGTAGCATCATTTCTAATCCAAACAAATTGTACAGAAATTTAAATGTTCAACAATAGGGAAATGTTTAATTAAACTATCATACATCTGTTTAATGATCAGGGGGCCATTAAAAATAATGCTTACAAATAGTTTATAATAACAAGAAAATGCTTATTTAGTATATAACTTAAAGAAAAGTAGGATTCAAAATTGTACATATAATATGATCTCAATTTTTACAAAAAAACAAACAAAACTGATGTGATCTCAATTTTTAAAAACAAACAACAACAAAAACTATGCATTTAGGGGAAAAAGGAAGAAAACATTCTAAGAGAAAATGGATTAAGACTATTTTAACAATTACTGTCTCTGAATAATTATTAGTGTTCTACTTAGTACTCATTATGTTTTACATGATTTGTCTAAGCGTGAGCCTTAATTTATGCTGTTTCCCTGTCTGGGAATGCCTTTCCTTTTTCTTTGTATGTGTGGAGCCAATTCTCTCAGACCAACTCAAATACTAGCTCTTCCATGATGAATTTTTCCATCTACTTCTCTGACCTCCTATAGCTTTCATACAGTACAACTTTGAGCTAAAAATGATCCTATTATTTTTCTATATTTCCCTTTAATATCTTACAGTCAGTAGAAATGGAGAGTAGTCTGAATCAGGAGGCAGATTGCCCGAATTTGAATCTTCATGCTATACTTGTTCCCTGGGTGTATAAGTTATTTATTCTCCTAATGCCTCAGTTTCATTATCTGTAAAATAGAATCATATCTTGTATCCAGATACAAGCATCTCAGAGGCAAAGAGACCATGTCTTTACAGCCAGTGATTTATCCTAAGTCTTTGCTATATAGAAAGTAAAAACCTAGTTTAGTTAATTACATGTGATTTACATAGGGCACATCATAGCGTTGGTAGTAGACGTACTCATAGACACAAACTACTTTGCAATAAAGTAGATCAGTAGTAATTGTGACCAGCTGTACTTAGTATGGCCTTATATTTTAAAGGTTACTATTTTTTATTTACTTATTATAACTCATATAATTCCAGGAAGGTTCTCATTTGTTCATTTCCTCTGAAAACTTTCTATTAAATTCACATTATGTGATAATCACTGTCCTAGATTCTGGGGATAGAAGTGAGACAAAACTATTCTTGCTTTCAAGGCAAGGAACTTTAAGTGCTCGTGGCAATGGTGAGTACAGGCAAGGTAACATACAATTAAGACACAATGGCAACAGATATAGTAGAACCACATAAAAGATACATTGGAAGCACACAGGCAAGAGGCTACAATTCTTTTTTTTTTTTAACTCTTTATTGGAATATATTTACTTTACACTCTTGTACCAGTCTTTGAGGTACACCAAAGTGAATCAGCTGCATCTACACATATATCCCCATATCCCCTCCCTCCTGCGACTCCCCCCCACCCTCCCCGTCCTGGCCCTCCAAGGCATCTCCCATCATCAAGTTGATCTTCTTTTGTTATAAACAGCAAAACCTTTCTAGAGGAAGAAGAGATTCCTGAGCTGAGTCTCGGAGAATGACGAGGAATTATCCAGGTGAACTGGGTTTGAAAATACCATTCGAGGAAAATAAAACAGCAGTTTCAAAGGCCTGCAGTTTATTTTTCTTCTGACACTTGATTTTGGGGAGACACTGTTTTTTCTGGATGAGTCGGAGCTGTTGAGATATTTAATGGTAGTGCTACTGACCCAGAAGAAGGAGGCTCAGAGATTGTGTATATTTAAGATGGATTCTCATCGTGAACTTGAAGGTAATTCAAAATGTCTGGGCCATAAATTACAGTCTAAAGCCAAGTGAAAACTGACACTGGAGAGGTGTGCATGCGTGCATGTTGCAGCCTGAAGCTGGAGAGGTGAGCCTGTGTCCTGTGCTAAGAGGCCTGATGCTGTGGAGATGAGCATGTGACCCACCTGAAGGTCCTGAGTCTGAGGAGGTGAACTTGGGTACCACACTAATCTGGAGAGCTTGTGTGCCATGCTAAAGGGGCCTAAATCCATCCTCACAACAAGAACAAGCCTGGAAGGATTCTCAATAGTAAGTGACATCATTGGGTTAATTTTTTTAAAAGAATACATTGCAGGAAGGAAAACTTATTACGAGGCATTGTGGTGATCCAAGAAGACCTGAATAAAGATAGATGCAGCACACGGTGGGAAACTGATCTGAAAAATAGTCAAGTCAAGATCAACAGAATAGTAATGGATTGAGTGTGGGTAGTTAAAAAGAAGGAAATATCTGAGGATTTCCCAAATATGTGGCTTGGGAAAGTGAGTGCATGGCGATGGCAATCACCGAGAGAGAAACGCAGGGTGAATTGTCTGTTATAAAAGGAAAAATGAAAGCATGATTTTGAATGTAGTCTTGAGCTTGAGTTTCTGTGAGATATCCAGGCTGGACAGACATACATGCTGGACAGCTGGATATTTGGTGTTTGGAGCTCAGAAAAGAGATCTTAGGCAAACTTCAGAGAGCTAATGATAAAATGAGGCATTAAAAAAGGAAGTGGAAAATAAAAATCATGCACTAAAAACATAGAGGAAGCAAAAAAGTTAACAATTGTTGATACTGAGCATTTAATTTAGCTTGGAACTTCCCAGAAGCCTGGATAAAACAGAAGTTGGTTATTTTGTCCACATCATATTTCCATTTGCCAGAGTTTATGAAAAAAGTGAGTTTGCTCAATAGAATATATCAGAAAATTTGGGGAAATGGCAGAGTGCTAATGACAGTCCCTGAATTAAAAGCCAACAAATACAATGTAAAGACTCTGCATTGACACTATTGTCACTGAAAACATTTCCCATTAGAGGGAAAATATTTGACCCTGTCAGAAGTCATAGAGAAATGTATCAACATATTGTTTAAATATTTGTAAGGATCAGATATCTTAGAAAAAAAGCAATCTCTTAAAAATGCCTTGTCAAGTAGCACTTGGAATAACCCTTTTAATTCTCAGAAGACTGATTGGTTAAAATTAATTGTAGTTTTATCTAGAATTCAGTGAAAGCCACTCAGGCCTAAACTACCATGTTTTCCTCCTTATTTTCAGACATGTATTCCATATCAGATACTGGACACCGTTATCACATTTTAAGTCTAGACCCCACAGAGTGGTCCTGATGAGGAAACACCTGGCCCACATCTCTGCCATGGCTTGGTTGGGTATATTTGTTGAAGAGATTTGACTGTCTCAACTATTGCAAATGTATGCCATCCCTTGGATGAGTACAAGTATTTACCCCAAGGAAGACAGCTAGCTCATCTTTAGAGTTGCTAGGTTTTTCAAATGTGGTTTGCTTTGAGCTCAAGAGGAAAAATAAAAGCCCCAGAAATTTTAGCAGATTTTATTATAATTCTATTAAGTAGAGCCCAGCTTGAACATCATCTGGGTACTGAGTTCCAGCTACCTATCAGGCCTTTGCAAAAGTTCACGTACAGGGTTCTTTAAAGGAGGTGTGGTGTATTAGTTTCCTAAAGCTGGCATATCAAAGTGCAACAAACTGGGTGGCTTAAACAACAGAAATATCGCACAGATCTGGAGGCTGGAAGTCCCAGATCAAGGCGTCAGCAGGGTTGGCTCCTTCCGTGGGCTGTAAGGGAAAATCTGTTCCATTCCTCTTCCCTAGCTTCTGGCGACTTGCTGCTAACGTCTGGCTTGTAGATGCAATACCCTGATCTCCACCTTCATCTTCCCTTAGCATGTTACTAAGTGCCTGTCTCTCACTATGCCTGTCTCTGTGTTCAAATTTCCCCCTTTTAAAGGATGCCTGGGGCCTCCCTGGTAGTGCAGTGGTTAAGAATGTGTCTGCCAATGCAGGGGACATGGGTTTGAGCCCTGGGACGGGAAGATCCCACATGCCCCAGAACAACTAAGCCCGTGCACCACAGCTAGTGAGCCTGTGTTCTAGACCCCGTGAGCCACAACTACCGAGCCCACATGCCACAACTACTGAAATCCTCATGCCTAGAGCCCGTGCTCTGCAACAAGAAAAGCCACTGTAATGAGAAGCCCACACACCACAACAAAGAGTAGCACCCACTCTCCACAACTACAGAAAGCCCATGCACAGCACCGAGGACTCAATGCAGCCAATAAACAAAATAAATAAATAAATAAATACAAGTTAAAAAAAAAACAAGTCAGTGGAAACCTTTAATAAAAGGATGCCTGCCATACTGGATTAGGGCCCACCCTAATGACCTCATTTTAACTTAATCACTTCTGCAAAGCCCCCTTATTTTGAAACAAGGTCACATGTGAAGTACTGGGGGTTAGGGATTCAACCTATCTTCGGGAGGCACAATCCCATCCATAGCATGTGATCTGCACTTTCTAAGAAAGTGACAGTTTCTTGAACTTTTATATGCGTTAGATTCACCAAAGGAGTAACAAGTCCTAGGGCCCCTTTCTGTTGCTCAGGGCACCTGACCCCTCTCTTCTGCACAGCCCTGTCATTCATACAACAGCCAAGGGGAGTGTGACTACTTCCTTATATCTCTACAGAGAAACATTTCCCAAAGTGCGCTCTGCAACATCAGTCATGCAAGACCCTAGGCAGTAAAAGATTCCACAGTCAGTTTAGTGCTGGAAAGACATTCACAAATCCCACAATTAAAACAAAAACAGCAGCCCTTTAACTTGATTTCTTTTTTTTTTTTTTTTGGACTTGAGAATCTCACTACCATCCCATAGAATTAATGTTCTGCAGAGAACATTATGGGAAAGTCTGGTTTAATGTTGTGCTGTTTACAAAACATATTCACAGTTATTATCTCATTGGATTCCCAGAACGGGTTCTGGTGGCAGCAGAGTGGTTATTATGGAGAAACCACCGTTTATAGAGGTGCCATCATTGGCCAGGACCAGACGGCCAAACACGACGGTGATAGAACTTGCATCTACGCCTCTTGATTATAAGTCCAGTGGTTTCTTCCCCTCTTTGGCACAGAGTTCCTAAAGATCGGAAGACTGTTACATAATCTCTCCCTCCCTCTTTCTTTGCTACCACAATTGAATTCAGGGCAGTTCTTTAACCTTTTCTGAGAAGCAACAACATCATTTCTGGGTGAGGGTGAGAAGGACAAAGCAGGGGATAGGGAGCAACTCCACACTCAGAACACTCTGCCTCAGGCTGCCTACCTCCTCCTCTCCCCAACTTCTCGTTTTTATTTAGCAGCTGGTATACTTCCCCCTCCCCACTCCACCCCACCCCCACCCCCACCTACCTCTCTCTCTCTCTCTCTCTCTCCTTTACCTCTGCCCTTTCCGGAGAAACTCTGTAGGCTTTATAAATAACCTGGCTTCAAACTCACGACACATTCTTCCTATTCCAATGTCATCTCTCCCTCTCTGCCCCACCCCTATCTTTAAGAGACCCTACTTTATTGGTTCCTGAGATGCTAGTGACGTTCGGAACGCCACTTTCATCTCTTGGACGCTGTCTGTTGCCATAGAAATTTGTCTGAAGGGAGTCTTTGGGTTGCTGGAACATGCCTCACAGGGATCACAAAAGCTCTCAGACACTGGCTAGTCCCTGCGCCATTGTCCTGTGACTTATGAATGAGAAAATACTCCACCATTCCATCATTTCACCCACAACCTAGAGAGGGCTGCTGCTCAGAGGCAGGGCCATGTGTAAGAAGGAAGGCTGATTTAACTTAAAGAACATCTCTGGGTCTTCTGTTACTTAGGTGCAGGAGGGAAGATTCTCGATCATTTGGGAAGTGGAAGAGGAGTTCATGTGACAGAAATTGTGAGGATAGATTCTGTGCTACAGGACTGTGGAATTGCTATATGAAGCTGGGAATTACAGTCTTTCTGAGGTGAAGCTCTGAGCTGACTATGGTGTGAAAGGCATGGCTGACCTTCTTGGTAACAACCTCAGCATCACCCCTGGGGTGGACTCAGCAGTAAGCCATCCTGGGGAAGGATGGGGAGCTGGCACTGAGTCTGACTTCAGGCCGATGCCCAGCTGTTAGTCGCTTCCTGCGGGGAGAAGTGAAAATTCAGTCTGCAAAGGGGTCTGTGAATTCCAGCCCATGTGGAGCCGTTCCAGTCTGAAGGGTGTCCAGGGAAGTGGGGGTGTAGGGCATAGGACAGTAGACAGTGAGCAAGACCGAAGGTCAGGGCTGCAGCTCCCGGTGGTCCATCTGTTAACAGGAGACCTCCAGGCACTACTTGGGGCCATTGGGAAAGGGATTAGGGTGACTAGGGAAAGGAAAGGGATTAGGGTGATTAGGGAAGGTAGACCCCCACACTATGAAAACACTTTGCCCTAAATCATACAGTCCTTCCTGTTCCCCCAACCCTGCTTTGTGTTTGGCATTTGGTGCCTTATTTTTATTCTGCGTCTCTCAACCTTGGCACTGTTGACTTTTTGGGCTGGATAATTCTTTGCTGGGGGAATTATCCTGGGCAATGTAGGGTGTTTAGAGGTATCCTTGACTTTGACCCACTAGATGCCAGTAGCACCACCCAAGTTGCAACAACCAAAAAATGTCTCCAGACGTTGTTCAGTGTTTCCTAGGGGTGAAAAATTACACCTCCTCCCTCAGCTGAGAACCACTGCTCTAGAGGAAAGAATAGAAGTGGTGCTGGAAGAGCTAGGCCCTAAACAAATAGCTGAACTTCAGTCCTGCCTGGAAAATAGACCATCAAAGAGAAGCTGGGGTTCTTACACCTTCCTTACATAAATACAAGCCACTCAGTGGGGATTTGTGGAACACTAGCAGGGGTACAGCCGGTACGTAGGGCTCTGTCACCCTGGGCACATTATGTACTGAGCCCACAACAACAAGATTAACCCCAGATGTCACCTGTTGGCAGGATAGAGCATCCTTGAACTTCATCAGTCTTGGAACTGTTCAACAACTGAGAAATGCATGTAGGTCTCCATCAGCTGCAGTGGAATAGGTTTAGGAAAAGTAATAACAAAAACTATGGTGAAGACGATGATGGTGGTGAAGAGGAAGACTGGTGACACATATTTATGTAAGACTTACCATGTGCCAGACACTATTCTAAAACTTTTTTTCTTTTCTTTTGCATCTGGATATAAATCTGGCTCATTTCCTGAATTCCTTCAGGTCGCTGTGTAAATGTCAGTGTTACCATATTGGAGAATCTTTCCCTGGACATCTTGTGTAAAACAGCAAGTACCTTCCCATCACTCTCAATCCCTTTCACCCTGTGTTACTGTTCTTCACAGCACCTATCACCATCTGACATACTGCATATTTATTTTTTCATTACCTATCTCCTTGCTTATGATAGTAAGCTCTGTAAGAATGGAAACTTTTTTCCACTTCTATACAACACCAGCTGTTTAATTTGAGGAGTTTTTATGGGCTGAGTTGTGTCTGCCTCAAAAATCCTATGCTGAAGACCTAACCTTTAGAACCTCAGAATGTGACTGTGTTTGGAGACAGGGCCTTTAAAGAGGTGATTGTGTTTAAATGAGGTCATTAGGGGAGGCCCTAATCCTATCTGTCTGGTATCCTTATAAGAAAAGGAAATTTGGATACACAAAGAGACACAGAGATGTGCACACACAGAGAAGCCATGGAAGGACACAGTGAGAAGACAGCCACCTGCAAGTCAAGGAGGGGGGTCTCAGAAGAAACCAACCCTGCCAATACCTTGACCTTGGACTTCTAGTCTCCAGAACTGTGGGAAACAAATTTCTGTTTTTAAGCTACCCAGTCTGTGGGATTTTGTTATGACAGTCCTAGCAAACTGATATAGGGACCCAGTACAACATGAAAATGTGCTCCCCTTACTCAAAAAGCAGAGGAAAAAAGTGCTATGTGAGGTACTAAAATATTAAACTTTTTCTTTTCTTCCACAGTCTCCTGACCCATCATGGTGGTTTTTATTTCCTGTTTAATGTTGCATTCTGTCGGGCACAGGCATCCTCCCTAGGCCAGTGCAGACCCTCATAGGTGCCCATGTACCTCCTCCGTGACTCGAGGCACTTGAGGTCCATGGGCTGCCAGGTTCCAGCTGCTGACTGATGGATGCACTGTGCCACCCAGGGGTCACAGAAGTCAAGTCAGGCATCTCCCCTTCCCATGGGCCCACTACCCCAACCCATGGCAGACAGACAACCTCCAAGTGTAGCACAACCTTTGTGCTGGGATACTCTAGTTACCTGGAATGGCGGTGGTGACAGGTTACTGGCCAAGTCACACAGTGGCACTACCAGCCCAGAGCAGAATGACCACTGTCAGGCTCTGACCAAAGATTCCACAGGACACATCCACACCTTACCCATTGCACACCTGCACCCAAACCCCCATGGGCGGCAGAGAGCGACATGGTCTCTGGATGGGGGCTGGGATGGGGAGATCAGGTGGGGTCAGAGCTCCAGGAAGCAGGGGAGTAGGTGGTCACCACTTGTTTCATGGAGGCAGGACCACAAGTGAGAACGAGGCTCTAAGCTCCCAAGCATGCTCCACTGTTCCCTCAGACTTTGCTTACAAAATATAAATTCAAAGACACAATTACTGAGAATCTCAAGTCAGCCACCCCAGAATAGTAAACCCCGATGGCTAGAACAGTAGCTAGTACAGGCTAGCTGCTCAATGAATATTTGTTAATAAATGAATACATTTATGTCATTTAATCTTCATAAGAGTCCTAAGAGCTAGATTTCCTCCATTCAAGAAATAAGGATATGTAGCACCTAGAGGTTACCAACTTACTCAGGAAGGAGACATTAACTTTGGTCACATCATGGATCAGCGTGAAAGGTGAGGTGAGAGCCCAGTTCTTCTGATTGGGAGTGGGAAGAGCACTCTTACATCGTAGTTAGAAGAATGGGCTTTGGAGTCAGATAGACTTGGGTTCGAGTCCTGGAGCTGGAGCATCATAGCTCTTAGACTTATGGAATTTTCTTTCACCTGCCTGAGCTCAGTTTTCCCATTTGTGAAGTGGGGAATAATAACATCTACCTCGTGGAATTGTTTTGTTGTTTATGTAATACCTTGCTTTGCAGCATACCTGGCACTTGGTAAGCTCTCAACCAATGGTCCTTCCTGTTGTTATCACTGTTGTAGGCAGCACAGCACATCTACGGACTCTGCAGTCAGCTGCCTGCATCACATCCCAGCTCTTCTGTTTCCTGAATGAGTCTTGGGGAAGTTACTTAACTTCTTTATACCTCAATGTCCTTATCTTTAAAAATGGGAGTAAAAATAGTACCTCTCTTACAGGGTTGTATTGAAGATTAAAGGAACCAATGTTTATAAAACACTTAGAACAATAATTAACACACAAACTGTCTATGTTAAGTTAATAAATAATTATTAGTCTGACAACTCTACCAACTAGCTCTTTTATGTTTATTCTTTAAAACTCATATCTTAAAGCTCAGTGCGTGCTACGTCTGGGAATGGTCCAAGTCCTACACATTCACTTGTATCTGTTACACTCTTCACAGCAGTGGGAATCATATTGAATGTGGAGTGAACTAATCCATGTCTTTACCTTTGTTCCTTTATATTCATCACTTCCCTTCTCTAAGACTCATTTTCCCCAACTGTAGTGGGAGGACATTGGACTAAATTCTTTTCTAGGCCCTTTCCAGTCCTAATTTTCTATATGTCTGTTCCATTTCTAAAAACCTCCCCTGCCTTTCCCATTGCAGCCCCAATGGTATGTGTGACCTGCTTGGTTTTCTCAGCTTCAATTTTGTGATGGGCAAAGAGTGCTTCTGGTTCTGGGATATTTCACTCCTGATCTGACACATAAAAAAGAGTAAAACAAACAGATGGACTCGTTCTCCTCTTGGGATGTAGCTGATGGGTTTGCCTCTGGAATTACTGGTCTCCCCCTTGCTGACTGCCTTCACTCTGAAAGGTCACTAATAGCATTGTCCTCAGTTCAGAAGATCTGTTTCCCATTTTCTTACCAATCTCCTTGCCAATCCACCTCTTGCAGACTCCATCTCTCAGTATTGGTAATCCTTCCTAAGCACCATCCCCTTGGGGCCCTGATACCCCCCAAATCCCATGGAGCCCTCCTCTGAATATGACAAAGGAGATGCTGAGGGGTGGATACCCCGAGAGTGAGGCCAGGTTGAAGACTTTATCTGACTCTTACAGCTGCATCTTTTGTGAGTTGCATTCTCTGGCTCGTCAATACCTTTTCCCATTAAATTAAATAGCTTATTGACTGGTGTGCCACATGGCAATGGGGTTGATGGGATTCACAGAGACTCCTCTCTTCTCCCACCCTCCTCCCGACAATCACAGGTCACTGCTCAGTAAATCAGCCACTAATGGAGTTTGAACTCTCGGAATCAGCTCTGTGTACCCTTTTTATTTGTTTTTAATTTGTATCAATGGTAATTCTGTCTGTTTCAATTTATGTGATGGTACAGGCTGCAGAGCTGAGGAAGTGCCCTTTTTTACCTCATTAACCACAGAGGGGGTCAAAACCCTTTTTTGGTTTCTTTATGTCACTTGCTCCAGTAGGCAAGGAAAGTCCCCCTTTCACAAAAGGTCCTTCTTTGTCAGAACTCACCAAAGTGCCTTCTGTCTCCACTAGATCCAGGACAGAACACTGAGTTTGTGTTCCCCAGGTCATACGTCCTTGTACTTCTTTGTTCAGACGAGCTATAAAGTGAACACAAGATGAAAGTGTCTGGAGGGAGAAGCTTGCATCCCATGACCTCCAGGATCCTATGGCTGGCAAGCTCCTTTCTGCCATGCTGGCTCTTAAGCATTTTGCATATCCCTTCTGCTAGAAGCTAGGTCTGATTCTTTAGTCTAACTTTGCCAGGTTATTCGTCCATAGGTGAATGCCATTTACAGCTTATTAGTGTCAGACCACGATTGTAAAGTAGATATAGTTTGCAGCAGTGCCCTTTAACTTCCTCTCATGGTCCTCTTTTCTCCCCTCTGGCCCTGGGAACAGTTTGGGGCTATGGAAGTAAACTGGTTCAACAAGGCTGCTTCCTGGAGGGAAGCAGATGGATCCACGTGCCATGGGAAGGGTCTCATATTGATTCCATGGGTTTCTGAAGGGAGGGCATGAGGGGGTCAGCAGGGTTAGGGTTAGGGTTAGGGTACATAGAGTAGGAGACACTCTGAACTGTAACCCCACCTCCACCCCCTGTAGGATTCCATTAACTGTCGAGGAAAGTAAAAAACAAAACAAAAAAAAAAAGTGAAGAAGATAACATTGAACTCCAAGCAAGAGTGATGCCCAGAATGCAGAGGGCCAGGTGGAATTCAACCTTGGAAGTGGAGGATTCCAGGCATAATTCTCCAAAGCTTTGAGGGGACTACAAACCCAGCAGGCATTGGCATTACTTTGCAAGTTTACAGAGACTGTGTTTCTGCTCCCACAAGAACACCTGTGGCCTCTGGTCTTAGCATGACCTCTTCTAAGCCCTGCAGGGCAGCACCACCTTTGTGTCCTCAGGTTGGGTTCCTTCTTTCCCTCTTATCATGGGATCTTCACTCTCCATCTCACCTCCCAAGTCCTAGAAGCTGGTTAAAAAAAATTCCATGCCGTGTGGGGCACAGGGCATAAATGGGAAATCTCTATACCTTTCTCTCAATTTTCCTGTGAACTGCTCTAAGAAAATAAAGTCTTTAAAAAAAGAATCTGTGTTGTCCCAGCTGAGGACAAATCTTCAATTGCTTAATTTGAAAATTCAAACTCTTTCCTAATCTCTCAGAGTTCTGGTCTTCTTACTGTCTTCTGGTGTAAGCAGCACCTCTTTTAAATTTCATTTGCTAGTTTGTATGTAAGTGAAACACCATTAATTCTGAAATTTAATTATTTAGTTAGAATGAATTCTTTTGACTCCCAAGTTATTGGTTCCTCCCATCTCTGGTCAGTTTATGAAATTGGATTCAGGGGTCCAGACTCCTACAACAGACCCATTTCATGAACCCAACACCATTCAGACTGATGATTTTACGATGAGATTTAGGGATTAAGTTCTGGGAAGATGGAGAGATGATTTTGGACAGAGGAAACTTCCCACTGAAATATCTCAGTTAATAAAAAGCAATACATGGGGCTTCCCTGGTGGCACAGTGATTAAGAATCTGTCTGCCAATGCAGGGGACATGGGTTCGATTCCTAGGCCGGGAAGACCCCACATGCCGTGAAGCAACTAAGCCGGTGTGCCACAACTACTGAGCCTTCTCTCTAGAGCCTGTGAGCCACAACTACTGAAGCCCTTGTGCCACAACTACTGAAGCCCGTGCTCCTAGAGTCCATGCTCCACAACAAAAGAAGCCACTGCAATGAGAGGCCTACGCACTGCAACAAAGAGTAGCTTCTGCTCTCTGCAACTAGAGAAAGCCCGTGTGTAGCAATGAAGACCCAACGCAGCCAATAAATAAATAATTTTTTTTTAAAAAGTAATGTATGGAGAGTACTTACTAAATGCTAGAGTGTTCACATGTATTATTTTGTTTACTCCTCCTATAATCCTATGAGGCCCCCTTTCCTCACCTGTAAAATGGGGATAATAATAATGTTTACCTTACTGAGTGCTTTTGAAGATCAAATAAAATACAGTATATATGATAAGAGTTTGTCAACCTCATGCGTTTTACAAATGTTAGTTGATGCGATTACTACGCTTCAAATCAAACCCCACGGGCAAGTGGTAATTTCGGGTATAATTTCAGGTCTCTGAATAGTTTGCTGCCTCATTCAGATCTAAACTATTCAGCTCTGTATATGGAGTTGTGAATTTGATTACATCTCATTGCTTTGCTCTTAGGCACCAATGCTTCTTTTCTACATTAAAGAAGAGTTGTAGTTAAGGCTGGAGTTTCTTTCTTAGCTCAGGACCTGGGGTCTAAGTTAGCTTCTGAAGGGAACTGTTTTGCAAGCCCTTGGCCAGATGGCTGGATGACCCACAGGTAGAGCTCTGTCCTCCCCTCCAGCTGATAAGGTCCACCGTGCTGGAAGTGGCACAGGTTTGTCCATTGGATGCTCTCGCATCTGACTCCTGGAAACCTCTAGCTGCTTAATGGCTTCATTTAAGTGATAATATGAGCCCATCGTATGTCAGGTTGTTAAAATGGTGATAACATATTGCACTAGGAGAGCATTATCTATGGTAACTGCATTATAATGGTTAGGGAATGTCGACAGAACTACATATGATATTCCCATAAACACCAAATGAATTCAGAGTGACGAGGCTATTCATTCCGAGTGCGGCCAAGGCAAGAGGTACAATTCCATCTTCCAGGACCTCGTTTTCCAAACATAGCAAAAGGTGACATATGCAGGCAAGTGTTGACACATTAAAGTCAAACAAATGCACATGCTTTTCTGATTCATAACCGCTCTGGACACCCACTTGCCCAGCCTCGAAGGAGTGCATGAGCGCACAGACCTTTCTCCCAAGCCGTGGGTTCCATGTGTCCAGGCTTCACCTCACTCTCCTAGGGAATTATAGGGGGGTGGGCTGCACAGGAAAGCATCAAGGCAGTATAGCTGCCCACCGTCCCACTCCCTGCACCCTCTGAGAGCACATCCAAAACAATGGTTAAGTCAGGAAATCTGTCTTTATCACCTCCAGCCCCTAAGTTTCAGGCCTCTTGGGCATTTTAGTATAAGTCCCCAGTACTCAATTCTAATGGCTTCTGCTCTGATGTGCCAGTCTTAAAGTATTGTCCTCCCAGGGCATTTACATCTTAAAAGAAGGGTCTACAAGGGCAGAGGCCTTCTGTAGAAAATGCAGATGAAACTTATAGCTTCATATTTCAAGCTGGCAATCATAATAGTCGCCTTCCATGCAGTGTTTACTACAAGCCAAGCAATGCATTCACGTTATCTGTAAATCTCAGAAACTTCTTCAAGGATGAGTTTACAATTCCCATTTTAGAGATGAAATAACTGTTAAATCACAAGAAGAATGGACAGAACTAGCATTTAAATACAGTTCTACAAAGCCCTTGTTTTGGGCTGGTTTGTCCAGTAAATTTCCTGACATTTCTGAGTCTGTTTTCTTATTCGTTAAGTTCTAAAACTGGATCCCTGCCTTACGAGGCTATTACGAAGATTACTTGAGCAAATATATATAAATGCGCTTGTGAAACTGCAAACCACAAGACACATGGGTATAAGCACCCTTGCAAAGTGAAAAGCCCTGGGTCTGGAGTTACAAAACCTGGGTTCAAGTGCCTTATTGAATAACATTCTTCAGTCAATCATTTCCTGTCCTTATGGGATTAAGCCCTGCCTTCTTCCTATAAAACAGGTTGTGAGCACTGGCATCCTGTGCTCTCTGCCTACTAGTATTCTGCATGTGCTGAGTCTAGAAACTTCTGCCGTAGTAGCTCATAGTCTAAAGGGGGAATAGACTGTGTAAACAAATAGAGAGAATAAAAGATCCTAAGTGCTATAATAGAGGTAAGTGTAAAGTGTTTTGGGAGCACCAATGAGGCAAAGCACCTCGTCCTCAACAACCTCATTACAAGGAAACAGATGGATGGTGCTCTATCAAAACTAATAGAATGAAAGATATTGCAAAGGCAATGTGTGCCCAAGTGCTTGGGAAACTAAAGCAGTAAACACAGGGAGGGAGATTTTATGATTTGCCCAAAGGGAAAGAATTGCTATCTGAGGTATTCCTGGGCCAGCGAGGAATATTTTCAGGGGAAAATCTTCCTGGTGGCTCTTACATGAGACATTTGGGGGGTTTTCTGGTCCCTCAGCTCTGCTATAAGCCCTGTTTCTTAGCATCAACCTGAATCCCTCTTTCCTCTGTTAAAACCTCCCTCTATTTTAAAGGGCAAAGAATTGTGACCTGAAATGCTTGTAAGCCCGAGGCTTTCCCATCACCTGGAGCACTGAGCCCCAGGGAATCCCCCAGGGCCAGAAGGAATGGCCTTTATGCTTTTAGAAAGTGATGAGATAGGAAGATCTGAAGCCCTGATCCCCTAGCCCCGGGGGAGCCTGAGGCCAGGTAGAATTTCTGGCAGCCCCTCTAACACTGCAATTCTCCCAGCTTACCTGGCTATGATTTGGGGTCAGGGCTATTGTTTTTCACTGCTTAGTAAGGGAGATTCAAGCAAAAAAGCAATGCATTGCTCTATTAAAACAAAATATTTTGCAACCAAAATCCACATAGGATGTGATTACATTTATGTGACGTGTCCAGAGTAGGCAAACTTAAAGCAAAAAAGCAGATTAGTGTCAATAGTTGCTAAGGCTGGGCAGTGAGCAGGGCCCGGGCTGGGAAGGGGTAGGGAGTGACTGCTAATGGGTCTAGGGGTTTTTTCTGGGGTGATGAAAACATTCTAAAATTGGGGTGATGGTTCAAATTCCATAAATATACTAAAACCATCGAATTGTAGATTTTAAATTGGCAAATTGTATTTTATGTGAATTTTGTCTCAATAAAGCTGTTGAAACAAAACAAAAAACACAGAAATGCTAAGATTTTGTCTGAGAGGCACAATAAGGAGAGAGAAAACCATACCAGAAGCTGGACTCTGACCCTCCAGGTTTCAGTTCCCACCTGGCGTTCTGTCACTCTCTTCCACCTGCCATGATGACAGGTACCCAGCGAAAGCTGATGCTCACCCAGGACAGAGTCCTGGCTGGGTCTCCCCTCCTCTGCCAACTGCCTAATGTACCCCAGCTCAAGGCAGAAGACCTTTCTTTCTAAGCAATGAATGCTGTTACATCTAAGTTAAATACACTATGGAGTGGTGGAGGGGGAAGATGGGGAGTTATTGTTTAATGGGTACAGAGTTTCCATTTTGCAGGATGAAAAGACTTCTGGAGATGGATGGTGGTGATGGTTGTATAACAATGAAGATACTTAAGACCACTCAAGCGTGCAATAAAAAATGGTTAAACTGGTAAATTTTGTTATGTATATTTCAGCACAAGTGAAAGAAAAAGACTATTAGCACATAATTGAGGTGGTCTCCAAAACATTATTAGAAGTAAGAGAGTAAGGAAAAGGGGAATGTCCTACGGGGATGGTAAGGAAAGTAAGCAACTTATCAGAGCTTAGTCAATATGACAATGCTGCCTACTGGGGGTATCTTGAAACCATATCCCTGCAAATGAAAAGGGTGCTTCTTTTCCAGTGTCCTTGATCCTGGAGAAGAGCTCTGTGCCACACTGTACTGTCTATTGAGAGTTGACAGAACTCTATCCTGTGCCAGGGGTTTTCGAAAGACATTACATACCAATCACATAGCAAAAGGAGTTTGGTGTTGCAGTGCTGTGTCTTACCCATCTCACTTTCCAGACCTGACATGCTGCTCTCATCTGACCAAGATTTTTTTGTTTTGTTTTGTTGTCCTCAAATTAAAATTACACTCACCACCCACCCCAAACTCCTCTAGTGTTCCCAAGTTCATCCGCCCAGTTGCTCAAGCTAGAAATCTCGAGGGGATCTTTAGCATCTCCATTGCCTCCCAATCAATCATGAAAAGCCTCTTAATTCTAAGTCCAAGGTATCTCATGAGTATGTCGCTCACTTCCAACCACACTGCCTCCACCCAAATCCAAGCCACTGGTCTCACTAATCTGCACTCCTACAATAGCTTGTTAAGTGGTCCCCTCACTTCAGTCCTTGTGTCCCTAGCCACCCCACCTCCAACCAATTTCATTCTTCAAGTAACAGCCAGAGTGATCCTTTTAGAGATTAAATCAGATTAAGTTACTCCTGGGCCAAAGTGTCACAGGCTAGCCATCCCAGCCAGAACAAACTTCCTGTGGCCTGCGGTGCTCTGCAGGACCCACCACCTACTGGCCTCTGTCCTTCACATCACCTTCTTCCTTGCTCACCTGGTTTTCTGGCCTTTCCCAGTGCTTTAAAGGCCCCAAGCTCTTTTCCTGGCTAATTCCTATTCATCCTTCAGTTCTCAGTTTAAGTATCACTTATGTGGAGAAACCATTAATTAATTCATTTATGACTTATTTATTCAATAAATATAGTACTTAACACAATTTGTCATCATGAATTGATTGTTTGCTTTTTAAAATGTCTTTCTTCCTATAATGCAGGAAGGTCTTTAGGGGTGGAGACCTTTTAGTTCACTACTGTATTGCTTTCACAAATAATAGTTATTTGATAAATATTTGCGAATGAATGAATGAATCTTTAAATGGAAGTCCTTTTCTTTCTGATAGCATGTGGCATATGGAAGGTTGGTTGTTTTTTTTCTCTTCCTTACTCCACATCATAAAAGAATAGCACCTGAGGCTGAGGGTGATGGGAGTTAGGCTGGCTAAACTCTCCCTATTGGGAATCGGCATCGGTTAATAAATGATAATAATAATGGCTAACATTTGTACAGTGTTTCACAGTTTGCAAAACATTTTCCACATGCATTATCTTCTTCAGTTTAGTAAACACAATCTATCCCTTGGCTGCCCTATAAAAACTGAATTAAAAAAAAAAAGAAGGGAAAAGCTTGATGACAACAGGGATGTGGCTAGTATATTTAAAGTTCACAAGTAAAATAGTGGTGAGTCAGAAAAAGAGGGAAAACTCTTCAACATGGTTGCTCCTTTCAAATCCTGGGGGCAATTTGTGAGCTCGTGGAAACAAAGGTACATCTTTTAAGTCCTTTGTATGTGTGTCCTGTCAGAGCTCTGGGCTGCTCACCATTTGGATTAGATCCCAAGGTGCAGTGCACGCAGCATGATGGATTCCACCCCAATTTTCCATCAGCATGAAGAGTCCTCCCAAAAGTTCAAGGACAAAGCAGCATCTCTGCAAATAGAACCTGGGGTCCAGGATCCATTGGTTGTTGCTTATGAGGTGAGGGAGTTTTCCCTGTATCGAATGCTCCCTCCCTACAAAAGCGAACACATTCGGCCATTACTTAAGTTGCACTATTCCTCGCTCTTCTCCCCCTTCCTCCCTATTTTCTTCTAAAAGTCTTTTCTTTTTACCTGTACTATATATAGGATAAGCTTTTCAGAGTGCAAGGACCCACAATACTCATCAGAAGCAGATTTAGGAAGTTGACTACGGTATCTGCACAAAGGCTTAAGTGGAAGATCCCCCCAAATACATATTCTTTTTATGGTTTAGCAACTGTCTTACTCTACAGAGTAAAGGCCCAAAGGTCTTTAACTCTTGGCAGTAAAATTCTGATCAGTTTACCTTCATCAGTGTGGCCTGGCATCTTCAAGGATTCTTCCTGGCACTTTCAATCTTCTTCTCCTCTTGGTATTGATTCTCTGGTGTCATGATCAGCAAAAGGCCAGCCTGAGGGGTTAGAGGCCCCTGGAAGGTGGAGGAGGGTGAAGTGACAGAAAAGATAGATCTATCACCTTGAACATTCAGCCAGTCATGGAGATGGTCAGGGTCAGACCTGTATAATGCTTGGATGGGAGATCAGCTTGGAATAGAATAACAGGTGCTGTAGGCTGTGAGATCAGATGCTACAGGGAAGCGGGCACTGGAATTCCTCCACCAATTGGAGCCATGATTTTTGGCAAGGCACACTCCCTTCTCCCCTCCAAACTGAGTGATTTGGTCTGATGGTCTCCAGGGTCCTGTTTGCTCTAACAAATCTATGCCGCTAAATTTCACTTACTCATTCCACAAGGCCTCAAAAAAATAAAAAAAAAAAATGAGGATGTAGTCAATGATGTCAAAGGCTAAAGAGAGGATGAAATAATGAAATATGTCCACTGATTTTGGCACTTAGTGAATGGGATGGCTGGGGTAGAAGAACATGCTGAATTGAAGAATGAAGAGAAAGTAAGTGGAAACAGATTATCAAGAAGAAAAAGGCATAGAGCAGTAGCCAGATCTAAGATGAATCTGATGAAATCAGGGGAAAAAACAATACAAATATGACATGTACCTCATTATAAGATATGTAAAAGCAATCAAAGCAGTCCGATACTATTTAGCTTGTAGGAGATTTCAGTTCTTAGAAAAATATCCACCAGTGTTGAGTGAAAGTGGAATTTCTGAGTGTTTCACTTTTTGTTTTAGGAATGACCTTGTAAGAAGAAGACAATGCTTTGGAAATGGGAGGACAGCGAATTGTCCTCAACAGAAGAATGAGAGGCTCTTTCTTCTTATTCCATGAAGTTCTAGAATTCAAGAAATAGAACTTTTCTGGACATTGCAGATGTGAAGATACAGGGGAAAGAGCACGGTTTTAGAGCATGGCAGACCAGAGTCCAACCATGGGAATGCTGTCAGAGAGAGTCTTCTGGGCACTCAGGCAGGCTCATGACTTGGCCTCTCTTCAATCTAACATTTTAAAATTACGTGTTCAACGCATATTTAGGGAAAAAGCTGATGAAGGGGAGGAGGGAGAGCTGGAGGCTGTGGCCCAACTCTTTCCCCACATGTCGCCCCTCATCCAGCAAGACAGGGGCGGACCTTCACTCAGAATTCCTCTCCATATAAAGAGGTTTAGCAAGTTCTTTAGAGGTTTAGCCTCCTATTTCAAATGATTTTTAAAAGTCTTCTGTTCCTGAGGGTAAATATGTATATATATATATATGTGTGTGTGTGTGTGTCTGTATACACATGTATATGTGTGTGTGTCTATGTATACCTATGCTTTTATCTGAGAGTAAAAACAAATACAGTCTATTCTCTTTATTCACAGTACTTTTGATCTACAGAGTTGCCATAAAACCTGAATTAGTGAATACTGAGCCATTGTTCTTAGGCAGAATATAAAGTTAGGTTCCTGTGAGCCTCTGGTCATGACATTTCCATCAACTGATGAAGATGTAACCTTTATTACATGCATTCCTGTTTAAAGGCACTGTATTTACTATATGTTGTTGATTCGGTAACATTGTACTCACAGCTAACAGCACTATAACTGACGCCTGAGTGAAGCGTATCTAACACATGTATTCTCTCTGTAGGCACATCACAGCCTTCTCTTGCTTGGGAACAGTAGACAGAACTTCAGCACTGTGCTTGGGGCCATTTTAAACAGTGAACTCATCAACGGAAAGTACAAACATGTTAAAAAAAAAATGCAGCACTAAAAGTAGACCATAAAAAGGACACTTGTTTATAGTATCAGAGCTGAAGCAAGAAGGCAGAGGGTCATGTCATTTGACCTCATCTGAGAACATGCATATTGGGTGACTCAAATTTTTCATCACTCTGAGCATGTCTTCAAATGACCATGAAAGCACCATGAGTATTGATTTGAGGTTACAAATAAATTTTAGCTCATAGGTGAATTCACAAATACAGAATCCATGAATAGTGTGCAAGTTGTATGTATCTATTGATATTGGGCAAGTTCTCTGATCATTTTAAGCCTAACTCCAAAATAAGATTAATGATGCCTCTTTATAGTACTATGTGAGGATTAAATGAAATAATCTATGTAGAGCATTTGCGGAATACCCAGCACACTGCCTGAGACACTGGGGAGGAAAGCCATCACTCTTTCCTATCCACTCTCCTTTCTCTTCATTTGGCAGCCTCATTTTTCCACCAGACCATCCATGGTAAAGAGCTCTAACTTTTAATCTGGCTAGAACATTTTCCCCTTGTATTAAAATTGCCTTGGAAAACCATTAGGCTGATGTTTAATCATCACAGCTCATACATCTGCTATTGCAAATGCTAAGTATTCAGTGCTTGCTTCAGTTTCCCGGATCTTCTCTCTCACATTTTGTACTTGAAGGTAAATCCATGCCTAATAAAAGAGCCCTTTTGTATCCAGGCCAGATGCATCTGAGACTTAAATGCCTTTGCTTTCTCTCCTGTTTTTATTTTTTGTTTTGCTTCTCTTCTCGGCCTGATCAATACCTTCCCATCTGAAGAAGGAAAACATTCTCTCTGTTCTGTTCCCCTTGCTGCTGATTCTGACTCAAGGGGATAGGGATGAGCATGGGGAAAGAGAGACAGAGTCTATATTTAACCACAAAGATAATTCCTTCTCCTTGACACGTCCAGCAACTCCAGAGAGAATTTGACATTTGAGGGAACTGAATAGCAAAAGTAATTCCTATTTATCTGGCTATTGGAACAGAAGGGATTGGGAGCAGCAAGAGAGCTGCAGGGGTGAGAATGAGTCAGGGATTTGGGGAAGGGAATATATTGCAGGTAAAGAAGAAGAAATTATTCATCAACAGTGGTGAAAGGACAGAGAGCAAGACTCCTGAACTGGCTTCCCTAAATACATTACACTGCCTCCAGGAGGATTTAGAGCTTTGGAATGGGACACATGGCACAGATGGGGAAATGATGGTGGTCCCAGCTGCTTAAATACTCTGCATCCTAGATTAGCACTTCTCAAACTTTGATGTGCACACAAATTAACTCTGGATCTTGTTAAAATGCATATTTTAGTTCAGTAGGCTTGGGATGTGTCCCAAGATTTTGCATTTCTAGCAAGTTTCCAAATGAGGCTGTTGCTGCAGGTCCTTGGATCAGACTTTGAGAAGCAAAACTCTAATAAAGTGTTTTGGGAGAGCACAGGCAATGAAGAACAAGGGAAATGGTTGGACGGCTACCTCCTCTTCTCCCTGGCCTATCTATAGCACTCTCTGTTTCCAAAACCTCATTTTGTATTTACCTCCCTACTCTACACTCAAAACCCTTAGAGAGCAGGGACTGGGTTTTGTTGCTCTTTGCATACAGGGCTTTTCCCAGAGTATGCACTTCATAAATATTAATAGTCATCCTTAAAAACATCCCTCTTCCTCCATGAAGTTTTGCCAGATCATTTCAACCCTACAGCACATTATCTGTATCACCCATTTGGCAATTAATCTTATACAGTTTTGTGACGGTTTTTGTACTGTTACACTGGACTGTTATATATCTTTTGAATTGCTATTTATTTTTTAGCCCCCTTATGTATTGACTCTGTGGCTAGATTGTAAATAAATTCTTTGAGTTGAGGGACTTTATTTTCATTTATTCATCAATCATTTGTACCCACCTTGTATAAGGTGGCATGGTAGGGTCTTGGTACATAAGATAAATAAGTTGGATCACTGAGGGACAGAACAGTATGGTGAGAAGGGCTCAGCTCTCACTACCAGAGAGAACATGGCTTGAACTCTACATCTGCTACTTTTCAGCTGTGTGACCGTAGACAAATACTTAATACACTCAACCTTCACCTTTTCAGCTGTAAAATGGGTGAAAACCATCAATTTTGTAGAACTGCAGTAAGTTTGGTTGAAACAATATATAGACAGTCCCTGTGATGAGCACCTGGTGGACATTCAGAAAAGAATAATTCCTTGTTCTTCAGAGAGTTACCACCAAATAGTTTAGAAAAAAACAATAAATATACAAATAGCCAAACACCAGAGAGACTATATTAGTGGAGCCCTTCTTTGTAATTGCCACAGGGTCTAGCAGGCAAGGGCTTAATAAATGCTTAATGTTGATAGAAAGCAACAGTAGCACCTCTACCAAAAAGGTGTTTGAGAGAGTTAAGTGCATTCAATCCACTTTCATTTTTATTTTTAAATTTTTTGAAGTATAGGGGACTTACAATACTATATTAGTTTCAGGTGTACAACATAATGATTCCACATTTTTATAGATTACACACATGCGAAGTTATTATATTATTGACTGTCTTCCCTGTGCTTTATATTACCCAATTCATTAATTTCAATCCAGCTTGCTTTGGTGGACTCTTCCTATGATTAGGTCGCGAACGAGGCTCTGTAAGGCCATAAAGATCTGTTGGAGGCAGTCCTTGCCTTCATGGGGCTGCTTATAAAAAATAAAATGTAATTAAAGGATGTATGACATAAGCAAGAGCTGGAAGTACAAATGAAAAATAAGCTGAGGATAGTAAAGAACTATCCATTCTGATGATGGCAGTAATGAGGAGGAGGCAGAGGTGGCATTCAAGCAAAAGGGGGATGTGAGCATCAGTGCAGAAGAGGAAGGACCAGTTAGGACAGCTTGGGAGGAAGAGTTGGCAGAAGGCAGCACACAGGTATTCCTGTTGCTGTGACATAACCGACTAGATCACAATACTGCCAGGGGGCCCTCCCCAGAAGGGCCTCATTTACTCCACCACCTACCTGCACTGTGAAGGTTAATCTCTCATTTCATCCAGGTGAGGAACCGGAAGCAGCACCTAGGAGATGGCAGCCCCACCTAAAGACAAGGCAGTGTGAATGTCTGGTGTCCTGACGGCCAGCCTGGAGATAGGGTTGGGTCCGCATCCTACTCCACGTTGAAGTAACTAAAAGCTAGAAGATCAGGAGAGCAAAGAGCATTCAGTTCCTTCAGGCTTCTGGGTCAGATTATTTCCCCTAATTATCTATTGGATATTGGACCAAGGCCAAATATTTCTTCCTCCTTAGTCTTCATGTTTTTTCTGAGACAGCATTCGAAAACTGAACTAACTTGGTCTCTCGTTTTGGCCAATCCAGGAATTTTTGGTAGTGGCTGCCAAAAGCAGGCAAAGAGCCCAGAGAGGTTAAAAATGTAGGTCTGGCCGGGCGCGGTGGCGCGCGCCTGTAGTCCCAGCTACTCGGGAGGCTGAGGCAGGAGGATCGCTTGAGCCCAGGAGTTCTGGGCTGCAGTGCGCTATGCCGATCGGGTGTCCGCACTAAGTTCGGCATCAATATGGTGACCCCCCGGGAGCGGGGGACCACCAGGTTGCCTAAGGAGGGGTGAACCGGCCCAGGTCGGAGACGGAGCAGGTCAAAACTCCCGTGCTGATCAGTAGTGGGATCGCGCCTGTGAATAGCCACTGCACTCCAGCCTGGGCAACATAGCGAGACCCCGTCTCTAAAAAAAGAAAAAAAAAAAAAAGAAAAAAAAAAAAAATGTAGGTCTGTCTGACCCACCATGATGCTCAATTCTCAGCCTCTAACTGAATTCTGCTGCTTTAATACTGCCTTGGAAATCCATTAGAGTAAACTTGGGCCTGATGTATGGTCAGTGTTCGTGTCATGTGCAGCAATATCACCCGAAAGGGGCTCCTGACATTTCAGGGTGCCAGGTTACATGAATGCCGCCTTTTATTCTGCTTCCTGCCTCGGAGAACTTTGCAGAATATTCTTTAATCCAGGAAAGCCATTCAGAGGGATTTTCCTTGATCTAACCCAAATGAGAAATACTTTTCAGAGCTGTGTAGGCGTCTCCAAACACTCCCAGAAATTAGCAGTATTCATGCTCACTTCTGTCACCCGGCAAACATGCATGGGTCACCAAACCATAAATCAGCAGTTAATAGATTTTCATTTATGTACTTCGGCCTTGAGTATAGTTTTTAATTTGCTTTTAATTTGTACTGATCTCCCCTCTGCTTCTTCAACCTTCCAGCACCTTCAGGTTCGAGGATGCTACTGTGATGTCCTGATCCTAGGTGATCTAGGGGAAGCAAGGACGCAACTGAATGGCAGAGTTTGGGAAGAGGAGAAGATACGTGTGTTGAGAGGTGGGGAAAAGGGAAGAGCAGGCTGGATCTCATGATAACTCAGTCCGGGAGAAATCTGGCTTGCAGTTCGTATGACATCAGCCTCCAAAGGAGAACATTAGAGCTGGGGAAGCCTTCTGATTAAAATGGGCAGCCAGGTGACCTGAGTGGCATCAACTGAAAAAATTCATCTCCAGTCCTAGGCCTATTAAAGACCAAGGGTGGAAATTAACCTCGCTTAGCACAGTGATTAAGCTGCTGTCAATTGAGCCCTTTCCCACTAGCACGAAAAACTTACTGATTTTTCTTTTCTTTAATTGGATTAAAATGAACGAAACCCAAGACCTCAGGGGAAAGAAAGCCGAGCAGAAACCACACTCTCTAGGGGCTCCGAAGTCTGGCAACTGTGCTGCTCCAGGTGTGAGAGTGCTATATGCGCCTTTGATGTCTGGACGCAGCAAGCTGGATATGTGACTTTTACTTACTGGAAGCAAACTCTGCTGGAAACAGGGTCTGAAATAGACTTGCTTCAGACCCTACTGACCATCAGAGCCAGAAAGACAAGTGAAGGGTGTCCTTCAGCCTCCAGGTGGTGTTAATCTCTTGCTCTCTTAGGACATTAGGAACCTCTGGCTGGTGACAGGCACCTGATACATTTGACTTCCCACTGAATTCAGACCTTGCTATATGTCTCTCTTATTTCTGAAAAAAGTCTGTATCTTTCTCTCGCTAGTAAGAAGGATACCTAAATACCTAGGATGATAAATGCCCTGGGCGATGGTCCTGAAGATGACTCCCAAGGCTAATACAAGCCCATATAGTATCTTTGGGTGAATCAGAAAAAGGTGGCCCTCTGGAAGGACATAGTTGCTTGTCCTTACTGCTCAATGACAAGATAGAACATCTCTGAAAAGAAAAGAGTGGTCCTTCATAGGAGTGAAGATGAGGAAGGAGGAATCAGACACAGCCCTGATGGTACTCAGCTTGACAAGCAGAATGCAGGCTGGATTTCAGCCATCCCTCCTCCTCTTAGCTGGGTGCACTGAGGGAGGGCACAACCTGCAGAACTGTAAGCAGTGGCCCCCGTGACAATCTGGGAAGCAAAGAAGAAGAGTGGGTTACTTCAAGGTACCAGGGTTGTAAGTGGGGGAGAAGAGAGCCTTTACTTTTGTAGATCTTTCTTAGCGGAGTCTACAGGATTTTGCTGGTTCTGGGCTAGGCTAAACAAACGTTGGTTAATTAGGAACACAGGACTCTTAGACTAAAGCAAAGCTGAAGCCAGAGACCAGCAAGGTGCCAAGGGAAAGAAATAATTTCTGCTTTTCCAGATATATGTCCTGATTGTAACCAAAAGTGGGGGTCTGGCTGCTCGCCGCTCTAAAGCCAATAAAGAGACAAGGCTGGTGGAAAGGAAAGTTTGCTTTATTTTGGAGGTTGGCAACCGGGGTGGAGGGCGGACGCCTGTCCACAGGCCAACACCCCCCACATCCCACCCATGACAATCAAGGGGCAAGAGTACACAGTGGGAAGGCGCTACATGTAGAAACAGCACAGGCAGCTCTGACAGTCTTCTTGAAATTGGTCATCAGTGGTCTGACCAGTATCATCTTGATTGTTTTAAATACAATTAATCTTCAGTTCCAGGGTCGGTTTGTTCCCATTTCTTTGAGGCCAATTCTCAGAACTGTGGCAGCTTATGTCACAACTACAGTCTGGTCATCATGAAGTTAACTCTTCCACCTGGTGGGGGTTTCAGTATCTGTAAGACAGCTCACAGAATATGGCTCAGAATATTATCTATAGCCTTCGAGAAGGAACTAAAGGTCCTTGACTTTGCTTACTGACTAAACTATTAACATTTTGTCCTGTCTGACTGCTTTCCTTTGCTTCTGCATTTTCCCAATTCTCTGATTAAACTTATTCTTTGGCTAAAGTTTTTCCACAGACAAAAGGCAGGTGGAGGACATGGGGGACAAAGACCACAGGTGCTGCTCCGTTTCATGATCAGCACGGACTCATCTATCCCCTGTGGGCTGCCACCTCCAGCCAGCTTTTCCATAGTCCCTGGTGCGGTATATTCAGAAAGACAGCTATAATGTCCCTCCAACCTTCACCACAGACGGAGTCAGGATGCACTCTCACACACTGATGAGAGTGCATTCCTGGGTCCATGTGGCACCCGTTCCCTTCCTCTGAGGTTGTCTGTGTGCTTCTTTTATGTCTTAGCTCCCAGCCACTGTGGATTTAAAAGGAGTTTGGGAGGAGGATGTGGGGAGAAAAATAATTTTGACCGATGACTTGAACAATTGAGAGGAATTTCAGAGCCAGACAATGATCACCGTGTAAGAAAAAAGCTGTTGGGGTGATCTGAAAGTGACTAGACATATGTAATTCTTCGTGTCTATATACATACATAGCTTTCTCCTCTCTCTCTCTCTCTCTCTCCCCCAAATGATGGTTCTATTTCAGGAATAGAAACTAATTGTTTTCTTCTTCCTAAGCGTGTTTCCTTCCTGAATACTGCCTCTTCTTTAATACCCTAAAAAAGCATTACCATGTGAATACGTTTCAGCCAGCACAATCAGAAGCCTTTTCTGAGGTTTGCCAGATGCTTATAACAAACCCTATACTCAGGAGCCCCAGTTAAAAATTTAACACTGTTGTTCATGCCCCTCCACCCCCATCCATCTGCATGCCTCTTTTCTTCTATGGGAGTACAAGTCTTAGCATGGGATCCAGATCCTGTGGGTCCCTCCTGAACCTTTCCCTGTGCCTTTTCGAGCAGAGCCAGCCTATTTCATCAGCTGCGATGGGTTTTCTTTGCATTCCCCTGTCCCTGTGTGCCTGAAGACACTGGCTTAGGGCCCTGTCCAGCTCTGACAACATCCCTTTGGCTAATGTGGAGGTTGGGAGACAACAGCCTACGGGTCAAACCTGGCCAGCCACCTGGTTTTTATGACCAGTGAGCTAAGAATCGTTTTTACATTTTAAAGTGGCTGAATAAAAACCAAAAGAAGGAAACTATTTCATGACACATGAAAATATGAAATTCAAATTTGACTGGCAGAGTGGAATAGTTGCAAGGGAGATGGTATGGCCAACAAAGCCCAGATTATTTACTCTTTGGCCCTTTGAAGAAAAAGTGTGCCCACCCTGGACTAACTAACTGAGCTCCAGATCATGGCTCCAGGCTTGTTTCCTAGGCTAGGTCAGCCCACCGAAGGCAATAAAGCAGAAACTGGAATCCCACTGGAGACTAGAGCTGGGGATTTGAATCGAAATGAACATAGGGATTTCTGCACAGAGGTTTTGGAAACTCATTGTTGATATGCACATGATACATGCAATTTCTTCCCCACAAAAGATTCAGGGTGTCCCATTCATGGGGCTATGGTTGCATTGGATGCCTTATCCTTAGGTTAGCTTGTCAAAGGGGGCTTATACAGGCTAGTGTCAATGTGACTTGTCTGGATAGAGAGATGACTCTGCTATCGACTAGCTCATTCCTGATAACTGTGAAATATTCAGGATCTACTTGCTCTATAAGTGAAACAAAATCCACAAGGAAAGTCGTAATTGTGAGGGCACCAGCTTCCCTTCTTATATTTGCAGTGTCCCTGCCTAACTCCAAATGCAACCTCTTCTTTGGCTGGAAATTTGGGAGGAAGTGAGCTTTGGGTAGCTGGGTGTGATTTAATGCCTGACTCTTGTGCATCTTAATCCTAGCCTTGTAACCCTTTTATTTTGAGAACTCTTTTTAAAAAAATCAGATGTTTAGGCCTTACTCAAGAGATTCTGGTTGAATAAAGGTGGTCAAAAGACTCAAACTTCCAGTTATAAGATAAATAAGTACTAGGGATGTAACCTACAGCATGATAAATATAACTAACTCTGCTGTATATTACATATGAAATTTGTTAAGAGAGTAAATCCTAAGAGTTCACATCACAAGGAAAATATTTATATTTTTCTTTTATTTTATATCTATATGAGATGATGGATGTTCACTAAACTTGTGGCAATCAGTTCATGATGTATGTAAGTCAAATCATTATCCTGTACACCTTTAACTTATACAAGTGCTGTACATCAATGATATCTCAATAAAAATGGAAGAAAATAAAAAGAGAGAGTCTGCTTTGTGGGTCCCCATGGGGATCAATCTTTTGCATTTCAAAAGCTGCCCAGGTGATGCTGATATACACCAAAGACAGAACTATTTTCAGACATTAGTAATGTTTATACCTCAAAAAGTTTCAAAGCAAACATACCTCTGCCCCTCTTCTTCCTCTGGTACAATCCCTTAGTTCTATTCAGTTGGTTCATTGAATGTGCATTGAGAACTTACCATAAGCCAGGCACTGTGTTAGTTCACGTGGGTACCAAGGTGAACAAGAACCTGTGCCCGCCTCCAAGGAGCTCATAGCCTGAGAGGGACAAGTAGCGGGCACAGAGCATGCTTGAACACCCTACCCTGTTGCACGTGCCAGTGGGTCATACTGCCAGTGCCGTGTGATGCCAGCTCAGGGTGGCCCGAGCTGCTGTGACTCAGAAGAGGCCATGTACCTACTTTTTAACTCTTATTCACCTGGTTGGGCTCTTGACTTCCATGTAGTTGTGCCACCACACTGCCCCTTCTGGCCAGGCTCACAGGAGCACCTGTGATTCCAGGGGAGAGGGAAGCTTTGGGAGGCTCTCCAGCTCTCCTCTGATCTGGGAGAATCTTCTTTCTTTCACTCTGCTCCTCACCCCAGGGGCTGGAGGCACACTGGTTTGCACACAGCTGTCAATTCGGCTGATGAGGCATGAGGCTGGGAACAGGGCGCCGGGGCAGTCTTGCATGGACGGCTATATTGGCCCCGTGGTGCTCCGCTTGGAGATAATAAAAACTTTCTTCTTTTCTTTTCTCTTTTTGTTATCAGTAAACGAAGCAGATCCGCTGCCAGGGTGACACAGAGTGGGACGAGATGTGCACTGACAAGGTGCCTGAGTATATATTTTTCTGAACTATGATGAATTTTTTTCAGCCGAGTCAGTATTCTGACCAGTGTCCCACGTTGACACTTTTATTATCTGTAGCTCAATTTCATGGAGCAGATTTGGTTTTCTTTTCTAATCGTACGATTCTTTTCAAAACAAATCAGCCTCACTCTCTGGTGGTGTCTTTGTTTTGTCCTTCTTCCTGGGAAGACATTGCTTGAGGATTGAATTCATGTAGCTCTGTGTGGAGTAAAATCACTCATTTTCTCCAAGAAGCCTCTTGTTTCACCCCACTTGTTTCCAAAGAAGCAGGCCTTCTTTTTTATGATGAGAATAATAAAAAAAAAAAAAGAAAAGAAAATATTTATTGAATGCTGACTTTAGCAGATACCTTCCATTGGGCTCTGTATGTATGACAATCTTAATCTATCACAATCACCTTATGAGGTAAGTTCTCATATTATCCTCAGATTACAGAGAAAGGGACGCAAACACAAAGAGCTATAGGAAGTAACTTTCCCAAGAGCATTAGCTTAAAAGTTGCAGAGCTGGGATTTGAACTCAAGCCCTTCTGCCTCTAGAGCCTGGGTTTTTAACTAGCACACGACACGAATATTCCAGACACAAACCTTGTTATCACATTCCATTTTGGATAAGATTCCTCAATTTACTGGACATTGACACAGAGGAGGGCAGGAGGGAAGCTGTTCCTATGGCCTACTTATATCTTTGCTTTCATCAAAATTAGTGATGGAGGAAATTATGATTGAACATGGGGGTGAAGGCCCACAACACAGCTGAGGATGAAGGTACTGATGCTTAATCCCCAAAGACCCAAAGATACCTCCTGCTTGGGTTTTATTGGGGGCGGGGGGAGGGTATGTTACAGTTACAACCTCAATACCTACAGTCTGTCTAGTGATGAAGATAATGAATTTCATAAACTCTTTAAGTGGCTTTATTGGTTCTACATTGTCGGTGTTGGCTTATCAAGAGAAAGAAGCTTTTATCAACACAAAGATGTTCAACTTCATCAAGTCTGTGGCTGTGATCAGTTCACTATGAGCTTTCACCTGGAATTAAAAACTATGAATTATCAAGGCAAGGGTGAGGATGAAGACACAGGATAGCACCTCTGAGATTCCACTAGATAGCCAAGAATATTTCATCAATTTCTTCAGGGAGGACTTCCCTTCCCTCGTTTGCCCCTCCTGGCTTTGCTTACTATCAAGTTACAGCCTGGAAATTGCTTTCCTGTCTCTGTTACATAAGCTTATTAAAGGTGGTGCTGAGCTTCCTGGCACTAGCTACCCGGTAATCTGCTATGGAGTTTGGTCAATGGTTAATCATAGAAGCAAGGAAAGGGACAGATTCAAACCCAACTACATTTTCTACACAACCAACCTCAAATGGTACCTCCCCTGACCTAAGTCCTCTGACCTCATTTCCCCCACTCACTTGTTTGTTTGTTCACCAAACATGTGTTCAGTTCAACAAACGTATACTGAACATCTAAGGTTGGCCAGGTGCTGTGCTAAGCATACAAAGTAGATGAGAAATAGCCCTTGCTCTCAGCACACTCATAGTCAAGTGGATTTGGCAAACAATAAAATAACTGCTCTAACTCAGTGTGGTTGGAGCATATAGAACACTATGGGAGCTCCTGGTGGGAAGGTGGAAGTGTCAATATGGCACCCTGCATAGAAGGAATCGTCTGTGCCAATGCTTGCAAAGGTGTGAGAGAGCAAACATATAAGGGGAGAAACTCTCTATTCTTTCAAATGTTTATTTTATTCTAGTATCTGGCAGCTCAATGCTTCATGAGTCCTTCCTCAGGTCCTGGAGGTGAATGTTGATTTAAGTCCATTGCATTCTCCAGTTGCCATTGATCAGTTAGGCTGGACAAGTGATGCTGTCCCAGACAATGGAGGGAAATCTGCTGGGGCTTCAGGAAATGTTTTCCTCACTTGTAAAAAGAATCACAGACAGAGACATGGCCCTTTTCACCTTTGAACTTTATTGTGTGAGGAAGTGATGCTTAGAGCTTCTGGAACCATCTTTCAGGTATAAGAAAGGAGGCCAAGAAAATTACAGAGAATCTGATACAGAGCTCTGACATCATTGAGCTGCTAAATATGCCTACCCAGGAAACATTTACTCGAAACGGGCGTTAATACATGTCATTATTGTTAAACATTATTTTTTTTTTCTGTTACTTATAGCTTATAGAACCCTACTTGATGGAGCAGGTGTGAGAAATCACTACCCATACCCTCCACTCCTAACTGCCTTTACTTTTACACTTCCTGCTACCATAGATGCCTTCCTACCAGCTCCATCTGTTCACGTCCTACACACTCTATGAGATCCACCTCAAATGCCGCCTTCCTTCACTCAAACCAGTATGACTTCCCTCCCATCTGACTTCAAACCCATTTTAGAAGGCAGTGATCACATTCTTCCTTGTATCATGATTATTTCTGTGTTTATCTGATTCCTACTACTAGACTGGACATTCCCTATGAATGATGACTATATCTTATACTTCTTTGCAAACCCTGAAGTGCTTCCCCAGTATCTGACCTTAGTGGGTACCCAGTAAGGGCTTGATGAATTGAATGGAATGGAATGAGGGTCTGGGGAGAAGTGAGATGTAAACAGAGGAGAAGCCACAAACGGATGAAACATGAAGTTAAAGGGATACCCAGCTAGACAGAGAAAGCCTATGGCCTCTGATATCAGCACATGGCGAATTGCCATGTTTGAAAAGCCATGTGGCATGGCATCTCAGGTTAGGGCTGATAGTCCATGCTGGATAGGAGTTCACAGCTGAAGATGAGGGACTCAGAAACTAAAAACTAACAAGCACAGAAATAAATTTATATATATAGACTTACTGCTCATCTCAAATAGTGTTTTTGCAACTTAATAATGTAGGAATGAGAGCCTGACTGTGAAATCAGGCATAGTCACTGTGATATGTCCCTAAAAGGTGAGATTGCTGGGTAATAGGTGGATCACTCACTGCCAGGTTGCTCTCAGCCAGGCCTTGGGAGCTATGACACCACCTCATGACAGCTGCCAGGACCTCAGAGTGGCTCCCTCCTTGTTGATGCTTGAGTGGCTTTGGAAATCCAAGAATGTGTGGGAGCTGCAAAGAAAGTGGTAAAATATATTTGCAACTGAGCAAATTTCAGAACTTCTTGTGACATTCAAGGCTGCAGGGGAGTGGGCCAGACGTGACACAAGGGGAGGTGTGGGAGATGCTGCTTCTAAGATTTGAGCTGAAAGTGAAAAGATGAAAAAGTGAGAAGTTTGAGTTTTATTTGGGGTGGAGAAATGAGAAAGCAAAACTTCTTATTCCAGGGCTTGAAATGTAAGAGACTCCAGGGTATTGGTACTGAGAAACTTTTTTCTAGTGGATTGGATGGATAGTTTTTATTCATAGACCAGTGAGTTCATTTACATCCTCCTTCTTTACTTCTGCTATTTTCTCCTTCATTTTTCATCTTTCTCTCTTCTCTTTCTCTTCTCTTCCTTCCCGAGAAGTATGGCTCCTACATTTGTGAAGGTGGTACAGTGTCTTCTAATTAATGAATTAGTGGCCAGGTCAATTAAAGTCTGTGTCTACTTATAAGAAAGTAGCAACTCAGCTTGTGTGCAGAGCCAGATTGGAATTGTGGAAGTGGGCTAGAGGTGTCCATTTCTAAGGTGAAAACTCAAATCTGGCCTTTCACAGTACTGTTTATGAGGGCCGTTTCCATGATGTGTTTGGCTGTTCATGGCATTTTTTTGTGTCTTTGCTGCACTGATGGACATGCAGATAGACAGACCTGATGGAAGACCACAGGTAGTGATGGCTAAGCTAAATGTGTCATATGGAGAATAATGACTTTGTGCTCTCCTAAAAGGAATTGTGTGACAGCCCTCCCCATTTTATAAAGACCACAGGACTTGAAGTCAAGACAGTCAAGCTCTAGTCTAACTGCTCACATGTAGTCCTATGCAGAGCACACTTCTTCTTCCTGGACTTCATCTTCTTGATATGAAGGTATTGGACTGAATGATCCTAAAATCCCTTCTAGACATTACATTTTGTGTTTCTACAAGTCCTGACTATGCACTTCTAAGCTTACAAGGCAAGATGGGTGCAGGCAACATTAAAGCCCTCACAGCCATGCGTATTTCATCCAGGGAGCCTGAGCCCATGGTGATACAGGAAGAGCCCAAAGGCTCTAGATATTCTGGACCACAGAGAAGGGCTCTGCTGCCCTTTCACCTGGGTTAAGGTGAAGCATAGTGTGAGTTTTTCATAAAAAATAAAAGTTTTGTCTGATAGGCGTGTATCAAGTGCCATGATGCTGAAAGGCCCTAACTGTGTGCTGATTCCCTACAGCCATTTGGAAAGCCCAAGAGTCAAGTATGAATCATACATCCAAACATTTCACAATCCTTAAGCTGCACATTTTTATGCCACGTTCAGAAAACTGGCTCTTGCCCCTCCAAATACCTCCTCCCATCTGTTACTTTTACTCCAATAACTGTCCAGAGGATGCCTGTTTCATGGTCCCACTCAAGCTCTTCTCCTCCCCACTCTACAGCAAACCCCACCCTTCTCTATTACTCAAAACTTCAGCCTCCCAAGTGCCATGGAAATGAATCTAAAAGGAGTGCCACTCATTCAGCTCACTCTAGTTCTCATTAGACCTGCTGTCTGCTTTCATAATGTTCTGGGTTTGTGAGCCAGTGCTGTTTTATAGCTATAGCTTGTTTAAGTTTTTGGTTTTTTTTAAACTTTTTTTTGAATGAAAACTTCTTTAAACTCTATAGTGCTTTACCGTTTTCAAAAATTTCACACAGATGACTTCATACAATCCCATAATAACACTTTTTTAAAAGCCCCTACCCCTAAATTGTACTTCCCCCTTCCCTTTCCCCACTGGTAACCACTAGTTTGTTCTCTGTATCTATGAGTCTTTTTCTTTTTTGTTTTTATTCACTAGTTGTTGTATTTTTTAGAGTCCACATATAAGTGGTATCATACAGTATTTGTCTTTCTCTGACTTATTTCACTTAGCATAATGCCTTCTAAGTCCATCCGTGTTGCTGCAAATGGCAAAATGTCCTTCATTTTTATGGCTGAGTAGTGGTCCATTGTGTGTGTGTGTGTGGGGGGGGGACACATCTTCATCCATTCATCTGTTGGTGGACACAGGTTGCTTCCATACCCTGGCAATTGTAAATATTACTGCAATATTTTTTTGGTTCTGTCTCCCAAAGCAAAGGTAACAAAAGCAAAAATAAACAAATGGGACTAAGTTTGATATGGAACACACATGCACGCATGCACGCACAAACAAAAGCCATGTACATTATGCATGTTTAAGTACCGAGGTAAACCCACAACTAAAAACCTACAGTTGCCTTAAGCCTGAGCCATGCCTCCTGACCCAGCTCCGCGGTGTGTTCAGGAAGGGGCCTGCCTCTGCCTTCATTCTCCTCTCCCTCCAGCGTTCAGAGCCCAGAAACCCATGAATACCCACTGCCATCCTGGCACGAGAAGGCAGAACACTTATTTAGGCTGACTTGTCTCAACATAAAATTCACCAGACTCACCTGCAATATTTGTCCAAGGACCAAAAAAAGCAAAGAGGAACAAATGAGCAATGTGTGTCTACCACATGTGTATATCACTCTATCAAGCTACCATTTGCAAAGCACTTTCACATGGGTTGTCTCTGGGAAGTATTACTTCCACCCTGTGTGGATACATGTACTATAACCATTGTGGGGTGAGGGAACAGAGGCCCAGAGTCTAACCTATTCTTCTGAGTTCTTCTAGTTATTGAATGCTGAATTCAGAATTTAAGCTCATATTTGCCTTCTACAGAGTCCATGGAATTTCTATGCTATGAAAATGATGTCCAAGGTAGAGAAATGTGGGCTTTAGGAGAGAATGATAAAAATTTTAACTAGACTTATTAGACTAAATAATAGTATTCCTTAGAGATCATGACCCTAAGAAGTCTACTATTGTGGGTAACTACAGGCCACGGCATTTATTTATTCATTCATTCAACAGATATTTTTTAAATCTGTGTTGAGTTCAAGGTCTCATGCCAGTTGTAGCCATTGTTTTGTATACACACATGTGCTCACGTGTGTGCACTGCTACACAACTGGCTGTGTATGCAACCAGTCATGTGCCTCTGTTCGTTCTCCGTCCCCAATGGAGCTCTGTCATGACCAAGGCCTTCAAACACTGGTCTTCATAAAACCTTCACAAGTTACGACCAAGGGCTACTAAGAAGTGGCTTGAGGAGCTTTCAAGACCCTTGAGAAAAGTCAATTCAAAGGAGACTCTGAGGGTGGGTGGTATCCCCACCTCCCTGGGTCCCCTGGCCTTGCCCCTGGCCTCTCCCTGGAAGCACCACTCTTAGCTTACATTATCCACAAATAAGGGTGATTTATTTCCTCCTCAGACTGTTTCATAAATTCAAAGCCACCCTATAAGGCTGCAATACTAGTTGGTGGGTTAAAACTCCAACCTGGACTGTCAAACTGCCAGTCAGCATTGTGCTTCAGGAGGAAGGGAGAAAGAAGAGCAGGCAGCCAGGGAGCGGGGATGCTGGGGAGGAGGGGGTGGGGGCGGGGAGAACAGCGCTGTCCTGTCCTGCTTTGTGCCGCAAGAAAGGTAGCCGACAAGGCCATTGTGTTTGTTCAATGGCTTTGCTTTGGTTTTGTTCTTTTCCCAAATGTCTGACAACACGTGGACATGGCGCTTGCTTCATTGTTTAGGTTCTCTCTTTTCTCTGTGTTGTCAACAGCACCCATCTACAAAGAGACAGACAAGGAATAGTTTGTTAAAAAAAAAAAAAAAAGATAAAAAAGATTCTTTTGTTTCCTGTCTGGTTCTCTGCAGCTAGGAAACAGCTCTCATGGAGAAGAATTTTTAAAGAAATGCTACATAATTCAGAGATAGGTCAGTCTATTTATCTCCTGCCCCATCAACTTTATGATCTAGATTTCTTTCCAGTTCATCCTGCCCACCACTAAGGAGAGCCCCCTAAAACCTGGGTTCTAGAAAAATCACAGATAGACCCCCTAATAAGATGCGCTGCTGCCCAGTACCACCATAATTTATTGATTGATTATAATGGGTGTAGACTTGGATTATTTACAGCAGAGTTTTCTGAGCTTTTATTGATGCTGCTGTTTCTTGGCAGCCAGAAGGGAGAGTTGGCAGGTTTGGTAATCCAGAGAGAGGCGCTCTGAAGATCTAGCCTCAGAATAGCACCAAAGAAGCAAATGATTTGTGATACTCAGACACAGTTGTGAATATTCAACTAGTTGAGAGTTTAGGTTGAGGTTATTTCACCAACAAATCATTATAGAAGAAAAGCTCAAAGGGAGCGGAGGTGGGAAATAAGAAAAGGTGTCGCTAAACAGTGTCTAGCCCAGCGCCGAGGACTGGCTGAGTGTATGCAATCCTAAGAGAGCATAATGGGTGATCTTAGGTGATAAGTTTAGGTCGATGGAAGCACAGGAAATTTTGTAATTTGGATGTCACATCAGATTGACTAGAAACTGTCCATTTGCTGTCACTCACTAGATGACATTTTAAACTTAAAAAATTAGGAAATAAATTGTTGACTTGGAACCTGATATATGGGTAGTAACCACCATCCAAGCTGACATACTGGTGGTTGCAACTATCAGGTGTTGAACTATAACACCTGCTGGTGAAGTTTGGGATTGCATCTCATCACATGTAGTTAACATGTGCCTTCAATGTATATTAAGCAACTGTTATGTGCCCAATGTTATTCTAGGCACTGGGGATATAATGATAAACAAAGATTGACACACCTGTTGTTCTAATGGATGGGACATCTATTGAAGAAAGACAGACATAATAAAATAAATGACTATGGTTATTTCTGATAATAGAAAATGCTATGAAAATAACAGAACTTGGTAAGGTAATGGAAAAAACCGTAGGGTCAAGTGTGAGACTTCTTACCTGGGGCAGTTAGGGGAGGCCTAACATTTGAGCTGAGACCAGAATGAGAAAAGATGAACCATACAGAAACCTACAGGAACAACATTTTCAAGTACAAAGGCCTTCAGATGGGAATTCATATTATACGCTTCAGAAACAGAAAGGAGGTTGGTGAGACTGAAGAGCAGAGACCCTGGGGTATAAGATGAGGTCAAATCAGGATTAGGAGTTTAGATTTTAAGTGCCCTGGGATACCATTAGATGGTTTGAAGAAAATAGCTAGATACTGTTTCAGGTTCAAGGTGATCACTCAGGCTGCTACGTGGAACAAGCCAGGTAGACCAGCCAGCAGGCTGAGCAGCTGTTCAGGCAGAGGTGATGGAGGCAGAGGCAGAGGTGGAAGAAGTCACATTTGAGAGAGGTAAGAGGATTGTTTTAATGATTTCTATATATAGAACTAAAATAATTTTTATTGCTTTAATGCTTTTGATTTGGCAAATTACCGTTCAAACTAAATATTTTACTAATAGTGAATATCTAGCATTAGACTCAACTGTCTCATCAATATTCCCCCCAAATCCATCCCCAGTTCTTCCAAAAGATAGGTCTATGTTTTAGTGATTAAAAGTTTAAACTTAAAAATCAAATAAGTCTGTTTTCAAATTTTGCTTATGTCCCGAGGTGTTTGGCAAATCATTAAATTTTCTGATCTTCAATTTTATTAACTGAAAATTGGATAATAAAATCACCAGCCTCACAATTGTTGTGGGGCCTAAGTGAGATAATGCATGCACATAACCCAGTTGCAGACACATGGCAAGTTCTCAATACATATTAACCAATATTCTTAATACTTCTTCTAGGTAGTAGTAGATGCCTTATTCTTATGGTCCAATCTGCAAGACAATGTCTTGCCTGACTTGTATATTCATAGAGCTATCTTGAACTTTCAAAATGTAGCTTTTAATGTTTTTCTCATTTTAATTGAAGTATGATTGCGATACAATAAACTGTACATATTTAAGTTTACAATTTTTTGATAATTTAAGTTTTGATGTAAGCATATGGTTATGAAATCATCACCACAATCAAGATAATGAACAAATCGACTATCTGCGAAAGTTTCCTCATGTTCCCTTGTGCCACCTCCCTGCCCCACCCCAATCCCCAGACAACCACTGATCTGCTTTGCTATAGATTGGTTTGCATTTTCTTGAATTTTACATAGTAAATGGAATCATACAGTTTTGTATTTTTGTTGTTCTGTCTTCTTTCACACAACACAATTATTTTGAGATTCATCCATGATGTACGTATCAATAGTTCATTCCTTTTAATTGCTGAGCAGTGTCCATTGTATCCACAGCCATTGATGAACATTTGAGTTGTTTCTAGTTTTTGTTTTTCAGAAATAAAGCTGCTACGAGCATTTTTGTACAAGTCTTTGTTTGGATGTATGCTTTCACTTCTCTTGGATAAACACATAGAAATGGAATGGCTGGATTTTATGGTCAGTATATGATTTACTTTTTAAAGTAACTGCAAAACTGTTTCCCAAAATGTTTCTATCCTTTTACACTAGTGTTTGAAGCTCCAGTTGTTCCAGACTGGTTATGGTCAGTCTTCCAAATTTTAACCATTCAAACAGGTAGGTAATTGTTTCTCATTGTGCTTTTAACTTGTAGTTTTGTAAAGACTGATATATTAATTAAGCATTCTTTCCTGTACCTACTTTGTCTTTGTGACTGAAATCTTGAAATCATTACCTGCCTGTAAGAATTCATTATCTTTTCTAGGCTATCATAAAGAAAGAAGTAAGTAGATAGATAGATAGGTAGATAGATAGATAGGTATTGGGTTGGCCGAAAAGTTCATTTGGGTTTTTCTGTAACATCTTGTGGAAAAACCCAAATGAACTTTCTGGCCAACCCATAGCTATAGAATAAATTTGAGTGCCTGTCATGTTCCAGGCATGATTCTCCATACTAAGAACAGAGCATTGAATAAGACAACTCCCTACCCTCCAGGAGCTTTCAATCAGGTGAGATAGGCAATAAACAATGTAATGTACTGTTAGGTATGCATAGGCATTATGAAGGAAGATAAGCCAGTGTATGGTGACAGATAGTGAGGGCACAGGACCAGGGTGGAACTACATTTTAAGGGGGCCTCAGATTGTCAAATTTACTACCACCACTACATTGCCAGGTCCTTGAGGTCCCTTTAAGCGCTTCCTCTCTGCAGGGTTTTGCACCCTGGCTTATGCTCAATGCCTACTTGTTAAGTATTTCTTCTTATTCCCATGCCCCTTTCCACAAGGGTGCAGGTCCTTCCATTTGTCTGCCTTGTTTACTGTTGAATTTCCCACACAAAGCTCAGGACCAGGAACACAGTAGGCATGAAACTGATAAATATTAATTAGACATGTGAATTGAGGAAGGGAAGAATGGGTGCTCCATAGGAAGACTGCGATGTCCAGAAAGAACTCAGAGCCAGCACTGAGGCAGGAATCCAGATCTATGGCCACAGCCAACTGGGGCCTCTTCTGATGGCTTCCTCCCCTTGGCAGACACCAAGAAGAGGAGGCCCAGTACATCTGGACTTCTGTTTCCATCCCATTTGTCTCTGATGGGACACAGGTGATCTCCGGGGTATCCTTGTCTTCACCATAGAATTACTTGGTTCCAGGTAGAATCTATGGCTTCATATCCCCCTTCTTGCGGTCTTACTATGGCCTGTATCACATTCTGCAAAATTAGTGATGTGGGACTCTTCCTCCTTCTCCAGACTGAGATCTTCTGTAGGAGGAAGCCAGGCTTGTCACCTCTGTGACCCTCCTGTCCCATTTCAGAATTAGGCACACAGGAACTCAGCAAATATTTATTATATGAAATTGAATCCTCAGTCCCTCTAAATGATTCAAGATGTCACTGAAATATCCTTCATCATTCCAGAAGGCAGAACGAGAGAAAATAGCTTGTGTTCGTAAAACATGAGTGATTAAGGTTAGACTTAAGAAAGCTTTTTGTTGGTCATCTAAGCTGTTCAAATAAATCTACATATATAATTTTATACCTGGCAGCTTTTCAAAACAAAAGTTTCAGTCTGAAATGGTTTTGAATTGGTCTAAAGAAGTGACAGGGGCATGGATGAGATGACCTTTTAAAGTGCTTGAAATTTGTTCAAATGTGTCACTTGGTCTTATCTGTGGGCAGCATCTTCCATGAGCTCAACTTCCAACCCCATGGAGCTGCCCAGGCCACTAGAGTCCATTGAGGCTCCCCCTGAGAATTGCAGGCACTGCCTCCCTGTCCCAAAGTTTATAGTCTCTGCAGAGCTCAGGAATAGAGGCCCTTGTAAGACAGGGAGAACAGGCAGGTCTGCAAACTAGAGTTCCCTTGAGAATCCCAAGTAAATCCACCATCCAAGGCATGTTGTCACCATCACAACCTGTGCGGTCCAGTGTGGAGGAGGTTTACGGTGGCCTTGCCCAGAGCTGTAAAGTTTATTCCTACACATTAACCCACCCATTGTCCCCTGCCCCTGCTGCCTCTTTCATCTTCTTTGGTAGATCTGTCAGGATCCCCTTTCAAACACAGACACAGCTGGGCCAGGACAGAGCTGGGGGTGGGGCTGCTCTATCAGCACCTTAATAAAGGCACTCATGTGGCACCCACTGCACCCTGGCAGGTCTTATATTACTCCGTATCTGCTGTGTTATGAGAATCTAAATAATCTCAGCATCCCTGTCTATGCACTGACTCTGAGGCTGCTATAAACAAAAAAATAGGTAGGATAATTGTAGACAAAAGGAAGCATCTTTCAATAAAATGACAAGTTGGGGGAAACGGGGATTGTGTCTGTGTTCAGTTTTACTTCTAGGAGGACCTGTATTCCTTTCCAGGTCGTGATCCCTGACTCCATGGGGAAATATTTTAAAACAAAGGGGGAATAAAATAGAGAAAAAAAATCATGGTGACAAAATTCTCATCCATGAGGTGTGGATAATAATACTATCTTCTTTATGTTTGTTTTTGAGGATTAAAAGAGAAAACCCACATAAAGAGCTCAATACAGAGACTGACACCTAGAAAGTGAACAATAAATGTTACATCAAATTATTATCTGCTGTAACTATTAGAGCCAACTTTCTGGGAAGTCAGTTGGGCATGTCAGAGGAAGTGGGGATGAAAGGGTGGAAGTCAAAATAAGACAAGTGAGCACACCATCCTTGCTGAGAGGTAGTGTACAGTAGCAAAGAGACTGCTGATGTTGAGTGCCAGACAAGCCTGGTTTGTCATGGGAATGAAAGATATGTCGAGAGTCCCCCACAGAGGGGACACACAGTATATGTTGGTTCTTTTCTCTTTGCTCCTTCTTTGCACCTCACTGACTTGTTTCTTAACGGGAAGTTCTTTCTGTCCAAAAGTACTTCACGATTCATTCATAACTAGGCTCAAATTTCACCATTAGAGATTCTTTTTTTTTTTTAATTGTGACCATCCTGGTTTCCAATCCCAGTTGTGCTGTTTGTTAAGTAGATGGCCTTGGGTATATGACTTAACCTTCCAGAGGTTTAGATTCCTCTTCTGATGAAATGAAATGTTTATATCCACAGTAAAGGATCGTTAGCATGATTGCGTGAAATTACACACAGAGAACGCTCATCATACAGTGACACTCAGTGAGGGGTTTCATTGGTAGGTGCCCATAAACACAGCTGGACTGAAGGAGTGCCTGCTAAAACAATTATATTGGCTAGAATGTATGTAATTTTTACTAACAAAGAGAAAAAATTTATCCCTTCTTGCAAAATGTTGACGAGTGAACTATAAAGGAAAGAAGATGTGCACATTCCCAAGGAAGAGTGTTGGAGGTGGGAAACATTCACCTCTCTGTCTCCATTCCTAAAAGTCTCTTTCATTGCTTTTTCAATGAAATGAAAAACATCCCTACCAACTGACAGTACAATGCTACACTCTGGCTTGCTTGTTGCTTCTTATTGAGCTCTCTGGGGAGGTACCGTACTCCACTTTCACATATGTGGTACCCTCTTGGCTTATGAAGTCCTTCCCTTATCAATACCGCCCCCACACAGGAGTAGCTTATGGCAGGTGTGCACTTCTTCTGAGATGTGTTAACCTCAGGCCTTATTGGACTAGTATTTACCACAATGGCTCTATCTTGTAGACTGAAATACCTGAAACTCACAGGTTAGGAATGAGTAGGTCAAAACTCCAATAAGAAAATAACACAGAAAGACAGTGAATTTCAGTCTGTTTTCAAACTGCATTGGATTTTGTATTTTTTTTTCAAGTTATGAAAGCAGCTTGTGTTTATTGTTCTAAGATAAATGACAGAGTTCACTACAGGGGTAGCTGGAGGGTCCAGTCCTGGTGTGGAGTGCACTTGCCAAACACCAGCACCCACAGAACCAGTCTTACCCTGAAGATTAATTTTAATTGCAGAAACTATCTTTACTGTGTTCCTGCTGAATGCAAGGTTTTAATTACTTCATCTCTTATAAGTAAAATCTGCATGGTACACTGGCCCACACTGGTGCAGACCAAGAAGGCTTCTTAAAAACTGGGCAGAAGGCAAATAGTTCTGTCTGAAGAGCACTAATTAAACCCAGTTTGCTCTTACAGAACCCAAAGTGCTGACCTGCACCTCTACTTGGCTCCAATTTCTCTACTTAGACCTCAGAATGTTTCATTGTTTCTGCTGGTATAGTCTGTCTTTGCTTTTGCTCAGGTCCCTGCCCCTTGGCTAGTTATCTGCTAACTTGGAGTTACTGCTGTGGACTCCCCACCTAGCCTGCTCCCTCCTGACTGGCCTACATTGCTGAAGTCTGAGATTGGTTTTCTTCCCTGGCTTCATGGCAACCATATGATCTTTCTGTTTTACTGATTGCTCCCCTGATTCTGACCTCACCTGTGCTCAGGTCCATCCTTCCATCCTGGCTCTGGCCCTGGGCCCTTCCTGAGCATCACTGCTCTCCTGCTGACCGTCCAGTGCTGCCTGTGTTGGATTCCCCTATACTCCTGTCTGAGCAGCTCAAAGGTTTTATCTTTTTATCCTTGACATTACCCAGAAGTTAGAACATATAAAAAGAGTACTATCTCCATTTTGCAGGTCACTAGATTAAATTCCAAAATGATGGAGCACCCAGGTCAATCAAATCAAAACCCACTTCAAGCCAGTGCTCACTTTCCCTGACACTCATTCCTGTTCTCTTGTCTGCCAACATCCTCAAAATGTGGGAGAATGATCTTTCTATAACACAGGAGGTGAGAAGCAAAGCAGAGAAAACTATCTGCCAACTATCTGCCCATCATGGGCCCTAAAACATGACCTAAAAGGAAAAGAGGCAATGCTGTTTCTCAGTAACCAAGGCCAATATGGGGAGAGTCACTCTATTATATTGCCTAGGACTGTAATAACAAAGTGCCACAGAATATGTAGCTGAAAACAACAGAAATTTTTTATCTCATAATTCTAGAGGCTAAAAGTTTGAAATCAAGGTGTCAGCAGGACCATATTCCCTCTGAAACACGCAAGGAAATCCTTCCTTGTCCCTTCCTAGCTTCTGGTGTTACCTGCAACATTTGATGTTCCTTATCTTATAGATGCACTACTCCAATCCTCTTTCTTCACATGGTATTCACCCTGTGTCTCTGTCTTCAGCTGGCTATTTTCTTAGAAAAGCACTGGTCATGTTGGATTAGGGCCTCATCTTGATTATATCTGCAATGGTTCTATTTCCAAATACAGTCACATTTTGAGTTATGAGGGCTTAGGATTTAAACATAATTTTTTTTGAGTGGGGGAGGAGGTGGATAAAATTCAACCTATAAAAATGACTCATGTTAAAATAAGCTGAATTCCCTATTAGGAGAAGGAGAGGAGTTCCGAAAGGTCTGGTGACAACAGAACATGTAAAGATAAACTCTAAATATGTTTATGAGATTTGCATCAAAATGTGGATGTTCTATCTTCTGGGTCTCCTCCTCACAAAGCAGCAGAGGACCACTGACATCAGCTTCCTCCTGGAGTCTGGTAGGAAGACTCTGATGATAGTGTGGTCTCTTCATCATGTACCATAAGGTGGTATGTGCACCATTTAATTTGCTTTTGGGAAAAACCCTGGCTTCAAACTTTTCTTGATGCCTAGCTCACTCCTGTGCTCAAAATTTCCAAGAGTTAGAGGCCAAGACTTGGGTTCAATTCCTGGGCCTCCCACTACACCAAAATATAACTTTGAGCATGCAGAGACCCATAGAACCTGAGAGCTGAAAATGAATGTAAAGTAATGTCATCTTTCTTCTTCCTGAGCACAGAAAATACTTTTATTGCATCCCTGACAGTGGTCTTCTGGCTACTATTTGATTATTTGAAAAACAGAGAAATCACTACATTACAGAATATCCCACATCCTAGTAGGTGGGCTTTAGTTATAAGAGAATTCTTTTTTATGCTGAATCCAACTCTAATCCCTGATTTCAACTACTCTCTGGTTAACCCCAGCTCTAGCCTCCAGGGAATGTTTTCCAAAGAGTTCCATTCAGCTCTAGGGTATCTGGGAAGCCCCTCACAGATGTTTGCGACTGGGAGGAGAGGGTTCACCTTCTTCTGAAACATTTCTGCTTCAATTTGAGTTTCTCTCTCTCTCACCTGTTCCATTTCTTTATATTTTGTTGTTAGATTTTTGTTTGTTAGGAGTTTCTTTCATAAAGAAAAAAAATAATTTATAAGAACAATTTTGTATACTTAAAATGCGATTCTTCAAGTTTTTGAAAGTAGCCATTATTTCCATCTCTCAATCCCTACTCTCCAGAATAAATTTCCCTGGCTCCTTCAATCTGGACTATAGTTTGGTTTTCCAGTCTGTATAAAGAACAACCTCATCTGGACCATCTGTTCTCAGTGTAATAGATGTGATGGCACTTGAACATGGAGGTAGCGTAGAAAGTATAAAATTGATGGTCTCGTGTGCTTGTGATTCTGAAATGGAGGGCATGACCTTTTCAGGTCACTTTTTGCCTAGAAAGTCCTGTGATATTGAATCCCAATCATCTGAGAAGTGATTACAGGGAAGTATTTCCTGGTTATGAAGGTTTTCCATAACTTGATCCTTATCTCATCTCGTCCATCATAGGGTTGCTAGGAGCGATCTTTTCCATTGATCTCTAATGTGCTCCTTTACTCTTGTCAACCTGCCCCAGAAAAGCATCATGCTCATTCTTAAATCCCTACATGTAACACACATTATCCCTCAACTAGTCCTGACTGTATCCAGTAGGTTGCAGGCACTGAAGGCATGGACTCTGTAACCACATGCCCTAGCACAATACTTACCTCTACAGTAGGCCACTCTAAAATGTGGTTGGATGAATGAATTTTTCTACATTGTTTCATTGGTGCTATTTCTGGCTTCTCCCTCATCCAGAGTGGCTCATAAGCAACCTGTGAGGTCTGATGCTCTCCCTGTGGCTGAAGCAGAAGAGCTTTGGGAATGGCAAGCCCTGAAGAGTAACAGAAAAAAAAGCTGCTGATTGATGATCTCAGAGTGAGTCCTGCATCCATCCCACCAACAAGTTCTTGTTTTCTATTCATCTTTTAAACTAAGGTTTTGACTCACTCTGGTGCCTTGATCCAGCTTCCTGTAGCTCAGTTCCTCCGTCCATGCTCGGGTCATGGAAATCCTTCACGTAGCTGCAACAGCGTGCACATCCTTGATGAGCTCTGGTGACTTGGGTTGCACCTTGAAATTGCAAAAGTGAAGGTTTGCCTAATGATTTTTAATTAATTTTAGTTACTTACATTTTGAATGGTGGTTTAGCATTCTGAATCCCAGCCCCTCAGATCACTCTGGGATGCCTGCCAATTTCCTTTTTACACACTTGCTCCCCTAACACTGTTTGATAATGAAAGGCTTTAAAGAAAACCCCCCAAATATTCAATATGTAATGGGGAGCTCCTGGGAGACAGGAGTGGATTACAGTGTGGGGTATGGATAATACAGCTCATTGTACTTGAATTCATGAAAGGATATTTTCAGCTAGGGCGCATCTTACTTTTGGCAATGAAGCAGAATCACTCCTCCTTTAAACCTTACCCTTACACATCAGTGTTCTAACCCTAATGCAACCCTAATCAATGCCTCTAACGTTGAGATGAGAGAAGCAATAGTCCCAAATGGATTCAATGATATTTCCCCAAAAGGCTGAGATGTCACTTAACTTTTAAAGATGTATTGCTAATAAATCAGAGGAGAGTAAGAAACGGGAGGTACTCATCCTGTAACAGGAAGGATTTAGGCAAGATACAAGGAAGTGCATTTTGGTTTTGGATGGTAAGACACACACTGGCATAAGCTTCCAACCATGGCTGAGAACTCTCCTGGGGCAGAGGTCACAGCGTTTTGGAAAGCACGTGGACACTGACACAATACTAGCCCAATTCCAAACCCTGAGACATTTTAGCTGTGGGATCAGGAAAAATCATTTTATTCCCAGAAATTCAGTTTCCATTTCTACAACCATTCCTGTCTCACTGGTCAGTTGAATGTTTTATACAGTGTTTGGCACATATTGGATGCTCAAAAATATTAATCTGCTTTGTCTTAATCTGTTTGGGATGTTACAAGAAAAATATCATAGACTGGACGGCTTATAAGTGACAGACATTTATTCAGGCATCTGGGAAGTCCAAGATCCTGGCACCAGCATATTCAGTGTCTGGTGAGAGCCTGTTTTCTGGTTCATAGATGGCTGTCTTCTTGCTGTGTGCTCAAATGGCAGAAGGGGTGAATGAGCTCCCTGGGGTCTCTTTACTAGGGGCACTAATCCCATTCATGAGGGCTCCACCTTCATGACCTTATTACCTTTTTCAGGCCCCACCTCCAAATACCATCTCATTGGGGAAAAGTTATGATAAAATAACAGGCACTGTTTCTGTCCCCACTCCTACACTGGCTGCAGAGAAAAGCAGTAGAAGAAAAAGTTATATCTGCTGGAAATAGTATAATGAACTCAGTCCCATAGATGATAACCTGAAGTCCTGGTTTCCTGAGGATCCTGAGAACATGAATAAATCGTGTCCAGAGTGCTGGTGCCAGTGGCTAGCCTAAACCAGCTCCTCAGTCCCAAACTCATCAGGCTTGTGCAAGATGAGGCATATGCAGGACTACATGTAACTTCCAGTTGCTGTGGAGATACTCAGCTTAATATCAGAGGTGAAATGGGAGAGGGGGCCAGATTACAGCATTTCGTGGAAGATACAGCTCACAGAGAAGTGGTGTATGTCTGAGATAGAGCTGCTCATGTTTACTTAAAGAATTTAGTAACACTATTTTTGAGGTAGCAGTGGAATTTAACTCCAAATCCAGATGTTTATCAAAGACACTTATTGGTCATCATCTATTTCCATGTCTCTCTCTTTCTCTGCCCGCTTTTTCTTAACTGGCCACTTTTCCCATTTTTCATACTTTCCCCCTTGGTTAACAACTGCGAACTGCAATTTGAAGTCTCAGTCAGAAGTTTTGAAGTGGAAATTAGGTGATTTGAAATTAGTATCAAGGAAAAGAGATTTTAAGAATTATACAAGTTCACCAAAGTCAAGGATGTTTGATCTTAGCAGTCCTGTCTTCCTGGACCAACTCTTTCCTAATAGACTGAAGTAGATATGATGGATGCTGCCACCCAGGGATCTTGGAAGTTAAGGTGAAATTGGCAGAGGGGAGTCAAGTGGGAAGTTGCCTATTTCTTTTCTGTCCACAGTCTGTGCATAATTCATAACACAGAGATTATATACAATCTCTTATTCATGAACTTTTAGACAGACCAGTTATTACTGTTGGCCCATTGAAAGGAGATGACTCTTTTTACATTTCCCCCTCTCACTCCCAGAATCAAGGACAAAATGAGAGGCACTGACGTTCTCAGATCCTTAAAAAAGAAAGCCATCTCTTCCTTCGACATCCTTAACTTTGAACCCCTGCTAAGTTGTTGCCTATCCACTTTTGAAAAGACCCTTTTTTGTACCAAAAGAGACTCATTGTCAGCAGATGTTAATGCAAGCGTCACTCCTGGAGTATGAGGGCTGTGGGAGGAAGGTGTGGAGAGGAGAGAGAATATACTGGTGAGAAGGGAAAGGTACAATTGAAGGAGTGAAATCTATTTTCTCCCTCATGGCAGTTGAAATTAAACAAAAAATGAGTGGGTTGGGGATGGGGCGTCTCCACACCAACTAGATTTCAATTCTCTTCCTTCCTCTCAGCCACCTTTCTCCTCTGTCCCCATTCACATCAGAAGATGGACCAAGTGCATCGTTGAGAAGAATCATTAATTGGTCTTTGAAGTAAAGGCTTAGAGTACAACTGAGTGCTCTTGTGTTTCCTGCACAGCCAGAATGAGTGAGAGAGGAGTGAACACAGGATGGGTAGTCAGAAAAGCAGTGAGGATGAGCCAGTCTGGTGGGGGGGTGGGGGGGTGGAGGAGACTTCCACCCGAGTGCTGGGGTCATTGTCATCCATGGTTCCACGCAGGCTTGAAGGGAGACCCCTGGGGCTGACCTCCCTTCTTTTCCCAATAGTTTAGGAAGTCAGCACAATCTGTGGGTAGGCTAGATCAAATTCACTCCCATGTTATCCTGTGCAAAGGCCCAGCCTTGATGGATTTTTGCTTCCAAAGCTTTGGAGGAAAAGCAAAGAAGATGCAGTTCCTGCTTTTCCAGTTTAGCTAAGTTTTATGGGTGTTTTATCTCTCACAGCCATTTCACGCCTCTCTTCCTAAAGCTTGGGAGGCAGCCGAAGCCAGTGCTCAACACCTTAGAGAAGAGAATTGTGCTTCTCTGAAGTGAGGAGCAAGTTTTTTATGGCTTGGCTCCTGTTTGTGCCTCCGCGACTGGGTGTGATGCGCTGCCTTGTGTCTGCACTTTGTCAGTGCTTGGGTATCGCGGATGGATTGGCAATGTCGCTCCCCAACCCAAGGGACTCTCTTTTGTTTCTTCATCGACTGAGTTTGTTCTCTCTCTCTTTTCTTTTCTTTTTTCTTTCACTTAAATAAAAATATACGTAGCAAAAGGCATTTTAAATGAGTGAGGCGGTACTGTGTCAGAGCTGTGGCTTCTATTCCTTGGTAAATAATGATGGGATTAAAAAACATTCCCTATGTTCCATTCAGGCAGCTATCCTGGCACTTCACCAGGGAAGAAAGCCCTAGAAACTGGAGATCACAGGGGAAGATGATGCAGAGACGTGTTCACAGAATCCCCGTGACACCTGTTTCTTCCCCTCCTATCCAGCTCCCCAGGGGCTGGAGGTGCTGGGATGAAAGAGCCTTTCATGGAATGAAATGCTAAGAAAGCTACACAATTGTAAGTGTCTTGGAGACAACAGCAAATGGAGTGTGACACAGCTAATTAAGTGATGAAGGCAGCAAGAACCATTCCTGACTTTGGTTGCCTTGGTTCCTCTGGAAGCAGAGTTGGAGTTCAAGCCCTCCTGGTCCCAAGAATTTTGCCATCAATCCCCACTTCAGTGCCGTGTCAGTTCCCACTTCAGTGCCATGTCAGTTCCCACTTCAGGAGTGTATTGAAACACTGCCTTGAGACAAAATGAAGAGGAATCTCTGCTGGTTCACCTGTCTCTAAAGTGAAGAGAAGTTCTCATTCAAGGTTCCTCTCTTGCACTGTGCTGAAGTGATGTGTAGAAATAACATTGAAATTAGAATGAGGAGTCCCAGATACTAGTCTTGGCTCAACTTATTTCTAGCTGTAACTTGTTTTTCCCTCCGTGAGATGGATTAACAGTAATTCTTACCATTACTGACTGTTGAAAGGAACAAGTGACATAAATACGTGTTTTATAAACCATACTAGGTCCTATCATTCCACTGTGATTATTCCTAACTGGGCTGAAAAATTTCAGATAAAGTCAGGTTAAAACTGATAAGAAAGGGGGAGAGGTCCGGGGACTTCCCTGGCAGTCCAATGGTTAGGACTTTGCCTTCCAAGGCAGGAGGTGTAGTTTTGATACCTGGTTGGGGAGTTGAGATCCCACATGCCTCGCAGCCAAAAGGCCAAAACATAAAATAGAAGCAATATTGTAAAAAATTCAGTAAAGACTTTAAAAGTGGTCCACATCAAAAAAAAAAAAAAAAAAAAAGTGTGTGGGGAGGGGGAAAGGTCCAAATGGAAGGGAATGAATTGATAATAGCAGAACGAAGTCCTTTTTCTTATTTGTAATGTCATGCAGCCACAGGTTAGTGATAATATCCTAAAAGTAAGTCCATTTTCTTTTTTGTCTCACCACCCTTTCTGTTTACATTCTTTTCATCTAATATTAGCCGACCCAGATTGCTAGAGGAAAATTAAATCACGAGAGAAGAATCACGTAACTGTGATGCTGAACAGTAGCAGGTGCTTAGGTTTGCATAGGTTAACCAGAAATTCTATCGAGTGGACAAAAAAGGAGACTCTGCTGGGTGAGCTCCTGGGCACTCTCTTCCCTGCTGATGCTATGCTTATCCTTGTCTGAGAGGTGGCCTGCCTCTCAGGGACTTTTGAGTGTCTCCTATGACCCCTGGCTTTACTGGCTATAGCTTGGCAAATGGACTTTCCCAGTTGAGTTTTTGGATTTGCCTGAAGAATCTGAGTTTGGTCTCTCAGAGCTCTTTAGTCAGAGTGGTTGTATCTGCTTCTCCCCAGAATCTCTAGTCAGCTTCTCATCTCAGCATGTCTACCGCGGGCTAATATATCCATCCTTCCTCCTGATTGTTCTCGACTTTATTTGGCAGCATTGACACTATTAACCTTGTCAGAGCAGTTCAGCAGGAAAGTCTTACGTTTCTTTCCTTGACAGACTCTGAAAGTCTTTATTTATTTCTCTCCAAAGGTACAAAGTTTCTCAGAGTCTCAGAGGTGTCCTATCATTTACAAAATAATCTAAGAAAATCCAACCAAGGCTAATGTGAAAGTAAAGCATCAGGATTTCCAGTCGAACTTAAATGTCCAACTCCAAATTCTTCACACACAGAAGATGAGATTACATGAAAGCAGCAACTCTCAAATTCTCCTGCAACCTGCATCTGTACTAAGTGGCTCAGTACAGTGGTGATCCTTATGAAGAAAGGATGGGTGGTAAGGGAAAGAGCTGATATCCTTTCTGGGTTGAATCTTGAAGAGGCAGGAGAGGTGTGCTAATTTAAAAAGGATCCTTCAGTGGGAGCTCAACCCTGGCTCAGCCTAAACGCATGAACCGACCATTGGGGTTACTTCTTAAAATATAGAACTGGAGTCACTATTTCATGCCTTTCATCATTAGCTCTGGAACCATAGTTTTACTGTGTCTTATGGTTATAACTTGACTTCAGCCTTGTTCCCAAAACCAGAGCACAAACCTGTGCACTTGGTCTAATAACACGTTCCGTAGAACATCAATAGTTTTTGGTAAATATACTGGGTTGAATAGTGTCTATCTTAACCCCCACCCTGCCCAATTCCCAAATTCATGTCTACCCAGAACCTTAGATTTGACTTGAAAATAGGGTCCTTGCAGATGTAGTAAGTTAAATTAAATGAAGTCGTACTGGATTAGGGTAAACCCTAATCCAACAACTTATCTCTGGATAAGAAGAGAAAACAGAGACATAGAGATACACAGAGAGAACACCATGTGCTGATGAAGGCAAGATTGGAGTGATGCAGCTCAAAGCCAAGGAATTCCAAGAACTGCAGGCGACCACCAGAAGCTAGTAAAATCATGGAACAGATTCTCCCTCAGAGCCTCCGGAAGGAGCCAACCTCACTGATGTCTAGATTTCAGACTTCCAGTTTTGAGAATGGTGAAATAATAAATTTCCATTATTTTCAGCCACCCGGCATATAGTACTTTGTTACGGCTGCCCTAGGAAACTAATATGTCTAGTGAGCTACTCTACAGCTGCCCTTCCTCTTATTCATTCCCCTTCAACTCTCTACAGCCAGCTGGGACAGAAGTGCTGATTTCCAAACCCACCCTTTGACTGGGACGTACCTGCTAGCTCCAGCAATGTGACCAAGGCCCTCTGACTCTCACCCCTCACCATCTGTCTTCCCTGCTGACAGGAAGACATCTGCTTGGATATCATAATATGCTTGCCCTGAATGCTCCACTGTTACGTTCTGTAATACATAGTCAGAACCTTCTTGCTCCCTTCACTGGTGCCATCTGATGTCTGGACTCCCACCTGCTGCCTGGGATCATGCCCTCTGGCCACCACCAGCCATCTCCCTGGCTGTAGCAGGATCCATCCTGACAATGCTGCTCCTGTTTCTTGTGTTGGGGAGGGGTCTGTTCTAGGTCTGCTTCCAGTCTATTCCACCCCATTTCGGTTAGATAACTTTTTGTGCCTAGCTGTGTTATCAGATGAGGCAGGAAAGTCAGGGTTTGAATTCTCTGAAGCCTGGTCCCTCACTCAGAAAGAATTGTTCAACTGCTGCTTCCCCCTCCCTTCTGCTTTATTTACTATGCAGTGAGCAGAGCCCCTCGATCTGCTTGGCACTTGGCACCATTTAGATTCTTAAATGTGCTGGCAAAAGATTCTGTCTTTCTTTGAGGAGCTTCTTTTGTTCTTTCATCCTTTGACTTCCTTCTTTCTTCCTATTTCTTTCTCCTAAAATGAAAACAAAGGAATTTTAAATGAGCCAATTCATGGTTTACAAAAATAGTCTTATCCATATCTTGGTGAGTAATTAGTAGCATCAGAAATCTGCCTGAGTACATTTTTTGTCTCCCATCTAACCCCTTAATCCATACATCCTAAAAGCTGTAATCTCTAAAATCAGAGTAAGAAGGCACTTCAGCTGTTTTTTTTTTAATTATTTTTACTTTTTGGGGGGTACACCAGGTTCAATCATCTGTTTTTATACACATATCCCCGTATGCCCTCCCTCCCTTGACTCCCCCCCCCTCGAGTCCCCCCCACCCTCCCCGCCCCAGTCAGCTGTTTTTTAATGCACAGAAAATGACAGAGATAGAGGGAGAGAGAAAGACACACACTCACACGCACATGCACACACACACTGATCAATCACAGTTAGGAGAAATATGCAACACAGGCAGCTACAAGAAGCCAGTCTGGGTGAGTACCATAGATATCTGCAAAGTATAGACACAAGAAACGAAGATACACTATTTGTGACACTGTTTTAGCAAGGAAGGAAAATACCTAACATTAGGGATGTGTGACTGTGGAGAATGTGGCTTAGAATTTACGGAGTGTTCGTCTTATATTTTAGTGCTATATTAAATTACACAAGTTTAGAGCTGGAGGACCTCTCACCTTAAAGATGAGAAGATGAGCCTAGAGAGGTTACGCACTCTCTTAGCCACAAGCAATAGAATATGGCCACTCATGTAGGAAAACACACTTTCAGTGTGGAATCCCTGCAATAAAAGGAACATTCATGAGGTTGCATATTGATCAGCACCAATAGGTGGGTCTTAAGGATTTCCAGCCATTTAGGTCACTCACTAACTGGATTCCAGGTTCCCTAATGACTATTTAAGTTTGCAAAGTCTGCCCTGGGCCCACTGCCTGGTGCACCATGGATGGTTTCCTCATCCCCCACTTCGCCCCCCATCCTTCTTTGTTTCTGTCTTTTTGGATAATATTTATTTATACACTGTATATAATAAACTGAGATTTTACTGATGACTTAGGATTGTGAGAAACCATGCTAAGGTCTTTTCATGCTTTAGCAGGTAATGCAAAGTGCTTCTTACATCTCCTTGGATTCCTTTGCCATTTATCAATTTTGTGCAAACAATTTTGAATGTGCTTCCACTCACAAAGCCAGCCCCTGATTCTTTACCAAAGGGCTGCCTAGGGCTCCAAAACCTCCTCTTCTCGTGTGTACAGAGAACCAGAAGTGCTTGGGAATTTACATCTCAGAGGGGGCCGCCCTTAATGACAAATGAGTTTGAGGATATAAGTAATCCAGCTACCCTGCTCTCATTTTGGAGAAGTCTATGTTTGCAACTTACTCTATCTGCAGTGCTCCCTCGTGGGACTGCGTTACAGTTACTCTAATGAACTCTGCTTAATATCACAGCCTTACTTGGCTGCCTTCCTTTCCTAGGTCCCACTTCCCCTCTCCCCTACCGGTTTTGCCTGGGAGCACTGTGTAATAAAGTGTTTTCACACAAATCATCATCTCAGGGTCTGTTTCTAGGGACCAGACCTAAAACACAGGGACTATCTTATTTAATGTTTCCAACAAGCGCGTGGGGTAAGTTTTCACGGACAAGAAGAAAGTCTCAGAGTGATAGAGCCAAATTTCCAGTCCAGTTGCCTTCATAGTTGAGTCCAGGCTCTTAGTCCCTATACCATTCTGGGGTTAGCCCTCTAGTGCTCCTGCCTCCCTGGCTCAGATCATGAGTGTGCCCAATCTTGCTAACCCGCCCTTCTGCCTGGGTTTTGGGGGCCAAGATCCCTTGTCAAGTTTTTTGCAGGTAATCTCCGCATGTCCACTGGGGAACCTACTATCTTTTTGCCCAGCTCTTTGTAGCTCCTTTCCTGAGTCTGCACTCTGCTTCTGAATCCCCCACATCATCGTCCCCTCTGAGCACTGATGAATGATTTAGACTCCAAACGGATATAGATAACCCATGTTATCTTCAAATCTTGAACCTACATACATGTGGACCCTAAAGTTAGATCCTATGCCCTTGGTACTCAATGTGTGACCCATGAACCAGTGGCATTGGCATCACTTGAGAGCTTGTTAGAATTTCAGGATCTCAGCTCCCTCTCATCCACCTACTGATACAGAATCTGCATTTTAACAATATCCCTTGGGAGATGCTTATGCCTTAGACATTGAGCTCACACTCCCACGAACTTGGCAATCTGGATTCTAGGCCAGTCCCTTACCTCACCACCCTCCCTGGCATGAGTCCCCAGCATTCCATTTGGCCAGAACCATACTGTTTGTGTCCATTCATTTGATTTGTTAATCTCTCTCATACTAAGGAATTCTGTCTCTCTTCTCACATCAATCTCCTTCTGAATCAACTTAAAGTGATTTTTCCTGGACAAGATAGATTCTCACCTTGGGTGGGAACATAGCAGCTATTTGCCTGAAAGATGGATAAACTACCTATACTTTTAATACAGAGGATACAGCTTGCAGGAGAGACAAAAGTGGAAGGCTTAAGATTAGTCCTGACTTCCAGCTTGAATGAAAAATACCTGGTGCCTTGACTAAAGGGATGCATTCTAGGGAAGGAGCTAAAATCATAAGTACTTCAATGTCACATCATTTGTGAAAAGCGGCTTCTTGAAGTTTGACTGCATTGAGGGAAGACAGAGATGTCTGTATTCAGCTATTCTCTAGGAGAGTTCTAAAAAAGGCACCTGCTTGGAAATACAAAACTTCTCAGTAGGAAAGGGCGAGGAATTTGTGGGAAAACAGAAGGAAGTAGTGAGGAGGTTGCTCCATAGGTTTATTTTGTGATCTTTATAGACAGTTTTATTTAAAAGCCTTCCAGCCATAATAGGGCTGTGAGTGATGTTTGTTGAATAAGGAAGCAATTGGGTAGATTGCTAGTTTAGTGTGCAGGGCCCGAGCTATTGCAGCTACCAGGAGATCTGAAGGTATTGGGCTTACTCCAGGTATTTCTAACGGAGAAATACCAATGGGCTTAGCCTCTTTCCATAGTCAGTAGCTCCTTTTAACACCACTAGAAATTCAGCAAGGCTGTGGCTATCTGGGCTTCCTTCCTACTCATCCAGGTTTCCTCAGTTCATAGGATGTTCTTTTTTAACTCTTTCTTATTTCTTCCCAAGCTGGCAAAAGGGAGAGATTCTAGCATATAATAAAGAGAAGATTTTTATAAAGCTAGAAAAATTATTGAGTACGAAAGTTGACTAACTTCCACTGTACATTGTCTATCTTTTGAGGCTATTGTCTAAAATAGAACTCATATACACACTATTATATATTAAGTAGATAACTAATAAGGACCTATGGTATAGCACAGGGAACTCTACTCAATAGTCTGTGATGGCCTATAAGGGAAAAGAATCTTAAAGAGAGTGGATATATGTATATGTATTAACTGATTCACTTTGCTGTACGCTGGAAACTAACACAACATTGTAAATCAATTATACCGCAATAAAAATTTAAAAGTAAACAAACAAACAAACAAAAAACAGGACTCAGCAGAGCCTATGAAGGACCAGAAAGTGAATAGTTTAGGTTTTGTGGGCCAACAGTCTTTGTCATAACTACTCATCTCTCCTATTGAAGACCTAAAGTCTTATCACCATAGGTGATAAGGAAATGAATGGAAGTATCTATGTTCCAATAATCCTTTATTTATGAAAACAGGTTTATTTATTTACCCCAGTGCTAGTCTAGTGTGACACCATGATCCTCCCCATCACCATGTCCATCCTGGTCCAGGCCACCTTTATTCCTTGGGAATGTGATGGTAGTTTTCTAATTAGTCTCCTTTTTCTTCTGTTCTTGCCACCCTGGAATCCATTCTCTCCACAGCAGAATGAACTTTAAAACATAAGACAGAACTTGTCAGTTGGCCTGCTAAAATCCTTCAGTAGGTTTCCACTTCACAAAGCTTGTGTATTCTGCCATCACCTCAGATCCACCTGCCATACCCTATCTTCATCTCTTGTGTCTATACTATTTGTGTCTTTGTCACACTGCCTTTCTTTCAGTCCCTCAAACACCCAACTTCTTTATCTCAAGACTTTCTCTATGTGGTGTTGTGCCTGAAATGCTGTTCTCCTTACTCTGCCTGGAAAGCCCTGCTCTTCCTTTAGGTTCTAGAGTTGATGTCATGTCCCCAGACTGACTCCAGGCTTAAGTATATCCTCCTTGTTATTCTCTCTCATGGCAGTCTTTTTTTTAAGACACTTTGCTCACTTTTTAATTATAAGCACACTTGAATTTGTTTACTGCCTGTCTCATGCACAAGAGTGATCTCTGGGATAGCAGAGACTGTGCAGGTGGCCACTGTGGACTCAGTACCTAGAACAGAGTCCACACAGAATAGGCACAGACTTTAGATTTGTGGCAAATGAAAAATTGGATGAATGTGTATATTGAATGATCATTTGTGGTGATCAAGAGGTTCTCTGGGTAGAAGCAGAGCAGGGTACAAGGACAATCCCAGAACAATCCCAGGTGTTTTTTGTTTTGGAAAAGAAAGGACCAGAAAGAAGAATCAAAGGAAGAGTGAGATAAGATTCAAGTGAGAACAAAGAAGTTAGCAAGGAGCAAGTGTAACTGAGGAATGGAAGACCCTTCAAGTCAGAAATCAGATTTCTCTGTTTTTGCATCCTTTTAAGACAGGACACTTCATAAATCCCAATATAAATTCAGCAAATGAAAAGGTGGTTGATGAAAGAGCAGAGGTTATAGAGGCTTCCAGCACAGTTTTAAGATTCAAAGACTCAAATTAAATCAGAGGGCACCCTACTTGGTTAAGGACTAAGGGGACTAGAAAACCAGAGGGAAAAAGAATATAATGGGTTCCTCACTGTCCAGAATAATAGAGAGGTTTTGGTTGGCAGGAGTGTGGGAGAGGATGGCATGGAAGAGAGAGCTAATTTTATCCCCATATTCCTCTGCCTTTTCTTCTTTTTAGTAATAAAATCACAGTTTTACTTTGGCATATGAATTTCCTGCTAGAACCTACATTTTTCTGCCTCCCTTGCAGGCAGATATGCTCATGTTACTAAATTTTGGCCGATATAATGCAAGTGGAAGTGATGTGTGTAGCACTGGATCCATGATTTTATAATGTAACAATGTCTCCTGCATTCCCTCTTTCTCCTGCCCTGCTGTTGGGGTGTGGTGACATCTGGAGTAACTGCCGCAGACCCAAACATAGAAGCCCCATATTGAGGATAGAAGTACTGAGCAGGCAGCCTCAGTCCCTGCATGACTTCATAGAGCAGAGTTTCCTATTCACCCAGTATGACTTCTTTATTTAATCAAATGTATTTTTAAGTTTAGAGCAGATTATCCTATTATATAATTAAAGCAGCATGGTAGAACCAGAAAGAAAATCAAGGAAACAAGTAATGAAATGTCCTGGGCTAGGAAGGACTGAGTTTGTGGTACTAAGTCTGTGAAGTCTTTACATAGTTATAATTTTATCTATCAAACTTGACAGTGTAGTTGTGCTACAGGAATGTGATTAGCAGACCTGTAAATTAGCAGACCTCTGGATAGTAGTTTCCTGTACTCTAAATATCTAACTCAATTGATTCACCTAATGGACGATTCATTCCCTAGATGAATGCGGAAGGACTGGGAGTGGGCTGAGTGAAAGATAGAAAAAGAAGATAGTTTCTTTAGTGACTGTGACCATGGGCTGACTGATATTTCTAGATTACCCTGTAATGTGTGTGTTACCTACTCATCTAGATGATAACTTTCTTGAGGGAAGCAATAGGTCATGTTCATCTTTATGTCTTCCATGCATGAAATCCAGCATTCTGTACATAGTAAGCCTTCAGTGAAACATTGGTCAGATGATTCACCTCAAATTATTTCCTTCTGCTCTGCACACTCCCTTGTTTCCTCGGTTAACCCCACTCCTGTTCTAGCCAAGCTGTTCTTACACGGTGACCCTCAAAGTAGCAAAAGCAGATCGGAAGCCTTGGAATTTCCCTGTAAGCTGAGAGCCAAACTAGAATACGGGTATAGATTTGAAAACTGAGAACCTCCACTTCTCAGAAATAGAAAGGGATGGAATTCACATTAGTCTCTCCCCTACATAGTCTCCTTTGAAGAGGGAGGAAAGACTATCAGAGCAGGTGAGTAACACTCACAGACCAAGACATATACAGAGACCAAGAGGCGGGCAAAGCAGCGACATAGTCCAATTTCCCCAGCTGTCAATCTAACACCTTTCACCCCACATCAAATGTTTGTCCAATTTTTCCTCTTAAATTGCAATCCAAAACACACTGCAGACGTGATATCAGTTTCCCTGATAACTGGACCCTCCGAGTTAATGACTTTCCTTCCTTCCAGCGGGGAAACAATTTCGTTTTGCTTAATGTAATCATCTATTATAGTCCTTTGTGTTCGCCACTCTGACTTGAGGCCCAGTTTCAGAGGGGCTCAGCCTCACCCATCCAGCTGCATGTGGGAGCATTATTGCTAGTATTATTCTGCTTTGTGAAATGTGGAGTGACGGTCCAGTCCTGCCCACCCGATGATCTCCCACAGGCATATTTTTCAGGAGATAAAACTGGACAGTATGGAGAAAAGAGATATATGACTGAGAAACTGTGTCATGCTTAAATTCAGGCTACTCAGAAGTTCCCTGGTCTAGAGACAGAGTCTGGGAAATGTGGGTAACTTGGTTCTGGCCTTAACCTTTACCTGAATCACCCATGGGCTCTGGGACCCTCTTTCCTTTCAGTGATCTGTACTTCTACCCAGAGGAAATTTAAAGCAGCCTTGGACTACCAATGATGGATCCTGGCTGCCTTGAAACAATTTGAACGGACTCCTGAGTAAGTGGGAAGATCAGCTCTAGGAAAGGCAGATGGGGGCTCCTGTGAGAGAAATTTCCTGAAAGCAGAAGAAACCTTAAGCTCCCCCACTGCTGACTCAGACAGAGGCTTAGTGTCTTCACCGACACAGTTGACAAATGGGAGCGAGGCTAATTTGGTGTCGTTTGTTTCCCATTTCCAAGCCCTCATTAAAATAATCTGCTCTGATTGTCTGGGGAAGTTATTTTTTGCGCTTCCTTTCCCTTTGCTGTATCGGTAAAATTTCAGAGGCCGCACATTTCTGTGCGGAGGGGTCCAGACAGCTCTGTGGAGAGATGCGGCAGGGAGCAGGAGTGGGAGGGGGCTTTATGAATCGCTGGGAGCAGAGCCAGGCCTCTTGGCAGCCAGTGAGGTGGGAATCCCAGACCCTCCACTGTCCCCTGGATGGGATCCCTGAAAAGCATTGGATTCTGGGGTTAAGGGAGTTTTCACCTCCCTGGAAATTTCCTTTGATCGGAGAGTAAAAATGAAGGGAAATCTTGATTCTGGGTATCATCACTGGAAAAGGATTCTCCAGGAAGGAAATGAAGAAGCCCAAAATAGATTTCAGAATTTTGATTCTCTCAGTCACTCATATACGACATGGTTTAGCACACACTGAGATGATGAAAAGGATGACTGTTCATTTAATCAACTTTTGCTGAGGACCTACTATGTGACAGACAGTGTATAACGTGATAGAGATACAAAGATGAGTGGAATATGGGCCCTAGCTCCTTTTCTATGTCTGAGTGTTTTCCCTCTCATCTGTTTTCATTAATTCAGAATGCTTGTTTCTGCAGCCAGGCCTCTATTGCCATCTGAGGTCCTTCACACCATCCTGGTTGGATTTAAGTCTTTCCCTGTAGAATCTGTCTTCACTCATGCCTCTGGTCCTCCTCATCTCCTAGCATCTTGGGCAGAAATTTGTTAGCTTAGATTTTGCTGTTCCAGATCCAATCTCCGATGCTTGCCTTGTGCCTAGTGCCCAGCCAGGCCAGCCTCACCCCAAGCCTACCTGAGTGGGACCCTTGAATACCACTCCTAGAAAGGATTAGGTTCAGCTTGGGAAACAGAACATCCATGTGGGCACAGATCATTGAGACTGGCAGGACAGCACGTGGCAGAAGTCCAATGTGGGGCTCATTCCTGTCCTCCATCACTCTCAGACACAGGTTTATTCCTCACCACGCAATCCTAGCCACAGTTGGAAGCAGAACCGATGAGGTTCTCCTGCCCCAGCCAGAATCCCCAGGACCACAGTAGCAGCTTCCTTCACTGACTCTTGTCTAAGCCCTATAGTATGATTTGTCCCTGGTTTCTATAACAGAACACAAATACTTTCTATTTTTTGCTATTTGTTACAGTTTATTATGATGATGATAATTAAGCCATTTTTCATTAATATAAATTGCCACCTACTACGTGCCAAGCAGTCTTCTAGGCAGTGAAACATAAATGTTATCAAGATACAGCCACTGCCTTTGGAAGGAATCTACCAAAAAAAAAAAAAAAAAAGAAAGAAAGAAATGATGAATAGCTCCTTTAGTTTCTGACTACACTGGAGGAGATCTTTACATACAGGGTAGAGATTAATGAAAATGTCTTCTTCTTCCAACATCCTTTATCTTTATTCTGGTGTCTGCACCGCACTGATGTGCCTTTTCCTTTTCCCCCTTGCATGTCCCTGCCAGCTCCCGCCTGTCCCAAAGCAGAGATGCCTCTTGCATTCAAGTGTATCTGTATGGTCTTCAGGCACTTCATGTTTTCATGATCAACAAATTTTAAAATCTTGGGAAAGCTTTTTAATTGGCTGAAATGCTGATTGCCATAACAACTGGCTAATGAGCCATCTGGTGGCACGTGTGATATTTATTTATGAGTTCAACTGCCATGCACAATGAAGTCTAGTTTCCTCTCAAGGACAGCATGGGGGCCATCTCTGGAGAATGCACGTTCCCTGAAGGGGCTTGCTTAATGGGTCTCCAAAAAGGAAAGAGGAAGGCCGAAGCAGGAAATGATTCTCCTCTTCAGGGTAGCTATGACTTTGTATGAAGTGGAGAACATGGTGATCATAGGCAATGGACAGGGAAACCCAGACAGGAGAGGATGGAAGAGGGTTCCAAGGCCTGCGTGTTGACCCTCCCTGTACCCTGCAATTTAACATATAAAGAACTCTCAGTGATCATTTACAGACCACAGGAATTTGTTCTTCTTGAACTTAAGTAAATTTCCCAGTCTCTAGTTTTGATTACCAGAACAGAATTTGGAGACCCTGAAATTCTGGGGAAGCAATAATAGAGGCTTTGGGCAAGAATCTATCAGCTGATCTCGAGGTTTTTATTTCCAAGTTGGTACTAGTCACTAACTTTCTAACCTACAGGCTAATTTCAGGTGATCAGAGACTCTCTGAGTATCTGATTAGCGCTATAGACCTTTCCTAGAAAAATACAAAAATGTATATGTATGCAAAATTTAATTACCCATACCCATTTGCCTGTACCCCAATTCCAGTTTTTGAAAATTCCAGGCTGAGACTCCTGAGACCTCCTGAGGAGTGTTTTTAGTATTCATGGTCAATCGAATGATCATATCAGCACCTTTTTTTCATAGCCAGTAGGTGCTATAGCCCAAGATGAAGTTAGCAAGTGGAACTAGCACCATATCTGGGTCAGAGGAGGCACCCAGTATTAGCATCGATGGTTGAGGAGCACCAGTAGATGATACTTTTTCTTCACCTGATTTTTCAACCAAGTGAAGGACAGGTTAGAGACAGGTAAGTAGAGACCAAAATGTCAGTTTTATTATTTATTATACAATTGTTAGAAAATGTGACTTAGGTGTCCTAAGACTGAATCCCAGAATTAAAAACATTTATTTTCTTAGACATAGACTATTCTTAAAAGAGGCCCCTGTAATGCACACTCTGCAGGCACGTAGATCCCAAAGAGAGTAGATAGAGAAGGGAGCTGAGAAGCGTTATGCCAATAGATATCACTCCAAGAGGAGAGGAATGCCAGCAAGGGAGAGCAAGTATTGTCATCTTGCAGTCAATTTCTTTTCTCTAATTTTCCTCCCCTTTCAGGAGAAATCAAAAGCAGTTTCTTCTTACAAAAAGATTAGGACCTTTTCCTTTAAAAGTACTCAAGACCCAGACGCTGAGAAGCCAAGCTATGTTGGAAGGAGTGTGGAATTTAGAGGCAGACAGACCTGAACGCAGACGCTAATTCTACTTCTTATTAGCATTGTGACCTTGAATAATTAACTTCTTTCAGCCTTGGCAGCCCTGAGCAAAATCTTATGCAGACAAAATCTGTAAATATTTTCATATGTGGAAAGAACTAAAATGGCCACTTACCTTCTTCTGTTCCTATTCAAGGTGAGTTTTTGTGTGTGTGGTAGCGATGATGGGGGAGAGAGGGGGTTGAAAACAAAGCATTTGAAAGGGGGAAAGGCTGCCTTAAAGAGTGGAGGCAATGTGGGGAGGGACCAAAACCCTTAACAGGATCAGGGCATGAGAAGAATGCTACAGCGGGAGATTTGGAAGCTGACTGAAGAGATTCTTAGTACAAAACAATGACTGAGTTTTTGGGAAAAAAAAAAAAAAAAAAAAAGCACCCATGTGTACAAAAACAAAACACAATCGAAATCAGTGTACTGGGGAGATGGAAGCAAACCAGATGGGCCATCAGGGTCTCTCCCTTTTGTGCTGAGGTGGTTTTGGACTGTGTGTGGGTTTTGGAGTTTGTTTGTTCACTGGTTTCTAGTTTTGTTTGCTCTAGGCAACACTTGAAAAGAATATAAACAAAAAGGGGGAAAAAAATCCCTATGCTTGCTGTCTGCCTTAAAATTGTTCTCTAGGCCCCCACCAAACTGGACAGCAAGGAATTCTCACGTCCTTAGACCTTTCTTTTCTTTCTCTCTGCTCCCTTCAATCCCCCTCTCCTTCCCTTCCTCTCTCCCTCCCTCCCTTCCTATCAATACTTTCTTTCTTTCTCTTATTCTCTCTCTCCCTGCACACACACACACAAATACACACACCCTAGTAATAATGAAAAAGAAGAAACAGGCAAATAAGATGTCCTCTGTCTGTCTCAGGGGACCAGGCTCTTGCCCTGTATAATCTCCCTCTTTGCTGTCATCAAAAGTCTTCCCCAGCCCCTGGAGAATCACACACCTCCTCTGTTAGCTAACGGCAGAGGCAATAAAGATGTTTAATTTCTTGAAGAGAATCCTGGGCATTTGTATGTACCAATCAGCAGAGAGAACCCCCTCCATGAATTGAAGGGGATGAGGCCTCAGTTAGATGGGAATCAGATATATTTTTAGTTTGTGGTGGGGGAAGGGTAAGGAAGGGGGTAACCAGAAAAGAATGGAGAAAGCCCAACCCCATTTCATTAAATCCCCATGAATATGCAAAAGAGGACTAATTGCCCTCTTCAAAAACTAATCATTCTAAATTTTACAAGCTGAATTGTAAAACCTGACACACTTATTTTTCTCTTTTATTATATTTGTAAGCATCACTCCTTCTGCAAAGAAAATCAAATCCTATTTTATCAGTTGCCGCCATCTCTTCTTCTTTGCTCCCAACCCTGTTTTTCCCTCCCCTTTTGCTGAACGCTGCAGCATTGCCATGTGTATTAATTGCCCTGTGAAATGCACTTGAAGTCATTAGAATTCCCCATTCAAAACTATTATCTTGTGCCATTATGCCTTTGCATTATATTTATTTAAATGTGCCTCTTCTGAATTAGCTCATTTTTAACAGCTAGCCATGCCTGAAATATTATTCCCATCCAAGCTGCTCTCATATCACTTTCTCTCCTCTCTGGAAGAGATGTCTGCACTCCAGCCTCCCGTCCTGACAGGGGCAGCTTTGTTAGAAGGCAGAGGCTGCTTTTGTGTATCAGGCTTCTATGAGAAGGGATCCTAGGCTTAGACTGCTTTTGCAGTGAGGGAATCCCAGGGTCTGGATAGGTAGAGCCTCCCAAGAGCAGGTTGCCTGCTGCTTGTTGTACCTGTTCTTCATCTATTCTAGGGCATCGGCTGAAGAAATAGAGAAATCAAACCCAAGTTTCTAGTGTCTTCTTTACCTTCTGCTCTTAGCAGTCCAACAGTAATGCTGGTCATCACTGGCAGCTACCCAGGAGCCATTCAATGTCCACATGGCCATCCTGCCCTGGAGCAGAGGGATGAATTAGATGGGCACTCAATTCCTCTCCCAGACCTAGGTTTCTCAAAGTGGTTAAGGAAGTTCTGATATCACCTTGACACTGAAATTTCTCTTTCTTTACTAAGACTAAACTGATGTCCTCACTTATCAAATGGTCCCTTCAATTGTCCACTAGAGAATTGGCTTCCATTCCCATCTTGTTTCCATTCACAGCCAATATACATATGTATATATATTTATTTACATATGTGTATATATATGTTTATATACATATTTATCTCAAAAGATGAACTTAGAAAGTATTATTCTCATACGTTTATATCCCAGATAGAATTCCACTAGATTGAATTTGCTGCTAAGCTCTCTATGCCATATTTGCAGGAAGCACAGTACCATCAACTTAGCACTTCCCTAAGTGTGGTGTCATTGATATCTTACTATATTCTTATTATACCATTTTGAGGTAGGAGATATATAGGCCCCAGGCTGAGCAGCTGCAGCTGGGCTCCTGCTGTCACTTTGAGATGGATACCATGGGAGCATTGGGCCCTGATTGGGTGCATTCTTGTTGATTTCCTGGCCTGATACATGCACAGAGAAGGCCCTCTGTTTAGGGAAGGACAAAGGAAGGGAGAAGACACCAGCTAGAATCCATCTTAGCTGAGAGGTATGCCCATACCAGGACCAAATATAGAGATGATTGGCCAGGAAAAAAAAAAAAGAAAACTGGAAAACTGCCCATATATAAGCAACCTAAGCTGCCCCTATTGTGGGCAATTCACTCCAAGCTTGCCTGTGGGCTCTTCCACACTTATTTTGTTTTTTCCACACGTACTTTGTTTCTAATAAATGCTTTTATCTTTTTCATAATCTTGGTCTATTTGCTGAATTCTTTCTTCAAAGAAGATAAGACCTGAGGTCCTTCTTCCAGCTTTTTACTGCCAGAATCAATTTTACTTATGAGGAAATTGGAATGAAGAAACTTGACTAAGGCTACCCAGCTAGTGAGTGGATTTGAGCTTAGGTTTCTTCTGGATCTTCTGTTCTTCCAACAACACCAAACTGCCTACAGTGTAAATAAAGCCCATGTGTTGGCATAAATATTGACAGAGACAATGAAGAAAGATGTTATGGACTAGGTTGGCCAGAAATTTGACCTGGGCATGAGTAGAACTGCTCAGTGATACAAGATGCAAAACAAATAAGTCCTTCATCTGTAGAAACAGGAAGTTCACATGTCAGCATTCTTAGATGTTCTTGCAAAACTTCAATAAGGCAAACGGGCAAAAGCCTGTGTGAACTATAACGAAAGCTTCCTGAGCACAGGAATGTTTACCATTTTGCTGCCTGATGAATTCTAAGTACCTAGAAAGATGCCTAGCACATATTAAATTCTTTAAACTTTTCAAAACATCTTAGATGGAATGAGTGTGTGACATTATTGTCAATGCTCTTGGAGGTGCCCTTGCTGTTATTGTTATTAGCAAAACACTGGACACATGAGCTGAGGTGGGGGTGGTGGGGTGTCTCAAAATCTGAGTCTAGTCTATCCACCAACATCGTTGTCTGTGAAATGACCCTGAACACCCTCTCCCCAAAGTGCAATGGAGAGATTATTCAGCAGAGGACGAGACTGTAATCACTCTAGGGTATCTAAGACTAAGGAGAAGGCAAGACCAGCACAAGGAAAGAGACAAAGAAACCTTTAGATTTTTCATTAACACATAAGATGTCCTACTTCATTCTGCTTGCCTAGACAGTGGAGACTTATACCAGACTTCCTGAATTTTGAGAAGCAAGGGAAGCAACTGGGATGGGCAGGGAATTAACTGAAATGCCCTCAGAAGAAAAGGGCTAAACGTATATGTGAGCTTTGACACATAGGCTCTGGGTTAGTAAGTGGGCTCCAGAGGAGGCTCTCTGCCTGCCCTGATGGGGTTAGAAGTGGGCTGAGAGGAAAATGGGGTTGAGGGTACACTGCGCATTATAGCCAGTTTACCTTATAACCCAATACTAACAAACACTACAGATCTAGTTTAGTTCTACCTCTGGCTATTGGATTTCTTTGTTTATGCTAGGGGATGATACAGGAAAGAAGAAAGACTCCAGTGGTTATATCCAGCTTAATTTCCTCTTAAAGATTCATCTGACACAAGGGGAAGCCTCTTCCTTGAGGGGAGGGAAGGTCCTTTCATGTGAAGAGCCCGTGATGCCCACTGCAGGGTACTCACAAGAGGAGCCCTGTTGATGCCATGAGGTTTGCACTCTTATCTGGCTTGAATCTCAGAAAACTTCCTGTTTGGCCCTATCCCTTAGGAACAGAGAGATGATTTTTTTCCCTTATAAATATATTTTTTCTCTAACAAGTAACAGCCAGAAAAAGCAAACACATCCCTAGCTCGCTGTTTCAGCCCACAAGTCAAGACCTCCATTAACAATGCCTCCTTTCTCAAACAACCAAACTGCACAAGATTGCTTCTCTTTCAGAGAATGTCCTGTGATTGCACAGGCTGCTGAGGGCTGCTGTCCTTAAAGGTCCAGGTACCAGGAGATGCTATGGGGAAGGATGGAAGTAGGATTGGGCTAGGATGACAATAGATAGACATGTTTCCCTACCCGTGAGGTTCTGAGCAAGCAGATGGGATAGAATTTTTTTTTTTAACTTTTCAAACACTATTTTTTCTCATCCTACTGTCAGATGACCCTATTCATTAATTCACTTTCCCCCTGAAGACTACTGAATATTTAAACTAGGGACCTGAGATATGCCCAGTGATTTCATAGCGGGGTTATATCCGGCTTAATTTCCTCTTACAAGACGCTTCTGACACAGCCAGCAGCCTCTTCCGTATTCTGGGATGGCCCCATCGGTCACTGCCACATGGACACAGCATCCCGCTCCCTGCCACCACCAGTCCATGTCAATTCTGCCTCTTTCCTGCCAGCCAAGACTGTCTGATTTGCTCATTTGTTGAGGGAAAATTTAGAGATGAATTTGCAGGTGGTAAAAACTCTCTCCCAACTCAAAAATATTAATGGGAAATTCGTTCCAAACACTGATCTAATCCTTGTGCCAGGGCTGGGGTATGAGACCGGGAATGAACACGTCTCTTTTAAGTCTTTAAGTCTCCATAGATTTTCCTGGGGTTGGTAGATGGGTGATTTCAAGTGGGAAGTTATGTGTGGAAAGCCTGGGTTCAAGCTCCTAATTAATTTCTTACTCGTGGAGTGCTTTTGTTGAAGAAACCTAAATTAAGACTGATCATCTCCTTATCTTTAAAATAGAGATAATGATTTTATCAAAATTTGCAGGGCTGATGTGAGAATTAAATGTGATAATATTTGTAAAAGTGGTTTATACAATATTATAAGTGTAAGACATATTATTCGTGCTGACGGGAGGCAGATGTCTTGATAGGAAATCTCTGGAGGTTGCTCCCAACGTAAACATACTGATTCTTCTGGCCATTTAGTCAGAGTTGAGATAAATGTCTGCAGCTGCTATCTTTAGCGACTGGCCTTTTTTGTTGTCGGCTGCTGATCATCACAGAGGCCGCTAGGTGGCACCTCCTTTTAAAATCTCTCCCCACTTTCCCAAGTGAATCTGGATCCTTTCGGAAGCAGAGATCATCAGAGAGGGATTTAGCCAAACACTGGGGGAGATGGGAGTACTGTCTCCTCCATGGTGACAGAAGCCCATTGATAGGATTAAAAGGACTCTTGAATTCAGAAAATGCATAAATTAAATACACCACCCTTTCTTGCTTTTTCCCAGTTACCTCTCAGTAATAAGAACATGAGTGGATTTTCATCCCTGTTCATTGCAATCTGTCCAGAAAAAACTCTTGAACTATTCTGAGGGGTCCGGGAGGAAAAGCCAGCAGCTGTTTTCTGAACTCTTTAGGAAAGCGGGCAGCCTGAAGAAGTACCTGCAAAGCCCCTTTCTTCATCCACAGCTGGAAATGTGTCTCATCTCACCATCAGCACCCTCTGTATTGGAAAGCTCCTTCTCAGATTTCCTCATGTAGTGCTGCTAGCCTGAGTGCAAAACAAACAATTTAGTAAAAAGACCATTGAGCTCTAGCAGTTTTCACTCAGACAAAAGGGGACTTCAAAAAGCTACAGAAACTCTGAGTTGAGGGTGGGAGATACTGAGGCTATAGTCCAGGCGGTCCATACACTAGCTGCACAACCTTGGCTAAAATCTCCTGCTCTCTCTGCATCTGTTTTCTTACCTGTCAAATAAAGGATTTGATTAAAGGGATCGTTGATATCCTCTTCAGAGGTCCAAACTGTCTAAAGTCATGTAGCTATGTGAATAGGTTATGTATCTGATACATACCATTGAGATGCATCTACTTGTTCCCTTGTCAGGGCAGTTCACAAGGACTCTTGCCAATTTAAGAAACATGCATCCATTTATTTATTAAAGTATGCTCTTCCCAAGGTGTTCACGTACAGCTACTGATTTTCTCCTCCCAGACCTCTTAGAATGGTTCAGTGATTTTTCTGGACAGATTACAATGGACAGTGATGAAAATCCACTCAAGTTCTTATTATTACTGCAAAGTAATTAGGAACAAGCAAGAAGGGGTGGTGTGTTTAATTTAAGCATGCTTCTTAAATCCAGGAGACCTCTGTGCTTGTTAGTCTTTGCACACAATGTGAACTCCTTGAAGACAGAAGTTAAGACTTCAATGTGTCCTCCTTCCTTCCTTACCATCCTTATAGACACCAGTGCATGGCTCTGTGCTCTGTGGTTAGTTAGTAAATACAGTTGACGGACAGACAGCAATTGGAGAAAAAGACGTCATCTAGGTAGAAGTTTCAGAATACTCATATTTATCGTAACACTAATAACAATAAAAGTAACAGCTAATCTTTATTAAACATTAGGAGGTAAGCAAGATAAGGACAGAAACTTTTGTCTTCTTGCCAGTTGCTATATCGCAGAGTCTCAAATAATGTGTGGGACATAGAAAGCACTTGATAAATATTTGTTTAATAAATGAATGAAGGAATACTTACTACGGCCTTTGTTTTACAGATTGTCTAAAGGGATGTTATTATTATTTTCATCCACATTAGGCATGAGAGAATGGAAGCTAAGAAAAAATAAATAACTTGCCAAGTTCTCACAACAGACATGGCTAGTATTGGACTTCCTACCGGCTTGTCTGGTTCCAAAATCTCCCTTATACGTAAAGCTAAATAGCCTCTGAAAACACGTCATTATTTCCTTTGATTACTCATCTGAGGCAAGAATACGTGCTGTTCTTTATCATCCATTAATAGAATCTTTTCTATCAAGAGAATAGGGCATGGAAAGATGCTTCTCTGGGTCCCCCAAATATACATAGTGAAGAGGTCAAACCTATTTCTCTGGAAAGGAGGGCTCAGCACAAGTCAATTTGCAAGTTTGTACACTGGGTGGCAAAAAGCAGGTTAGCATATGTCTGGTTAAGGATATGTACTAGGATTAAGCATGGATTAAATGCTTAGTAGGTGTGGGTTGAAGAATGGAGAGGGGATCACTGGAGACACGAGAAAGAACATAAGAGAAAGAATTTTGGTCTAAAAGAAGAGGATTGGAAAGAGGCCATGAATGGGAGGACCTGAACATGATTAGTTTTCTCTCTACAATTCATATAGTGGTTCCACGGATATTTATTGAACATCTACTTTGTGTTATCCACTATTCTTAATGCTGTGGATACAGCAGTGAACAAGACAATATCCCTGCCCTTATTGTGGAACTCGTGTGCTACTGGAACACCATGAATCTGAGCAAACTCACATATTTCTCTCAGCCCTGCTGACAAAGGTTGAGGGCACCCTACTGAAGGGTTTTCAGGGATCTTCCCAAACCTGAAAATGAAAAAAGCATGAATTGGGTTCTGCCCTTTTATTTCCCATGTTTTAAAGTAACTCCCAGAAATTATATACACCCTGATTTTATTCCACCTTTTTCCTTTTGGTTTTTCTAATCTTTCATAGGATGAAGAAAATAGACCCGGTGAAGCACACATGCACAAAGCAAATCAGATACTCTTAGACTCCCTTTTATTAGAGTCCACTTGCACTCAAGGAGAGTCATCTTGTACTCATTGCCAACACTCATCAAAAAACTGTAAACCTGATGTTGAAAAAGACCTTAGAGATGATGGATTTTAACTTTCCTATTTTACAAATGAGTCTACTGGAGCCTAGAGAAGGAACAGGAGTACTTTATCAAGGTCATAGAGACAGTTTGAATAATAGGCCAAATCTTAGGTCTCCTATTACCTAATCCATGATGACACAATTGCAAGACTCCCAGTGGAGATGCAAAGAACAGGAAGAAACTTTACAGGAAGAAATCAGTATAGTTGTTCTCAAGGACACTGGGTGGTAACTGTATGATTTCCACAGCTTAAACTGATCTTCCCAAGAAAATAGTCAGTATGCTCATGGCATCCCTTTCCAGAGGTCTCTGCATCACAACCAGCAGGACTTTCGACCTGAAATGTGCCAGTAGGTACTTACTGTCCTCATCACATGTCTAAGCCTTTACCATCACCTCTAGGAGGGTCTTAAAGCCTCTAGTCTCACCATACTTGGACTAAATTAATCTCTAAAGCCCACAATCTAGTCATTCTCCTCCTTCACACCTATGAAGTAACTATTTTGTGTCTCAGGTCAAACCCAGCCTTCAGATTCTGACATCAAAGGACTGGCTCAGTGTAAGCAGCCATGGTTTACTGACTTTCTGTTACACACCAGACACTTTGCTTCATATTACACCATTACCTCTACTGTGCCCCCAAGCCCTATGGGTTCAGTGTGATAATTATGGGTGCTGTTTGCCAAATTCATCCAATTCTTCTCCTTATGAACAGAGTGTAAGATTGTACTTTCCCGAACCACTTGATGTGAATCATGCCCAATTTGAGAGGAAGAGCAAGCACAGATTCACAGGGTACCTCCAGGATGGGCATGAAGCATGAGAGGAAAAGAAACCTTCTCTAAGAGATTCAAGGGATTGTTTGTTATTGCAGCATAACCTAGGCTATGCTAACTGATACAGCTGCTCTTATTAACTTCATTTTATAAAGCAATACTCTGAGGCTCAGAACGGTACTATAATTTGCCCAAATGTTTACCTCTAGTAATTAACAGAGCAAGTATTCAGCTTCAATCCCTGGTGTCTGATTCAAAATTTTGTGATGTATCCACTGCAAAAGGATCTCTACCCATCCAGCCTGGGCTTCACAATTGGCCTCTCTGCTTTCAATCCCTTACGTTTTCCAGTATTCTTTACTAAAATGTTTACTGTTTGTCTTTCCTTAGTATCACTGTGACCATGTTTTTTACTGACTCAAAAACCTCTCTATTGCCTCTAGAATTAGTGGAAGAAAACAATAGAAACTATAAAACAAGGTCCTTCCTCTCAAACAACGGTTTGCTGCTTCTTCTACTGCCAGGGCTCTGACATCAGATATACGGTGCTCTAATCAGGATAAGCCAAGAAAAGGGATAAGGCAGGATTATAGATTCCCTTGCCTTCTGGATCCAGGGAGTCTGTGGATGAACCAGATATTTTGGAGTCACTTTTATTTTCTGTGCCCAAACTCACTCCTCAGAGTGTATCAGGAGAAGCCATTTCTCCCTCATTGTAAGAGAGAGAGTTCTGGAACTTTCTCAAAACCTATAAGAGTGTTCGTCTCCTTTCCTTCTCTCCTTTCTATTTCCCATGGATCCAGCTCTCACCTGCAAAGGAGTTCCAAGAAGGCAGAACAAATCTACTTGGAAAGATTCCACTGCCTACCTTAGGTTAGATTCTGATTTCCCATGGCGCCCGTGTGCTCCCTTGAAATATTTCTCGGTATTTATATTTACAGAAAAATAATAAACAAAATCCACATTGGCACACATATTGATCCCCAGATTTCACTGACATTTACGAATAAATGATGGATTGCCTTTTTTGTGAGACTGGCTGAGCTGACCTACGTGGCCCGTACATAATTTACTTTTGATTAAAGGAGTGCTTCAACATCAAGATTCTGTTTGGGAACAGCAGGCAGGATCGATACATTTATGACACAAACTTTCAAACAATGTACTCTGAGAGAGAAGTCTCTGCAGTCAATTCATTTCAGATTTAGTGGGGGTTGGTGGGGGAGTGGGGAGGAAAGACCTAGAATTTCTGAGAGTTTGGCATGGAGCACTACTCAGAGTCTGAACACAGAGTAGCTCTTCTTTTTGTAGTTTTTTGGGCCTGTGCCGTTATCAAAGGAGGCTGCTGTCAGGAATTTTAAGGGCTCAAGATCTCTCTCAAACACCCCCAGAGGAAGAAAAAGAAAGAGTGACAACAGTCGATTAGAAAGAGCAAGACTTCTGAGAGGATTGGGAATTTTCTTAGCCAATTTTTGCATATTTTTACCCATTCTGCAGAGGCAGAATGTATCTTGCAGACTATAGCGTTTGTTTTCAAACACTTGAAGTTGAATTCTTTAGATGTCTTCTCCGGTTTGTCACATTCTGCACCACTCCTTACTGCCTCAAATCTGGCCTGTTTTAATAACTTTTCCTCCTGCCTTTTCCCTGAAGGCATTTCCTGTTACCATTCTTGCTTAAGTTACACTGCTTTGGTGATGCTTTTCCTAAACATCCAAAAGGATGTCTCCATTCTCCTCATAGTTAGTAATAGGATGATAATATTAATAGTAATACCTAAAATATATGAAATACATACTGTCTTAGTTTGTTGAGGCTGCTAGAGCAAAACGCCATAGACTGAGTGGCTTATCAACAACAGACATTTATTTCTCATAGTTCTCGATGCTGGAAAGTCCAAGATCATGGCACCAGCAGATTTGGTGTCTGTTGATTCCTAAGCTGGCCCCTGTACATAGAGGGCAAGGAGAGACCAAAGAAAGAGGCAGACCACTATAGATTGGTAGGTGGCAGTTTTAATGAGCAAGGGAACTTACATACAAGGCGCTTCTTGGGCAGCTGCAAAACAAGTGGATCTCTTTACCTGCCCATCAGAATCTTAAAGTTTACATAGAAGCCTTAACTAGGTTCAGTCACATATACCATCCAGATGGTCCCAACAACACTTTACTCTCTCAAGGCTTTGTCTTTGGAACAGCTTCCACTGTGGGAACGGTAGATGGAATGTACATTCAAGGAAAGGGGAGGGTGTGAGAATCCTCTGATTGCCAGAGTCCAGCCATGGGTCAATTGGTGGTCATGTCCTCTCAATTATCTCCTACTACTGTGTCTGGTGAAGGCCCTCTGCAATATTGCAGACTGTTGACTTCTATGTGTTCACACATGGTAGAAGGGGCTAGAGAACCCTGTGGGGTCTCTTTATAAGTACGCTAACCCCATTCATGAGGACTCAACCCTCATGATATAAGCACATTCCAAATGTCTTATCTCCTGATACCATCAAATTGGGCATTGGATTTCAATGTGTAAAATGGAGGAGGGCTACAAATATTTATGCTACAGCACATCTCTGCATTTCACGTATTGTTTACAACAAGCCTCTGAGGGAGATAATGTCATTATCCTCATTCTCAAGATGCGAGAATGGAGGCTTTGAAAGGTACAATTATTTGCTCAAAGTAGCATAGCTGGTGATTGACAGGTGTTGTGTTCAAAAGAGGTGTGTCTCCCTCATTCAGACTGTTATAACAAAATGCCATAGACTGAGTGGCTTATAAACAAGAGACATTTTTTTTCTTCTCTTTTTGCTCAACCATTTTGCCTGTTACCACTTCCTTAGTAACAGACTAAATTCCATGAAGACAGGAGCCATGTTTTACCCACCACTGTAGCCCCAGTGCTTACACTTTGTAATTACACACTCAATAAATGTGTACTGTTGTAGCTGAAATTCAACGGAGGCCTGGTCCACCAAGTATAATTGTATTAGATTATACCTTATACCTGATTGAAGGGGTAGCAGGGGGAAGCGGTGGGAGGAGGCTAAAACTCAGTCCACACTCCACTCACCAACAGAGCTCCTAGCTTCTGGCTACATCCATGTGGAAGAAGAGGCACGTTTTTCAAATTTGTACAAAGATATCATACAGGCTAATGATGACTTTGATGGAGATTCAGTTGATTCAGACAATTGGGAAATCCCAGGGTGAACACAGTGACAGTAGCTAGAGGGATCAAGGTCCCAACTTGCCACTGCAGGCTGGGAAATGAGGGGAAAGCCAAAGGCAAGCAAAAATAGTGACTTAGTTGTAAAAGAAATGATCTTTAACATCTAGAATCAAAGGTTTTCTGTCTCATTTCTTGTACTTAGTTCCCCGTATCTTCTAATTTTTCTCTGTGTTCTACATGTTAGAACCATACCCAATCTTCCATCTCCTCTTGAGCCTTTCTTCCATCCTTTCTACTGTCAACAAATACCTCTCATGCCTCTTTTATGCACCAGGCACTGTAGTAGCACAAGGCACACACAAAAAAGATATTATAAAGATAGATCTGGTCCCGGCCTTTGTGGAGATTGCAATCTAGTTGTTGGGGAGAGGGGTGGAATTAAATAATTAATTGTAATACAAATATGCTTTTCAAGATAATAGTAACCAATGATACTTACCATTTATTGAGGGATTACCACACATAAGGAATTTTGGTGAGTACCTTTAACAAATTATCTCTTTAGCCTTTACAAAACACAATGAATTATGCATTATCTCCTTTCTTTAAGGACTTTGGTCCAGAAATCTCATCCTAAGTGAGAAGGTAAGCGGTAGTTAAGTCTTCTTCTTCCCACTTACAATCACTTGGAGGTTTCATACATTTTTTTTTTTGTTTCTGCTTGAATTTTAATGCCAACATATCTCTCTTATTCTCTTCTATTTCCAAAGATAAGCCTGATAAACTTTAGCTTCCAAGACACTTTAATTTCCAAAGGTCACAGCTTTTTAATTTCATGGCTCTGTCTAGCTTCTCCCAGCTTTTTCCCTTCAGGGCTGCAGCCATTGATGATCCTTCTTCTTAGAGCTAAGCGCCAGCCCCACACAACCCCTTAGTGTGTGCGACTCGTATAGGACTTGGTAAGAAATAACCATAGCCCCTGCTCTCTAAAACAGAGCCAACCTTCCTTGGCTTTCTGTAATTAATGGTGCAGACATAGCTGTCATTAAAGTAGAATTTAGACTTCCATTAGCATGGTTTATGACTTTCTTATAACTTCCTTATGGAAATATCACTCCTTTGGGCTGAGCAAGAGAATGGAGACTAGCAGAAGCTATATTCAAACACAACATGCGAATGTAATATCTAAACCACTGTTATTTACATGTTATGGTCACTCCTTTGCCCATCTTTAGTGGGAGAACTAGCATAGGTCACTCTCCTGTATGAGAGTGTAGGAAGACTCTCACCTCAATGAAGTCCCTTATTAGGGGGAAACTTAGAGAAGCAATACTACTGAATTGCATATCATGTATCAGATACTGTGCTAGGGATTTTATATATGTTATATTCTTTATTCCTTACAAAAAAACTTGAGAGATATTATGGTTGCTATTTTTTTATTTGTTTTTTGTTTGTTTGTTTGTTTCTGGCTGCATTGGGCCTTTGCTGCTGTGCACAGGCTTTCTCTAGCTGCGATGAGTGGGAGTTACTCTTCATTGCAGTGGGAGGGCTTCTCAATGAGGTGGCATCTCTTGTTGTGGAGCATGAGCTCTAGGTGCACGGGCTTCCATAGTTGCAGTATGTGGGCTCAGGAGCTGTGGCTTGTGGGCCCTAGAGCCAGTGGGCTTCAGTAGTTGAGGCTTGCGGGCTCAATATTTGTGGCTCATGAACTCTAGGGTGCATGGGCTTCAGTAGTTGTGGCTCATAACCTCAATAGTTGTGGCTTCCAAGATCAGTAGTTGTGACTCATGGACTCTGGAGCACAGCTCGGTAGTTGTGGTGCACGGGCTTAGTTGCTCCACAGCATGTGGGATCTTCCCGGACCAGAGATCGAACCCGTGTCCTCTGCATTGGCAGGCAGATTCTCAACCACTGCACCACCATAGTCCCTATGGTTGCTATTTTTAAAGTTTGAAAACTGAGTCCCAGTGATGTTAAGTAGTTTGTCCAAGATGACTTGGTTAACTAGGGAAAGAAACAGGATTCAGAATCAGGTATAGAAATCAATGAAGCTCTCCCCCTGCCCAGCACTTATCCTTCCCCACATATTGTGCTGATTTATAGAAGACACCAGGAGAGGGTGCAGTTGGTGACCTATGGTTCTCAAAATGTGGGAGACCAATCCATTAACTTCAGCAGTCCATTAATTCCAGGGGGTGGGACCCAAGAATATAATTTTATCAAGTCCTCCAGGTAGGCTAAAGTTTGAGAACAGCTGGCCTCTCTCTTTCTTTGAAGCTCGATGACTGTTAATGACTATTTTTTTCATAAATCAAGTGAGAAGTAGGAAAATTCCTCTGTCTTGAAGTTAGAACTAGGTGAGAAGACTCTAGCTGGTTGAGAAATTTGAACTAGGATGCTTTTATTTATTTATTTTTCAAATTTTATTTACCTATTTACTTATTTTTATTGAAGTATAATTGACCTACAACACTATGTTAGTTCCAGGTGCACAACATAGTGATCTGATATTTCTATACATAACAAAGTGATCACCACCATATCTAGTTACCATCTGTCACCATACAAAGCTGTTACAACATTATTTACTATGCTCTCCATGCTGTACATTTCATCCCTGTGACTCTATTTAGTAAGTGGAAATTTGTACCTCTTAATCTCCCTCATCTATTTCACTTATCCCACTACCTTCCCTCTCTGGAAAACACCTATTTGTTCTCTATATCTATGAATTTTTTTCTGTTCTGTTTTTTCAGCTTCCACATATAAGTGAAATTATATGGCATTTCTCTTTCTCTGTCTGACTTATTTCATTTAGCATAATATCCTCTAAGTCCATCCCTGTTGGCACAAATGGCAAGATTTCATTCTTTTTAATGGCTGAATAATATCCTATTTTATATATGTATATATCACGTCTTCTTTATCCATTCATCTATCTACTGACAGGTTGCTTCTGTATCTTGCCTATTGTAAACAATGTTGCAATAAACATAGGGGTTATTATGTCTTTTCTAATTAGTGCTTTCATTCTCTTCAGATAAATACTCAGGAGTGGAGTTGCTGGTTCATATGGTTGGTTTTATTTTTAATTTTTTAAGGAGCTTCTGTACTGTTTTCCATAGTGGCTATAACAACTTACATTCCCATCAGCAGTGCGTGAGGACTCCTTTTTCTCCACCTCTTCACCAACACTTGTTATTTATTATCTTTTTGATAATAGTCATTCTGACAGTTATGTGATGATATCTTATTGTGATTGTGTTGATTTGCATTTCCCTGATGACTAGTGATATTGAGCATCGTTTTTTGTCTGTCAGCCATCTGCATGTCTTCTTTGGAAAAATATCTGTTCAGGGCCTCTGCCCATTTTTAATAGGGTTGTTTGTTTTCTTGATGTTGAGTTGTATGGGTTCTTTCTATATTTTAGATATTAACCCCTTGTCAGATATATTGTTTGCAAATATCTTTTCTCATTTAGTAGGTGATCTTTTTGCTTTGTTGATAGTTTCCTTTACTGTACGGAAGCATTTTATTTTGGTGTAGCATCATTCGTTTATTTTTGCTTTTGTTCCCCTTGCTTGAGGAAACATATCCAAAAGAGTATTGCTAATACCAGTGTCAAAGAGTGTACGGCCTCTGTTTTCTTCTAGGAGTTTGATGAATTCAGGTCTTACATTTAAGTCTTTAACTGATTTTGAGATAATTTTTGTATGTAATGTGAGAAAGTGGTCCAAATTGATTCTTTTGCACATATATGTCCAGTTTTCTTAACAGCATCTATTTCCCCAGTGTATATTCTTGCCCATTTAGTCATAGATTAATTGGCCATATATGTGTGGGTTCATATCTGGGCTCTCTATTCTGTCCCATTGGTCTATGTGTCTATTTTTATATCAGTACCACAGTTTTGACTACTGTAGCTTTGTGGCATAGTTTGAAATCAGGAAGCAAATTACCTCCAGCTATGTTCTTCTTTCTAAATATATATTTTTTTGGCTATTTTGGATCATTGGTGTTTTCATACCAGTTTTAGAATTATTTGTTCTCCTTACCTTTTTTTTTTTTTTTTTTTTTTCATAGGGATTGCATCAAATCTGTAGATTGCTTTGGGGACTATGAACATTTTAACAATATTAATTATTCCAATCTATGAGCACTGTATATTTTTCTATTTATTTGTGTCTTCTTCAATTTCTTTCACAGTATCCTACAGCTTTCCAAGTGTAGATCTTTTACTGACTTGGAGTGATTTATTCATAGGCACTTTATTCCTTTTGATACAGTTGTAAATAGGAGTGTTGTCTTAATTTCTTTTTTTGATCATTCATTGTAAGGGTATAGAAATGCAACATATTTCTGTATATTAATTTTGTATCCTGAAACTTTACTGAATTTACTTATTAGTTCTAATTATTCTTTGTGGCATCTTTAGTATTTTCTACATAGTATCATGTCATCTGCAAAGTATTGCTAGTATTGGAAGAAGTAAAACTGTCCCTCTACTTCTACCTTTCCAATTTAGATTTCTTTCATTTTTCTTCTCGTCTGATTGCTCGGCTAGGATTTTTAATACTATGTTGAATAAAAGTGGCAAGAATGGATATCCTTTTCTTGTTCTGATCTTAGAAGAAATACTTTCAGCTTTTCACCACTGAGTATAATTTTAGTTGTGATCATTGTTATATATGTCCTTTTATTATGTTAAGGTGTATTCACTCTATACTCACTTTATTGAGAGACTTTTTTAATCATAAATGGATGATGAATTTTATTAAAAGCTTTTTCTGCATCTATTGAGATAATTTTATGGTTTTTACTCTTCAGTTTGTTAATATGGTATATCACATTGATTGTTTTGTGGATATTGGAAAATCCTTGCATCTGTGGCATAAATCTCACTTGATCATGGTGTATGATCCTTTTAATGTATTGTTGTATTCAGTTTGCTAGAATTTTGCTGAGAATTTTCCATCTATGTTCATCACTGATATTGGCTGTAATTTTCTTTTTTTTCTTCTTCTTCTTTTTTTTTGTGTGTGTGTGTGTGCATGATAGCTTTGTCTGGTTTTGGTATCAGGATGATGGTGGCCTCATAGAATGAGTTTGAAAGTGTTCCTCCCTCTGCAATTTTTTGGAATAGTTTGAGAAGGATAGGTGTTAATTCTTCTCTAAATGTTTGGTAGAATTCACCTGTGAAGCCATCTAATCCTGAACTTTTGTTTGTTGGGAGTTTCTAAATTACTGATTCAATTTTGTTACTGATAGTCTGTTCATATTTTTGATTTCTTCCTGGTTCAGTCTTAGGAGATTGTACATTTCTAAGAATTTGTCCATTTCTTCCAGGTTGTCCATTTTATTGGCATATACTTATTGTAGTAGTCCCTTATGATCTTTTTTGTTTCTGTGGTGTTGGTTGCTACTTCTCCTTTTTCATTTCTAATTTTATTGATTTGGGCCTTCTTATTTTTTCTTGTTGTGTCTGGCTAAAGATTTATCAATATTGTTTTTCTTTTCAAAGAACCAGTTTCAGTGGTCTTTCCTATTGTGGTTGGGTTGTTTTTTTTGTTTTTTTTTTAGTCTCTATTTCATTTATTTCTGTTTTGACCTTTATGATTTCTTTCCTTCTACTCACTTTGAGTTTTGTTTGTTCTTCTTTCTCTATTTACTTTCAGTGTAAGGTTAGGCTATTTATTTGAGATTTTTCTTTGTTTCCTGAGGTAGCTATAAATTTCCCTCTCAGAACTGCTTTTGCTGTGTCCCATAGATTTTTGATTGTTGTGTCTCCATTTTCATTTGTCTAGGATTTTTAAAATTTCCTCTTAGATCTCTTCTCTGACCCATTGGTTGTTTAGTAGCATATTGTTTAGCTTCCATGTGTTTGTGGTTTTTGCAATATTTTTTTCCTTGTGGTTGACTTCTAGTCTCATACCACTGTGGTTGAAAAAGATGCCTGATATGATTTTAATATTCTTAAATTTATTGAGACTTGTTTTGTGGCCTAGCATGTGATCTATCCTGGGAAATATGCTGTATGCAATGCTTTCAGATGGGATGTTCTATATGTATTTATGAAGTTCATCTGATCAAATGTGTTGAGACCAGTGTTTCTTTATTGATTTTCTATCTGGATGATCTGTCCATTGATGTCAGTGGGCTTTTAAAGTCCCCTAATATGGTTATGTTAGTGTCAATTTCTCCCTTTATGTTTGTTAATATTTGTTGTATGTATTTAGGTGCTCCTAGGCTGAATGCATATATATTTAAAATTGTTATACCTTCTTGTTGAGTTGATCTCTTGATTATTATGTAATGCCCCTCTTTGTATTTTGTGAAAGTCTGTTTTAATGTCTATTTTGTCTAATATAAGTATTGCTACCCTAGCTTGCTTTTAGTTTCCATTTACACAAAATAACTTTTTACATCTCTTCACTTTCAGTCTATGTGTGTCATTAGATCTGAAAATCTGAATTTCTTGTAGGCAGCATAGGCAGCATACATATGGGTCTTTAAAATTTTTTTTTTACTCTATTCAGCCACTCCATGTCTTTTCATTGGAGCATTTAGTATGTTTATATTTAAAGGAAATTGTGATAGGTGCATACTATTGCCATTTTATTAATTATTGGTTGTTTTTGGAGTTCTTTTCTTTTGTTTGCTTTTTTTCTCTATTCTATTGTGATTTGTTGCCTATATTTAGTATTATGTTTGGATTCCTTTCTCTTTTTTTGTGTGTATATAGATTTTTGGTTTGTGGTTACCATCATGTTTATTTTAAGTGGATAATCTCCCTTAAGTTCAAACACATTCCAGAAACACTGCATTTTCCCCCATCCCCCCCATACACACAACATTCAATATTTCTGACTTCATATTTTACATCTTTTTGTTTTCTGTATCCCTTAACTACCTATTTTGGATATAGAATTTTACTTTTTTCTTCTAACCTTCCTAACTTTATAAATGGTTGATCTGCTACTTTTACTGTATATTTGCTTTTACCATAAAGATTTTTTTCTTTCATAGTTTTCACATTTCTAGTTGTGATCTTTTCTTTTCCACTTAGAGAAATCCCTCTAATATTTTATTGTAAAGCTGATTTAGTGGTGCTGAACTCTTTTAGCTTTTGCTTATCTATAAAACTCTTTACCTTTCCTTCAAATCTGAATAATAGCTATGCTAGGTAGACTATTCTTTTTTTTTTTTGATTATATTATTATTTTATTTTATTTTTTTGGGGGGTACACCAGGTTCAATCAACTGTTTTTATACACATATCCCCATATTCCCTCCCTCCCTTGATGCCCCCCCCCCTCGATTCCGCCCCACCCTCCCTGCCCCAGTCCTCTAAGGCATCTTCCATCCTCGAGTTGGACTCCCTTTGTTATACAACAACTTCCCACTGACTATTTTACAGTTGGTAGTATATATATGTCTGTACTACTCTCCCGCTTCTTCTCAGTTTCCCCTTCACCCCCCGCCCCCTCCCATACCTCGAGTTCTCCAGTCCATTCTCTGTATCTGCTTCCCTGTTCTTGTCACTGAGTTCATCAGTACCATTTTTAGATTCCGTATATGTGAGTTAGCATACAATATTTGTCTTTCTCTTTCTGACTTACTTCACTCTGTATGACAGATTGTAGTTCTATCCACCTCATGACATATAGCTCCATCTCATCCCTTTTTAGAGCTGAGTAATATTCCATTGTATATATATGCCACATCTTCTGTATCCATTCATTTGTTGATGGGCATTTAGGTTGCTTCCATGTCCTGGCTATTGTAAAGAGTGCTGCAATAAACATTATGGTACAAGTTTCTTTTGGGATTATGGTTTTCTTTGGGTATATGCCCAGGAGTGGGATGACTGGATCATATGGTAGTTCTATTTGTAGTTTTTTAAGGAACCTCCAAATTGTTTTCCATAGTGGCTGTACCAACTTACAGTCCCACCAACAGTGCAGGAGAGTTCCCTTTTCTCCACACCCTCTCCAACATTTGTTGTTTCCAGACTTTGTGATGATGGCCATTCTGATTGGTGTGAGGTGATACCTCATTGTGGCTTTCACTTGCATTTCTCTGATGATGAGTGATGTTGAGCATCTTTTCATGTGTTTGTTGGCCATCTGTATGTCTTCTTTGGAGAAATGTCTATTTAGGTCTTCTGCCCATTTGTGGATTGGGTTATTTGCTTTTTTGGTATGAAGCTGCATGAGCTGCTTGTATATTTTGGAGGTTAATCCTTTGTCCGTTGTTTCATAGGCAATTATTTTTTCCCATTCTGAGGGTTGCCTTTTAGTCTTGTTTATGGTTTCTTTTGCTGTGCAAAAGCTTTTAAGTTTCATGAGGTCCCATTCGTTTATTCTTGATTTTATTTCCATGATTCTAGGAGGTGGGTCAAAAAGGATGTTGCTTTGATGTATGTCAAAGAGTGTTCTGCCTATGTTTTCCTCTAGGAGTTTGATAGTGTCTGGCCTTACGTGTAGGTCTTTAATCCATTTGGAGTTTATTTTTGTGTATGGTGTTAGGAAGTGTTCTAATTTCATTCTTTTACATGTTGCTGTCCAATGTTCCCAGCACCACTTATGGAAGAGGCTGTCTTTTTTCCATTGTATACTCGTGCCTCCTTTGTCAAAGATAAGGTGCCCATATGTGTTTGGGCTTACTTCTGAGTTCTCTATTCTGTTCCATTGGTCTTCCTTTCTATTTTTGTGCCAGTACCATACTGTCTTGATCACTATGGCCTTGTAGTATAGTTTGAAGTCAGGAAGCCTGATTCCACCAACTCCATTTTTCCTTCTCAAGATTGCTTTGGCTATTCGGGGTCTTTTGCGTTTCCATACAAATCGTAAGATTTCTTGCTCTAGTTCTGTGAAAAATGCCATTGGTAATCTGATCGGGATTGCATTAAATCTGTAAATTGCTTTGGGTAGTACAGTCATTTTCACGATGTTGATTCTTCCAATCCAGGAACATGGTATATCCCTCCATCTGTTTATGTCATCTTTGATTTCTTTCATCAATGTCTTAAAGTTTTCTGCATACAGATCTTTTGCCTCCTTAGGCAGGTTTATTCCTAGGTATTTTATTCTTTTGGTTGCAATGGTGAATGGGAGAGTTTCCTTAATTTCTCTTTCTGCTCTTCCGTTGTTCGTGTATAGGAATGCAAGAGATTTCTGTGCATTAATTTTGTATCCTGCTACTTTACTAAACTCATCAATGAGTGCTAGCAGATTTCTGGTAGAGTCTTTAGGGTTTTCTATATATAGTATCATGTCATCTGCAAAGAGTGATAATTTTACTTCTTCTTTTCCAATTTGGATTCCTTTAATTTCTTTTTCTTCTCTGATTGCTGTGGCTAACACTTCCAAAACTATGTTGAATAACAGTGGTGAGAGTGGACACCCTTGTCTTGTTCCTGTTCTTAGAGGGAATTCTTCCAGTTTTTCTCCATTGAGAACAATGTTGGCTTTTGGTTTGTCATATATGGCTTTTATGATGTTGAGGTAATTTCCTTCTATGCCCATTTTCTGGAGAGCTTTTATCATAAATGGATGTTGAACTTTGTCAAGAGCTTTTTCTGCATCTATTGAAATGATCATATGGTTTTTATCCTTCAATTTGTTGATATGATGTATCACGTTGATTGATTTGCGTATATTGAAGAAGCCTTGCATCCCAGGGATAAACCCCACTTGATCATGGTGTATGATTTTTTTAATGTGCTGTTGCAGTCTGTTAGCTAGTATTTTGTTGAGGATTTTTGCATCTATATTCATCAGTGATATTGGTCTGTAGTTTTCTTTTTTTGTGACATCTTTGCCTGGTTTTGGTATCAGGGTGATGGTAGCCTCATAGAATGAGTTTGGGAGTGCTCCGCCTTCTGCAATATTTTGGAAGAGTTTGAGAAGGATAGGTGTTAACTCTTCTTGAAATGTTTGATAGAATTCGCCTGTGAATCCATCTGGTCCTGGGCTTTTGTGTGTTGGGAGATTTTTAATCACTGCCTCAATTTCTGTACTTGTGATTGGTCTGTTCATGGTTTCTATTTCTTCCTGGTTCAGTCTTGGAAGATTGTATTTTTCTAAGAATGTATCCATTTCTTCCAGGTTATCCAATTGATTGGCATATAGTTGCTTGTAGTAGTCTCTCATGATGTTTTGTATTTCTGAGGTGTCCGTTGTGACTTCTCCTTTTTCATTTCTAATTCTGTTGATTTGCATCTTCTCCCTTTTTTTCTTGATGAGTCTGGCTAATGGTTTATCAATTTTGTTAATCTTCTCAAAGAACCAGCTTTTAGATTTATTTATTTTTCTTATGGTTTCTTTCCTTTCTTTTTCATTTATTTCTGCTCTGATCTTTACGATTTCTTTCCTTCTGCTCACTTTGGGGTTTCTTTGTTCTTCTTTCTCTAGTTGTTTGAGGTGTAAGGTTAGGTTGTTTATTCGATCATTTTCTTGTTTCTTAAGGTAGGACTGTATTGCTATAAACTTCCCTCTTAGAACTGCTTTTGCTGCGTCCCATAGGTTTTGGGTTGTTGTGTTTTCGTTGTCATTTGTTTCTAGATACTTTTTGATTTCCTCTTTGATTTCTGTAGTGATTCCTTGGTTGTTTAATAGTGAATTGTTTAGCCTCCATGTGTTTGTCTTTTTTGCAGTTTTTTTCCTGTAATTGATATCTATTCTCATGGCGTTGTGGTCTGAGAAGATGCTTGATATGATTTCAATTTTCTTGAATTTGCTGAGGTTTGATTTGTGACCCAAGATGTGATCTATCCTGGAAAATGTTCCGTGTGCACTTGAGAAGAAAGTGTAGTCTGTCGTTTTTGGATGGAATGTCCTATAAATATCAATGAAGTCGAGATGGTCTAATGTGTCATTTAAAGCTTGTGTGTCTTTATTGATTTTCTGTTTGGATGATCTGTCCATTGATGTAAGTGGGGTGTTCAAGTCTCCCACTATAATTGTGTTACTGTCGATGTCCCCTTTTATAGCTGTTAGCATTTGCCTTATGTATTGAGGTGCTCCTATATTGGGGGCATAGATATTTACCATTGTGATATGTTCTTCTTGGATGGATCCCTTGATCATTATGTAGTGCCCTTCCTTGTCTCTTTTAATAGTCTTTACTTTCAAGTCTAATTGGTCTGATATGAGTATTGCTACTCCAGCTTTCTTTTGACTTCCATTTGCATGGAATATCTTTTTCCATCCCTTTACTTTCAGTCTATATGTATCCCTTGGTCTGAAGTGGGTTTCTTGTAGGCAGCATATAGAAGGGTCTTGTTTTTGTATCCATTCAGCCAGTCTGTGTCTTTTGGTTGGAGCATTTAATCCATTTACATTTAAAGTGATTATTGACATGTGTGTTCCAATTACCATTTTCTTAATTGTTTTGGGTTTGTATTTGTAGGTGTTTTCCTTTTCTTGTGTTTCCTACTTAGAGAAGTTCCTTTAGCACTTGTTGTAAGGCTGGTTTGGTGGTGCTGAATTCTCTTAACTTTTGCTTGTCTGGAAAGCTTTTGATTTCTCCCTCAAATCTGAATGAGATTCTTGCTGGGTAAAGTATTCTTGGCTGTAGGTTTCTCTCTTTCAGGACTTTCAGTATATCCTGCCATTCCCTTCTGGCCTGCAGAGTTTCTGTAGAAAGGTCAGCTGTTATCCTGATGGGTTTTCCCTTATATGTTGTTTGTTGCTTTTCTCTTGCTGCTTTTAATATTTTTTCTTTGTGTTGAATTGTCGTTAGTTTGATTAATATGTGTCTTGGTGTATTTCTCCTTGGGTTTATTCTGTATGGGACTCTCTGTGCTTCTTGGACTTGGTGAATTATTTCCTTTCCCATGTTGGGGAAGTTTTCCACTAGAACCTCTTCAAATATTTTCACAGACCCTTTCTTGTTTTCTTCTTCTTCTGGGATGCCTATAATTCGAATGTTGGTACGTTTAAGGTTATCACTGAGGTCTCTGAGGCTGTCTTCTAGTCTTTTTATTTTTTTTTCTTTTTCCTGCTCTGTGGCGTTTATTTCTTCCATTCTATCTTCCAACTCACTTATTCGTTCTTCTGCCTCAGTCATTCTGCTGGTTAGAGCATCTAGAGTATTTTTAATTTCAGTTATTTTGTTATCCATTGCTGTTTGTTTTTCTGAGTTCTTATGAACTGTTTCTTGTACTTTCTCTAATTTGTTATCGAGATTTTGTATCATTTTTACTATCATTACTCTAAATTCTTTTTCAGGCATTTTTCCTATTTCCTCCTCATTTATTTGGTCTTGTGGGTTTTTTTTCCTGCTCCTTTGCCTGCATGGTGTTTCTTTGTTTCCTCATGGTTGTCCAAGCTTTTGGGGTTGCTTGTCCTGGTGATAGAGGTGTTTATAGAAGACTGTCCAAGCCTCAGACTAATGTCCAAGTATTGGAGTAGACGAATATTCAGTCTAGGAAACACATACATGTATAAGACACACAATTATTGAATCTGTTAGGACATAAGGCTCTAGAAAGACCTGACAGAACCCCAGTGTGCTATCAGATATTCAGAGAGAAACCCAGCAGAAATTGGCAACTGAAACAGAACAAATCAGAGACAAAAGCAAAAGCAAACAAACAACAAATAACACCCTACACATACAAACATCAATCCAGGGAGATTTTGTAAGCTAGGATCAAATATAGAAATGAGCTGGAGTACCACCAGAGAGAATGGAGATTCTCAGAATGTAATTAGACAACTGTACTAAGAACTAAGATATAGACAAAAGCCTAATATTAATACCAAGGCAGTGCATCATCTGGAGAATAGAGCAAGGAGTCTGAGCAGACCGATAGTGTTGCTTATAAGTATGTTAAGATAAAATACACTTAAAATGGCTGGAAGAAAGGGGAACAGAAGAGCGTAATGTGGTTGGAAATATGCAAAGAAAAAGAAAGGAATAGAAGTGTATAAAAGAAAGGGATGAAAGGAAAGTATGAAAGATATTTTGTCCGTACTACCAAAAGCTTAGCTAGATATAGAAGTATTTTAAAAGGCAAAAAAAAAAAAAAAAAAAAAGAGTAAAAAATATCCTTATAAAATTATGTTGTAAAACTTGTAGATCCCTTAGGGCTAAGATCGTATTTAATAAATCAAAAAAAAAAAAAAAAAGAGAAAGGAAAAAAAAAAAAAAAATCCAGAACTGATCCCCGAATGGACCAGTTCAATAGGTATTGATACTACTATTTCTGTTTCCTTAGCGTCTCAGCTGTAAGTGTCCTTTTCCTTGCCTTGGGTTTTTTCTTTTTTTTTTGCGTTATTCTGTGACCAGCAGAGGTTCCTTTATTGTTCGTCTGTAAGCCTCGGTGTGTGGGGAGGGAGAGGGTGCAACAGTGGCTCCTTCTCCTGGGAGGGAGTGAGCAGTGGCGCACTGTTGCTTCAGTCAGGCTTGGAGGTGCCTGTTGCAGAGAGCGCTGGTGGCTCAGGCGTACACAGAAAGTCTTAGAGTTGGGCCTCTCTCGGGGTTTTTTCTTTTTGATGCTGGTTTTTTTTTTTTTTTTTTTTTCTCTCGGCAGCCTCCCTGCTGCTGGCGTTGCAAGGAGTTTTAATCTAGCCCCGCCCGAGCGCCTGAGGGTGCTTGTTATCCCTGAGCCCCTTATGTGGCCCCGCAGGGCGTCTCTCCGCTGCCTGTTGCAGAGGCGCAGAAAGAGAGAGAGAGGCTATGCGCGCGGCTCCTGCCCCCCGCCCGGGAGCCTGCAGCCTGCAGCCGCCATCATGGCCGGGCAGCTCTCAGGGATCGGCACTCCTCTCCGCGGACCTCCTCCCTCCTGTCCTCTCGGTCCGTCACCCTACCGGCAACAATGTTTCTCCCCCTGAACCAGCTCTTCGGTTCCCACGCTCCCGCTCCTGGACCCTCCGTTCAGCCGCGGATCGATGTCTTGGTCCGGGAACGCTGAGCTGCGCTGCGGACCCTCCGTATGTTTCTCACTCCCTCCAGTCTGCCACAGCTCCGCCGCTTCACCCTCTTTGAGCCCTCGTAGATGCCTCCCTACCGGCTATGTCAGGTTCTCCGCAGCCCTTTCCGGTGTCCGAGGCCGTCTGCTGGTGTTCAGCTGGTTCTCTGTGGGAATGACTGCGTCCTTCCGTGCATTCCCAATGCATCTGTGGAGAGGGATGCACTCCACGTCTCTCTACTTCGCCGCCATCTTTTTCCAATTCAGTCAGACTATTCTTGATTGTAAGTTTGTTTGTTTGTTTGTTTTCTCATCAATTTAAATATATCATACAGTACTCCCTTTGGCCTGCAAATTTTCTGCTGTAAAGTCAGCTGATAGGCTTATAAGTGTTCCCTTGTACATAGCTAGTTGCTTTTCCATTGCTGCTTTTAGGATTCTCTTTATTTTTAAATTTTACCATTTTAATTACAATGTGTCTTGGTGTGAATATCTTTGGGTTCATCTTGTTTAGGATTCTCTGTGTTTTCTGGACCTGGATGTCTGTTTGCTTTCACAGGTTAAGGAAGTTTTCAGCTCTTACTTTTTCAAACAAGTTATCAGCCCCTTTCTCACTTTCACCTCTTTCTGCAATGCATATAATGCAAATGTCAGCATCCTCAATGCTGTCTTAGAGGTATTTTAAACTACTCTCATTTTTTTAAATTTCTTTGTTCTGTTCAGCTTGAGTAGTGTTCATTACTCTGCCTTCCAGTTTACTTATCTGGTATGCTGTATTACATAATCTGTTGATTTCTTCTAGTGTATTTTTAAAATTTCAGTTGTTGTATTTTTTAGCCGTTTGGTTCTTTTCATATTTTCTAACTTTTTGTTAAACTTCTCAATGTCTTCATGCATTCATCTCCTGAGTTTTTTTGACTAGCATTATGATCATTACCTTGAACTCTTTATCAAGTAGATTGCTAATCTCCATTTTGCTCAGTTCTTCTTCTGGGATTTTATCTTGTTCTTTTCATATGAAACATATTCCTCTGTCCCCACATTTTGCCTAATTCCTTGTGTTTATTTTTACATATTAGGTAGCTTGGTTATGTTCCTAATCTGGAGATGTGATCTTATGCAAGAGATATCCTATGGGGCCTAGCAGCACACTCCTCTTTGGTCACCAGAGCTATATTCTGGGTGTCCCCTATATCAGCTACACGGATCCTTGTATTGTGGTGCAGCCCATTACAATGGGTGAGCAGATAGATGGTGCTGGCCCCCAGCCTGGTTGGCTACTAGGCTCTGCCTTATGCAGAGACTGCCAGACCACTGTTGGACAAGGCTGTGTCTAGCACAGCTAGTTGCAAGCCCAGGGAGTCCTGGGGCTGGTGCTATCACCTTGGTGAGCTATTATTCTTGACATTTATTCTGAAAAAGGAAAGAGATTGAAGTAGATGGTAACTGTGGGGTGAAGAATGGTGGCTCACATGTCACCAGTCAGGAAATTCAGAGATGAGGGATCTAAGGTTAGAGAATTAGGACTCTTAGACTCAAAAGAGCTATTATGATTCATTGTCTCATGGTTTTCCCTTAAACTTTAAACAATTATATTTTAAATGCCAGCCTCATCTTTCCACTAAAGAGATACAAGGAAAAAATATTTGCCTATCCTTGGGCTGGGTGTTGATGGTAAGATTAAGATCCCTGAGTGTGTGGCCAGAGGATGGTTGGATGAATCAGAAGGAAAACGCTTTAGGATCCTGCTTCTTTTCATATGGAGCTTCTTCTCACTAGTTTTTCTCTCTTCAAATTGTTTGTATGATGAATGTGTGTGTGTATTTTGCATGGTGAGCTTGCGGAAGTGTTTGTGCTTTATTTTCGTAATAGAGTCTATTCTTTAGAAGCTAATCTGGAGCTGGAGAATGAAGACCATTGACAGAACAAGGATGAAGACCCGGGCAAGGCAACGCTAAAGAATTTGGGAACCTGGCTTACTGTAAGCCCATTTATGTGGGCAGCACCACCTCATATTTAACACTCTAACATATGATTAAAATCACATCAACTACAGCCTTGAATTCATACATAAACACACACATACACACACACACACACACACACACCCTTCCCTCCCTTTTCCTGTAAAAATTTCACAGAAAGACACATAGATTTAGGGAAATGTGCAATATCTCAGGCAGCCTATCCCTGAGCTGTCCTCTGGAGAAGATTTCACTGGATGATTTTTTTTTTAAGATACAGTTGAGATCCTATCAAGCATTCCTTGGAAATCTTTAATGGTTCCACTACCTGCAGAAAAAAAAAAGTTTTAAATATTCAATATGACACACACTTCACACCCTGAATAACCTGCTTCTTGATCTTACCCTGTGCTGAAATCACATAGGAGAACTGCCTGTACCTTTCTCAGGAACCCTGGGCTTTTCCCCATGCTATTCTTTCAAGCTGGATGTTCTGCTTGTCTTTCCTCTTCTTTCACTGAAGTGCTTTTCATTTGTCAGTGCTTGTCTCAAACGCCACTCCTATGGCATGTTTTCTTTTCTGATCTCTCCCAGGTAGAGTGAATGGCTATACCATTCCATTCCAACTAGTTTTATTTGAGTCCAGTTTCACCCCTTACTAGCTTTTAGATGGGCATATCATTAAACTTGTCTGATACTCAAGTTTTCTCATTTGCATTATTCCTACCTTAGAATATTGTGGAGATTGAGATAATACATGTGACACATGTAACAGTGTAGTTAAACTTTCCTTTTTCCCCCTTCACTCTAGCCATTAGTTTCATAATAAACTCTTGGTGTGGCTATCATCTCTTCATTTGAGAGTTCCTGAATGGCAGAGATCATCTTATTCAACATTATTTCCCCAGAATGCTTTGCACAGTACCTGGCATTTAGACTGGTATTCAAGAGATGCTTGCTGAATTTGTATTGATGTGAGCTCCAGATCTAACTTAACACCAATAAATGGTGACTTTCTTTGCTCACTTGCTGAGTTACTAGATTGCCTCAACAGAGCTTCCCCAGCAATGGTGGAGTAGAGTTAGGGGATCACTTTGTGGTTAATTGTATTGTTGTTCACACTTTCTGCTCTCTCTCCATGAGTGTATATTACACATCTCCATCTTTACTATGGCCCCCTGTTTTATGGACAGACTTAGCCTATGACTTGTTTTGGATAGCGGATCAGGGGTGAATATGAAATACGCATTCCTGAGCAGAAATGTTAAATACACTTAGGTCATTGGTCCTGGGTCTTCCACCATGACAGCAGTGTGTCTCGACAGTGGTCACTCCTTCAGCCTGGCTTCTGAATGAAAAGATAGGTGAAGCTGAGCCCAGCCAACTCATAGTCACTCCCGGCCCTCATGGAACATGAAAATGAAAGAAAGTTTGCTGTTACCAGCCCCTTCAAAGCTGGGATTGTTGCTGCAGCAAATGCTAACTAGTTCACACCCACAAATTCCCATCTGCAGGGTTGGCTTTTGTCCCAAGCATCCAGACTTGCAAGGCCCTTGCTGCTGAATTTCCTTCTCTCTGAGGTTTACTTTTATAAAGCTCTACACCTAAATGGCAGCATGTACTGTAACTAAATGTGACCATAAAGAGGAAAAAGTTATAATGTTGTTTCAGAAAATTGTTGTTCTCATTACCTACCTTATTGCCATATGTCCTAATCTAAAGCACTACGATATGGGAAATTATGGTGACAAAAAGATGAAGTGATGTTCTGGCTAACGATACCCCCAAATATTTATTCTCGTTCCCTCCCCAGCGGTACCCACATGCATAATTGATGCCAGCTTCCTCAATTAGAAGTCCAGGGCATAAAGAAAATGAGGATGAGGCTGTTTGCATTTCTGAAGTCTGACAAGGAAAGATTAAAATCTTTTATGAGTTCTCCCCCATCATCTGTGGAATGTGGCACTCCCATATTTCATTTCTCAGGAAAAAATATTGTTTGCATTATTTGGAGAAAATCATTACGAATGCAACTAGTCAGCAGCCGTGGTGGGTCCTGTTACATTACCATTTCTGAGTTATGTTTTGTAGTTGGCTTTCTCTACATACTCTTTCATTTTTTTAGAGATTGTGCATAAGGAAAGGGATAAAATGCAGCTGCTCTAGCACTCTGTGTGCACCAGACACAGTAACATGGAGATGTATGTCTTGCAAAGTGGAGATAACTGGGAAATGTGTACTGGGGCCTCCTGGAGTGAAAGCACAGCCATCAACACCTTCACTAAATTGAAGCCAAAACCCCTTACCCTCTTTTCCCATGGACTCCCCCCTCACTCCTAATCTGGGAAAATTCTCGGGACAAAGAAATTAACCCAAACTGGCCTTTCACATGTTTTGGCCCTTTTGGTGACATCTGTGCCATGGCGCTGGGTAACAATGATTAGGTCCATTATCAAAGAGAAAGCATTGTGCCATTTTATGGCAAGCAAGTATGGGCACTGGAGTCTCACAGAACTGGCTTCAAATCCCCGTTCTTCCACTAATGGCTGAGTAACCTGGAGAAAACTATGTAATCTTTCTGAACCTCAGTTACTGTATGTGTATAATGAAGCAATAATTGAAAAAAAAATTACTTGTAAAGGTTAATGAGTGTATGTAACTTAGGGCATAATAAACGTTCAGTAAATGTTATTTACTGAATTATCAATACTTTATAATATTACTTTGTAATAAAGGTGTTCTTGCTTTGTTGTTGCTGTTGTTGTTGTTGTTAAACAAAAAGAAAAACACTCTATAATCCCAGAGCATGTTGTTTTAACTTCAATCTTGGCACAGATTACATGGTAATATAATTATGAGCCTACTTGCCTCTTCTTTTATGGTGATTTCCCAGAATGCAGAAACAGTGTTATTATGTACTACTGTAGTTCCAGGGCCCAATGTCTGGAACACAGTGGTCACTCAATAAATAATTGGTGAATGAATGAATGAATGGGTGGATTTTCTCAATGTACATTCCTAGGTAGAGTTGGAGGTGAAGTAGGCTTGATGGCAAATTTTCTGCTGTTTTCACCACAGTTCCCTGTTCCTGCCTTTCATTGCTCGAAGCTCGTATGTGGAAGAAGGAGGCAGGCAGCAGGTCCAAAAGACATTGGATCTATTTCCCTGTTTCAAGTGGTTAGCCATGCTATCCTCAAAGATCACCATGAAATCAAGTAAGTTACAAATGCATTGTAATTGTGAGGGGTTAATTCTTGCTTCACCAGTTCTTGAGAACACATGAGGTGACCTGATAGAAGTTCTTCAGCTTCCTCGTTTTAAATCTAAGTCTTCTTAGTCCAAGTGGGATTCAGAGATGTTATGTTTTGCCCAAGATCATGTATAAGCTGTGATTCAAACTTGAAAGGCCCATCTCTAAATTCTGCACTCTTTCTATCACACTGTGTAGCATGTCGTAAGGCTATTATGTAGTGATCACTCTGTAATAGGTAGGTAGGTATTCAAGAAGAATTTGGGACTCATAGCCTATTAGATTTGGAAAATAACTCATAGTTCATCACATCCAACCCCCTCATTTTGCAAATTGGGAAACAGATGCCCAGGGAGGGGAAGAAAGTTGTCCAAGGTCTCAAAGCTATGACTCTCAGTATAAGGCATCTTCCACTATGTGAGCTCATTTCCTGACCTGGTATCCTGAGCATCTTCTTCCTCACATTCAAGATGGCCTTTTATTCTGTTCCTTATCGAAATCAATAACCTCCAGCATCTCTGGAGAAGACAGACAGGCTACGCTTCTTTACCAACTGACAATCCTTAACATTTAAATAATAGTCTATAAAGTTTGTATGCCTGGATTCAGCCAAATCGGCATTACACTTAGACACAGGCAAAGGGCACATATTTATCACTTCCTCATTATATTTTACAAATAAGAACAAGGGGAACTTGATATAATTTCTCCTTGTGTTTGAAAACAGACCTGCATACACCTTAGACTTCACTCTCAGCTGTCTGCATGGGATCCCCACTCTCCCTTCTTACCAGGAGCTCAACTCCTTTCCTGGGCTCAAGTTTCAGCTCCTAGCTCAGTGTCTGGCTGTCCATAACAAAATCCCAACAGATACTGATGCCAACCAATGGATGGATGGAGGATCCCTGTGTTCCACTTGTACATCTTGGAAGCCCAGTATCAGGTTTTACCTTTAACTCTTCAATGTCACCAAAGGCAATGAAGGCATTGCAGTCAGGGTCTTGCTGCTAATTTGGGTGTTAGTACTAGACACTGAAGAGCTTCCAGGTCATCTCTTCTTGGACCAACGTAGAGCCTGATGGACTGATGGGTGCAAACTCACTTTATGGCAGATAAGGTCAGCATTTGAAACTGCTGAAGGAAGAAGCCCTAATGGGATGAAGAAGCCATCTATTTGCAGGCCTATGATAGATGTTTTACATATTCTAAGTATACGAGTTTCTGTAGTTCTAACTCAGAGAAAGAGTAACTCAGAGTTTCTGCAGTGTCTTCTGGCCAGACCCAAGTACCCTGGATATAATTTATATACACACACTGGGCTGCCTGTGCCAAGCATTGGCATGTCTAGTTTATGTGCTCCAGTTGTGAGGACCTCAATACATTTTTAATTAAAAAACAATTGATAGCGCTGAAACTATAAATCCCTTTTTGCTGAAGGGAAAACTTATTGAGAGTTTCAGTGTTGTAGATGGGATGTAGAAAATATTCTTGGCTGATGAACAATTATCTTTTTATTCTTTTATCTCTACATAACTGTTCCTAGACTTTATGACTGTTTTCTTTAAAGGTGATATTGGTAACTTACTGCCAAGTTTGGCCCTGTGTGGTTTGGCATCAAACAGCTTCAACTGGGTAGTTTTCTTACTAGATTGGATAGCTGCTTAGAATATGATGGAAAGGAAGGAACACTCCTGTGGGAATCTGAAGACAGGGACCCTATGATAAATTGAGTCACTGAAGTCATTCATGCCTTCTCTTTATTAGAATTACATACCCACATCTTTGGCCATGTGACTTTGAAGGAATGTCCACTAGAATGGATGGGATATATTTCTCTATCCATTGATTTTGGTGCTTAGCCCATGTGACCTGATTTAGCTGATGGAATGGGGGTGGAAGCTAAAGTGTTTCAGTTCTGGGCTGAGGTATCAAGAAGCATAACCTTTTTCTGCTTGCCCTCCTGCACACCTGTGCTCTACTGTGAGAAGAACATCCGTCCAGCAGTTGCTGATACAAGCATGAGAGACATGCAGAGCAGACCTGGACCCAACCAGAAGCTTGGAGTCAAGCCCAGCAGAGCCCAGCCTGGATCAGCCTGGCCACAACTGACCTGAGGGCCTGTAAGCAAAAAGAAATACATTCTTGTTATTTTAAGCAACTGAGTTTTGGAGTGGATAGTTGCACAGCAGAAACTGACTAATAGACCTTATCCCAACCCTATCAATAGCCAGCTAATCCCAACTAAGTCACTTCTGCCCTAGGCCTTAGTTTTCTCCTGTGTAAAATGTGAAGGGTAAGCCAGATGACCTCTAAACTCTCTTAAAGTTTTCTTCAAATTCTAGGACTTAGTGTCTACAATGGATGACATTAATTCCTAGGAAAGCCTTGCATAAGTGGATGCTATTATTTACTAAGGAGAACAGAACCAGAGAATGAGTTTTTGTTTATTGTTGTTGTTTGTTCTCACTCTAAGAGCAGGTTAAATTAAATGTGAAAATACAAACGCTACAATTTATAACATGATAATGTATATTTCATTAACACAATCTGAATGAATGTATATACTATGTTGGTTGTTAATTTTTCCTTGGTGAATTGCTCTACTTAGAAATATTGCTTTCTAGAACTAGAAATGCATAAACAGTATATAAAATGTCTGTGTTTAAAAGAACGTAAGTTTGTTCAATATAAAAATCATTCCCGCTTATGAAGACAATAGCAATTCCCATTTTGAGCTCCTATTAGGAGTTAGGAAATGTTCTAAACAATTACATGTGTTATGTTATTTAATTCCCAAATAGTTTTTTAAAGACAGTATTATTTTCATAGATGAGTAACTGATGCTCCCAAAGTTTAAATGTCTAGCCTCAAATTACCATGTTGTAAAAATTAGAGGCAGAGATCTGAACTGAGATCTGTCTGACTCCAGACCTGAAGCCTGAGTTTAGTGTTGCTACCTGCCTCAGAACCCTCAGCCCACTGTTGGCTGTAAGAGAGTGACCTCTGCCAGGTTAATAGCCAACCACGTAGTGACTAACTTCTGTCTATACATTACCTTCGAGACTTCTGAACATCTCTTCAAATATATGTAATGGGTAAAAATTTCATGTCACAAACTCAAGTGTGAAGAAAAAGAAGCTTTCTTTCTTTGAGCTGATCTTCATTTGTATATCAAGTCCCATTTCTACCTGATTAATTTAAAACACACACACACACACAATCTGGGTATTTTCATATGATCTCACAAAATTAGGATGAAACTTTTTGGGTATAAACTCAGCCACATGAAGAGTTAATTCCCCTAGCTCCTTTTCTACTCAGATGCCATCTAATATTTGGAAGAAAAGCAGGGCTTATGGGCATCCAAAGGGTGAAGAGGTAAGCATGAGGGAGAGATATTGGATTTACCACTCACTGCCCTCCACTATCTGCTGGTACATGATGCCACCTGGCCTTTAGTCATTAGCTTTGCTATCCAGTGCATCTGCTGCTATTGTCCATGGTCCTGCAGTGACCTCTCATTATCAGAACTCACTGGCACCTCTCTGTCCTAATCCTGACTATCAGGCCACCATGTATCCTTCAAGCGCCTCCACGCCTTTCCTGAGAGCTCAGAAAATTCTACAGTTTTCATTTGCTACATCTAATGAAACTTGGAAGCCTTTTTCAGATCCAACTTTTATAGACACACCACATCCCCTTTCTGCTTTAGGACTGTGACTCCGAACTGGCATGGGGTAATTCTCCCCCAATTCCTTGGACTTCACTAGCATGATGAAGCCTCACTCTTCTCTAGTCAGAGACCCCCTGGTCTTGCAGGGCATGGCCCAGTAAGGAGCTGGCTGCACACTGGACCTCTTGTCAACTATCTAATATCCCATCACATCATCCCTGATCCTTGCCTACATCCTCCCTGCCCCTGCCAAACAACTTTCGTCTTTATCTTGTCTCCATGATTGAATAAAATGATTCTTCTCCTATTTTTTTTCCACACACTTTATGTCCTGATTCCTTCAGGGCTTTACCTCTGATACTCAAAAGGGCCTACATCTTGCAAAGCAGCAGCTATAATTTAGAAAATCCATTTAGAAACTCAAAAAGCCCAAAACTTACTGCTATTTTTTCTCTTTGTATTACCGCTCTAATAATCTTAATCTTCCCTGGGGCAATGGATACCACTGATTTAACAGAGGGAGAATCCCAGAGAGCTTTGTGGAGGTAAGGGGTGCATAGGAGGTGGGGAGGCTCTTAAGTAATATATCAAAATAGTCATAGGCTATACAGGGATGCAGATGATAGTGAAAGCCATAAACACTCAATTTCTGAGGTGTCTCATTCATTCATTCAATACATATTTGTTAAATGCTTACTACATGCTGTCCTAAGAACTGCACAAACAGCAATAAACAAAGCAGACAAGGCCACTGTTTTCATAAAGCTTGTGCACCCTAGTGGAGAGAGACAATGGACAAGCAAACAGATGTATAAGGTAATTATATACACTGATAATTACTGTAAGAAAAGAACACATTTTTGATATGCAGGGAGCAGGGCAAGAGGTGGGGAAGCTGCTTTGGATTGGTTGGGTAGAGAGGGTATCTCTTAGTGTTAATATTTGAGTTGAAACCTGAAAGATAACAAGGAGCCATCAATGCAAAGATCTGGTGCCAAATACTCCAGGGAGAAAACACAGCAAGCGAATAAGCCTGTAGCTGGGGAAGAGCTTGGTCTAGGAAGAAAATCAGAAATGTTTCTGGAGCATCTTGAGTGAGAAGAGAGGTGGTAATGGATAGGAGAAGGAGTCAGGGGCCTGATTACAGTCTTGCTGGCCACAGCATAGAGTTTGAATCTTATTCTAAGAATAAGAAAGGTAGTCATTTTAAGATTATAAGCAAAGAACAACACAGTCTGATTCACTTTTTCAAAATGCTATTTCAGCTGGATAGAGAATAAATTATAGAAAGACAGGAGTGGAAGCAGAGTGACTGAACTAAGGTTTATTCACAGCAAAGGCCACCTACATGATTTGCTCTCCAGGCTGGCAATGTTCCACATTTCGTCAGATACAAGGGAAGTCGAAAGCTCCTCCTCAAATAACCTTCCAATGAATGGTCACTAGGGTGTAGATAACAGAACTTCTGTTTTCCTACTCCTCCTTTCTTTCCAACTGGAGCCCTTGGAAGGGAACCCAGTGAATGTGTGCTCTGCAGACACTGGTTAGAGGCCACTATAAATTTAATTATTTTATCGTATGTAAACTGGAGCTTTCCAAGGTTGGTGGGGAATGGTGAGCGGGGGTGGGGAACTCTCCGCCCCTTGCTTCAGTGTTCCCCCTACAGCATTTATTCTAGTGCTAGGCATATACCAGGGAATCAAAAAACATTTGTTGATTGAGGGATTGATTGATTCTGAGGGACTTGAGTACATTTGTAAATATCCTTTGAGAATCTTGCATCCCCTTGGAATAAAACACCTCATGTTTTATTCAGCTCTATCCCAATATGCAAATGTGCAGGTGCCCTGATGGCATATAGATAGCATCATTACACACACACACTCTCACTTGCACACCAAAGAAATGACTGCTCACATAGAAGACACAATGAGAGGAAGACTGTGTTTGAGAAGTCGATTGGGGTTTAATGTAAGAATGATTGGTTATATTCCTCAGATTCTGGTGGCCTGCTTCTACAGGGCAGACGTCCCTGCGGACTTCATGAAACAAAATATTTGTTAGACAGCCTGATTCAGAACAATAAAGACTAGACAGGGAGCCAGGCTGTTTTTGAGTTCTAGTTCTACAATTCCTAGCTATGTGCCCTTGAGCAAGCCACTTAAGCCAAACAAGCTTCAGTTCCTGATCTGTAAAAATGAAACAAAAGTAATTGCCTTAAGTAACCTCTATGATGAGAATAAAGTATCAAGATCATGCCACAGGAAATGACTGGCAAACTGTAAAGTGGAATGTGAGAGTGAGTTTCAAGCAGGCTTCACTACAGCCTCAGTCAGATTCTAGGAGCCCAGCCCTGCAGAGCTGGAAAAAAATATGTCAGTGTTTTTGAAACTGTGGAATCAGATCACGGGGTCCATTTCAAATTGCTATAAGAAGCATATAATTAACTTTCAGTATTTTACATTCCTTGACTCTTCAGCAACAGCTGTTTCCATAGTTCTTCTGAGGTATTTGTGTTTTCCTCATATTTTATGCTTCTTCTTTTTCAATAATTGGATGTCTCCATCTCTATCATCTAAGAATATGTTGATGCTTTTCGATACTATTTATGAAGATGTAAGAAGTCACTTTTGTTCGTTATTCACATTTTTCTATATTTTGTGTCAATTATTTGATCTTTATTTATTCCCTTGTTTTAAAATATCAAGAACATATATAGGTGCCGCAAATATCAATATATAACAAATCTTTAAAGGGTTGTCTTCTTTTTATTTTGAAAATTAAAAAAGTTAAGCAAAAAACAAAAAGAATATCTACTACCTACTATCACTGCAATATTATAAAAGTGAGACCCTTTGAAGTAAATTTAACATTGAATATATTTGGCTTTATTGAAAATTCCTATTTTTTGATATTTAACTTTGTTTCAATTAATATTTTGAATTTTATATTTATAAAACAGTACATTTAAAATGGTTTAACATTTAAAAGATAAAAAAGAGGGTATAGTCAAAATTCTCACCATTTTATTCCCTCAGCTACTTAGTTCCCATTCCCATAAGCAATTATTATCAGTTTCTTGTAAATACTTCTGGAGATTTTATGTATACACACATGTTTGTGTGTGTGTGTGTGTGTGTGTTAGCCTCGTTACACAAATGGCAGTAAAAGGTATACACTATCCTCCATCACTTCACTATCCTCATTTAACCAATTTTAGAGATCTCTCCATATCAGCCCATAAGGAGTTTGTTGTTCATGTTTATGGCTATGTGGTATTCCATTGTATGGATGTCCCATAATTTATTTAACCAGTTTCCTACTGATAGATTTGTGAGATGTTACCACTCATTCACTATTTAAAATAACCATCAGGGACTTCCTAGGTGGCACAGTGGTTAAGAATCTGCCTGCCAACACAGGGGACATGGATTTGATCCCTGCTCCAGGAAGATCCCACATGCCGCAGAGTAACTAAGCCCATGCACCACAGCTATTGAGCCCACTCACCACAACTACTGAAGCCCACACATCTAGAGCCTGTGCTCCGCAACAAGAAAAGCCACCACAATGAGGAGCCCGCGCACCACAATGAAGAGTAGCCCCTGCTTGCTGCAACTAGAGAAAGCCTGTGTGCAGCAATGAAGATCCAATGCAGCCAATAAATAAATTAATTAATTAAAAAAATAAAACAACAATCAATGAATAATCATGTGTGGTCACTATTTTATTCATGTGCAAGTATATATTTAGATTAAATTTCCAGGAGTGAAATTCTTTAGCACAAAAGCATGCTCAGTACTTCTCAAATGCTCTTCATAGATCTAGCTCCAACTTATATTCTGCCCAAAAGCATGAGGATCTGTTTCTGCACATTCTTTTCAGGACAGTAAGGTATAAAACTTTGGTATATTTGACAATATCATCAGCAAAAAATGATGTCTTTTCATAGTTTTATCTCCATTTCTCTTAACATGAATGAAGTTGAGTACCTCTTCACCTGCCTAATAGCCAATTGTATTTCCTTTCTCATGAACTGCACATTCATGTCTTTCATCCATTTTTTTTCTTTTGAAATGTTGATCTCTTTGTTACAGATTCACATTAATTCTTCATATATTAGGGATACTGACCTTCTGTCTAAGATAAGATTTGAAAGCATTCTTTCAAAGTTTATCATAAAACTTTTGATTGCGTGTCATTCTTTTGTCATAAATAAACTTTTTTCTAATTTGCTGTAATTTAAAATATCAATCTTTCCTTTTAGCTCCTGAGATTTGTGATATTGTTAGGCCTTTCACACTCTGAGATTATAAAATAACTTTTTCCTTGGTTTATTCTAGTACCTCCTTGGTTTTATTTTTTGTCCTTAGGTGTCTGATCTATTTTCAGTTTTTCCTGGTATAAGACTTAGAGTATGAATACAACTTAATTCTTTTTCCAGATAGGGACCCAGCTTTCCAGAAAAATGTATTGAATAATCCATCTTTTCCCACTGATTTGAAATGGAAATTTATCACACACTAAAGTTATATAAATCTTTAGGCCTACTTCTAGATTTCCAATATTGTCCTTTGGCTGCCTGTTTATACATGTACCAGGGCTAAACATTTAATTGTTGTAGACTGGCAATATATTTTAATATCTGGTAATGCTAGTCTTTCTCTTTCCTTTTTATTTTATCCCATTTTCTTCCTTTCTTCATTTACTTTTCCATTGGAACTCAGAATCAGCTTGTCAGCTTCCAAACATGAATCTTTTAACATTTTAAAAAATGAGATTATGTTAAATATATAAATTGGGCTGAGGAATAGTTGTTAGTCCTAAGTTGTTGGGGCCTTTTATCCAAACACATTGGCATGCCTATCACTTTGTGTAAGTTGCCACATACCCTCAGCAGGAAATCTTACACACATTCACAGGTACACAAATGTACACGTATTTCTTATTAACTTTATTACTAAGTATTTTGCATTTTTTAAATCAACTGTAAATGAGTCTATTGGAGCTTTAACTAGTTGTTTTTGCATAAGGAAACTACTGATTTTGTTCCTGTTCATCTCACTGAATTCTCTTATTTGTAAGCTTTCCGGTGACATCATGTTTTACATCATTTTTAATGATGATAATTTTACAAATTCCTTTCTAAGTCATATACCTCTTTTAAGCTTTTGCTGATACTTCCAGATGATGTTGAAAAGCAGTAGTGATGCAGACATTCTTGTCCTATTCCTGACTCTAATACTTTTTGTTAATGTTTCTAATGTTTCCTTAGTAAGCACGATGCTGGCTTTGCAACTGAGATATATTTCATTGCTTTAAAGAAATTCTACCTATTTCTCTTTTATGAACTCTTTCTTTCACTTTCCTTGCTTTTTGAAAAGTAAGTCTAGAATATAAAGTGCCTTTTTTTCAATATCTGTGGAGAAGGTTATTCTCCTTTGTTTCATGAAAATGGTGAAATATATTTTCTAAGGATCATTTTTCTCTTCCTAGAATAAACCTCACTTTTTGCAGTGGTTTATATTCTTAACTTATTTAGGATTTTTGCATCAGTATTATACATGGGATTCATCTATAGTTTTATTTTTCTGCTCATGCCTTATCAGGTTTTGGTGTAAAATATCACAAAAAGATTATCATCAGTGTTTGGAAGTCTTTTGCCCTGCCATCCCCACAGCCCTACCCACACTCTGAAATGGTTTAAATAAGTTTGACTCTGTTCTTTAAAGTTTTACTAGAATTTCTGAAGCTGGAATTTTGGTATATGGGAGAGGAAAAAGTGGTAACTGCTCTGTTTAATATTTCCAGTATATTTTCCATTCTGGTATACGTTCCATTTCACCTATGTTTTCAAGTTTATTTGTATAAAATTGACTTCATTAATTTCTTTCCATTTCTTCTCTTTTCTAATAGTTTTTTTTAGTTATATGCTATTTTCATAATTCATAAATAGTTGAATTTTATTTTTCTTATTTTTTATGCATCTTTATTGGAGTATAATTGCCTTACAATGTTGTGTTAGTTTCTGTTGTACAACAAAGTGAATCAGCTATGTTTATACTTATATCCCGATGCCCCTTCCCTCTTGAGCCTCCCTCTCACCCTCCTCATCCCACCCCTCTAGTTTGTCCCAAAGCATCAAGCTGATCTCCCTGTGCTATGCAGCAGCTTCCCAGTAGCTATCTGTTTTACATTCGGCAGTATATATATGTCAGTGTTACTCTCTCACTACGTCCTAGCCTCCCCTTCCCCACTCTGTGTCCTCAAGTCCATTCTCTACACCTGCATCTTTATTTTTGCCCTGTCACAAGGTTCATCAGTACCATTTTTCTAGATTCCATATATAATGTGTTAGCATACAGTATTTATTTTTCTCTTTTCAGACTTATTTCACTCTATGTGACAGACTCTAGGTCCATCCACCTCACTACAAATAACTCAATTTTGTTCCTTTTCATAGCTAAGTAATACTCCATTGTGTTTATGTGCCACATCTCCTTTATCCATTCATCTGTTGATGGACGTTTAAGTTTCTTCCTTGTCCTGGCTATTGTAAATAGTGCTGCAATGAACATTGTGGTACATGTATCTTTTTGGATTATGGTTTTCTCAGGGTATATGCCCAGGAGTGGGATTGCTGGGTCATATGGTAGTTCTATTTTTAGTTTTTATCAGGAATCTCCCTACTGTTTTCCACAGAGGCTGTATCAATTTACATTCCCACCAACAGTAGAGGAGGGTTTCCTTTTCTCCACATCCTCTCCTGCATTTATTGTTTCTAGATTTTTTTGATAATGGCCATTCTGACCAGTATGAGGTGATACATCATCGTGGTTTTGACTTGCATTTCTTTAATAATTAGTGATGTTGAGCTCTTTGCCATCTGCATGTCTTCTTTAGAGATCAGGAACAAGACAAGGGTGCCCACTCTAACCACTATTTTTCAACATAATTTTGGAAGTTTTAGCCATGGCAATCAGAGAAGGAAAATAAATAAAAGGAATCCAAATTGGAAAAGAAAAAGTAAAACTGTCACCGTTTGCAGATGACATGATACTATACATAGAAAATCCTAAAGATGCCACCAGAAAACTACTAGAGCTAATCGATAAATTTGGTAAAGTAGTGGTAGTTTTTATTTATTGAAGTATAAGTTGTGTTAGTTTCAAGTGTACAGCATAGTGACTCAGTTATACATACATATTTATTCTTTTTCAGATTCTTTTTCATTATAGGTTATTACAAGATATTGACTATAGTTCCCTGTGCTATACAGTAGGTCCTTGTTTTTTACCTAATTTTTACATAGTAGTGTGTACATGTTAATCACAAACTACTAGTTAGTAGTAATTACTTTTCATTTCTTCTATATCTTTACTGTTAATTCTTATCATTTCTTATTTTGTATATTTGTAATTTCCCCCTTTTTTTCTTGTTTAATTAGCCAACAGCTTAAATATTTTATTTTATTGAATTTATTTGCTCTTTTTCCAATTTCAATTTCCTTGCTCTGACGATTTTCCCCATCATTTTTTATCGTGTTTTTCTAGAGAGTATTTCAACTCCCCCTCTTTTCCTGAGTTCTTGTGCTATTTTTTTGTGCCCTTATTTCATAGAGATGATTGCTTTAAGATTATCTGTTCAATTTTTTTAGTTGGGCAAAATACTTTATTGTGATTTCCAGATCCTCTAGCAGTTTCTTTTGGATTATTCATCATTGAAAGAGATTTCTTTTTTTTCCCAAACTGGCTATATCCTGAAGGCTTATGTTGGAAGAAGTTAGGGCCATGTGCTATGCTAGCCAAAATGTGCCTTATTACTAGGGCCTTATATGTGAGTTCTTTATCTTCAATTTCTCCCCAGCAAAATGATAAGCAAAGGTGTGTGGGTGTCCATAATTCAAAGACTGATCTGCTACCAAACTGCTATCAAGTAGTTGGCTAGTATTTGTGGTTCTTTGCACAGCCTCTCCCTGGGGCCAGACTATGTTATTGCTGCAAATTCAGGAGCCCTGGACCCTCTACTGTCTGTAGGGACTTTAGCTGCAGTTTGTATTGCACTATTCTCTTTTACGAAGCATAGTGGTGGCTCTATCTGAGATCTAAAGCCATCTCATCCTCTTTCAGGGTGCTCTTTCTTGCGCCCTAGCTCGAGTCCCTCTGCTTTGAGCAGCACTCCCACCTATTTTGTTGTTTCAGATTTTAGCAGTCACCTTGTTTCAGCACAAATGGTATCTGTGCTTTTGTTTCCCATTCTTGTTGTTTTGGGATAATTCCCAGGAAGAAAAGGAGAAAATGCTGATTTACATTACTATGTTCAAACCAAAGTGCCCTCTCTTAATACTTTATACTATATATTACATTATTCTCTTCACATTAAATTAAAAAAAATGATAATGCTTTTAATAAAAGCTAACTAGCAACCAAATGTTGCTAGTTAAATAGTTCAGACTCCAGGTGTATATCCTTTATTACTCTTTGTTTGGTGTATAGCCCAATACTTGGCATATAATCCTTCAGCATATGTGTTGAGTTAACAAATGTGGGCTATAAGTGATAGTCAATAATAATAGCCTCAAACCAGGGATTGGACACTGGTGGAAATAAGGCCTGTAAATGTGTTGTGTAGCCAGAATCATATTTGTTAGGCTAGTGTACACTCTACAGTTTGTCCTAGTTTTCCCTACACTCTATTGTTTTTGCCTGGCTGCTTTACACACACACTTTATCTCCGTGACCTCTAAAGTCATTTGAAAATGGGACTTCTGCAAATATTTAATTACATATGTCAGATCATATTATCTGGACATTTTTACTTTTTAAAAAGTGTTATAACACACACACACAATCTATAGGTTAGCAAAGTTAGAGCTGGTCTGGAGTAAAATTGGAAGCAAGCTCAAGAGGTTATTTAACCAATCTACACCTTCAGGGGAAGACACTGACTCATTAATTGAAGGCTTCTGCCTTCTGGACCAAATATTGCACCTTGTATAGAATCCAAGATGAGTAAATAGTATAAAGTGGTGCCCAAGGGCTGTCAGTATCTAATTAGTTTCTCACCTTTCTGGGGTATGATCCTGTACCATCTATCCAAGAGCACATTCAGAGAATGAAGGGCTCCATATGTCCCTGGAGTGACCCATGTCCCTAACCAATGATCCGTGTCTCACCTTTCTTCAGGAAGCTCAGCCCAATGGCCTGGGCTATACTGGAGTGTGTGACCTTAAGGATTTAGGTCCTCTAAGAAGTGTCCTTTGTAGTAGCTCCCAGGAGAAAATTTCCTGAACCAGAGTGAAGCATCCCTGCAGCCTGGGCCAGTGAACTCACATTTATCCTAGTGCAGGTGACTGCATCCCAGAAACCAGCAGTGTAACCTGCCAACTGGGTGCATTTGAAGAGATGAGAAGACAGGAGGACTATATAGGATGATTACCTGAATTATATGGTCTGATTAGGTCATCTGGATCTTTGCATCTTCTGAGATCTAACTTGTAGAGGAGATGTGCAAAGTTGAACTTCAATTTCCATTCCCTTGCTTTTGCCCCTTCAAGAATCCTTTTCTATTCTCCTTCAAGAGTATGAAGCAAAGATGTTCCTCTGAGGCTGGATTAAAGAAACACCCCAGAAAAATCTCCCTTTGGGCAAATATAAAGTCAGAGTCTGGCAGAAACCTTCTCCACAAAAGGCAGTCCAGTAGGTGTCTAGCCCTAGGTTTTCTCTTCTTGGCTCAGTCTTTCAGCCTCTGTGGAATAAAAAAAAAATAGGAAAAAATTGAGAACTTTAGAACTCTAAAGGATCTGAAAAATCATCTATTCCAATCTCCTTATTTTATGGAGCAGATAGGAGATCTCCAGTGAAGAAAAGTTACCTGAGATCTCTGGTCGAGTGTTCTTCCCAAGGTACAACCCTGCCCAACTTTACCAATTCCACCAACATTTATTGTACACATAGTATGTGCCACATATGATTAGGGGTTGTGAAATACAGAAACATAAGATAAATCTCTACTTTTGAGAACTTTAAGGGTAGTGCTTTTGAGAATTTTAAGGATAGTACAAAAGAAAAATAATTTAGATTTAATGTTTATTTTTTTCAGGCAGTACAAAATTTAGGGACATATTTTCTGTCTAGGATAGAGTATATTCTTAATCTTTTGATCTCAAAGAGACAAAAAAGCATTCAAAGAGTTTCATTCTTATTGTCCTGCCCATTAAATACAATGGCAAGAAATACACAGCTATTATCTGTGTTGCCGACAGTCCCCAATAGTGTGGACAATTGTGGGTGCCTGAATTCATGTGTCTCCCTAAATCCCACAGCCACGTGTCTGTAAGGACAACTGGGTACAACAAGGGGGTAGGGGAGGATATTCTGACTCCTGGGACACATTGAGTGTCTGTGGTAGTGTCAAATCACAACTAATTTTTGCTTTATTAGGGAAATACAGGCCAAAGATGTCCCAGTTTGTGTATAGAAATTAATAGAGAAGAACAAAGAATTAGAATTTCACACCAACACCCTTTAAACAGGAATTTGTCAGGCCTTCATTACTCTCTACTTCAATACAGAATCCTGACCTTTCTGGAAGTGCTCTCAAAACAGCCAGTCAACCATTTGCTCATACCATTTGCTTCCCATATGAAAAACAGTCTTCACCTGAGGCTGGAAGAAAAATTTAACCCTTCCCTCTCCTGGATATTTTCCAAAATATTCCTAAAACATGTTTAGGAAATGCACATGAGGAACTATCAATATAAGTAGGATGCTGAGCTCCACGACAGCCATCCAGGTAATTTCTGATCTGGGCCCTAAAACGAGAAAGATTCTGTGTCATGAAGACAGGCAGAAAGGTATACTTTGCAGGGGAAAGAGTATGAGAAAAGAAAGGCATCGAAGAGAGTGGTATGTTGGAGGCTATAAGCCAACAACCTCGTTTTTAAAGATGGGGATAGTGAGACATAAAAAATATTCAGGACACGTCCAACACCGGTGGCGAGTGAGCAGCAAGGTAAATGGAGAGCCCAGCTCTTCTTACTTCCAGGCCTGTTGTGCGTCTTCTTACCACTCCAGCCTCTGAATTCACAACCTCTTAAGCCTAGGCACTGGGCCTTGGCAAGATCACCAACAAACAAGGCAAATGGACACATAAGGAGGTACTTACAATGTTTTTTTATTTTTTGCACTATGTTACTAGTGTCTAAAACACCTTTTTACAGAAAGCCAGCTTCTTTGGTTTTGTTTTTTTTGTTGTTGTTTTGGGTTTTTTGTTTTGTTTTGGCACGTTTGATTAGAGCAAGAGAAAGTGCTGAATTTCCAATATGCAAATGAAATTAAAGGCCACCCAGGGATGAAGGAGCCCTACAGGAATGCTTTATTGACTGCTGCAAATTTACCCAAATAACAACTATTTTTTAAGATATATATATAAATAAATTGAATTACAACCTCCTTTGTTCTTCCCCTTAGGAGTCACATGTTTTTCACCTCTAATTTCATATCATTGTTGGGTGGTACGTTGTGCATTATTTATGGATGGAATATCAAATGGAGGTGACTAAACTAAGAATCTAGAAATAGATTAACACAAAATGTATGGATATTAGCCTTTTACCCTTTAAGGGCTTATTTTCAGTGGGTGTAAACAGGGAGTAGAATTTAATTTTCTTGTCTAGTATTAGCAGAAAATATCTAAAATATTCTATGTCCTTGCCATAGTTTTTCCTGGAATGTTTGTGCAATTATAGCCTTTCTCCCACAAGGAAATCTAAAACAGTGAGGGCTTCTGGGACATATAGTGACATTAGGGAGATTGTATTTTAAAAGACAGGAAATTAGGTGACAGAACTGTTCCTCTAGGTTAGCATTGTGGTCCTAGCTTGAGCAAGATTACAAACCTCTAAATAAGTAACAAACTTATTAAGCCCCCTTGCATGGTGTTTAAAATGCGCTGAAGTCATTTCCATGTAAATTTAAAATTTTAATCCAATTAAGATCTTACTAACTCCAGTAGTGGTCGGCATCATGGATTTGTGGGTCTCCCAAACCCCTTTCTTGCTCAAAACGCAAGGTTGTAACGTTCGATCAAGGAAACTGGCTTTGTCCAGGAAGTTGAAAGATCAGCAAAAGATTAACCTCATCATTCCTGTGGGAGTTAAGGGAAAAAAATAAGATGTCAGCAACCCTGACATGGCTTCATATCCCCTTTTGGTCCCCACATACCGATCACTCTCCAGAAGCCCTGGGCAAACTCCCTAGCACAAGGGAGTGTCAAGGAAGCAGTCAGCATAGCTGTTGTGAATATGAGCTTTGGAATCAAGCAAACTTGTGTTTGATACTTGGTTTGACCTTCACAAGCCACAAGAAATTGTACAAGGGGCTTGAAAATGCCTCAATGTTATTACCTGTAAAATTATGGGAATAATGCCTACCTCCCAGTCTCCTTGAAAGGATTAAGTAACACATAGATTTCTGGACACTTAGCAATTGTTCAATTTTAAGAAGGTTTTCTTTCAAAGCATGAGAACACAAAATAACCCAGGTGTTTGGAATGCTTGTATGTGCATGGGCAACGCTGAATGACTTCAAAGTTTTAACACTATGACCTTCTGACTGTATACTCAGTGGTAGAGCCAGGATTCAGACCAAGGAAGCCAGGCTTCTGAGTACTTAACCACAAAGCTCTGCAAAGGGCTCTTGACCAAGTAGGTGAGCAGGAACAATGACCTAGAACATTCTGTGCCTCCATTTTCCCATTAAGGAATGAGAACTTAAGAAAGGCCAACCTGTCCCAAATCTCCTGAGCTCTTGGTACATTTCTAGATAGAACTGCCATGGGAATAAGATGGTTGACAATGTCTTTCATATCTCCCCTTAGGGCCTGTTACCAAACTGGCAGATATCTGTGGAATTCTAATCAGCATCTTTAAAAAACAGAGATAAACCTGGAGGTACTGTATCTGAACAATTTCTAATCCAAACAGTAAGTGTTCATGACTAAAAGAAATGCAATAATAGTTAATGTGCTATTCATCCCTAATTTGAAGATAATGTGAAATCAGTCTAGTAAGACTAAATTATACACGTGTGAGTGAATAAACTCATACAAATCTCTACCACTGTTGTGATGACAGTCTCTGAAAGTCATTTAAATCTCTAGTCTTCCGCTTCCAATTCTTCTGAATAAGGTGGGAATGTAGGCTGACAAGTCTTATTGTCAATCTTTTAGGTATATCTTGAATCAGTTTATTTCTCAACAGAGACAACAACAACCCTACTGTCTAGGGGTTAGAAAGCTCTCTCTGGAAAGGGCTGGATAGTTAATATTGTAGGTTCTGCAGGCTATACACTATATAGCAGCTACTCCACTCTGCCATGCAGAACAAAAGCAGCTATAGATAATGTGTAAACAAATGAATGTGACTGTGTCTCAATAAAGATTTATTTACAAAAAAATGAACAATGGGCTGGATTTGGCCCACAGGTCATAGTCTGCCAACCTCTGGTGTAAACCATCATCAGCTTTTAACTTTTTCATACACTGCTCTTGTTTCTTCTCTCTGAGCATTTTCCAACTCATCCTAGGTAAGTATGCTGCTTCCTTGCTTAAAATACTTCGATACATTCTTACTGCAGTTAGATTAGAAGCTAAATTTCTTGTCATGGCATTCAAGGCCCACATCTCAGGAGCTACCTCTCCATTGAGTATTATCTAATGTCTTGCTCACTTCAGTTCACTGGTTTTATTTCTGTTACTTTTCAGTGTGTCACCTCAGGGCCTTTGTACATGCTGTCCCCTTCCCTTCAAGGTCCTCTTCCCCACTCTGTTTCCCTGAGCTCCCAATCCAAATTACGAATAGATCATTTCCCATACCTCCCATAGTAAATCTATACTCTTCTTTCGGAGCACTTAATGAATTAATAATTAAATATATATTTATGTGAAGATTTGTTTAATAGCTATCTCCCTACCAGACTTAGGGTCATGATGGCAGGGATCAGTCATATTTTTTTTCTATATTACATGCTCCTGGCATGTACTCAACAGTGACATGCTAACTGAACAAACACATTGTTTATTTTTTAGTGTTCAAAGAACTTTATGAAATTTAATCATCTTTCCTCTTGGGGAGAGTAAAAAAAGTCTGGGACAAGGAGGATTTTTTTCTATAGTGTTACAAATGGAGAAACAAGCCCAGCTATGATCACACGTCATCAGGAGGCGTTTGATTGTAAGTCCAAGCATGTTTTCTCAGCTTAGTAATTTCCAATACTTAGAAGTCCCATGAGTTTATGTTTGAAGAATTACCATATTAATTTCAACCTTGCCCTTGCTAATGTCTTTGGAAATCCTCAAGTAAATTTTCAGAGGCCACTACCCTTTGTGCTGGGTGATGCTTATTCTGGGAGCCCCTCTGATGCCATAACTACCTTTATTTGCAGTGTTGACCGAGCACAAGAGTTGTGCATTTACTATGTGCTAATTTTAAAAAGTTTACAGAGCTGGGCTCCTCTACAGATTTTCAAGAAGACATTTATGGTTCTAAGCACCTTCCCTAGAATCATTAGGCAACAAATTTGCTTGAAAATTTCTTTCATTGTGTCTCAGTGGAGATGAAGTATGGTCACTTGCTGAGGAGAAAACAATAAAAGGAGAGTGAAATCTCCCTAAGTGCTCCCTAAAAACAAGAAAATCTGATATGCAGCCTGTGTGCTGATACAATTATGAGGCTTCTGGCTCTGAGCAATAACAGATGGAAGTTTTTTCTCTCTCTTTGGTAATAAGGTGAATGGTTTCCCCCAGGGATGTGTGGGGAAAGCTGCTGAGCTGGCAGTGTTGGCTCCAAGCAGCTGGCTACAGACAGCATTATAGGCTGAGACTGGCACTGGGGGGGGCAGGGGTCCATAATATGGGGGTAGAGGAGTAGAAAACAAAAACTACCCCCCTCCCTTATCCATCCATAATCTGGGACTTGAAGCAGTTCATTCTGAATAGTGAATGGAGCTTCCAAGAAATGCTAAAGAAGAGCATTCATTCATTCATTCATTCATTCATTCAACAGCCATTGATTAAGTACCTGATGTGTGGAAGCTATTGTGCTGGCTGCCAAGACATAAAATCATAGGAGAAATGGATCGTTTCTACCCTGAGGAGGCTCCCAGCTTAGTGAGGGAGAAGAACACTGAAAATATAAGCTTGATGAAGTGTTATTGTGAGTAAGAAAGACTTCATAGCAGTGGAGACAAGATAAACATTTGGAAAATCAGTAGGTATTTACTATGAGGATATAAGAACTGAGAAAAGACAGAAAGTTGGATTTAGGCAGAGAATGCAGCTTGAACAGGGAGGACCACTCTAGTCCTATCTCATTTCATCCTCCAATGGACCCCTACCAAAGTCATACCCCTCTGCATGCAGTTCCCTTATAAAGCATCACTGGCTCTTGTTTCTGGTCTTTGCTCACAGTGCTCTTTCTACCTGGATTTTCCTTCCCTTTCCCTTGAGTGCTCCTAAAACCATGGGGGACTTTTCAGAATGTGTTGAATAATTTGAACCTTATCTTGAAGGCCCTGGGGAACATGAATGGATTTTAAGCAGAACAGTTATATGATCAGATGTGCTTTTCAGAAAGTTCACTTTGTTGTTTTGTTGAATGAGCCATTAGGAGACAGATGCAATTACCTGCGCAGAGGTATTGAGGACCTGAACTAGAGCAGAGATAGTTGTCAGGGAGAGAAGAGCCTGGGTGTGAAAGATGTTAAGCAGATGAAGGAAAAGACAATCCCAGATTGGCTGAAAAGTTTTTTACCTTTTGGTTGGTCAAATAAATGTGTGTAATAGCACAGCATCATAGAGAGCAAGTGAAGAGGCAGAGCTTGGAAAAAGATTATTGATTCACTTTGGGCTGGTGATGTTGGCTTGGGATTCAGTGTTAGAGGTGCACATCTGACCTCCTAATGGGCATATTAGGGTGTGGCATAAAATGAGATTTAGAGCTCAAGAGACAGAGGTCAGGACTTTTGTCAGTCAGGATGAACTAGGTTATGAATTGGTAAAAATAAAAATCTCAGTGACTTAAAACAGCAAAGCTTCCTTCCTTCCCTCTTTTCTCTTTCTTTTTCTTTCTTTCTCCTCTTCCTTCCTTCCTTCCTGTCTTTCTTTCTTTCTTTCTTTCTTTCTTTCTTTCTTTCTTTCTTTCTTTCTTTCTTTCTTTCTTTCTTTCTTTCTTCCTCTGTGCTGCACAGTTTGTGGGATCTTAGTTCCTCAACCAGGGATTGAACCTGGGCCCTGGAAATGAGAGCTCTAACTCCCAACCAATGGACTGCCAGGGAACTCCTAACAAAGGTTACTTTCTTCCTCACTCTACCATCTATTGTAGGTCTGGAGGGGGGTGGGTGTGGGGTTGGGGTGGTGGTGGTAGGGGTGGTCCTTAGCTCACTGTAGTCACTCATGGTCCCAAGCTAAAAGGGCAGCCACCATTTCAAAAGCTGTTGACTATTAAGCCAGGGAGAGAAAAGACTTCTTGAGGGTCTTGCCCTAACAATTAAATATCTGACTGGAAAGTGACATGTGACCCTTTCGCAAAGAAGTAGTCAATGGCTGCATCTAACCACAGGGAGCCAAGAGTGCATTCCTCCTAGAAGGAGGGAGAGCTGGAAATAGTTGGCAATAGCAGTAATGCCTATTGCAGGGCCAGAAGTGAAGATTTTAGAATGATTAGCATGTAGATGGCAGCAAAGCTGTGAGAGCGTATAATGCAGGAAAGACTACATTGAGTTTGAAAAGAAAGAGGCTACGTATGAGTCCTGGGGAAAGTACCTGCACATAGGGAATGTTGTATAGAGGAGATAAAACCACAAAGGACAAGTAGATATATAAAAAAAAAAAAAGTCAGGGAAACCAGAGTGGCATTTCAAAAGACAAAGAGAATAACATTTCAACAAAAGAGTGAAAACCTGGGAAGCATTTCAAGTGACTGACTGAATCTCTCTTTTAGACAGCAGCTGGGCTGTTTTGATGTGGTGGTGGATATATACCCTTTTCCTTCTTAAAAAATTTAGTATATTAGAGTCATCATTTCCTAGAGCTGACAGGGTCCTCAGAGGTCATCCGGTTTACCCTCACACCAAATGTTGAAACTTTCACAATGACATGTTACAAAGCTCTATCTTATATTAACCTGAAAGCTTTCTCTTTGTAACGTATCCATGGCCCTGTTTTTGCCCTCCAAAATCAGACAAGGGAAGGATTTTCTTTTTGTTCCCCACTCAACCTTGCAGCATCATTAAATAGTAGTTTGGGTTGGTGACTGATTTCTAAAGCACACTTAATTTGCATAAGAAGCAACTGATGGAAGGACCAAGATGGTTGGAATTTAGGTATTTAAATTCCCAATTGGAGAATAGGTCATCCAAACCACATTTTTCTTTTTGATTTAGTATGAGAGATGAGAAGTAGGGCACAAGAGTCAAGGTGAGATGATATAGTTTATAAAACACTTAAAGGTTGCTAATGTAGAAGAATGCATACTGTATTTAGCTTCTAACTCTGTGACCTTAGTAAGTCACTTAACCTCTCTAAGCAGGAATTTCTTTTTTTTTTTTTTTTTTTTTGAGCAGGAATTTCTGTGTCAATGAAATGGATGCCTGAGGTGCATATGTCACAGGGTTTTCATGAGCAAAGACTGAAGTAATGGCTAAAGTACAATGTACATCTTAAATATAGGAAATTGAAAAAGATAAAATAGGAAGGATGACCTATAAGCTTCAGCACAGGCAGACATCAACTGCCCAGCCTAAGAAACAATTTGAACTTGAAGGTTAATAGCTGTAATGCAAGGAAACTCCCCTGTATTTATTGCTATAGTAATATTGCAAATGTTACTGCAAAACTCCTATGTGCACAATGATAAACATTTGTTTTAGCTCAATAAGCTACGGATCTGGTCTGGTTAGGTTAATTTTGGCTTGACTTAGTAGTGTGTCTGCAGTCATCTGGCAGGTTACCTGGGATGGCCTCATGTGGGACAACTCTCTTCTATATGGTCTCTCATCCTCTAGCAGGCTAGCCTGGGCTTATTCACAGGTGTTTACAGGTGCCCAAGAGAAGGCCTCCTGAAGCTTTGGTACATATTGGCACATCCATCACTTTTGCTGCATTTTATTGTCCAAAGCAAATAACAAGGCCAAGCCCAAGAGATAGAAAAACTGACTGCAATTTTTAATGGCACAGACATAGGGAGGAGTGGAACATTTGGTCCATTTTTGTAATCATTATACCATAGTCTCTCTCTAGTAGCCTATAAGCAGGATGAGAAAATTGACCAAGTTGATAAGAAAGGGTATAGAAATGGAGGTAAGTGCCTAAGAGCAAATTCAGGGGTCATGAAGAAAAATAGACTGGGGAAGCCACTTCCAGGCAGCAGACTGAGACCTCATCAAGGAATTCTCCCCACCTCCAAAGTAAGGGGACCTAGAAATATTTGCTCTGCTGGATTTCAGAACTGCTATGACCAGTGCCCGGATGTTTTCCTTTTGTCATTTCCCTTTTCAAATGGAATTATTTGTTGTAGCCATGCTATTATTATTCACCATTGTGTCTTTGGTCTTTGGAGGACAGATAACTTTGTTGTTGTTGTTGTTGTTGTTTTAAATTTCACAAGATCCTGGACTTGCAGTGCGATACCATGGTTAGATGAGGCTTGTGGAGGTCTTAAGAGAGACTTGAGAAAGATTGTGGGAAGGATATAAATAATTGTGATTAAAAGACGGACTGTAGAAGATTGATTGTAAAACTGGCTGCAACCCTTTATTCCTCCTTGAATTCCTGTCCTCTACAATGTGACTTTGAAGTTCTTTCAATCAACAGGTGGAGTCAATTTCTCCACATTTTGAATCTGGGCTGGTTTTTTATTTGCTTCAGCCGACTGAAAACACAAAAGTGATGTTAGACGATTTCTCAGCCTAGACCTCAAGAGGCCTTGCCAGATTTGACTCTCTCTTGGGATTCCTGCCTCTGCCATGAAAACAATCCTCACTGGAATGCTGGATAATGAGAGACATGTGACTCAGTCACTCCTGGCACCTCATCTGACAGCCGGATGTGTGAGATGCCATCCCAGACTAGCCAGTCCACGGCTTACCTACCAGGTGACCAAAGAAGCACGTGTAAGCCCAGTTGAGATCAGCAAAGCCTGCAACAAATTAGCAAAACCATCCAGCTGACATGGAAACCCATGAAAAATAAGAGTAAGAAGACACAGAAAAACAACAGCACAACATTGTGACCCTGTTGCCTCTGTTGGCTCCACACATGCTGACATATTAATTGTGGTTGTCTCTTTTGAAATAGGCCTAAGCTTACCTCATTCCTTCAAACCACTGTTTTGTACACCGCCACCTCTTTCTGCCTCTGTCTCTCTCCGTCTCTGTTTCTCTCAATCATTGACTTTCCTTCTCCCATCAGTGTCTAAAGATGTGTCTAATAGAGTGAGAATGAAAATAGAAAACAAGTATCTTTGAGCTTTTGAAATAGTAAAATATGATCATTCTGTCATTTTCCTTTCTTTTGCGAGAGAGAGAAAGAGAGTGACAAACAACTATTTGGAGAATTCTGAGGAACTGGAAGCACCAGAGAACCATACAAATGGACTCTAGTTGATCAAAACATGGGTTATTTTACTGTTTTGTTACTTATTTTTAATGGGAAAGCCAAAAAACAACCTGTAAAAACTCTTGACACAATGGGCAGAACCAAATGTCCTTTATCCTTAGTGCTGACAAGTTAGGTGTTTGAAGTACAGGGATTTGGGTATAAAGAGAAAACAATGGCAATGTCTACCTAAAAGAAATTAAGAAATTGAGGGAAAGAGGCAAGGTTGCATAAAGGAAGAGGCATGGGTTTGTGGGATCAGAATTACTAGCTTCAACTTTCCTTCTACAACATGACCTCTCTCCACCTCTATTGGTTGTATAATTGTGACCTTGTTATTTCTCCTCAATGTCCTCATCATAAAATAGATATAGTTAATACAGTTAACACATACACATGTTGTGTTGATTAAATGAAGCAACATATGTGAAATGTCATAGCAAACCTAGGTTTCCTTTTTGCCTTAATTCTCTGAGGTAGCCAGTCTCTGGAATTCAGGCTTCGTATTAATCGGATAATTTCAACACAATGTTTTATTTAGTTTGAATCAAAATAAACACAGGCATCACTAGAGAAAGCTGACATGGTTTGTGTCTCATTTTCATCAATAAGCTGGTGCTCAAGATCTGTGTTCAGCACAACTTCTAGATATAGGAATAGCTGCTCTTATTCTCAAAGAAATAATTTGTTAGGAGCCAAGACAGGAGGTCATTAAGTAGTCAGTTTTTGGTACAAGGCATGCTTGCTGCAGGTATTCAAAGGAGAAGGAAACCAGAACCCAGCAGATCAGTCAGGAAGATTATAGGAATTGGGTCTAAAGCTCAATCTGAAAGATAACAAGGGCAGGGGGAGGGCACACTGGGTACCAGCAAGACAAAGATGGGACCATGTGTTAGACATGGCGCTATGTGATTTAAATGTATTCGATGCTTCATTTAGTACTCACAACCTAAGAAGTTGAATTATTTTAATTGTTTTAAAGACACGCAAACACAGGTTCAAAGAGGTTAAGGCATTGACCCATAATCACACAGTAAATAATCATCCTAGATGGGAAACTAAATCTCTTTGACTCCAGAGATCATATTCTTTCCACTGAGCCCTACTCCATACCCAGGGGCAAAAATGCTGCACCAGGAGACAGTGAAGACACCCACCCAACTGCACAGAGAATATGTACAGAGGAGCTCCAGGGGCAATGTTGGCCAGGGAAGCTGATGCCATCATGGTTTGGGTGGTCTGGAAGGAACTAGAGCTTCTAAGAATGATGTCTTTGGGGTAAGGGGCCATTACTGATTTTTATCAACTTGGCACTGGAGATAAAGATGGTTAAGCCTTCATTTTCCTAAGGGAAGGCCCTTATTTTGCCACCCTGAGTGGAGGAAAATTGTTAAAAAGACTTTAATATCAGAGATTTTGCCCCTCCCCCTCCAGTTTTTCACACTGCAGTATAGCCAACAAATATATGGGTTCTGGAAAATTCCTGGGGCCATCAGTTAACCTAACACAGACACAGTGCACTCCTTTCTTTTAGTTTTCTTTTCCGGGGTTCCCATAGAAGAACAAAAGGAAGGCAAAAGGGGCAATAGAGCGGTGTTTTTGTTCAGTCTGTCAGGCTGTGCTTTAAAACTCTTTCCACTTTATCCTCGTGGAGCATATGCATAAAACTCCCTCTCATGAATATTTGAATGATCTTCACTTTTTCGGTCATTTCTGGAGTCTCAACTACAATGGGGAGCAGAATGTGACCTTCCCAGGCAGACACTTCTGGGAGCCTCTGTCCAAATGTGTGCATGAGACCGAGAGCCTGAAAACTCAAGGTAGCCACTGGGGCTTATTGTCCTTTATTTTCAGCCCCGAGGAGTCTTGTTTGATGCTGATTCCAGGGGAGGATCTTTATGGAAAAGAGAGATATGACTGGAGGAAGTCAGATGGGGAATATGTCTATTTTAGCTTTTCTAATACTTCCATATCAATGGAAAATGTAGGGATATAGGCAATGAAATTAAAAACCCCAAGTTAGGGGGCTATGGCTCCTTTATTTTTTGAAAGACAGACTGGTATAATCCCATTAGGTTTCTTCATGCTTAGAATTTGATTTTCTATCACCCTGTCATTCTTATTGCATTATCCTGATTTCTTCTTCTTCATAGCACTTACCATTACATGACATTCCATTTTACATTTACTTGTTTACCTATTGTATGGATGCCCCATTAGAATGTATGGCTGATGATGGCCCGGACTTCACTTGTCTTGTTTACTATTAAATTCTTAGTGCCTGGAAATAGTGCCTAGTACCAAACAGATGCTCAATAAATATTTGTTGAACAAATGAAGGTGATCACTGTATTCTTCACTGAATTTATATTTATGAACTGACCACTGTGGTTAGGCCCTGTGTTAGAAATAAAATGGAGCTCCTATCCCCATACGAGATACAGACGCGTGATTATATATAACCCAAAAGGTGCAGGGATAGAGGAATTTGTGGGAAATTATGAGAATTCTGAGAATGGGGTCCCTAACCAGAGGAACTACCTGATCCAAACTTTAAAGAATGATTGGAATATTTATTTGATTAGAAATCAATGACCTGCATTTCCCTTATTCCTCAGTGGAATCGAGGGCCTCAGGGACTAGTGAGGTAGCAGCCAGAGGTATTAGAAAACCAAAAACACATATTTTAGAAAATAGAAATCCAATTAGATATTTTTTAAGTTCCTTTATGGATCACTAAACAAACATGCCAGAAGCAGATATTAAAGGCAAGATGGGTACAAAGGAATCCAGGTTGATGAGCACAAGAACAAGGTAGAGTGGTGGAGGGAAGGAAAAAGATGCAGGGATATTGGATAGCTGTGTAGAACAGACATTAACTTTAGGGCTTGCTTAGACAGGCAATCTGGAGGTCAGGACTGGTCCACTAAAGGGAATAGAAAAGACTTAGCTAGAGTCCTGGGGTCCTCTACCATGATGACGGCATTCCAGACCTGTTTCCACCCCAACACAATTTTCTTCTCTCATCCAATATGAATGTAAGAATTGTGAGGGAAGATGAGAGAGAATAAAAGAAACAAAGAAAGAAGAAGATGAGTACAAAGGATGTGAAGGAGAGAGGAAGAACAATCTTTATATAGGAACAGGGGAAGGAAATGGAAAGTTGAAAACAAAAGAAGGAAAGACACTTTCCCAACTTTGTTAGCTTTGAGTGCAGGTGGTTATTTAAGTGGTCCCTTTGGATAGGTAAACACGTTGAGCATTTCACTTCTGGTTTGTTTATATTTATAAACCATAAAATCAAGCTCAGATTTCTGCTAGAAAAGCACTTTTATAAGGCAATGAGATCTTATCCTTCATTTTCTATGGATCAGTTTCACAGGTTCTTGAAGTATTTATAGTTTTAATACATAACCATAAATGCCCCCTAAACAAGGAATATCACACCTTTCGATTACTATTATTGCTTTACTGCTTATCACAGCCATAAATTAGCAACATCCTCCGGCATTGCTGAAAGAGCACTGAATTAGGTTACAACACAAGTACACAAGAACCTATTAAAGCTTTGCTGTTTCTTAAAAGTCTTTATAGTTTTCTAGCATACCCCATAAGTGTTTCAATTAAAGAACTCCTTGTCTGCTCAGTAATAGCCCTCCTGTTTGAGATGGGATAGTAGCATCAGAAAAGAAAAACAAGATTAAAAGAAGGGAAATTGGAATATAAAACATTAAAAATGAAATGGCTGTAAAAATAAGAGCAGGTGTTTAAATTATGCATATTAAAGTCATTTAAATTGCTTAACTCTTTATTTGATGCAAGTTGATATATATGTATGTGTGTGTGTATTATTATATATAATATATTTCCTATATCTATGTCAAGTCTGTAGCTTATGTCTAGGTCTATATTTACATATTTTGTTCTCGTAATGAGTTTTTAGTGCCATGTATGATATTTCTTACCTTTTCAATAATTGGTCATGTGGGCAAGAATTCCATTAAAGATATCAAAGGTGGCATGAAAACTCTTTGGGAGAACAAAGACATTGACCTAGACATAAGCTTGATGTCTAGGAGATGAGGATGATAATGATGGTGATGACATAGCACTTTGGAGGTAAATATCACATTGAATGTCATTAGGATTACAAATCACGTACAATACAGTAGAAAAAAAGATTAGAGCTAAGAAATCTATCTTTGTAGATTATTTTACCTTTCAATTCTGGGTTTCCTTGGCCACCAATGAGTTGATAAAATTAGATAATGTGAAGTATTCATTTTAAATATATACTGACTAGCTGCTAGGCACTGTGGGAAATATTAAAAAATTAAAAATCACATTGCTTACCCTCAAGGAGCTTATAGATTATTTAAGATTGAAAAATATATGTTGGGCCCTTATCTATTTATTTTTCATTTAATATTTGCTTGTTTTTCAACATTTTTAAATTGAAGTATAGTTAATTTACAATGTTATATTAGTTTCAAGTGTATAGCAAACTGATTCAGCTTATATGTATATATATACCCTTTTTCAGAATCTTCTTCATGATAGGTTATTACAAGATATTGAGTATAGTTTTCTGTGCTATACAATAGGTTCTTGTTTATTTTATATATAGTAGTTTATATATGTTAATCCCAAACTCCTAATTTATAAATTAAATTAGGTATTTAAAATGCAAACTGCTATTACATCTTGTTAGTATGTCAAAAGTCATGAGATGATCACTCTGATCTTTATAAGGAGAAAAAGTCAAATATGTTACAAAAACATAGATTTTGTGTGTGTGTGTGTGTGTTTAACCACACTATAGAGCTAAGAATGCAAAGGAAACTAAACTCTAGAAAGTGATTTCCCCTTCCAAAAAGAGAAGACTCCCATAATACCTCTCATTCCTGGTGGAACGGTGGTCAAGAGACTGTTACTTCTATCTAAATAAAGAGAAAAAGACAGATAATTCACACAAAATTTTTTTCTCAAGTCCATCAGAGAGATGAGAATACAAAGAAATTGAAATTTTTGAAACTGGAAATATCTTCCTAAGAAAGTAGAAATCCATGACTGTTTTTATTTCCAGCAGCATGTGGGATAAGCAAGAATCTATAGGAAATGGGGGTAGAAGAGAAACTTTTAATTCCTTCTCTTGAGACTTTACTGAGGACAAAGGGAAGTATGCCAAAGGATTAGAGCAGATCAGAAAAACTGAGAGAAATCCTCCTTTTGGCATGCAAGACCATCATTAGGAAGTATGCAGCAGCTGTCAAAAGGTGTGGATAGGAAAGGATACATGAGGAAATTTCATTCAAGGCATTCTGATCCTATACAGTATGTAAGACAGTTGCCCTCCAAAGGCTAGTGGCAGGACAGCCAATTGAAAATAGATCTTCTGAGGTTAAGAGACCTCGGGGCAGGGCGGGGCGGGGGAGGGGTGTACTGGAGAACAAAGAGGACTCCTGGTGACAAAAAACAAAAATGAAAACAAAAACAAACAAAACACTGGCCACTATCCTGAAGAAAGAGACAGATTCTCAGGCCTTAACACTTGCTAGAAGTAAAGTCTTGATCCAGCCCTCCAAATATTTGAAGTCAACTGTGAACTGAATCTAAATTGCAAAAGGCCAGGCCAAACTCAATTAGAGATTAAATTGACTAATTGACTTAATTCCCACAAACCACAGTCTGAAAGAATAGGTCCAACTTGAGTAATAATATTATTCATTTCAGTCTCTACTATTCTTTTATATGCAATTAAGGCATACAATCGAAAAATGCAGAGTCAAGAAGATGAAACCCCTTGGCCAGATAGAAACAGTCAATATAAATAGATACAGAGATGATCTAGATGTTGGAACTATCAGAAAAGGATTTTTAAAAACTATAGCAAATATATTAATGAATCTAGGATATATTCCTAGACACTTGCTGAAACAGATGAAAAATTTCACCAGAGAGGTGCACACTATGAAAAGAACCAAATGAATTTCCAGAGGCTTCCTCTCCAGTGTTCAGCTGAGTAAATCTCAACACGTGTGGGTGAAGAAACTGCTTGAAGCTGGAATCACCTAAAGTAACAAAGGTACCAAGCTCTGAAACATTCACAGAGCTAAGACAGTTTGTGTTTCCACCACCAAGAGGAAAAAACCTCATAAATCATATAACACCAGTGTAGAGAAAAATTAACCTTAGACTAATGGCTGCTCTGGTCCAAATAACAAAACTTATAAACAAGCATTAAAATAATCAAATAATTTCAAAGTAATTTAAGTGCATCCCTGAAAAAAGTTTAAGAATACTTTAAAGAATTCAATAAGGTGTTCAAAAAGGTACAATGCAAAATTAAAATACAAATTTAAAAGGTACCAGGCCTACAATGAAGTGTGAAAATAGCATTCATAATGAGAAAAACCAATCAGTAGAAACAGACAAAATGATACAGATAATAGAAGTAATAGACAAAGGCATTAATATAGTTATTATAATTATAGCCTATATGTTAAAGAAGATATAAGAATACTTAAGCCTATCAAGTGGAGAAAATAAATTTATTTTTAAAAGAATCAAATCAAATTTCAAAAAATAAAATATGTAATATCTGAAATTCAAAATACATTACATGGGTTAATAGCAAATTAGACATTGCAGAAGAAAACATTAGTGAACTTGATGATATGTCAATAGAAACTATATGATCAAATACAATAAAGCTAGAGTAATTGATTCTTCATAATTTGACAAAAACATGGACATATGCATCAATTGAGCAAAATAGAAAATTAAGTTATAGACCCATATATATGTACTCAGTTGATTTTCAATGAAGCTGCTAAGGAAATTTAATGGAGAAGAGATAATTTTTTGAAACATGATTTGCAACAATTTGATAGCCATATACACATCAGCTTTAATTCTTATCTCCCACAGTATATAATAAAAAACTCAAAATACACGATCAATATGAGAGGTAAAAATAAAAATTTTCTGGATAAAATTAAAAGGAAGTCTTGGTAATCTTGGGTTTGTACAATGTTTCTTAAACTTAAAAAACATGAAGTATAAAACAAAAAATTTAATGACAGAATTTTTCAAAATAAAAAAGAAATCTCTTCAAAGGACTGTTACTAAAATGAAAAAGCAAGCTTCACTATGGGAGAAAATATTTCAAAAAAATATGTCTGACAAAAGAATTCTATCTAGAACATGTTAAGAACTGTTACAATGCAACATTTAGAAGACAAAAACAACAATTTAAGGGCCTTCCCTGGTGGCATGGTGGTTAAGAATCCACCTGCCAATGTAGGGAATGTGGGTTAGAGCCCTGATCCAGGAAGATCCCATCTGTGGAGGAGCAACTAAGCCTGTGTGCCACAACTACTGAAGCCTGCAAGCCTAGAGCCTGTGCTTTGCAACAAGAGAATCCACTGCAGTGAGAAGCCTGCACGCACCACAAGGAAGAGTAAGCCCCACTGGCTGCAACTAGGGAAAGCCTGTGAGCAGCAACAAAGACCCAATGCAGTCAAAAATAAATAAATAAAATAAATTTATTTTTTAAAAAAATTTAAAATCGGCAAAGGATTTAAACAGACACCTTACCAAGGAAAGGGTACAAATAGCAAATAATTACAAATGTCAAAAAAATGTTCATCAACGTTAATAATTAGGGAACATGAAATTGAAAATGAGATTTTCTGCATTCCCCCTAGAATGTCTACATTAAAAAGACTGATCGTACTAGATTTTGGTGTGATTGTGGAGCAAATATTGATACAAGTTTCAATTTCTAATAAGATGTTAAATGATACAGTCATTTTTTAAAAAAGGTTTTGTAGAGTTTTTCTTTTAAATTTAAACATATATCTACTGTATATCATAGCCACTTCATTCCAGATTTACCTCAAAGAAATGAAAGCATATGTCCATACAAAGACTTATACATGAATCCATAGCAGCTTCATTGTGATATCTAAGAACTGGAATCAGCCCAAACGTCAGGCAGCATGTGAATGAATAAATAAATTGTGGTTATAGCAATACAATAGAATATTACTTGACAAAAAGAACAAGCAAATAACAAAATAACAAAAAAAAAACAAAAAAAAACAATAACAATAACAAAGAAATCATAGGCAACAGTGTGAATGAAAATCCAAATAATTGTGCTAAGTGAAAGAATCTAGATAGAAAAAGAGTACATGCGATAATAATTCATTTATATAAAATTCGAGAAAAATGCAAACTAATCAATGGTGACAAAAAGCAACTCAATTGTCACCTAAGAACAGGAGTGAAGTGATAAATAGATTATCAAGAGGCATAAAGAGATTTGGGGGCTTGTTCTTCAGAACCTTGATACTTTTTGTATTTAAAAAGAAAATCTTTATTGAAATAAAATCCACATATTATATAATTTATGCATTGAAGTATACAATTCAGTGGTTTTTAATATACCCAAAAAATTATACAGTCATTACTATAATCTAGTTTTTGATTGTTCATCACCCCAAAAGAAACTCCTTGCCCATTAGCATCCATTCCCTATTCCTCCCCTCTTAGCCCCAGGCAACCACTGATCTACTTTCTGTCTCTGAAGATTTGCCTCTCCTGAAAATTTCATATAAATTAATTCATACAATATGAGATCTTTTGTTTCTGGCTTCTTTGAGTTAGTATATTTTTTTTTCACAATTCATCCATGTACTTCACTCATTTTTAATACCATATAACCTTGCATTGGATTGATGTGCCATGTTTTAGTTAGTTTATGGACATTTCCACCTTTTGGCTATTGCAAGTAATTCTGCTATGAACATTTGTGTAGAAGTCTGTTTTTATTTTACTAAGTTATACGCCAAGGAGTCATTTGGTAACTGTGAGTTGCTGAGCCGTATGATAACTTATGTTTAACATTTTGAGGAACTGTCAACCTGTTTTGCAAAGCAGCTGTACCATTTCACATAACACCAGCAACGCACGAAGGTTGCAATGTTTGCACATCCTCAGCAATACTTATTACTATCTATTGGATTATAGCTATCCTGATGTTTATGATGTGATATCTCATTGTAGTTTTGATTTGCATTTCCCTAATGATGTTGACTTTATTTTCCTGTACTTTTTGACCACTTGTATAAATTTTTTGGAAAAAGATCAGTTCATATCCTTTGCCCATTTTAAAATTGTGTTATTTATCATTTTATTATTGTCATAATTTCTTTATATATTCTGGATACAGGTCCCTTATATATATGACATGCAAATATTTTCTTTTATTCTGTGAGTTGTCTTTTCACTTTGTTGACGGTATCATTTGTAGTAAAAAAAAGGCTTTTAATTTGTGAAATCTACTTGTTATTTTATCTCTCTTGCTTTTCATGTCATATCTAAGAAACCATTGCCTAAACCAAAGTCATAAAGATTTACTATTTTCTTTTAATAGTTTTGTATTTTTAGCTCTTACATTTAAGTCTATAATGCATTTTGAGATATTTTTTGTGTCTGGTGTATTTTAATGTATAAATATCCAGTTGTTCTAATATCATTTGTTAAAAAGACTATCCTTTTCCTATTTAATTATCTTGACATCCTTGTCACAAATCAATTGACCATAAATGTAAGGGTTTGTTTGGGCCCTTAATTATACTTCATTGATGTAAATGTCTATCCTGTATCAGTATGACACTGACGATTACTGTAGCTTTGCAGTAAGTTTGAAATTGAAAAATGTGACTCTTCTAACTTTATTCTTCTTTTTTAAGGTTATTTTAACTATTCTTGAGCCCTTGGATTTCCATATGAATGTCAAGATAGGAATATCAATTTCTGTAAAATATGACATCTGGGATTTTGGTAGGAATTGCATTGAATCTATAGATCAATTAGGGCATGTTAACAATAGGTAAGATTTTTTTTTTCCATAGAAAGTGAGATGTTTCATTTTATTTTTTTAACTTTTAATTTTATATTGGAGTATAGTTGATTAACAATGTTGTGATAGTTTCAGGCATACAGCAAAGTCACCCAGTTATATATATATATACATGTATCTATTGTTTTTCAAATTATTTTCCCATTAGGTTGTTACATAATATTGAGCAGAGTTCCCTGTGCTATACAGTAGCTCCTTGTTGGTTATCCATTTTCAGTATAGCAGTGTGTACACATCAATCCCAAACTCCCTAACTATCTCTTCTCCCCCTCCCTTCCCCACTGGTAACTATAAGTTTGTTCTCTAAGTCTGTGAGTCTGTTTATGTTTTGTAAATTCATTTGTATCATTTCTTTTTAGATTCCACTTATAAGCAATATCATATGATATTTCTCTTTCTCTGTCTGACTTACTTCGCTCAGTATGACAATCTTTAGATCTGTCCATGTTGCTGTAAATGGCATTATTTCATTATTTTTAATGGTTGAGTAATATTCCATTGTATCTATGTACCACATCTTAATTATCCATTCCTCTGTCAATGAACATTTAAGCTGTTTCTATGTCTTGGCTATTGTAAACAGTGCTGCAGTGAACATTGGGGGTGCATGTAGCCTTTCAAACCATGTTTTTCTTGAGGTATATACCTAGGAGTGGGACTGTAGGATCATATGGTAGCTCTATGTTTAGTTTTTTAAGGAGCCTCTATACTGTTCTCCATAATGGCTGTATTGATTTACTCTCCCATCAACAGTGTAGAAGGGTTCCATTCTCTCCACACCCTCTCCAGCATTTACTGTTTGTGGATTTTTGATGATAGTTATTTTGACTGGTGTGAAGTGATATCTCATTGTAGTTTTGATTTGCATTTTTCTAATAATTAGCGATGTTGAATGTCTTTTCATGTGCCTCTTGGCTAGAAATAGTAAGACTTCTGTTCCATGAACATACGACATATTTCTATTTGTTTGAGTCTTTTTTAAATTTTTTAATGATGTTTTGTAGTTTTCAGAGTATGAGTTTCAAATATTTTTGCTAAATTTATTCCTAAATATGTTATTCACCTTGATGCTCTTATAGTGAAGTTTTATTGTTTTCATTTCCAGATTATTCCTTGCTAGTGTATAGAAATGCAATTAATTTTTATAGACTGGTTTTCTATTCTTAACTTGATAAGTTTTGAGAGTTTTTTGTGGATTTCTTAGGATTTTCTATATACAACATCATGTCATCTGCAAATCAAGATAGATTCATTTCATTCTTTTTAATCTGTGTATCTTCCTCCCTCCTTCCCTCTGTCCCTCTCTCTCGCCCTCTCTTCCTCCCCCCTTCCTTCCTTCCTCCATCTTCCTTCCTTCCTCCATCTTCCTTCCTTCCTTCCTTTTTCTTTTTCTTTTCTTTCTTTCTTTCTTTCTTTCTTTCTTTCTTTCTTTCTTTCTTTCTTTCTTTCTTTCTTTCTTTCTTCCTTTCTTTCTTTTTCTTCCTTTCTTTCTCTCTCTCTCTCTTTCTTTCTTTCTTTCTTCTTCCTCTATTTTTCTAATTGTTTTGGATAGAGATACCGGTACTATATTGAATAGAAGTGGAGAGATGGGCCATCTTTGATTTGTTCCTGATTTTAGGGAGGAAAACATTCAATCTTTTATCCTTACGTGTGATATTATAGCTATGGATTTTTTGTAGATGTATTTTATCAGATTGATAAACTATTCCTAGCTTATTGAGCTCCTTTCATTTTATGTTATGTCCATTGTTTTCTTTTCTTTTTTTTTTTTTCTAGTTTAATGTCATTAGGGTTTATTCCATCAGCAAAAGTCATAGCCACAAAATTTCTTGAAATAAGACCTTTTCCACCTTGGGTTTCTGGTAAGGCTGCTGTGAGACAACACCCTTAAGATTCCCAGAAACTTTATATTTTAATAGAAATTATCTATGAGGAATGACCTTAAGATTATTGGAGCAATGTATTTTGGGGGTTTGAGATGCCACCTTAAATATTTCTGAGGTTTTAACATAGAGATTTTTAGTTACAACATTTGTTTCCTCTTTATAAGAAGCTCTGCATTTGACTTTTCTGCTGCAGCTCTAGATTTGACCTTTGCCTGGAAACTATTTCTTAATTTTAGCATTATTTTTTACTTGGAGAGACTAGTAATGAGAAACAGTTTTAGTTTTCAATCCTAGCAAATCCTGGTTCCTTTATATTTAACAGCTCTTCAGTTTATTGCTTTCCTACTATTTGTAAGCAACTAGCAGAAGCTGGATGACACCTCTAACTCCATGCCTGGGAATCTCCTTAGCCGGATCATGTAGTTCATTACGTGGAATGTATATTTTCTATGTTCTCATCAGCAATAGTGTTGCTAACTTTTCTGTCACTTCATAATAAGGGTGTCCTTTCCTCAAGCTTCAAATAACATTTTCCTCACTATTTTAAAGCCCCCAGAGACAACCTCCTCAGGACCATCAGGTCTCAGCTAACAGACTCGTCAAAGACTGTCCAACTTCAACCCTCCCTTTGGTCCCAAGGCCTCTTTAGGTCTTTGTTACAATTGGTCTCTGCTTCTGATGCCAAATCCATTTTGGTTATTATGGTTGCATAACAAGCTACTCTAAATCTTTGTAGCTTAAACAATGACAGTATTTATTTTACTCATGAATCTGCAACTAGAGCAAGGTTCAGCAGGGTAACTCGTTTCCACATCACAGCAGCTGCACAGCTTGAACAGTGAGAACTAGAGTCATCTGAAGGCTTGTGCACTCACGTGTTTGAAGTCGATGTTGATGCTCAGCTGAAATCTTAGCAGAGAATCTTAACCAGAACACATACAGGCACCTCTCAGTGTGGCTTGGACTTCCTCACAGCCTCATGGCTTGGCTCCAAGGGCAACATATGAAGAGGGCGGGAAGAGAAAGAAAGAAAGAAAGAAAGAAAGAAAGAAAGAAAGAAAGCAAGCAAGCAAGCAAGCAAACAAGCAAGCAAGCATGGCAGAAGCTCTGTCACCTGTTCTAAGGTAGCTTTAGAAGTCACACAATGTCATTTCTACCACATTCCATCCAAGTCTTCCCAGGGTAAAGGGAAGGGAAAGACCCTTTACTTCTTCTTGGAGAGTGGCAAGGTATAGAAGAGCATATTGGATGGAAATATTGCTGTGGACATTTTTGATAATTACAATCTGCCACAGGAATCAACTGGTCTTCCTTATGGAAATGTATTAAAATTATCCTTGGAAACAGTAGAGCTGCATATGAATTCATGGGTAAGATAAAATGTGTATTTATCATGTGTATTTAACAATATTTTTTCTCCTTGTACTCAGTTCACCTGTTACAACCAGGGCTTGGCTGAGCTCCTTTATCCTAAATTTATTTTTATGTATCCATGATTTCCCTCTCATTTCTGTTTCTGTGCCATCTGTATAGGTCTCTCTTACAGAAGCAAGAAATTGGACAGAAGCAAATCACTGAATCAATCAGAAATAGTCAAGGTTTGGGTTATTGAATATGATTGGTCAATGCATTATGTTGTTTTTTTAACCACAGATATGGGCCTTTGAACAAATGTCTTTGCTTTCACAGGAGGCAAAGAATGAGCCATGTCTCTCTAGACAAAGGACAGAGATATAGCTCTCTGCCTCCAGTTTGACTTAATCCACAACATCAGGATTCACTGGCATGCATCTGCATTATGCTTTCTGCCCATGATCAGTGTTTCAAGAAGTACCACTAGGAAGGAAAGCAGTGCACAATAACTGGTGGGCATTAATCAAGGCCACTCTGGCTGCCTCCAGTGGAACACATGTCTAATGGCCACACAGAAAGAAAAGAGTAGAAATCAATCTGGTTAATGTTATTCCGGCCTCTGTCAAGGGATGAAGATATAGACTCATCATGCTTTGAAATGTAATGCAAACTTAGAAATGAGGATAATGGACAGAATAAAAGAGAGAGACTGATTTTCCCTCTCCTTCAAAGCTCCCTAAAAGACCCAACTTCCCAATCAGCAGACCAGGTCAATAAAGCTGTATTTTCTTGTTGTTTTTATTTTTGTAATGATATCATCAGAATTAATGCTATCATCACCATTAGAAAGTGAAAGGCATCCCTTGGCACTAGTACTGTGGTATTATGCTTCTTGAGCACAGAAGCTGGCCCTGGCTAGAGTGGAGAGGCAGTAAGGATAGAAGCAATCACTCTAAGGAAAGCTAAACAAGTCTCCAGATGCCAGTTACATAGGAGTAGACAAGGGTTAAGATCCTATAGTGTGTCTTCCTACTTGGATCAGAAGAATGACATGGGTGGCTGAATGGGAAGGGGGAAGATTAAATTGGGAGTTAGGAAATTTGGTTTCTACTCAGGACTCCACCACTAACTCAAGACCTCGTTTGTGCATGTGTCCAATGGGGAGATTGGTTTTTACACTCTTTGAATTTTTCCCCAGCTCTGGTATTCCTTTCTCCCACATGATGTGTTTCTCCCATAAGGTCTTAACCTTGCTTATATGGAGAGAATGCCAGTTGTTACCCAGGGTCACTAGGTAAAGCGAGACAGTCCAGGGAGTTGCATTATGTACTATATACTTTCTTTAGGGATTCTGATCTTACCATCAGAAATAGATTTCTTACAAACATTCCTGCAAGCAGGCTAATGCTAGCATCATCTGTGGGTAATTCACAGGCACACCCGAACAGAGGACAGCTTGGTTTTTCATAGCAAAATGCCTGATAGAGAGACTGCTTGGTAAAGTTGCTGGCTAAAAGTTTTGGGAACTGAGATATGCCTGCCCTGGAAGAGATAGAAATGTTTTGGAAGAGCAACACATTTGGTTTAAGGCTTTGGAGATGCCACTTCCCCTCCAGTGCTTGCATATTGTTTTAATTAAATTTATTCCCATCTTTGGTGAATAAAATGTATGGAATCATAAAGAAAATAGTTCTGCTTCCATATTCCCAGTTTTGCTCTAAGCAAGCTAGTTCTCTTGGGCAGGTCACCCACATCTCTCATCTAAGAGCTTCAACTGTAAGATGGGAGGGTCTTCCTCACAAAGTGAATATTAATTTTACATTTTAAATAAATCTTACAGGTGATATTCTTTGAAAACAGATAGTGGAAAACGATTTTAAAGTACTTTTAGTACAGGATTATCAGACTTCCCTGGAAACTCCTGCAGTAGTTTGGATTAGCTTTGGGTGTTTTTCAGGTACAGATGGAAAGATTCAAAGTCAGAGATTTTTGGCTTCCAAAGCAACCCAAGCACTTAGGACTGAACTGTATGAAGCCGACACCCCAGAGGGAACAGCAAAGGTAAGGACAACCCGCAGAGTTTAGCCTTTTCAAAGGAAATAATGAGCTCTTCAGGTACTATTCTGTGGACTTAAAAAAATGTTTTTTTGCAAAATGTTAGTTCAGCCACTGCTACTGAAAAATGCTCACTGCTCAACTTGCCTGCTGCAAATTAAACCACCAAATAATGGAGAGCTGCTGCAGATACTGGAATCAAGAATGTTTTAAAGACCATCAGCCTCCTCAGCATCTAATCATATTTTAAAATAAAAGCTAAGCTTCTAACTCAGCCCCAGAACTCCAATCTTTTCTTTCTTTAAGGACTTGGACACCCAGCCTGGAGCTGTTTGGCTTTTGTCCATGGCTGATTTTGAACTTTCCTCCTTTTCCTTTGGCACTTACAGCCCAGCAGGTGAAAAGTGGTGGGCTTGCCTGGCTTGGGTTTTTTTTTGTTTTTTTTGTTTTTTTTTTTATTATTATTTTATTTTATTTTTTTGGGGGGTACACCAGGTTCAATCAACTGTTTTTATACACATATCCCCATATTCCCTCCCTTCCTTGACGCCCCCCCCTCGATTCCCCCCCACCCTCCCTGCCCCAGTCCTCTAAGGCATCTTCCATCCTCGAGTTGGACTCCCTTTGTTATACAACAACTTCCCACTGACTATTTTACAGTTGGTAGTATATATATGTCTGTACTACTCTCCCGCTTCTTCTCAGTTTCCCCTTCACCCCCCGCCCCCTCCCATACCTCGAGTTCTCCAGTCCATTCCCTGTATCTGCTTCCCTGTTCTTGTCACTGAGTTCATCAGTACCATTTTTAGATTCCGTATATGTGAGTTAGCATACAATATTTGTCTTTCTCTTTCTGACTTACTTCACTCTGTATGACAGATTGTAGTTCTATCCACCTCATTACATATAGCTCCATCTCATCCCTTTTTAGAGCTGAGTAATATTCCATTGTATATATATGCCACATCTTCTGTATCCATTCATTTGTTGATGGGCATTTCGGTTGCTTCCATGTCCTGGCTATTGTAAAGAGTGCTGCAATAAACATTATGGTACAAGTTTCTTTTGGGATTATGGTTTTCTTTGGGTATATGCCCAGGAGTGGGATGACTGGATCATATGGTAGTTCTATTTGTAGTTTTTTAAGGAACCTCCAAATTGTTTTCCATAGTGGCTGTACCAACTTACAGTCCCACCAACAGTGCAGGAGAGTTCCCTTTTCTCCACACCCTCTCCAACATTTGTTGTTTCCAGACTTTGTGATGATGGCCATTCTGATTGGTGTGAGGTGATACCTCATTGTGGCTTTCACTTGCATTTCTCTGATGATGAGTGATGTTGAGCATCTTTTCATGTGTTTGTTGGCCATCTGTATGTCTTCTTTGGAGAAATGTCTATTTAGGTCTTCTGCCCATTTGTGGATTGGGTTATTTGCTTTTTTGGTATGAAGCTGCATGAGCTGCTTGTATATTTTGGAGGTTAATCCTTTGTCCGTTGTTTCATAGGCAATTATTTTTTCCCATTCTGAGGGTTGCCTTTTAGTCTTGTTTATGGTTTCTTTTGCTGTGCAAAAGCTTTTAAGTTTCATGAGGTCCCATTCGTTTATTCTTGATTTTATTTCCATGATTCTAGGAGGTGGGTCAAAAAGGATCTTGCTTTGATGTATGTCAAAGAGTGTTCTGCCTATGTTTTCCTCTAGGAGTTTGATAGTGTCTGGCCTTATATGTAGGTCTTTAATCCATTTGGAGTTTATTTTTGTGTATGGTGTTAGGAAGTGTTCTAATTTCATTCTTTGACATGTTGCTGTCCAATTTTCCCAGCACCACTTATTGAAGAGGCTGTCTTTTTTCCATTGTATACTCGTGCCTCCTTTGTCAAAGATAAGGTGCCCATATGTGTTTGGGCTTACTTCTGAGTTCTCTATTCTGTTCCATTGGTCTTCCTTTCTATTTTTGTGCCAGTACCATACTGTCTTGATCACTATGGCCTTGTAGTATAGTTTGAAGTCAGGAAGCCTGATTCCACCAACTCCATTTTTCCTTCTCAAGATTGCTTTGGCTATTCGGGGTCTTTTGCGTTTCCATACAAATCATAAGATTTCTTGCTCTAGTTCTGTGAAAAATGCCATTGGTAATCTGATCGGGATTGCATTAAATCTGTAAATTGCTTTGGGTAGTACAGTCATTTTCACGATGTTGATTCTTCCAATCCAGGAACATGGTATATCCCTCCATCTGTTTATGTCATCTTTGATTTCTTTCATCAATGTCTTAAAGTTTTCTGCATACAGATCTTTTGCCTCCTTCGGCAGGTTTATTCCTAGGTATTTTATTCTTTTGGTTGCAATGGTGAATGGGAGAGTTTCCTTAATTTCTCTTTCTGCTCTTCCGTTGTTCGTGTATAGGAATGCAAGAGATTTCTGTGCATTAATTTTGTATCCTGCTACTTTACTAAACTCATCAATGAGTGCTAGCAGATTTCTGGTAGAGTCTTTAGGGTTTTCTATATATAGTATCATGTCATCTGCAAAGAGTGATAATTTTACTTCTTCTTTTCCAATTTGGATTCCTTTAATTTCTTTTTCTTCTCTGATTGCTGTGGCTAACACTTCCAAAACTATGTTGAATAACAGTGGTGAGAGTGGACACCCTTGTCTTGTTCCTGTTCTTAGAGGGAATTCTTCCAGTTTTTCTCCATTGAGAACAATGTTGGCTTTTGGTTTGTCATATATGGCTTTTATGATGTTGAGGTAATTTCCTTCTATGCCCATTTTCTGGAGAGCTTTTATCATAAATGGATGTTGAACTTTGTCAAGAGCTTTTTCTGCATCTATTGAAATGATCATATGGTTTTTATCCTTCAATTTGTTGATATGATGTATCACGTTGATTGATTTGCGTATATTGAAGAATCCTTGCATCCCAGGGATAAACCCCACTTGATCGTGGTGTATGATTTTTTTAATGTGCTGTTGCAGTCTGTTAGCTAGTATTTTGTTGAGGATTTTTGCATCTATATTCATCAGTGATATTGGTCTGTAGTTTTCTTTTTTTGTGACATCTTTGCCTGGTTTTGGTATCAGGGTGATGGTAGCCTCATAGAATGAGTTTGGGAGTGCTCCGCCTTCTGCAATATTTTGGAAGAGTTTGAGAAGGATAGGTGTTAACTCTTCTCGAAATGTTTGATAGAATTCGCCTGTGAATCCATCTGGTCCTGGGCTTTTGTGTGTTGGGAGATTTTTAATCACTGCCTCAATTTCTGTACTTGTGATTGGTCTGTTCATGGTTTCTATTTCTTCCTGGTTCAGTCTTGGAAGATTGTATTTTTCTAAGAATGTATCCATTTCTTCCAGGTTATCCAATTGATTGGCATATAGTTGCTTGTAGTAGTCTCTCATGATGTTTTGTATTTCTGAGGTGTCCGTTGTGACTTCTCCTTTTTCATTTCTAATTCTGTTGATTTGCATCTTCTCCCTTTTTTTCTTGATGAGTCTGGCTAATGGTTTATCAATTTTGTTAATCTTCTCAAAGAACCAGCTTTTAGTTTTATTTATTTTTCTTATGGTTTCTTTCCTTTCTTTTTCATTTATTTCTTCTCTGATCTTTACGATTTCTTTCCTTCTGCTCACTTTGGGGTTTCTTTGTTCTTCTTTCTCTAGTTGTTTGAGGTGTAAGGTTAGGTTGTTTATTCGATCATTTTCTTGTTTCTTAAGGTAGGACTGTATTGCTATAAACTTCCCTCTTAGAACTGCTTTTGCTGCGTCCCATAGGTTTTGGGTTGTTGTGTTTTCGTTGTCATTTGTTTCTAGATACTTTTTGATTTCCTCTTTGATTTCTGTAATGATTCCTTGGTTGTTTAATAGTGAATTGTTTAGCCTCCATGTGTTTGTATTTTTTGCAGTTTTTTTCCTGTAATTGATATCTAGTCTCATGGCGTTGTGGTCTGAGAAGATGCTTGATATGATTTCAATTTTCTTGAATTTGCTGAGGTTTGATTTGTGACCCAAGATGTGATCTATCCTGGAAAATGTTCCGTGTGCACTTGAGAAGAAAGTGTAGTCTGTCGTTTTTGGATGGAATGTCCTATAAATATCAATGAAGTCGAGATGGTCTAATGTGTCATTTAAAGCTTGTGTGTCTTTATTTATTTTCTGTTTGGATGATCTGTCCATTGATGTAAGTGGGGTGTTCAAGTCTCCCACTATAATTGTGTTACTGTCGATGTCCCCTTTTATAGCTGTTAGCATTTGCCTTATGTATTGAGGTGCTCCTATATTGGGGGCATAGATATTTACCATTGTGATATGTTCTTCTTGGATGGATCCCTTGATCATTATGTAGTGCCCTTCCTTGTCTCTTTTAATAGTCTTTACTTTCAAGTCTAATTTGTCTGATATGAGTATTGCTACTCCAGCTTTCTTTTGACTTCCATTTGCATGGAATATCTTTTTCCATCCCTTCACTTTCAGTCTATATGTATCCCTTGGTCTGAAGTGAGTTTCTTGTAGGCAGCATATAGAAGGGTCTTGTTTTTGTATCCATTCAGCCAGTCTGTGTCTTTTGGTTGGAGCATTTAATCCATTTACATTTAAAGTGATTATTGACATGTGTGTTCCAATTACCATTTTCTGAATTGTTTTGGGTTTGTATTTGTAGGTGTTTTCCTTTTCTTGTGTTTCCTACTTAGAGAAGTTCCTTTAGCACTTGTTGTAAGGCTGGTTTGGTGGTGCTGAATTCTCTTAACTTTTGCTTGTCTGGAAAGCTTTTGATTTCTCCCTCAAATCTGAATGAGATTCTTGCTGGGTAAAGTATTCTTGGCTGTAGGTTTCTCTCTTTCAGGACTTTCAGTATATCCTGCCATTCCCTTCTGGCCTGCAGAGTTTCTGTAGAAAGGTCAGCTGTTATCCTGATGGGTTTTCCCTTATATGTTGTTTGTTGCTTTTCTCTTGCTGCTTTTAATATTTTTTCTTTGTGTTGAATTGTTGTTAGTTTGATTAATATGTGTCTTGGTGTATTTCTCCTTGGGTTTATTCTGTATGGGACTCTCTGTGCTTCTTGGACTTGGTTCATTATTTCCTTTCCCATGTTGGGGAAGTTTTCCACTAGAACCTCTTCAAATATTTTCACAGACCCTTTCTTGTTTTCTTCTTCTTCTGGGATGCCTATAATTCGAATGTTGGTACGTTTAAGGTTATCACTGAGGTCTCTGAGGCTGTCTTCTAGTCTTTTTATTTTTTTTTCTTTTTCCTGCTCTGTGGCGTTTATTTCTTCCATTCTATCTTCCAACTCACTTATTCGTTCTTCTGCCTCAGTCATTCTGCTGGTTAGAGCAACTAGAGTATTTTTAATTTCAGTTATTTTGTTATCCATTGCTGTTTGTTTTTCTGAGTTCTTATGAACTGTTTCTTGTACTTTCTCTAATTTGTTATCGAGATTTTGTATCATTTTTACTATCATTACTCTAAATTCTTTTTCAGGCATTTTTCCTATTTCCTCCTCATTTATTTGGTCTTGTGGGTTTTTTTCCTGCTCCTTTGCCTGCATGGTGTTTCTTTGTTTCCTCATGGTTGTCCAAGCTTTTGGGGTTGCTTGTCCTGGTGATAGAGGTGTTTATAGAAGACTGTCCAAGCCTCAGACTAATGTCCAAGTATTGGATTAGACGAATATTCAGTCGTCTCAGCTGTAAGTGTCCTTTTCCTTGCCTTGGGGTTTTTTTTTTTGCTTTATTCTGTGACCAGCAGAGGTTCCTTTATTGTTCGTCTGTAAGCCTCGGTGTGTGGGGGGGGAGAGGGTGCAATAGTGGCTCCTTCTCCTGGGAGGGAGTGAGCAGTGGCGCACTGTTGCTTCAGTCAGGCTTGGAGGTGCCTGTTGCAGAGGGCGCTGGTGGCTCAGGCGTACACAGAAAGTCTTAGAGTTGGGCCTCTCTCGGGGTTTTTTCTTTTTGATGCTGGTTTTTTTTTTTTTTTTTTTTTCTCTCAGCAGCCTCCCTGCTGCTGGCGTTGCAAGGAGTTTTAATCTAGCCCCGCCCGAGCGCCTGAGGGTGCTTGTTATCCCTGATCGCCTTATGTGGCCCCGCAGGGCGTCTCTCCGCTGCCTTTTGCAGAGGCGCAGAAAGAGAGAGAGAGGCTATGCGCGCGGCTCCTCCTCCCCGCCCGGGAGCCTGCAGCCTCCAGCCGCCATCATGGCCGGGCAGCTCTCAGGGATCGGCACTCCTCTCCGCGGACCTCCTCCCTCCTGTCCTCTCGGTCCGTCACCCTACCGGCAACAATGTTTCTCCCCCTGAACCAGCTCTCCGGTTCCCACGCTCCTGCTCCTGGACCCTCCGTTCAGCCGCGGATCGATGTCTCGGTCCGGGAACGCTGAGCTGCGCTGTGGACCCTCCGTATGTTTCTCACTCCCTCCCGTCTGCCACAGCTCCGCCGCTTCACCCTCTTTGAGCCCTCGTAGATGCCTCCCTACCGGCTATGTCAGGTTCTCCGCAGCCCTTTCCGGTGTCCGAGGCCGTCTGCTGGTGTTCAGCTGGTTCTCTGTGGGAATGACTGTGTCCTTCCGTGCATTCCCAATGCATCTGTGGAGAGGGATGCACTCCACGTCTCTCTACTTCGCCGCCATCTTTTTCTCCTGGCTTGGGTTTTAATAAGAGTCTCCCAGGATGTACTGAGCATGGGAACAACTTAATTATCAAACATGGGAATTGGATTCAATGAGCATACAGGAAGTGTTTACTGAGTACTCACTCACTCACTCTCATCCCAGCACTGTGCTGAGTTAGTGAGGATGCCCAAGAAGATGCCATGGCTTTTGTTATAAGAAGTAATAACAAACTTTTAAGAGTAGGATGATAAATTTCTTAAAAGTTCCCTGTAAGAAGCCTTGAACTCAGGCATCTATGTCTCTGGCTATGTTGACCTGTTTTCATATTTTTGTTCACATTTGAGGATTGTACTGGCATTATCTATACTTTGTCCCTATGACTTCAGTATCTGATTTGGACTCTCCATTTCTCTTTCCCTCTTTAGCTCATCTTACTCTTACTTCCTAGCAGTTTAACTCTTTCTTTGCTTCTCCATTGCATTCCTATTTCATCACTGGTTTGACTCTCTTTGAATTTCTTTCTGATACTTCTGACCAGGGACTGTGTTCCAGCCTCTGCCCAGTTTTATCGCATTGTCCACAGGACAGGTTTCTTTACTTAGTCAATTCTTTGATATCAGCTCCCTCCTGGTAGGCAGGTCCATGGTGAACAGCATAATATTCTATATCCTAGCAGGAAGCTAAACCTTCATTCATAACTATCTACTGGTGGGATCTTCTTTTAGGAAAGTAATTCAGCATTACAGTAAGTCCCCTACATACAAATGAGTTCATTTCTAAGAGCACATTCATAAATCCAATTTGTTCTTAACTCCAACAAATTTAGCCTAGGTAGCCAACGAACACAATCAGCTATAGAGTACTGTACTGTAATAGGTTTATAATACTTTTCACACAAGTAATACATAAAAGACAAACACAAAAAATAAAATGTTTTTGATCTTACAGTACAGTACCTTGAAAGTACGTAGCACATTACAACAGTTGGCATATAGGGGCTGGCATCAAGTGGACAGGCAAGAAGAGTTATTGACTAGGGCAGGGAGAGGAGGTGGGAGATGGTAGAACTGAAGGATCATCAGCAATAGGAGATGGAGAGCAAGCTACAATTTCACTCACACCTGATATTGATGGCACAGGTTCTGATTCCTTGATGGATTCAATTCTATCTACCTTCTTGAAAAAACAACCCAGTGATGTCTGGGTAGTAGCTCTTTTTTTTCTCCTCATAGATGACACGGTAGCACTGGTTTGCCTTCTGAACGGCTGCTGCAACCTTTGTTTACTGTTTTACATTTGGGTCCTACACCTCAAAAATTAACAGCGTCTCCTCAAATAGAACTAGTTTATGTGATTGGACATGCAAATGCACGTTTTCATCTTTGAACGTTTGCAACTTGAAAGTTTGTATATAGGGGACTTACTGTATGTATTAAGAAACATTAAAATGATCAAACCCTTTGGCCTAGAAATTTCCTGTGTAAGAATCTACCCTAATACATTGTTTCTCAATAAGTAAATATTTACTGTTGAAAACTTATTGGTGAACATGTCCAAACATGGTGAAATAAACTTTTTGAAATATAATTTAAACTTTAATAATTTATTCCATAATTGTTTGCTTAATGAAGAAATAACATCAAATGTTGTAAAAGAGATCAGATATCCATACCTGATTTAGTCCCTTCCAGACTTCTATTGAAATACCTATGTTGTAAAAAGGCAGAAAACAGTAAGAACTCTAGAAACCAGTGAAATCATTCAATGATACCATTCAAACTAATGTGAGTTTCTTGGAGGAAACATTCCTGACTCTGGTGTGTCTGGGCAAGATAGAAAAACTATTTAGACACGTAAAATAAAACGAGCCATCAAAAAGCAAATGAGAATAGGTGTCTAGCAGCTCATGTATTTTACCCCTACATTCAAGATGTAAAGTCTAAGCTACAACAAAACAGCCTGGTAGTCTCTCTCTCCTGCTATAGGAAAACTGACTTCTGACATGCATAATGATACTGCCTCCATCGAAACCCTTTCTCTCATTAGTACTTATTTTGTTTCTGACACTATTTGGAAGTCTCCAACTTCCAGCAATGCAGAATGGCTGGAAATGAAAGAGGAGTTTATGAGTTGTGGCAGCTAAAATATATTTTCATAAATGTAAAGAGCTCAAAAAATATTCCACGCATGTATCCTTCCCCCAAAAAATTATTCTAAGGCATAATCCAGCTGACAGATATATGAATCAAATGTGGGAACCCAAGAAAGAAGTTAGAGGATAAAATAATTGCAAGTACAATGAAGTTAGTTGAAGTATTCATTTAATTTTTGTAACAAAAATAAGTGCCAAAGTAAAAACTATCTAGAAAGTAGGGTATAAAAAATAATATCTCATTTTATAACTTTATGTTATGTTAGAAAGTTCGAAGGAAGTAAAATTGTATTGAATCCTTTATTTTACATTAAGATGAATTTGTTTTTTGGTTAATAACTCATTAAGATGAGTAATAATCTTGCAAGATTATAAGGAAAAGAAAGGACAAAAAATGTTTGGCAATTCAAGAATATGAGAATAGATACAAGTTTTAAATAATATAATTAATTTTTAAAAATAGGGATTTTAATGACTATAAACCAGACCTTAAAATTAATATATCTATCCAAGTGTCCATGCAACAATTACCAAAGTTGACTATATGCTACTTTGAAGAGAATGCCAATAAATTCCAAAAGACTATTATCAAAAGTTCTTCTAGCATTTATTTTTTCTCTTTTCAGTACCCATAACCAAATTACTCAAATAAAATCATACCTAAAACTCAATGGATGTATATCATCTTATTTTTACACCCATTTTCATTCCCAACATCAGTGGTTTTAGAAGTTTTGGATATGGACACAACTTTTTTTTAAAAAGAATGTATCAGAATATCAAGATTCCATTTAGGTTGTATCAATAGAAAGCAGGAAAGAATGTTGTTCCTAACTTAGTAACAAGAAAAAAGATGAATAATTCACAAAAATCACAAATTTTCTTGAGCCCAAATAAGAACTGAGGTTACAGGGCAACCAACTAATCTAAAAATATAAGGAAAGCAAAGATATCTCTCAGCAGATACAAGAGGTAAGTGCTGGTTAACTTGGGACAGAACATGGAAGTAAGTTGGTGCTACCATACAAGCAAAGAAATTTCAGTTAAGGTTTTTTTTAACGAATTGCTAAAAATTGTGATAGTATAGACCCACAGACATAAGGGCAGTTTGAAACCATTTCAAGCCACTTCTTCATTAACTTTATTTTAGGAAGATTTGAGGGCAGAATTATCAGGCCCTAGAAAGAACCCTTGTGTTTCAGCCTTGAGAGAGGGGAATAGCAGTTGCTGGAGTTAAGACACAGAGCCGTGTCCAAATTTTTCTGTCCTATGGAAGAACAGTCTCAATACTAAGAGAAGATGGCAAACTCTATCTTCTCCACAGCACGGGTGTATAATCATTGTGTTGGGGGGAAGAAAATAGAAAAAGTGCTCTACCTCTATGGGAAAGGCAGGAAAACATTCTAAGGCCAGATCATTACAGATCTTCTAACACTACAGTTGGGGACTATCACTTAGGAAGCCCACCCATGGGACCCAGGAACTCTGGGTTTGCCCTAAACTGAACCAGGACCACAGAGAAAGTCCCTCTGGCTCCTACTATCAGGCTGGTAAGCATCGTATCATAGCAAGTAACATCAGTTTACTGCTTGGGGCCAGAGCCTGAACAGCAATCTTCTCTGAGGTACAGATTCACAGGGAAAACAGCTGAAAATGATAAATAAACGTTGAAAAAAAAAACCACCATCAACCAAGACCTCACCCTAAGCAAGAGGTAATGTTAGATGAACTTGAACTCAGTGTTTTACTGAGGGTAACTTTCACAACAAAACCCAAACCTTGATTAGTTCAACACTTGACTACCTTGACTCAACCTCCCACACTAAAAGTCTAGCAGACGATTATGCCCATTTCCAGGCATAAATACAATTTACTTGAATCCTACCTCTCTTGAACTCAATGTCTGACTTTTAACCTCAAATTATAAGAAATACAAAAAGGAACACACACTTACATACAAATACAAACCCCACACTGTCAAGAATCACATCAATCAACAAAATCACCTACACATATGACATAGATGAAGGAAATATCAGACAAAGGACTTAATTCTGATTAATAGGTTAATGAATCTAGCGGAAACGGGGACAACATGTATTGCTGTAAAAGGATGGAGATAGAGATATGAAAACTGTAAGAAAGAATCAAATGAAAATGCTGAAAACAATAACAGTAAAAAACATGGTGATAGATAAGGAATAACTTCTGCAGGCTTATTAGTACTTTTGTCACAGTTGGAGAAAAATATCAATCTGACAGTAGATCAATAAATATTACCCAAACTGAAACATAAAGACACACACACACACACACAGAAGCATCTAAAAGCTGTGGGACAGTAACCAACAGTCTGATATACATGAAGTTTGGCTTCCAGAAGGAAAAGAGAGAGGGAAATAACAGAAGATAGAAGAAATATTTCAAAAGATAATGTCTGAGAATTTCTCAAAAATAACGACAGACATCAAACTATAGTGCCTTTATAGCAGAGGGGGGAAAAGGACATATTACATTCAGAGGAACAATAATAAGAATTACAGCAGACTTCTCATGAGAAACTATGTAAGTTAAGCAACATCTTTAAAATGCTGGGTGTAGGAGGGGACTGTCCACACAGGAATTGATAGCCAGTTAAAATATCTTTTAAAAGGCAAAGAGAAAAATTTTATTCAGGCAAACAAAAAATGAGAAAATAAATTACCAGTAGACTGTATTGTAAGAATTGTTAGATGATTTCTTTCCGACAGAAGGAATATAATATCAGCAATGTACACAAAGAAATGAAGAATACTAGAAATTATAAAAATGAAGACTAGTGAAAGTTATTATGTGTGAATTATATCTCAATATAAGGAAATACATTATTACTGGTGATGTTAACTTTGCTTATATGGTTAATGTGGTGTTGCCAGGTTTCTCTACTCTTACTATTTTTTTTTATTTGTAGTTAATAAGTCTTATGTGGAAAGATATTATGCCTCTTCTCTGGAATTGCCATTTCTCCAAATAGCCCTGTTTCATTTCATTGGAGAATAGTATTTAGAAATCAAGATTCAGGTGCTAGATGTGCTGCTTTTTGGTACTGGGTGTCATTGCTTCTAGGCCCTCTCAGCAGAGAGCTAGTAAATATTTATGTATATACAAAAATACACATACATACAGAGGAAACACACACACACATACACACCCACAAAATGATAAAGCAATTGTAGTAAAATGTAAAATGAGAGAATCTGAGTAAAGGATGAACTAAAATTCTTTGTAATTTTTAAAGGCACTTTTTAAAGAGGAAAGTTATTTCAAAATTAGAAGTTAACTTATTTCACTCAGTATGACAATCTCTAGGTCCACCCATGTTGCTGCAAATGGCATTATTTCATTCTTTTTTTATGGCTGAGTAATGTTCCATTGTATATATGTATCACATCTTTATCCATCCCTCCATTGATGGACATTTAGGTTGCTTCCATGTCCTGGCTATTGTAAATAGTGCTGCAATGAACACTGAGGCGCACGCACCTTTTTTGAACTATGGTTTTCTCTGGATATATGCCCAGGAATGGGATTGCTGGGCCATATGGTAGTTCCATGTTTAGTTTTTTAAGGAATCTCCATACTATTCTCCATAGCGGCTATACCAATTTACATTCCCACCAACAGTGTAGGCGGGTTCTCTTTTCTCCTCACCCTCTCTAGCATTTATTGTTTGTAGATATTTTGATGATGGTCACTCTGACTGGTGTGAGGTGATACCTCATTGTAGTTCTGCTTTGCCATTTCTCTAATAACTAGTGATGTTGAGCATATTTTTCATGTGCGTTTTGGATGTCTGTATGTCCTCTTTGGAGAAATGTCTGTTTAGATATTCCACCCATTTTTTTGATTGGGTTATTTTGTTTTTCTTTTTTGATATTGAGCTGCATGAGCTGTCTGTATATTTTGGAGATTAATCCCTTGTCAATTGCTTCATTTGCAAATATTTTCTCCCATTCTGAGGGTTGTCACTTGTACATGGAATCTAAAAAAAAATGTACAAATGAACTTATTTAAAAAACAGAAGTAGAGTCAAGGATACAGAAAACAAACTTATGGTTACCAGGGGATAATGGGGGGAGGGATAAATTGGGAGATTGGGAGTGACATATATACACTACTATGTATAAAATAGATAACTAATAAGAACCTGGTGTGTAGCACGGGGAATTCTATTGAATACTCTGTATTGGTCCATATGGGAAAAGAATCTAAACAAACAAACAAAAAAAAACAAAAAAACAAACAGTGGATATATGTATATGTATATGTATAACTGATTCACTTTGCTGTACATCTGAAAATAACACATTGTAAATTAACTATACTCCAATCATTTTTTTTTAAATTAGAAGTTAAAAAGTAAAATAAGAATACATCAATGATATGCTCTGCTATTCTTTTCTGATACAGCGTGCCCTTCCACATTGGGTAGTTCTCAGCATCTATCTCCTTTCCTTCCCACCCTCCCATGAACCACCAGGGACAGAAATCAGTGATTTGAAATGGCTTTTCAAACTCATGTTCAGGCTACTCCAACAGACTAGATCTAAATACACATAATATCCTGACAAGTCTTTGCACTTCCAACTACTCATCTATCTTCTTCCAAAACATTCATTCTCAGCTTTACTGGGTATTACCTGGAAGGCTTTAAAGAAATACTGATGGTCAATCTCAATCCCCAAATTTAAAATTAAGTGGTTGGGATAGACCCTAGACATTGGCGCATTTTAAAAGCTCTATGGGGGATTCACTTGTGCAGCCAGCATTGCCTACTGATGCTGTGAGTCATCATCAAAATTACACATTACCAAAGCCTCCTGGGTCATCCATCTACAGCCACCTCAAGCCACAAGCCATACGATACTGTACATCCCATAATGTCATCTATCTCTCTGCCCTCTCCAAATTTCCAATGTGCCTCGTGAAACCTATGGCCTTTATTGGTTGTCTTTTCTATATCCCTAATGTCTTCTTTGGTTTCTTCATCTTGCCAAAGTGAATAAAGCTTGTGCGACCATTGTGTTCTTTGTTCTCCAGTATTAAAAAATTTTATCTTTCTTCCTCCTTTGAATTTCAAGTCATCGGACTTCACTACCTGCCACTCTTCCTTGGTATTCTCATTCTATATTCCTTGAGGGTTTCAGTCACTGATCCTGTTTTTCCTCTTCATCTTGCCCCCTAGGGTCACTATTGGTGATGTCAGTATCTATTTGCTGGGCCCCCGTACTCTGTCATTTTTATTCTCACCTTCTATCTGTCCTTTTAGACCTCAATTCTATTTTCACGCTTAAGCCAGGTCCTCGTACCCAGTGGACTTAGCAAATGTAACCTTTGTGTAGCAGTGAAAGACGAACTTTTTATATCTAAGTTTCTTGCTTGCAACAGCTTTCCATCATCAGTGTACTACCAAACCTAAGTCCTGTTCTACCCTAAAGCCACATTCAAGGAAGATTAATACAGCTTGCACCACACTCTGGCTAGGAAGATATTCAGCACTTATTAGGAAAAAGTTCCTACCCTGAGGGACCCTTGTATCTATGAGCACTTGTCAGGGTAAATGCATTAATCTGGCTTCCTATTATTCCTTTCTCTACTGAAAACAGATCTGGTGTCCTCTGAAGCTCATCTCTATATTGTTCTGCACTTTTAGATTTTGATTCAGAATGTCTCATTCTCCTTCAGTGTCCCCAGTATTTATCTTATACTGTTGTTTGCTATCATTTTAGCCTGTCCTTTATCAGGAAACATTTGCTAAATACAGCCATTTATTCTAGAGAGAAATAAACTAAGATCTTCTGTATGATATGTGTATCAGTTCTCATTTTTTTCCACTGAGAATGGGATAAGAGTGATGCAGTCTTCAACTTCTTCAGATCGAAGAATTATAGTTCAGCAATAGGAAGGATGTACAATCCAAATTGTGAGACTGCAATATATTCACAATGGAATATATTACAGTTAATGAAGTATTTACAATCAGAATTGAACCAGGAGTCAAATATTTGAATTCCAGCATTAACTTCACCATTAATTAATTATGTGATCTTGAGCAAACCATTATACCCAGGTAAACCTCAGTTTCTTATCTGCAAAACAGTAAAAGTTACAGCTCTGCTTGTTTTCTTATAAAATATGGGGTGGGAGGAAATGTTATTGCAGAGACCAGATTAAATAATGTCCCAGACAGTGGTTGGAAAACAGTTTAAGTGCTATTCAAATAGAGTTTTTTTAAAATGTGTTCTTGCTGGCATTGTTTTTTTAAACAGAAACCTGGCGTCTCATTGTTAAGCCTGCTCAGAGTCAGAGGATGAACTCAGGTTTTCCTTTGTCTCCTCTGATTCCAGGATTCAAGAGGAAATAAGTGCACAGTATCTAAGAGAGCCCTCCTCCTTCCGTTTCCTTGTTTGCACCCACAGCCTCCAGCTCACACACCAATGCTGCAAGAGTTTTCTGTCCCCAGGGATACCACAGAGCTCATAAGGGTCCCATCCCCAGCTTCCTGAAGCATAACCCCTTTTTGTGTGAATGATTTTCCTCTTTGACTATTAAACCTACTATCACAAACAAACCAAATCTGGAATTAATTTTAAGCATAAAATCCTTAAACCAGCCAGCTATCTGTCTTCACAGTACATAAAGATGCTCAGGATTAAAATGATTAATATTACAGTTCTCTCACTCAGTTAGCCCTGTTTGGGTGTAGTTACCACCTAATAAAAGTCAGAAGCAAGGGCTTTCCTAATGCCCAGCAGGAAAAGACATCTTTCAGCCAGGAAACTATGGTTCTGCAGTTGCTGCTTTGGGTAATGTTACTCTAACATGTTTTATCTCAGAGAGGTGAGCTAGCTTATGCTAAAAAATGTTATAAGAAGATATTTAAGAAGACCATAAATTAGTATTCATTGTGGCACTAAAGATGCTAATTTTTAAGAAGGAAATAATGTGTGGCATTCTGCTAGAATTCTATATGACCATTTTACTGCAACAGAGTCATAGAGATAAAAGAGTCGTTGCTTTCGTTGACTTTAACTCTCATTTATGAAGGGAAATACACTCACATGTCTTTTACCAGAGGAGATGTCATCATTATTTATGCTGAGAAAGAGGTTTATTAGCAGTTTTGTCATGGAGATTCAGATAGAAATAAAGGCATTTGGGTTATTACAAGATATTAATTATGAATGTTAGGCAACCCCAGTAGTAGGTTTCTTTCTGGTATAAAGTACAAAATTATCTGCTGGTTTGGGGGATGCTTATAAGCTCAGCAGCTTTGGTCTGAGTTCACAACTTTCATCACATGTGTAAATACCCATAGAGTGTTCAGATTATGCTGGTATGTTTCTAATTAACTTGTTTTCTTTGGGGAACCCATTACCAAGGTTTCTTAATTATAGCCTATTTTATAAAGTTTGTCATTTTGCTTTTGTTTTCTTCCAAAGTGACAACATAATTTTTGACTGATTACTCACATTTATTCACTCAGTAAGCATTTATTGAGGAACTTCTCTGTGCTAGGAACTCTGTTTAGATCTAGCAATAAATTTACAAATAAGAGAGACATGATTTTTGACCTCTTAGAGCAGGAAAGACAGACAAGGTAATTGTTACACATTGTGTTGCCTAAGATCTGGATGCTCAGAGCTTTAAGAAGCATTAGAAAGGGCATCAGACACAGGTTTGGGGGATCAGAAAAGGTTTTGTTTTGTTTTGTTTATTTATTTATTTATTTTTGGCTGCATTGGGTCTTTGTTGTTTTGCGTGGGCTTTTCTCTAGTTGCAGAAAGCGGGGCCTGCTCTTTGTTGTGGTGCACGGGCTTCTCATTGCGGTGGCTTCTCTTGTAGTGGAGCACAGGCTCTAGGCTCGCGGGCTTCAGTAGTTGTGGCTCGCAGGCTTAGTTGCTCTGTGGCATGTGGGATCTTCCCGGACCAGGATTTGAACCCGTGTCCGCTGCATTGGCAGGCGGATTCTTAACCACTGCGCCGCAAGGGAAGTCTGCATCTAACTGACTCATAAAGGATGAGCGACACTTGGTCAGGTAAAGAGGGAGAGAGAAAACTGTTCTAATTAGACATAAAAATGTGAAGGAAAGCCTGGCAGCCAGAGAGGACTATGCAGAGTGCAGCTTAGGAACCAAAGTTCAGTGTGGTGGAAATGTCAATTTTGAATATAGGGGTGGGAAGAAAAGAGGCTGATAGGAGTTGGTCTCACAAGGGAGTGTCCATCCTGCTTGGTGTTTGTGCTTCATCCTAGGAGTTTGAAAGGTTTCACACAAGGAAGTAAAATGATCAGATTAGCTGCAGTGTGGGAAACAGTTTCGAATGTGGTAAAACTGGAAGTAGTCAGGAGGTTATTGCAACAATCCAGATGCAAGTGGCATAAAAGCTGATGGCTTTTATTTTCTGCGTGAGTTGGGGAGAGAGTATCTGAAAATGAGATAAAAGGAGAGGTAGTGTTCAAAGACTTGAGAATCGTAGAGAAAAATCCTGACTAGGGAAACAGAAGGTCTGCTGGGCAGCACTGATGGACCCAATGGTGATAAAGGATATAAATTTATAGTGGTGACATCTGCATGGTTGTGTGATTTTCCCTATGATACTCCAAAGCACATGCATCATATATTGGTAGTGGGCAGCTGAAGTGATGTGTCAAAAGACTGGATGAAGAATGAACCATGAAATATAAACTGGGTAAGAAAGTAAGAAAATACAAAAAGGAGCTAAATGATAGGGAGGAAATAGTGAGGTCTAAAGACTCAAGAAAGTGGAATCAGACATCATAGCATTAAAAGGAGGGTCAGCCAAAGGACAGCAAAGATGCGTAAGGCGTTATTCTTCCACAAAGAATAAGATATCACAGGAAATAAACTATATGCAGAAAATTTTAAATTTCATAGCCTCTCAGGAAGAATCCTATATGTGTTTCGAACCTACTGTAAGAGAGGTCTTCAGAATGAAAGGGATGTGATCTAGTTATATTTATTTCCTTTTTCTCTGCCTTGTGTTTCTGTCTCTCCTCTCCAAGACAACTAAGGTTTATGACCTCTCCAGGAGCAGGGCTGGTAGTGGAAAGAAAGACAAGGGAACAGGAAAAGTCTTACTAGACTGGAACTATAGAAAGATGTCATTCATGCTTTCTGGGCATGGCAAATATATATATTTATATAATGGACCCAGACATCTTTCTATAGTTCCAGTCTAGTAAGTCTATATATATAAATATAAATATATATATTTACTTACTGATTCTTTATTCTATACAGTACTTTGTGGAAGTTTTTAATATAGCTCTCCCCCGCCCTCCCTAACCCACAACACTTATGCTCTCTCACTCACAATTTCCTCAACACAGTCAAATGCCTCTCCTCTTGCTGGTAATTATGATTTTTCTCTCAGCCCTTGAGCATCCAGGGGTACCCTTTCAGCCATTTACTGCAGAGTTCTCATTATGCTTCCAGGCATCTCCTGGGAAGTATTGCATATCACTTATGTGACCATGTTTAGTTTTTGAATAATACACAATTTGGGCTAGCTGTGATGGCCATGGAAGTGTTCCATTCGAATCTCTCTTAGGAGAAACTCAGAGCACAGCTGAACTGCTGCAGCTTTGGATCAGTCAAGGCATTAATCTCAAGGCACATTCTCCTGGGCTGCTCTTATTCAATAACTGAGGCTGCAGGCGTACTAGAAGACAGTCAGTACTACTTGATGCAGGATTCTTCCAATAGACAACTTTAGCTCAAGGACTTTCCATCTGTCTACCTGAGACTTTCTCAGAACTAAGCAGCAGCCTGAGGCTCTTCCTGCCTAATCTCCCTTTTCTCTCTCATTTCATATGTTTTAGACCTACATCATGGTGGAAGGTTCTCCTCCACCTACTCTTGCTCCCTCTTCCTTTATCTTTCACAGGGGTTATCCTTTTCTCCTAATAAATATCTTATACATTTGATCCCATCATGCCTCATTTTGGAGGACCCAAATGGCATAGTTACCTCCCAGTAGCTTCTACCACAGGCTCCTCCATCAACCTCTTATCTTTCAGAATTCACAGGTATGCGTTCAATCCATCATGGGTACACACTCCATATTAAGCTTCCAAATGGTCTCTGTCTTAATGGTACCTGAGATTTGTTTTAATCAGGTATGGAAAGACATGAAAATGACTGTCATGGAGGAAGCAATTTGTTATATTCACAGATTGTTAGAAATAGGAGATACGGCATGCTATGCAGTGCCACAAGGGGAAGCACCAGGGTCAGTCAAAAAACAGAAGTGTGGGGGGTAAAAAGTGGACAAGAGTCTTTATTATGGTTTCTGCTGGAAGGAACAATCCAGGCTGAGCTAGCAGGCTTAGGATCAGCCAGTCTGAATAATTTAAATGGGCTCTGGGGTGAAAGGGATATCCCTAGCTACCTGGCACCTGCCCTGGGCTGATTAGGGCAAGGGAATAGTGGTCCAGAATGTGAGAGGCAGATAAAGAAGGTGGTTGAGCATATAGGCTCTGGATTGTTTAGTTTCCATATGAAAGGCATATTGCTAGGTGAGTTGTTTATTATCACTGGGAATTAGCTAGCCCTAAGAGGGAAAGTCCCTCTGGTGTCAGCAAGAACACAACATGTCAAAGAATCAAAGTAAAGAAAATAAAAAGACATAATAAATGCATCTTCTTTGAAGTCCTCATTTGTCATGAGGTAGGGCATAGGTACTCCCCCACACCTATTCCATTGTGTGGGTGGCTGGGGGTGGGGAGATCACTTCAACTAATTTTCTCAATCTCTTTTACAGATTGAAAGTATGGGTAATAAAATATGTTTCTTGAAAATTTTCTTCATGAAACTGATTTTTGGCTAGCTTCTATGCAAATTCTGTATTGGTGGTCTAGAACCTCTCTTTGGTCTTGAGACAAACTTCATAGAGTTCCATTTTTATACCCTGTTACCATAGATTTACTCATAGGTTCCTTAGATCAGAAATGACACTTTCCATTTCTTCATGTGAAAACCTTGCCTATTTTCAAACTTAAACTAAAATATTATCATACTTACAGAGTTCTCTTTGATTGCTTCACCAGGTATAATTTCACCTTTCTGTGAATCCTCATAGATCTTTACTTCTAATGTTCAACTCTACAACAGCTTCTCTCAGGACACAGAGTTTGCTTGCTTTATTTGTGTTTTGGCTTTCTATTAGGTAATATCATTGCAGAAATTCACCTGTTGGTAGTTTAGAGAACATGTTTGCTGTGCAAATTCAGGACATTATCACCGGGAGTACAAATCCCATGGTGGCCTTTAGGTGCCTTTAGGAGAAATAACACAGGAATGTTTTGATTTGGTGATCAAAATCCAAGACACTGTGATTCAGATTCAGGTTCTGGCAAAAAGTTTGAAGATATAGGCTATTTTGACTGACAAAAAGGAAGTGAGCAAGGATCCAGTGGATTCAACCCAGATACAGAAGAGTCAAAATTGGGTGACCCATTTGAGGACAAAGATTCTAAAGCAGAGACAATACAACAGAAAAAAAAAAAAAATTGTCATAATTTTTTAAGTTAAAGTGAAAAGAATAGCAGAACATCCATAAAGCCAAAATTACAATTATGGATTTATCCTAAAAGATAGCAAAAATTTTGATAAAGATATAGAAAATTAAGATTATATGGTATAGGCAGAGTGATGGAATAAAAGTCAATGCAACACAAAGAGATTTAAATATACCTGTGACCTTGATATATGATTGAAGAGGTTTCCAAAATTAGTTGCGATCAAAATGATGTTGAAACAATTATCTTTTCATATGGAAAAGAAAACAAAATTATATTCCCACCCCCATCAAACTCAAAAAAAAAAAAAAAAAAAAAACTCCAAATGTCTAAAAAAGTCCTAAATGTGAAAAAAAAAAAAAATCTTTTAAAAACTGTTAGAATACAATGTAGAAGAAAATAATAAAATCTTGAAGTAGGAAAGTGTTTTTTGTAAACTATAACAAAATCAGAAATCTTTAATATGTAAACTTTCTGTGGAACAAAAGGCACCATAAACAAAATTAAGATATACCACAAACTGGGAGAGGAGATTTACAGCGAATATAACAGGCACAATATTAATATCCAAACTATAAAGGAATTCTTACAAATCAATTTAGAAAAGACAAATAGAAAACCAAATGAAAGATGCAAAAAGACAATTCACAGACAATGAAACCTATAGTGACAACAAATACGAAAGAATACTCTACCTCAATTTAATCAGGAGAGTGCAGATAACAGCAATGAGATGCTCTTTAACCTCACCAAACATCCTTAAGTCAGACAGTGCCAGCCTTTGGCAGGGAAGAGGTGACATGAGAACACTTGAACATTGCTGGTGAGAATATAAATTGGCACAACTATTTTGAAGAGCAGTTTGGCAATACCAGGTAAAGTTGTATATGTATATAACCTATGACCTGGCAATTCCACTTCTAAATATATGCCCTAAAGAAATTCTCCCTCATACGCAAATTCAGTGAAGTATTGTTGGTTATATACAACAAAAACAAAACAAACACAAAAGTAGGGAAAATCAAATCCATTAGGTGAAGAAAGGATAAATAAAGCTCTATGTGACATATTACACAGTAATTAAAAGAGGTTAAATGAAACTGTGTGTAATGATACAGATATAGAAATCATAATTCTGACAGAAAAAGTAAGCTGCAGAAGGTTATTTACAATAAGATGTGATTTTTGCAATATAAAAACATACCATATAGGATATTATATTTGTCTTGATAATTGCACATGCAGTTATGGTTGGAAATATGGATTTGATACCTACATACTATAATCATGATACTATTAACTACTGTAGAGAAAGAGAGGACATTGGGGCATGAAGGAAAACTATTAGTAATATTTTTAATGAATTTCTGAATCAAATGTGAAAAAATATTTTCTTTAAGTGGTAAGCACATAATTGGTACAATATCATCTGTAGTTTTCTATATTTAAGTTTTTAAAGCAATAACTTAAAAAGCTAATGAGGAAAGAAACACTGAAGTAACTTCTAAGGAGAACTGCAGAAAAAGAGAGGAAGGAAAAAGGAATGGATTGAGGTTTAGAATCTAAGTAACAAACATAGGTGAGGGTTCAAATACAAATACCACTAAAATCTTGCTCCAGCTCTTGCTTGTTTTCCAAGATAGTTCATTACAGGTGGACACATCTAGAATCCAGGTTCCTAAGGGCACAGTGTGTCCCCACATATCTAACACCCATGGCACCCAGAACAATGCCTTACACAGAAAAGGTGACCCCGCAAAGCATGTTGACTGAATCAAATCAATGACCTTCCCATCAGACTTCATGAAGGGGAAAAGACAATTTTCTCAGTGGCTTGGCAGGTTAGTTGCCCTCTTTCAAAAGGAGAAAGATAAACCAGGAGAGTGACCCAGAATCGTGGGAATTTGCCCAGAAGGCTTTGAGGAATCCCCACCGGCATGCAAGACAGCTGGTCACACAATGGATCTTGCAGACAAATAAAGAAAATTAGCACATGGGTAATGGGCCATATCCTCTCCAATGAAAAGGAGGTGATAGAGATATCCTCATCTGACTCCTCCTGGCCTACATTAGCAACAGAATCTTATCTATGTATCACCCAAGGCTTGGCTGTGGAGGGGGGGATGCCAATCAACATTAATTTGGAACTATGAATGTCCTGGCAGGAGGGACAGGAGGCTATCCTGCTAAATCATATTTAAATTAGCCAAGGTGGGCAGCTGCCTCACAGATAGTGCTGGTGGAAGACAATGCAAGACAGATGATTTACCAATTAAATGAAGCAGGCTTCCCAAGCACTGATGACTGAGGCCTGGAGTGCCATGTGTTTCTGCCAGACACAGATCTGTTTCCATAACCAAATTAGGCTTCAAGTTTAGAACTCATATGTCTAACCCTCACTACTTTGTCTCCCGCCCCCTACATACATACAAAGAGGATTGCATGTTAATGAACAAAGCTTAGACTTTCTCCATTTCTCCACTTGTCAAAATCTCTTTCACCTTCACAACCAACAGTAAATCACACGTTCTGCTTGAACAGGCACTCAGACAAAACCCCCAGCAAATGGCTATCATAGGAAAGAGGCCTTTGTCAGAGCACAGGCATTGTGCTTCAAAAAGGGAATGATAGCCCATGTGGAAACAGGAAAGCTTGTCCTGGCCATTCTTTTTAAAATGCAACGTCTGGTGCAAACTAAAATTCAGAAATGAATTTGAGCACAAATTTCCAAGGGACTGCCAAGCCAATGAGAAGGCTAGAGGATTGTATTATAATAATAATAACCAACATTTGGGTAGGAATATTTGCAGTGTGCTTTTTGCTATTGCTTGTGTAGTCTTCAGAAAAATGTTTACTGTTTTTATTATAATCTTCTTTTTATAGGTGGAGAATCAGAAAAGGTAGGATTATTCCTAAAGTCTCACAGTCTGAGATGTAGAATTAAAAAGATTTTTTGCTCTTCCTATTAAAACATACATCTCTAAAATGGCTTTGTAATTCTGAAAATCTGTGCATATAGATCTAAAAAGCAGGAAGCCATGAAAAGGCAATTTGATACCATTCAAGGGTTGTATTATAAGAAACAAAGAGAGAGAGAAAGAGAGAGAGAGAGAACAAAAGCACAAAAGAAAAAAAAGAGCATAAAAAATGTATAGAGGAATTAAGAGAAGAGATATTTGTTCACCCTGGCTTTTGCTCAAAAAAATAGCCATGCTCCAATTTATCTTTTTCTGTAGCGAGGTAGAGGCCCACAATGAAATTGTGATAAATGTACTGGATGTTACAGAAAAGATAACAATCTCAGACTAGCAAATGTTTTAAAAGATGAATAGTGAATGTGAAACTGTGGGCCAATATAGGTTTTATTATTTTTTATTATTTTTAAAATTTCCCGGAAGTATTTTACTGAAGTATAGTTGATCTACAATATCATATGTTACAGGTGTGCAATGTAATGACATACAAATTTTAAAGTTTATACTCCATTTATATTTATTTTTTTAAGCTCTTTATTGGAGTATAATTGCTTTACACTGTTGTGCCAGTTTCTGTTGTACAACAAAGTAAATCAGCTGTATTTATACATGTATCCCCATACCCCCTCCCTCCCATGACTCCTTCCCACCCTCCCGATCCCACCCCTCTAAGTCATCACCAACCATAGAGTTGATCTCCCTTTACTTATTATAAAATATTGGCTATATTCCCTGTGTTGTACAATATACACTTGTAGCTTATTTTGTACATAATTGTTATCCCCTACTTCTATATTGCCCTCCCTCCTTCCCTCTCCCCGTTGGTAACCAGTCTCTATATCTGTGAGTCTGTTTCTTTTATGCTATGTTACCTAGTTTATTGTATTTTTTAAATTCCACATATAAGTGATATCACAAGAGTGTTTATCTCTCTGTCTGACATTTCATTTAGCATAATGCCCTCCAAGTTCATCCATGTGGCTGAGTAGTATTCCATTGTGTGTGCTGTGTGTGTGTGTGTGTGTGTGCATGCACACACATGTATATATCTCATATCTTCTTTATCCATTCATCTGCTGATGGACACTTAACGTTGCTTCCATATCTTGGAAATTGTAAATAAAGCTGCAATGAACATTGAGGTGCATGTATGTTTTCAAATTAGTGTTTTCGATTTTTTGGATATATACCCAGGAGTGGAAACAGCTCATACAAAGTCAATATCAAAAAAAAAAAAAACATTAAAAAATGGGCAGAAGATCTGAATAGACATTTTTCCAAAGAAGACATGCAGGTGGTCAAAAGGTATATGAAAAGATGCTCAACATCACTAATCATTAGGAAAGTGCAAATCAAAATCATATTGAGATATTACCTCACACCTGTCAGAATGGCTGTCATCAAAAAGAATACAAATAACAAATGCTGGTGAAGATTGTGGAGAAAAGAGAACCCTCCTACACTGTTGGTGGGAGTGTAAATTGATGCACTGTGGAAAACAGTATAGAGGTTTCTCAAAAAACCGAAAATAGAACTACCATATGACTCAACAATTCTACTCCTGGGTATATATCTGAAAGAAATAAAAACACTAACTAAAAATGTTTTATAATCCTTGAAAAATGATTTTAGAAGAAGCCTTTGAAGCAGTTGACTGCAAACACCTTATTTTACAAATGAACAATGGTGAAGAAAGAAGAAATGACCCATTAGTACAAGTGGAGAACCAGAACTAGGTCCCAAGTCCTTGGATTTCCTGTCTATCATGGCACCAAAGTCACCCACCACAGACTGAGTTTCAGAGGGAAAGGAAAAGACAACTCAGCACCAGCATGTCCCGGGCACTGTGCTAGACAATTTTTAGGGCACTCCAGATCAGCCTGTGTAATGTTCACCTTAGGTAACTGGAAGACTCTGTAGTAAAGGGGAAGGCTCACTGAATACAAAAATAAACATTACTTATTGTAGTTCTGGAAAAGAAAATCATATCTCACGTATCTACTGGAGCTGTTTGATGAGCTTAGTAAATATTGTGAACTTGGAAAGCCAATGGATATATTTTTGTAAAAACTTCTGATATCTTTTGTCAACTTTCTAAAGGATTTTTTATTGCTTATTAAGCATGGAAAGGACAAGGGAAAAGACTTATGAACCTTTTTTAAAGCATTGGTAAAATACAAAGTAACGAATCTGAAGTAAAAAGAGTTGCTTTTCCTACATGTTACAGCAACAACAGAAAAACCTCTAGGATATTGATACTGGAATGAGTCTATATTATTTTTTAAATAATTATTTTGAAAATGGCACACATAAAGTTTGCAGGTGGAAGTAAACCTTTCCACATAGTAATACACCAAGCCAAGGTGAGTAAATTACAGGCTGTGAGACCAAGCAGATATCTAGTCTGCGAGTTTCAGCATAAGCTTGTACAGGGAATGCATTTAGAGAAAAATATAAAAACAGATGATATTTGTATGATGATGGGTTCACTACCAGTTACAATCCAGAGTAGGAATGTTGGATCTCTTGCAACCATTGCCTTAAATATCTACTCCATGTGTTGCTGTTGCTGCCAAAAGACCAGCAATTACATGGACATGATCTGAAAGGATGCTGGGAATGCACAGACAATATTATTATTTTGCATACAAAATTGTCATTTGGCCGCAGCTGAAATACTGTTTGTAACCTTGATGCACACAGCAAGAGATATATGTGTGACAGAGCTGAAAGAATTCTAGAGGAAAACATGAACATAATCATGGGAAAGAAAAGGAATTAGCATGAGGATAAACTAACAATTTGTCTGTGAACATGAAGGTGATGAGAATGTAACATATAACTATGCAATGTGATAAAGACAAATACTGAAATTCAAAAGTAGGTCTCCTCTCTCCCACTACGTTGGGAGCTTGGATGAAAGCATGTCAAGGAAATAAAGATATTGGAGAAAACCATAATTTGAAAAGATACAGGCACCCCAATGTTCATTGCATCACTATCTACAACAGCCAAGATATGGAAGCAATGTAAGTGTCCATCAACAGATAAGTGAATAAAGAAGATATGGTATAAAACACAATGGAATATTACTCAGCCATAAAAAGGAATGAAATAATACCATTTGCAGCAACCTAGAGATGGATGGACCTAGATATGATCATACTAAGTGAAGTAAGTCAGACAGAGAAAGACAAATATCATATGATATCACTTACACATGGAATATAAAAAAAATGATACAAATGAACTTATTTACAAAACAGAAATAGACTCACAGACATAGAAAACAAACTTCTGTTTACCAAAGGGGAAAGTGGGGGGGAGGGATAAATTAGGAGTTTGGGATTAAAATATACACACTACTATATATAAAATACAAGGGCATGTCAAAAATTATCCATACTCAGGTTATATTAAAACTCCTATAGATTCTATAGCCAGAATGTGGATAATTTTTGATTCACTCTCATAGATAACTAACAGGAACCTACTGTATAGCACAGGGAACTATACTCAATGTCTTTTATTTATTTTTTTAAGATCTTTATTGGAATATCATTGCTTTACACTGTTGTGCCAGTTTTTGCTGTATATTAAAGTGAATCAGCTGTATTTATACATCAGTATCTTTTAATAACCTATAATAGAAGAGACTATTTAAAAAGAATGCATATATTTATATATATGTGTAACTGAATCATTGTTGTACATCTGAAACTAACACAACATTGTAAATCAACTATATTTCAATAAAAATTGTAAAAAGAACCCTTTTTTTTTTAAAAAAAAGGAAGTAAAGGTATTAGTTTTGGCTCTGCTATGAACTAGCTATTTGACCTTGAATAGTTCCTTTTCTCTCTCTGGACTTCACTCTCTTCATCTCTAATCTTCATAAAGGGATTATGAAAGATTAAATTGAATCTCATGTAACAAGTGTTTGTTGAGAAACTACTATGAACATTCTGAGAGCCTGAAAGCTATAAGGCACTAGACCTGAACCATTAAAAAGCTTACAGTCTAGTCATAGAAATAGGATTTGTTCCAGTTGGTTTCTGTTTTTGTTTAAATAGACATTGGGATGTGTTAAGCTTAACCACAGAGGAGCAAAATACTGAGATGAAAATCTGGAGGGGGAGGTCCACCTAATAAAGCAATCCCTAAACTCAGGGGCCATGAAGAGCAAAGGAAAATCTTTGTTTCTGTTTACAATACCAGATGCAGTGACTTTCACTTAGAAAGAACTTACTAAATAACTATTGATTGCAGAGGTAGAATCTGAAATATAATGTGAAAGATGAATAGAATTATTTTTCTGTCAAAGATGGACTTGAAGAAATTGTTTATGCTTGAGGGATTTACATAAGCCAATGTTTAGAAGCAAGAAAGTGTAAAGTCTTCACAGAAGGAAGAATGGCATGGTTTGGCTGTAGTGTAAGGATTTGTGTGTGTAAGTTAGGAGCTGAGGCTAAATAGGTAGACTGGGGACACAGGAAGGAGGTACTTGCATTCCAATGGCATGCATTTATATTTGGAGCAATTTAATGTTTATAATCAGAAGATTAAATTCATTAATATCTATTGTTTCAAAGATGGTTCTGAGAATGGATTAGAGAGAGCTATGACTAAGAAACTATTTCAATAGCAAAGTTAATGCTTATGCACCCCCATATTAGAATTGTGACATTTGTTTATTCAATTTATTCATTCATTAATTCACCAGGGATTGAATGAAAACTTCCTACATGGTGGGCACTAAAATAAGAGTTGAGGATTCAGATATAAATGACATTGTTTTTGATCTCAAGGATCTCAAAAAGCATAGACATGTACAGTAGTGGACAACTTTTTTTTTACCTGTCCTGTACTTATTCTCCTCTTCTTTCTCAACAGTGCCCTGACTTTAGGAAAGGAACTACCTTTTTCCTTTTGGGTATAATCACATCCGGATGATCAGCCAAGTTATCCTACATTTTGAGACCCAGAGGAAAGGAAGGAGTGATAAAGGAAGGCCCATAAGAAATTGGAAGGAGGATATTTCAGCATCCCTTAAATCAGGAAGAGAAACTCTCGAGAAAGAAGAAGTAGTCCACAGTGACAAATGTCGCAGTAAGTTTCAGTATAATGAAGACTGCAAAGATGGAACTGGTCTGGCAGTTAGTATATTGGTGACCTTTAGAAGAATTGCCTGGGGAATGTGTTAATCCTGGGGGGCTTCTTGAAACCTCACCCCCAGGGATTCTGATTTAGAAGAACTAGGGAGAGGGCCTTAGGATCTACCTTTATAATAAGCACTACTGATGATTTTGTTGCAGAAAAATTACAGCGCATATTTTTAGAAACACTAGGTGAGTATGATTTTCATTTATAAGATGAAAAAACATGAAATTATCTAATTCAGGGACCATTTCAATGACCAAATCAAATCAATAGCCTGGTTGATCTGATCAACTGTGCAAAAACTGGCCATTACCCTGGCAAAGAGGAAAGGAACATTCAGTTAAAAATGATTGATTCATTGTTCATACAGAAGATGAATGCAGACATAGATTTTGTTTCAGATGATTTGGATGAAAACTAAAAGCTATCTAAGCTCCAAGGAAATGTATGTTTTTATTTCTTTTGATAATTCAATTTCCATTACTGTTTTAATAAGACAGATATAAAACATTGAGCAGATATTCTATCTCTGTTTCTCAATATAATCTTGCCCTAGCTTTGGTCTCACTGTTCCCCCATTCAGTACAGTTGGAGAGAGATTGATTAATTTCTTGTTTTCATTGTTGCCACACTCCCCTTCACTTCTTGCTGCTGGAACTAAGAAAATGACACCAGGACGAATGTTGTTGTGGCATTTCCAACCCATTGGAACTAGGAAGTATTTGAAATCTTCCCAGACAGCTAGTCCTCAGGAGACAGTATCTCCCTTCCTCATTTAACTAAAAAAGACTTTTATTTTTCCACTTTATACAAAGACCTCATGTTTTCAATGTTTGGTGTTTAAAAATGAGTCATTGAGATGAAGTTTTTCAAGTGTTCCGGTTATCTTGGAACACTCCATGAAACAGAATAATCCTTGTATATACACAGAAACTAGACGGTTCTACGTTCTAGGTCCAGCTCTGCCCTGAATATAAATATTCTAGGAAAGAGTTTTAACCCTTGTGGGATCATAGAAGACTCTAGACAAAGAACATCAATGCTGGCTAGAACCTGAGAGATTATATGGTCCAACCTCTTTGGTATACAGTTGAGGAAACTAAGGGACTGACCACAGAAATGACTTCCTCAAGGTCACTTGGTTGATAGTGACTTTTGCTGGGACTAAGACACAGGCATCTTGACTTTCCAATCCTATTTTCACAGCACCTCACAACTTTAGGGGCTCAATTAGGAAGCACAGCAATTCCCACTTTAAAAATGAAGAAACAAAGCCTTAAGGAAATGAATAATTTTCCTAGCAACACATATCCCATACTAATATTATTTATTTATTTATTTATTGACTGTGTTGGGTCTTCGTTGCTGCATGTGGGCTTTCTCTAGTCGTGGTGAGCGGGGGCTACTCTTTGTTGTGGTGCGCCAGCTCCTCATTGCCATGGCTTCTTTTGTTGCAGAGCATGGGCTCTAGGTGCGTGGGCTTCAGTAGTTGTGGCACGTCGGCTCAATAGTTGTGGCTCACAGGCTCTAAAGCGCAGGTTTAATAGTTGTGGCACATTTGCTTAGTGTCTCCACAGAATATGGGATCTTCCTGGACCAGGAATCGAACCCGTGTCCCGTGCATTGGCAGGCGGATTCTTAACCACTGTACCACCTAGGAAGCCCCTCCCATACTAATATTAATACAAAAGTAAATACTAATATCCTGCTAATGGAACAGTTCCCATGTGTTAGGAACATTGCCAAGCACGTGATGTGTATTCTCTAATACTCCTTGTCCAGTGATCTTTGTATTTGGTAAATACAAATATTCGGTAAAGTGGTACTCAGTGCATACAAAAGAATTCTACCATCTTCTGTGAATAATATATTTAATAGTCTCAAAATTCTTGGGTGATAAAACTAGGACTTGAACCAATATCTTTTAATATTCAGACTTGTGCTTTATTCACAATAACACACAACATACTTCCTGAAATGATTTAACCAAGAAGAAACTTTGGTTTGCAGTGCAGAATCCACATTATGCAGTCTGACCATTGTCTCTGCCCTTTCTTACCATCCCTACACAGGAAGCTTTTAGAAATGGTCAATGGAAACATTTTTTTTTTTTTAATTGAAAGTATTTTCTTCCTCATGCTGAGTCCTCTAGGTTGTGCTTTATTTCTTGTAGAAACAAAGTTTCCCAGAAAGACTGTCCCTCCATATTCTTTAAAATTTCCATGTAGGGCTACATCTACATGGATGCATTAATACAAAGAACAATGAGTGAGCTTGTATGGGATTTGCAAATACATCCAAAACACTTAGAAACTTTATTCAGGAAAACAAGTGGAGCCTACTGACCAGAGCAGAAAAAGGAGGAATGCATGGGTCCTGGCATTCAGAAGCCACCAGAGTTAAGAAGCCTTTGCCTAATACTGTTTAATCTTCCTCCATGGCTAAGCTTTGGTGTGTGAAGGGACTTAAGGAAGGACTAAATAACAGGACACTTAGAATAGTCCTCAGGAAAATTAATGGAAAATGTGGGGTATTCTATTACCACAATCAACGAAGTTTGGGGGGTGTTTTTGTTTTTTTTTTTGAAAGTCTCCTGAATCACCTACAGCAGCGATTCTCAAAACTCTTGCTCTCAGGACCTCTTTGTTAATCCCAAACAACAAAAACAAAAAATTGAGTGGGAAAAGTCACATTATTTTACATTTTTGCAAATCTCTTTAATCTGTGACTTAATAAAAGACAGCTATATTTTCAAATATTCTTCTTCAGTTAGTCTTGTGATATGTTATTCTGGTTGAAGTATATGAAAAAAATTGGCCTCATTCAGATATGTAGTTGGAAAAGGGAGGAGTATTTTAATAACCTTTTCATATAATTGCGGATATTTATCTTTGACATTACTCTGAAACTCAACAAGTCGATTCTTACAGATTTGTTGCAGTGTGGAATGTGAAACCATATCAATGAACTGTTCGTATTCTGCTACATCAGAATACCTTTGACTCTTTTGAACTTTGAATGGGTTTTTTACCATGCACGATTTTGTAACAACATGCATTGGTCATTTAGAGAATATTGTTTCCTTGAATAATGCAGAGCTTCCAAATGTTGACATATTTCATTATCCAAAATCAAAAATAACTCATTCAGTAATATCTCTACCAATCTTATCAAAAAAGTCTTTAAATATTGGAGAGCTGTCAAGTATATAGTGGCAGATACAAGTTTTCCAGGATTCTAATTTTTTTTGTTTGAAAGCACAAATGTTATTGACAAAAATTACTGTCAGTTGTTTTCTCAAAAGTGACAGGCTTCTTTCATTTTCAAAGAAATGTCTGCCGGATATCCAAGTCTCAATGACCACTGCTTGCTGGTCACTAGTTCATTCTAGTATAAATGATGTTTCATGAAAAGAGTGGGGAATTCAAATTACAACTCAAATCGCTTTGCCTTGAGACAAGCATCATATTTTGTGTGCATTTACATGCTTTATATCTATATATCTATATATCTATATATATATATATACACACACACACACTTTCCACTTGTCACACCATTAAAAAACCCCAGGGTTGAGATTTAGTATTTTTAGTAACTTTAAATAACTAGAATTTTTACTGCTTCACCAAGAACATTCTTAAATTTAACTACTGGTTTCCTCCTTTCCTCTCTTCCTCCTTTTTCTCTTCTGTTTTTTCTTCCTTCGTTATTTCTTTCCACCCTCCCCCTTCCCTTCCCTCCCTCCATCCTTTTCTCTCCTTCTTCTGTAAGTGTGAGGTGGGGAAGAATGCAATGACTGCTAGTCCAGCTTGGTGGCATTGCCTTGATTTATACTAAGGCACCGATAGCTGGGCCACCATTGCTTCTGAACCATCATTGGAAATGTCAAGACAGTGAATAATAATGCTTTATTATTATTATTTTGAAAAACATTTCAACCTTACAGATCCTCTAAAAGAGTCCAGAGACTCCAGAAGTTTCCTCAGACCAAATTTTTGTTGTTGTTAGTTAAAAAAATAGTCATGGTAAAATACATATAAAATTTACCATTTTAACTATTTTTAAGTATACAGTTCAGTGGTATTAAATACATTCATAATGTTGTGCAACCATCACCACCATTCATCTCCATAACTATTTTTATTTTGTAAAACTGAAACTCTGTACACATTAAATAATAAGTCTCTATTCCTCCCTATGCTCAGCCCCTGGCACACACCATCCCACTTTCTTTCTCTATGATTTTGACCACCCTAGGTACCTACTATAAGTGGATTCATACATTATTTGTATTCTTGTGACTGATTTCCCTTAGCATAACATCCTCAAGGTTTACCCATGTTGTAGCATGTATTAGGAGCTTCTTCCTTTTTAAGGCATAATAATATTCCATTACATGTATATACCACATTTACTTGCCCAATTTGAAGTCAAATCTGCCTTCTGTACCCGACACTGAATTAAATCTCAGACACAGAGTTTTAGGTGAAGTAGAAAAGAATAGCTTAATTGCTTTGCCAGGCAAAGGGGGACACAGCAGGCTAATGCCCTCAAAACTGTGTGTCCCAAATTGGAGAGAGTAGTGACAAGTTCTACAGTAATTCAAAGAGGGGTGATCAGCTCATGGACATTCTTCTGATTGGTTGGTGGTGAGGTAAGTGGGAGTCAGCATCATCAACCTTCTCCTTCCAACATGTCTGGGGCCTATATGCTTGTGGGCAGCATACCATCATTTACCATTAACTTCTCCCATCTGGTGGGGGTTTCAGTATCTGCAAAACAGCTAAAAGATATTGTTGTGTGTATCTCTTCATGGGGAACCAGGACCTTGCCCCAAGGCTGCACTATTGTTTCTCTTGACTGTTTGTTCCTCCCTGGTCTCACCTTACCTCCCTTCTCTAATTAGCAACTGCTTGAATCTGCCTGTTAGAACTCAGGGAAGATCATAGAGGCTAAATGAAGCCTATTTCCTGTAATTAAAGAAATGGGAGACACAGAAAGGCTTTTGTGCCCAAGAGCCCCCACAGATCCCTGTTCAGTATCAAATCCATTTATCCATTGATTGGTACTTGGGTTGCTTCCATGTTTTAGCTATTGTGAATAATGCTGCTATAAACATAGGTGTGCAAATATCTCTTCAAGACCCTGCTTTCAATTCTTTTGGGTATATAGCCTGAAGTGAAATTGCTGGGTCATATGGTAATTCTATTTTTAATTTTCTGAGGAACTTTCATACTGTTTTCCACAGCAGCTGTACCATTTTTCATTCCTACCAAATGTGCAAAAGAATTCCAATTTATCCACATCCTTATCAACACTTGTTATTTTCTTTCTTTTTTCTTTTGATAGTAGCCATCCTAATGGGTGTGAGGTGGTATCTCATTGTAGTTTTGATTTGCATTTCTCTAATGATTAGTGATGTAGAACATCCTTTTGTTTGCTTATTGGCTATTTGTTTATCTGCTTAAGAGAAAGGTTTGTTCAAGTCCTTTGCTCATTTTTCATCAGGTTATTTTCTGTTGTTGAGTTCTAGGAATTCTCTACATATTCTGAACATTATTAACCCTTTATCATATATGTGATTTGCAAATATCCCCTTCCATTCTGTGGTTTGCTTTTTTCACTCTATTTATATTGTCTTTGATGTACAATTTTTAAAATTTTTCATGAAGTCCAAATTGTCTATTTTTTGTCATTGTTGCCTGTGCCTTTGGGGTTATTCCCAAGAAATCACTGCCAAATGTCATGAAGCTTTTGTCCTATGTTTTCTTTTAAGATATTTATAGTTTAGAGATTTAGGTCTAATCCATTTTGAGTTAATTCTTGTATAAGATATAAGGATTCAATTTTAATTTTTACATGTGGATATCCAGTTTTTGCAGTACTATTTGTTGAAAAGACTCTCCTTTCTCCATTGACTCCTCAGACCGTACTTCAAGAACTGCTGACATACACTATTCTTATAATGTCTTCTTGGCAAATACATTACAACCTCTTATTAACATTTTTATTTTAATTAACTATCCATAACATGGATAAATCATAATAGTGATTTCACTCTTGTATGAATTAGTTCATTAGAGATCTCTACTCTCTACTCTATGACTTGTAACAGTAAGTCCACTTGAGGTCTCCTTCCTACCCTACCATTATTCAGCTATAAGAAAATGGGTGGTCATTTTTCCTCCCTGCACCTCAGTTTTCTCTTTTGCAAAATGAAAAGTTGTACAAGAACAATGACTTTCAAATATTTTTAAAGCAGCAGAACACCTTAAAAATGAGTCCTCCATTTATTAAATTGATAAAAAGTACAGGTGCTGTGATTGACACAGGAGTGTAGCACCCAGGTCCTCCCCACCCCCCCACCCCCCCAAATCAGGCAGTTGTTGGGAAATGTTTGTGAAATCTGAAGGGTCTTAAGAACACAGTTTAAAAAACCAAAGGTGAGACACAGGCCCAATTCCCTTCTGGACCAAAGATTTCATGGGTATGTGATGTCAAGCACACTCCACAAAAGCACCGAGAGATTTAGAATAAGTGTAGAATTTTTGGTATATCAGGATACTGGGAAGTGGAAATAGCTAGATGGCATGTTTGGATGGAAAGACATGGGAAATTTTGAGAAAGCAAATGGGAAAAGGCAATATAATCTATTATAAGCATAAAGGAGCAAGAAAAAGCAACTGTTGGGAAGAAGATTGAAACAGGAGGGAAGTGAGCAGGCCACAGCCTTTAAAGAATGACTTAGCCATTGGGATAGACATAAACTGGTTGGAACCAACTACGTCCAGGATGGCAGAAGATTCGTATTCCAATAGACCTTTACGCCACATTATATGCTCATTGCAATACATTAGCTAAATGACATACCCACAGGTGCCATGACAATTCCAAGGCTAACCATAAAAGGCCAAAAAAATGGGTGGTGGCCCAATTCCTGGAAATCTCCACCCCTTCTCCAAAATAGTTGTAATAACCCTCAGACCCATTAGCCTATAAAATTTCTCAGCCCATAAAAACTAACCACCCCATATATTGGGGCCTCTCTTCTGAGATCGTCCACACTCTGTGGAGTATGTTTCTCCCATGGCCATTGCTCTCACTTTCTGAGACAACCCCATGCCCTGGGGCCACTCTAGCCTTTTGACACTGACCACATTCTGTCTATGGAATGTGTATCTCTCTAAATAAATACATCTTACCTATCAGTTTGTCTCTTACTGAATTCTCTCTGTGATGAGATGTAAAGAAACTGAACTTCAGCAAGTCCTGAGACCAGGTGTGCAATCTCAATTAAAAAACAGTGGGTTAAGGATAGGATCAAGATGGCGGAGTAAGAGGACGTGCACTCACTCCCTCTTGCGAGAGCACCAGAATTACAACTAACTGCTGAACAATCATTGACAGAAAGACACTGGAACTCACCAAAAAAGACACCCCACATCAAGAGACAAAGGAGAACCTGCAATGAGACAGTAGGTGGGGCGCAATCACGTTAAAATCAAATCCCATAAATGCTGGGTGGGTGACTCACAAACTGGAGAACAGTTATACTGCAGAAGCCCACCCACTAAAGTGAGGGTTCTGAGCCACATGTCAGGCTTCCCAACCTGGGGGTCCAGCAACTGGATGTGGAATCCCCAGAGGATCAGACTTTGAAAGCCAGAGGGATTTGATTGCAGGACCTCCACAGGACTAGGGGAAACGGAGATTCCACTCTTGGAGGGCACACAAAAAAGTGTGCTCACCAGGACCCAGGGGGAAGGAGAAGTGACCCCATAGGAGACTGAACCAGACCTACCTGCTGGTGTTGGGGGGTTGCCTGAAGAGGTGGGGGGTGGCTGTGGCTCACTGAGGAGTTGGGAGCACTGGCAGCAGGGGTTCTGGGAAGTGCTCATGGGCATGAGCCTTCCCAGAGTCCACCATTAGCCCCACAAAAGAGCCTGTAAGCTCCAGTGCTAGGTAGCCTCAGGCCAAACAACCAATATGATGGGAACACAGCCCAACCCATTGGCAGACGAGCAGATTAAAGTTTTACTGAGCTCCACCCACTAAATCAGATTAAAAGTCTTACTGAACTCTGCCCATCCAGTCCTACCCACCATCAGTCCCTCCCATCAGGAAGCAGGCATGAGCCTCCTAGATAGCTTCCCCCACAAGAGGGCAGACAGCAGTATCAAGTAGTATCAGCAGTATTTTGTTTTGTGGAACTGAAAACCACAGCCACAGAAAGATAGAGAAAATGAAAAAGCAGAGGACTTTGTACCAGATGAAAGGACAGGATAAAACCCCAGAAAAACAACTAAATGAAGAGGAGATAGGCACCCTTCCAGAAAAAGAATTCAGAATAATGATGGTGAAGATGACCCAGGACTTTGAAAAAAGACTGGATGCAAAGATTGAAAAGTTTACCAAAGACCTAGAAGAATTAAAGAGCAAACAAACAGAGATATGCAACACAACTGAAATGAAAAATACACTAGAAGGAACCAATAGCAGATTAACTGAGGCAGAAGGGCAAATAAGTGACCTGGAAGACAGAATGGTGATCATCACTGATGCAGACAAGAATAAAGAAAAAAGAATGAAAAGAACTGAAGACAGCCTAAGAGATCTCTGGGACAACGTTAAATGCACCAACATTTGCATTATAGGGGTCCCAGAAGGGTAAGAGAGAGAGAAAGGACCCGAGAAAATATTGGAAGAGATTATAGTTGAAAACTTCCCTAACATGGGAAAGGAAATAGCTACCCAAGTGCAGGAAGCGCAGAGAGTCCCAGGAAGGATAAACCCAAGGAGAAACATGCCAAGACATATAGTAGTCAAATTGACGAAAATTAAAGACAGAGAAAAGTTATTAAAAGCAACAAGGGAAAAATGACAAATAACATACAAGGGAACTCCCATCAGGTTAACAGCTGATTTCTCAGCAGAAACTCTGCAAGCCAGAAGGGAGTGGCATGATATATTTAAAGTGATGACCGGGAAGAACCGACAACCAAGAATACTCTGTCCAGCAAGGATCTCATTCAGACTCGACAGAGACATCAAAAGCTTTACAGATAAGCAACAGCTAAGAGAATTCAGCACCACCAAACCAGCCCTACAACAAATGCTAAAGGAACCTCTCTAAGAGGGAAACATAAGAGAAGAAAAGGACCTACAAAAACAAAAACAATTAAGAAAATGGTAATAGGAACATACATATTGATAATTACCTTGAGTGTAAATGGACTAAATGCACCAACCAAAAGACACAGACTGGCTGAATGGATACAAAAACAAGACCCATATATATGTATGCTGTTTCCAAGAGACCCACTTCAGATCTAGGGACACATACAGACTGAAAGTGAGGGGATGGAAAAAGACATTCCATGCAAATGGAAATCAAAAGAAAGCTGGAGTAGTGATACTCATATCAGATAAAATAGACTTTAAAATAAAAAATATTACAAGAGACAAGAAAGAACATTACATAAAGATCAAGGGATCCCATCCAAGAAGAGGAGATAACAATTATAATATATATGCACCCAATATAGGAGCACCTCAATACATAAGGCTTATGGTAACAACTAAGAAAGAGGAAATGCAAGGCAGAAATAGAGACTCAGATGTAGAGAACAAACATATGGACACTAAGTGGGGAAAGCGGGGAGGATGGGGGGGATGAATTGGGAGATTGGGATACCAAATTGTACACTCTAAATATATGCTGTTTATTGTCTGTTAACTGTATATCAATAAAAGTTATTAAAAAACAAAAACAAAAACAAAACAGTGGGTTAAGTCCCAGTCTCAGTTGTGCAGTTTCAAGATGCCTAAAGGAAGAAGGGATGCTTTTGCCTGGGGCCATGTGACCTGGGAGAGATACCCTTGATAAGTCAGTTAAAGGATGTTATGGAGTCATTGTGCTTTTCACAGAGGGAGAAATTCTTTTTCAGCACAAAGGTAAATTAGTGGGAACCCCAAACCTAACTAACAGTAATTTGAAATTTAACCCTCAGCCAAGAAGTCTGATATTAGACTAATCACTCTTCTAATCAGCACCTGATCAAATCCTGCCTCTCTTCAGTCATTTAATTCTTGTCCCCAGACAGCCTGCTCTATCCTTAGCTTCTGTTCTCAACCCCACTTTCCTATGCCTTCAGCACATAGTCTGTTTGCAAACACAAATTTCTATCTTTTTTTTTTCTTTCTACATCATGTAATCTACAAGGAGAGGGGTGTATGTGGATTTAAAAAAAAAGAAGCAGCTTTGCTCAGCTTTGCAGGCACTAACAAGAACTGGGGTAACATGTATGGAATAATTAAAGCTGCTATGATCTTTTACATTTCAAAAGCCTTTTAAATTCGTGTCATCTTTGGTCAACAGCTTTACAGTTCTAACAAGCAATTTTCACAAAGTGCTATTAAGGGCCATAAACTTTATTTTCTTCTCTCTATTTCTCCTTAAAAAATTGTTTTTGGTTGCACTGTGGAGAGGAGGGATGAAGACAATGTATCTTTAAATAATAAAGAAACCATTTTAATATTCTCATAAAATCATCCCCTTTGCTCAATGCTACAAACTTTAACAGCCCAGCAGCCAGAGAAGCAAGTAGGGCAAACAATACAAGAAGAGTCATTATTGTAACTAAATTAGACCGTTTGTTTTCTTTCCCTCAAATCAAATTGTGTAGGAGCTGCTTTATTGCAAAACAGACATTAAAATTCCGGCAAGACCTCAGAGAGAAAGTAATTTCTATTTTATCAGTGCTGTAAAGCTGTCTTTATGTTCTGAAGCAGGAAATATTGCAAGGATATTTATAGCTTCGGCTCCAAAGCCAGTTTGAATAGAAATGTTACCGCGGTCGCTGGAGCTGTCATACTGCTCGCTGGAGCAGGGAATTTTAGTGAATTTGTGAATTACTGTTTCAGTCTTGACAAGTCTCTCAGTGAGGCTGGTGTGTGTCTGGAGCTGTTTGGTGGTTTGGGGGATAATGATTAAAGACTTGGATTTGCTTTAAGAAGAGATTTAAATGATATTCTACAGCTAATCAGTTTTACTCTTCAAGTCCTTCCAGAACAAAGACAAGGTTTTCAAACTTTGCCATTGTTAGCACTGAGTGGCCAGCAGTGAGCATCCCCAGCCCCCTGCCCCTCCTTTCTCCCTCTTCTCCCCATCCCCCGCCGCCACTTGTCCTTGATCTGCCCATCAAGGCGTCACTGCTCCTCATCTGTCTGAACTGTTTACCAAGATTTGACAGTTATTTACCATCTTGCTTCTTCCCTAGGGTCCGTTGAAATGATTCATCATGGTATCTCGCATTTATCTTAAACCTTCTTGTGAAATGCGCCAGGATTCCAGGAATATGATCCTCACCATCAAAGTGGAGAGAGCTTTAGTTGTCTTACATGGGGACGCACTGAAGTCTAGACATGGGGAGGCATCTGACTAAGGTCACACAGCGCTTCAGGAGAACAGATGGGCTGAGTGTTCAGTTCTCTCATTTTAGCTCAAGTATTTCACCACTGCCACTTCCGCATCGCACCAGTGAAAATAGGAGTTTCGTGACTGAGGTCTAAATAGACCACCATTTGAGCAAATTCATCTGAAAGTGGGGCAATGAATAGAGACTTTTAATAGCTCCAGGGCCACCTCAGGCTAGGAGGCAAGACGAAGCTCCGCTGTGCTGGAGCATATTATTGCTCTAAAAGCCAGCGGCAATGGGGGTGGGAACTTACGACTTACGTGGGTCTTGGGAATGAAACATACTGTGGAAGTGTGCAGTGTTCTTTTTAATAAAGCTGTGCAAAAAGTAATCATAAGGGCTATGCTTTCGTTTTGTGGGTCAAGGGTTTGATTTACATCACCTGACCACTGGGATCAAGAGTAAAGTCAACTCCTGATCAAGCAATCCCTTCAGTGAAATTTTTCTGGAACCACATCCCAGTGGATCCCTTTGCTGTACGGGACAAAGATTGTACTCTCTGCTCAGAACCTGCTGTCTTGGTGAGAGATGAAGATGCTTTTTTAACTTTCCTAAACTGAGACAGAAATAGCAGACTTGCCTTGGGGACTGTCCCAGCTTCGAAGGCTTGGCTGTCCTCATTCAGTTTTTGATGCACCCACATCCTTGACGTGCCATTGACTCAGAGAACATAAGGGCTGAAAAACAACCCTAGAGACCATCTAATACAATCCATCATTCGAGACTGATTAGAACACAAGTCTTTTTACTCAGACCTTGTGATCTTTCATCTACAGTTGCGGTGTCCAAAATAGTAAACAGTAGCCACATGTGGCTCTTCAGCACTTGAATGTGGCTAGTACAAATTGAGATGTGTTGTAAGCATGCAGGAGACATAAAAGATTTCCAAGACCTGGTAGGAAAAAAGAATGTAAAATATTTTATTATATTGATTTTTAAATTTTTATACTGATTGCATGTTGAAATTATTATATATATTGGATAAGACACATTAACATTCATTTCACCTATTTCCTTTCTGAATGTGGCTACTAGAAAATTTTAAGGTACATATGTGAATGACAGTATATTTCTATTGGATGGTGCTGTGCATCTTTCCATCTTGAGTATGGGCTCACAGTTAAAACAATAGGAGTGCCTAGACTTTCAAACCCTTCCATGAGTATTCAGCTTAATTCTGGTCAGGTTTCTCTTTATTTGTTTTCATGTGCTTAAAAACCCAAGTAATAATCTTGCCCTATAGCCTAGTGCTATGCAGAGTGGTCATCTTCCTATTAAAGTTCAGAGGGGGGCTTCCTAGGTGGCGCAGTGGTTAAGAATCCGCCTGCCAATGCAGAGGTCACGGGTTCGATCCTAGCTCCAGGAAGATCCCACATGCCACGGAGCAACTAAAGCCCGTGTGCCAAAAAAAAAAAAAAAAAAAAAAGTTCAGAGGGTTAGGGGTGGTTTGAAATGTTTATCTTTTTTGATCCCCACTTCAAATTCCCAGTAGGATATCCCAAACTGGAAAAAGTTGAGATCATAGAATCATTACTTTTCTCATATCCAAGTCTAGAGTTTTCTAATTTCTCCACCCCCTGATTCTTGGCATACACTTAATATAAGATATATTCAAACATAGATTCTATAGGTACTCGGTTTTAGGAGCAGATCTCTACCGTCAACTGAAGCCTGCTTTCTATTTCCTTTTATTTCCCTCCAGAGAGCCCTCTTGTACTGGTTAAGTTGTTTCCCACAGATAGCCTGCATATAATTTAGATTTCCCTTTTCCCTTTATAATTAAAAAATTATTTTTCCTTTCATAATTTAGATACATTTGCTATTGGAGTACTGCTAGATAGAGGTATAATCCTGCCCCTTCCAAAATTAGCTACTTGGTCTTAAAGACACCAGACATTGTCAAGGGCATTGATCTGAGCAGTATCTTTGGCTCTACGAAATTAGAGATACTTGTATTCAGACAGACTCTTATATCATGGGCCCCTAGAAGTGATTCACAAACCTGTCTACACATTAGAAGCACCTGGTGAAATTTCAAAAAGTCCAAAGTCCAGACCATATTCCAGACCAATCACATCAGCCTCTGGTGGGCAGAACACAGACATCAGAAGCTTCTCAGGTGATTCCAATGTGCAGATGAGTTTGGAAAGCACAGGCTCATCAGACAGCTGGGCAAGAACCCAAACACCAAACACCTGTCAGAGTACAAACCTATTTAAATTGATTAAGGTCATCTCCCCAGAGGGTCACTACATCTCTTTTCCTAATAAGCCCACATCACTTATTTTTTTGTCGTAACAATGCATAGAGTCTGAACTGGGAAGAAAATAGAGCAGATCATGAATATGAATTAAGAGCACAACTTCTACTCACTGCTTGCTAAAGATGTTGGCTATTACAGTACTGCGAGAGATATAAATTGAGAAGAAATTTTAAAAGAAGATGAATATGAAAAAGTCATTATTTTTATATATGTTTCAAATTTCATTCCTTTGAGTTAAACTTCAAGTCACATTGCTTACCCCCATGGTACCTATGAACATCACGAGTTGAGTTGAATTTCTTAAGGTTCTGTTGGCTATACCTGTCTTCATTCTTACTGAAGTGCTCTGAAGCCTCAGCTGGGATCCCAGAGGCAGTAATAATGCTGGAGTCAGGAGCAGCTGAGGAGAACCATTTCCCATAGATTTCCTCCAGATAGGACCTCTGTGCAAAGGGCTGTAAGGGCTAATTGGACAACAAGCTCAAGAATATCATACCAGGACATGTACCAGAACCACTTATCAAGGTCAATAAACCTGGTGGGGTTCTTAATTCCAACTTGTTTTAGGTGCCATTGAAATTGTCTGGATCCTGTAAAATGCAAAACAGAAACTGGATGACAATTAGAAATTATCTTCAGTACATATTTTAGATGGATGTGCTAGACCTCCCAGCATATTCTAAGACAGTTCCTATTGGTATATATGGACCCAGTTAGTTAAATACATATGGGAATAGGTGAGTCCAGAAGATGTAGCTCTTACTTTCCAATGCAACACTCAGCTATCAGTCTCTGCTTTTCTGTAAATACCTGTTTTTCTTACACAGAGAGCTTGAATCTTTTAGAGAAAATGCACTAAGAGCCATCAAATGTATATATAATATATATTACATAATATATTAATATTATACATTATTTATAATATATACAATATTATGTTACATACAATATTATTTATATGTTTACATTATATATTATATACAATATAATCATATATATATGATTGGTACTAGTGTAGAAAACCTACACTCTAGTCTTCCTGTGTTTCTTCTTTACTCTTACACTTCCAGATGGAAGAGATGCATAGGGGAAGGTGTGTGGGAAGGGCTGCAAAGTTTCCATGCTTTCTTGGACAGTACCAGTGTCCCCATATCTCCACATGTTCACCAACCCAGAAGCTCTCCAAATCCCCTGCTTTGGGGATTTGATGGAGACAACATCATGTAGGCATAGTTGATCATTAACTCCTTTTTCATCCCCTCTACTTTCCCTGAGGAATCTGGGGTGGAGCTGAAAATTCCTTTTCTAATCATGGTGTAGTTTTTCTGGTGACCAGCCCCCATGGAGGAGCCTACCAAGAGTCCCTTCATTAGAACAAAAGACACTCCTATCACTCAGGAAACTCCAAGGGATTTTGAAACTCTGTGTCAGGAACTGGGGTCAAAGACCAAATATTAGAACAAAAGATGCTCCAAGTGCTATATCACTTAGGAAAGCTTTTAGGAGTTCTGTGCCAGGAACTAGGGGCAGAGACCAATGCATATATTTTCCATTATCTCACAGCACTTAATGCCAATCAACTTTTAAGCAGCATGCATTAAGTGCCAATCAAATATATATATTTGATATGATATATAGAATATATACAATATTAAGTGCCAATCAAATATACATTATATCATTATATATTATATATTTAATTTATATATAATGTACATAATAGTATATATAATCTGATCTTCATAATTATCCAATAAAATATATTTTATCCTGCCTTTCTACAAATAAGCATTGAGGCTCAAAATGGTCAAGAAAATTGATGAAGAGTCTGTGATTAGCAAGTAGTGTGATCACAGTATGAAGCAAAGTGTCTCTGATTCCAGTACCCGTGCTCTTTTTTACTGGGTTGTGCTATCGACCAAACATGGAGAGCGCCTGAATGGGGCAGTGTTGTGTAGAGGGAGGCAAGACACAATAACAGAGCAGTAATGGAGATTTCCATGAAAAGATACTCAATGTTATTTTTTTTAAATTTCCTATTTTTGGTTTGCAATTGTGCACCATCACAAAAGAAATAGAATCAGGATTTCTGTTCTCTATTACACAGCTTTTTACAAGTACTTTCATGGTTCATGATCTATCAGGTTTCTGAAAATTAATGTATTTTCTCCTGAGGCATAGGAGCATCATGTTGGGACAGTGGGGTGATTTTTTTTGAAAAATGAAAATGTTAGGTTGTAGGTTGGTGCACATACTCCTCAGACCTTCACTGAAACTGCTTAGGCTGCTGCTTATCTATCAGGGGTTGTATCATGCCCCATGCCCCTTCCAGATGAGCCAAATTCTTAAGGCTCCCTCTCTCCCATTCATTCAATCAATATACATGTTTTAATCTCTCCTATATGCCAGGTATTTCTCCTTTGTGCCATCCCCTTTGCTTGGGGCTGCAATGGCAAACAAAATAGCAAAAATCCTTGCTTTCTCCATTCTTGGTGCTCACATTTCATAAAAGGGAGAGGAGACAATTTAAAAGAAATGTAAGTTTGGGGGGGGTTGGAGTAGGATGAACTGGGAGATTGGGATTGCCACATGTACAATACTAATAAGAAAAAATATCAAATTGTATACTTTAAATATATGCAGTTTAATGTATGTCAATTATATCTCAAAAAAGTTTTAAAAAGGGGGGTGGGGAGATGTAAGTTAATTATAGACTATGCCAGATGGTGATAAGTGCTGTGGAGAAAAATGGGGAAGGGGTACAGGGAGTTGCATGTGTGAAAACAATGTGCAATTTAGATAGCTAAGGATGTCCTAAAAAAAGAAGAAGGAGCAAATGGTCATATGTCTCTGGAAGTATGTTCCAGGCAGAGGGAATAGCACAAGTAAAGTCTTCAAGGTAGAAGTTTATGCTTGATGATATCAGATCATGTAGAGCCTTGTATACAATTAAAAGGACTCTACCTTTTATTCTGAGTGAATTGGTTGTGACCTGAAGAGTGACATGATTTGATTTACTATTTATGAGGTTACTTTGGCTGTTATATGAAGAATAGGCTGAAGGTCAGCAAATTCAGACTAGGAAAAGCCCTTGCAATAATCCAAAACAGCTGAGGTGAATTGAGTTAAGAAGATAGCTGTGGGAAGAATCAAGATGGTGGTGTAGGAGGACTTGCGCTCGCTCCCTCTTGCAAGAGCACCAGAATTACAACTGACTGCTGAACAACCATCGACAGAAAGACACTGGAACTCACCAAAAAAAAAAAAAAAAAAATCACACATCCAGAGACAAAGGGGAACCCTCAAGGAGATGGTAGGAGGGGTGCAATCGCGTTAAAATCAAATCCCATAAATGCTGGGTGAGTGACTCACAAGCTGGAGAACAGTTATACCATAGAAGTCCTGAGGGTTCTGAGCCCCACGTCAGGCTTCCTAACCTGGGGGTCCAGCAACGGGAGGAGGAATCCCCAGAGAATCAGACTTTGAAAGCCAGAGGGAATTGATTGCAGGACCTCCACAGGACTGAGGGAAATGGAGACTCCACTCTTTGAGGGCATGCGAAAAAGTGTGCTCACCAGGACCCAGGGGCAAGGAGCAGTGACCCCATAGGAGAATGAACCAGACCTACCTGCTGGTGTTGGAGGGTTGCCTGCAGAGGTAGGGGGCAGCTGTGGCTCACCAAGGAGACAGGGGCACTGGCAGTAGGGGTGCTGGGAAGTGCTCATTGGCGTGAGCCCTTCCAGAGTCCACCATTAGCTCCACCAAAGAGCCTGTAAGCTCCAGTGCTGGGTTGCCTCAGGCCAAAAAACCAACAAGGTGGGAACACAGCCCCACCCACTGGCAGACAAGCAGATTAAAGTTTTACTGAGCTCTGCCCACCCAGACCTACCCACCATCAGTCCCTCCCATCAGGAAGCACCCACAAGCCTCCTAGATAGCTTCCTCCACAAGAGGGCAGACAGCAGAATCAAGCAGTATCAGCAGTATTTCATCTTGTGGAACTGAAAAACACAGCCACAGAAAGAAAGAGAAAATGAAAAGGCAAAAGAGTTTGTACCAGATGAAGGGACAAGATAAAACACTGGGAAAACAACTAAATGAAGAGGAGATAGGCACTCTTCTAGAAAAAGAATTCAGAATAATGATGGTGAAGATGATCCAGGACTTTGAAAAAAGATTGGAGGCAAAGATCAAACAGTTGCAAGAAAAGTTTACCAAAGACCTAGAAGAATTAAAGAACAAACAAAGAGAGATGCAACACAATAACTGAAATGAAAAATACACTAGAAGGAACCAATAGCAGATTAACTGAGGCAGAAGGGCAAATAAGTGACCTGGAAGACAGAATGGTGATCATCACTGATGCAGAAAAGAATAAAGAAAACAGAATGAAAAGAACTGAAGACAGCCTAAGAGATCTCTGGGACAACGTTAAATGCACCAACATTCACATTGTAGGGGTCCCAGAAGGAGAAGAGAGAGAGAAAGGACCTGAGAACATACTGGAAGAGATTATAGTTGAAAACTTCCCTAACATGGGAAAGGAAATAGCTACCCAAGTGCAAGAAGCACAGAGAGTCCCAGGAAGGATAAACCCAAGGAGAAACACACCAAGACATATAGTAGTCAAATTGACGAAAATTAAAGACAGAGAAAAGTTATTAAAAGCAACAAGGGAAAAATGACAAATAACATACAAGGGAACTCCCATCAGGTTAACAGCTGATTTCTCAGCAGAAACTCTGCAAGCCAGAAGGGAGTGGCACTATATATTTAAAGTGATGACCGGGAAGAACCGACAACCAAGAGTACTCTGTCCAGCAAGGATCTCATTCAGACTCGACAGAGACATCAAAAGCTTTACAGACAAGCAACAGCTAAGAGAATTCAGCACCACCAAACCAGCCCTACAACAAATGCTAAAGGAACTTCTCTAAGAGGGAAACATAAGAGAAGAAAAGGACCTGCAAAAACAAAACAAAACAATTAAGAAAATGGTAATAGGAACATACATATTGATAATTACCTTGAGTGTAAATGGACTAAATGCACCAACCAAAAGACACAGACTGGCTGAATGGATACAAAAACAAGACCCATATATATGTATGCTGTTTCCAAGAGACCCACTTCAGACCTAGGGACACATACAGACTGAAAGTGAGGGGATGGAAAAAGACATTCCATGCAAATGGAAATCAAAAGAAAGCTGGAGTAGTGATACTCATATCAGATAAAATAGACTTTAAAATAAAAAATATTACAAGAGACAAGAAAGAACATTACATAAAGATCAAGGGATCCCATCCAAGAAGAGGAGATAACAATTATAAATATATATGCACCCAATATAGGAGCACCTCAATACATAAGGCAAATGCTAACAACCATGAAAATTAACACAATTGTAGTGGGGAACTTTAACACCCCACTTACACCAGTGGTCAGATCATCCACACAGAAAATTAATAAGGAAACACAAGCTTTAAATGACACAATAAATCAGCTTGATTTAATAGATATCTATAGGACATTACCTCCAAAAATAGCAGATTACACATTCTTCTCAAGTGCACATGGAACATTCTCCAGGATAGATCATATTTTGGGTCATAAATCAAGCCTTGGTAAATTCAAGAAAACTGAAATTGTATCAAGCATCTTTTCTGAGCACAACGCTATGAGATTAGAAATCAATTACAGGAAAAAAACTGTAAAAAACACAAATACATGGAGGCTAAACAATATGCCACTAAAAACCAGCAGATCACTGAAGAAATCAAAGAGGAAATCAAAAAACACCTAGAGACAAATGACAATGAAAACACAATGATCCAAAACCTATGGGATGCAGCAAAGGCAGTTCTAAGAGGGAAGTTTATAGCGATACCATCCTAGCTGAAGAAACAAGAAAAATCCCAAATAAAGAATCTAACCTTACACCTAGAGACACTAGAGAAAGAAGAGCAAACGAAACTCAAAGTTAGTAGATGGAGAGAAATCATAAAGATCAGAGCAGAAATAAATGAAATAGAAACAAAGAAAACAATAGCAAAAATCAATAAAACTAAAAGCTGGTTTTTTGAGAAAATAAATAAAATTGATAAACCTCTAGCAAGACTCATCAAGAAAATGAGGGAGAAGACTCAAATCAATAAAATTAGAAATGAAACAGGAGAAGTTACAATGGACACCGCAGAAATAAAAAGCACCATAAGAGATTACTACAGGCAACTATATGCCAATAAAATGGACAACCTGGATGAAATGGACAGATTCTTGGAAAGGTATAACCTTCCAAGACTGAATCAGGAAGAAATAGAAAATATGAACAGACCAATCACAAGTAATGAAATGGTAACTGTGATTAAAAATCTCCCAACAAACAAAAGTCCAGGACCAGATGGATTCACAGGTGAATTTTATCAAACATTTAGAGAAGAACTAACACCCATCTTTCTCAAACTCTTCCAAAACATTGCAGAGGAAGGAACACTCCCAAACTCATTTTATGAAGCCACCATCACCCTGATACCAAAACCAGACAAAGAAACTACAAAAAAAGAAAACTACAGACCAACATCACTGATGAATTTAGATACAAAAATCCTCAACAAAATACTAGCCAACAGAATCCAACAACACATTAAAAGGATCACACCATGATCAAGTGGGGTTTATCCCTGGAATGCAAGTGTTCTTCAATGTACGCAAATCAATCAATGTTACACCATGTTAACAAAATGAAGGATAAAAACCACATGATCATCTCAATAGATGCAGAAAAAGCTTTTGACAAAATTCAACACCCATTTATGATAAAAACTCTCCAGAAGGTGGGCATAGAGGGAACCTACCTCAACATAATAAAGGCCATATATGACAAACCCACAGCAAACATCATTCTCAATGGTGAAAAACTGGAAGCATTCCTTCTAAGATCAGGAACAAGACATGGATGTCCACTCTCGCCACTACTATTCAGCATAGTTTTGGAAATTCTTGCCACAGCAATCAGAGAAGAAAAAGAAAGAAAAGGAATCCAAACTGGAAAAGAAGAAGTAAAACTGTCAGTGTTTGCAGATGACATGATACTGTACATAGAAAATCCTAAAGATGCCACCAGAAAACCACTTGAGCTAATCAATGAATTTGGTAAAGTTGCAGGATACAAAATTAACACACAGAAATCTCTTGCATTTCTAATACACCAACAATGAAAGATCAGAAAGAGAAATTAAGGAAGCAATCCCATTCACCATTGCAACAAAAAGAATAAAATACCTAGGAATGAACCTAACCAAGGAAGTAAAAGACCTGTACTCAGAAAATTATAAGACTCTAATGAAAGAAATCAAAGAGGACACAAACAGATGGAGGGACATACCATGTTCTTGGATTGGAAAAATCAACATTGTGAAAATGACTATATTACTGAAAGCAGTTTAAAGATTCAATGCAATCCCAATCAAATTACCAATGGCATTTTTCACAGAACTAGAACAAGAAATTTTACTATTTATATGGAAACGCGAAAGACCCCGAATAGCCAAAGCAATCTTGAGAAGGAAAGATGGAGCTTGTGGAATCAAGCTTCCTGACTTCAGGCTATACTACAAGGCTACAGTGATCAAGACAGTATGGTACTGGCACAAAAACAGAAATATAGATCAATGGAACACGATAGAAAGCCCAGAGATCAGCTACGGTCAACTAATCTATGACAAAGGAGGCAAGGATATACAATAGAGAAACAGCAGCCTCTTCAATAAGTGGTGCTGGGAAAACTGGACAGCTACATGTAAAAGAATGAAATTAGAACACTTCCTACCACCATACACAAAAATAAACTCAAAATGGTTAAAGGCCTACATGTAAGGCCAGACACTATAAAACTCCTAGAGGAAAACATAGGAAGAATACTCTTTGACGTAAATAACAGCAAGATCTTTTTTGACCCACCCCCTAGAATAATGGAAATAAAAACAAAAATAAATAAGTGGGACCTAATGAAACTTCAAAACTTCTGCACAGCAAAGGAAATGATAAGCAAGACGAAAAGACTACCCTCAGAATAGGAGAAAATATTTGCAAATGAATCAACAGACAAAGGATTAATCTCTAAAATATGTAAACAGTTTATCCAGCTCAATATCAAAAAAAACAAACAATCCAATCAAAAAATGGGCAGAAGACCTAAATAGGCATTTCTCCAAAGAAGACATACAGATGGCCAAGAGGCACATGAAAAGCTGCTCAACATCACTAATTATTAAAGAAATGCAAATTAAAACTACAATGAGGTATCATCTCACACCAGTTAGAATGGGCATCATCAGAAAATCTACACACAGTAAATGCTGGAGAGGGTGTGGAGAAGAGGGAATGCTCTTGCATTGTTGGTGGGAATGTAAACTGATACAGCCACTATGGAGAACAGTATGGAGGTTCCTTGCAAAACTAAAAATAGAACTACCATATGACCCAGCAATCCCACTACTGGGCATATACCCAGAGAACACCATAATTCAAAAAGACACATGCACTCCAATGTTCATGGCAGCACTGTTTACAATAGCCAGGACATGGAATCAACCTAAATATCCATCAACAGATGAATGGATAAAGAAGATGTGGTACATACATACAATGGAATATTACTCAGCTGTAAAAAGCAATGCAACTGGGACACTTTTAGAGACATGGATGGACCTAGAGACTGTCATACAGAGTGAAGTGAGTCAGAAAGAGAAAAACAAATATTGTATATTAACACATATATGTGGACTATAGAAAAATGGTACAAATCAACTGATTTGCAAGGCAGAAATAGAGACACAGATGTAGAGAACAAACATATGGACACCAAGTGGGGAAAGCAGGGAGAGTTTGGGGGGCAATGAATTGGGATATTGGGATACCAAATTGTACACTCTAAAAAAAAAAAAAAAAGAACCAAAGGTATGAGTGCTGACAAAAGAAAAAAAAGAAGATAGCTGTGGGAGTGGTCAGATGTAGTCAGTCATTTTCTGAAAACATAGTCAACAGGATTTGATGACAGATTGGATGTGGACTACGTGAGAGAGAGCTTTAAAGATAATTCTGTGGTTTAGGACCTGAGAAACTGGAAGGGTAAATTTGCTTTTAACTAAAATGGAAGACACAGCAAGTGAGACCAAGTTTGGGGACTATCAGGATTGCAGTATTGAAAAGTTGAAATTTGAGATGCTTTATTTTTTTAACATTGGAGAGCTATAGAGAGCTCAGGTAAGAGTTCAGGGCTAGAGATCTGAACTTTGGAGTTATCACAATGGCACTGAAAACCATGTTGCTAGATAAGCGCATCAAGAAAATGAATGTAAACAGAAAAGAAAAAATGTACAGAGACTGAACTATGAACACTCTGATGTTCAGAAGCCAGCAGAATGAGAAGGAACAGACAGAGGAAACTGAGAAAGAACTGTTGATGTAACTCAAAGGAAAACAAGAGTGACTACTGTCTGGAAGTCAAATGATACTAGATGCTGCTAACAGGTCAAGCAAGATTCCTACTGAAAATGGACTATGCTCACTGTGTTAATAGCACTGAAGTGAGTCAGGGGATCTGGATTCAAACACTGGCTTCACCATATATTAGTTTGTGAGCTTGGGAAAGTCACATCTTCAGGAATTTCAATTTCCTCAACTATGAAAAATATCAGTTGACTCTGAATTGAATCGTCCCTATTTTATTTATTTATTTATTTATTTATTTATTTATTTATTTATTTATTTATAATTGAGAAAAACTATTTTAATAGGCACATATTTGATTTTTTTAAACTTCAACTTTTTAATTGAACTGTAGCTGATTTACATTGTTGTATGAATCATATATTTAGAGCTCAATTATTTTCTTATTTCATTAACTGACTGATTTCTCATGCTTCTAACCTGGTCTACACAAACAATCATCATTGTCTTACTACTGCTCCCCACCTGGGTTGCTAAGCACTTCTCATTATTTTCTTGATGCACTTATCTAGTATCATGGCTTTCAGTGCCATTGTGATAACTCCAAAGTTTAGATCTCTAGCCCTGAACTCTTTCCTGAGCTCTCTATAGCTCTCCAACGTTAAAAAAATAAAGCATCTCAAATTTCAACTTTTCAATACTGCAATCCTGATAGTCCCCAAACTTGGTCTCACTTGCTGTGTCTTCCATTTTAGTTAAAAGCAAATTTACCCTTCCAGTTTCTCAGGTCCTAAACCACAGAATTATCTTTAATGCTCTCTCTCACATAGTCCACATCCAATCTGTCATCAAATCCTGTTGACTATGTTTTCAGAAAATGACTGACTACATCTGACCACTCCCACAGCTATCTTCTTAGCCCAATTCACTTAGCACTGGCACCACACTGTTCCCTCACTCTGTTATATCTAGGTTGATGGCCCTGGATTCCCAATTCATTCATTCAATAGTATTTTTGACCACTTACTAATGAGACCCTGTGCTAAACATTGGTCATGACCCCTTGCAGCTCCAACCTTACCAGGTTATCCATGAGTCCTCTCTAATAAACTCAGACTCCCATTCTTGGTTTCCAGAGATTGAAATAAATCCCTGATTGCCATGAAACATTAAAGAAATTACTTAATTTCTTCAGTTTCAGTTAACTTGTCTATAAAGTGTGAATAAAAATTGCTATGCTGAGAGATACGTATTATTAAACTCACATTGTGAAAAAATGACACCAAATATGTGAAGGGTCTTGGTCTTTGTCAGTTATATAGTCAGTTACACAGCATTACTATGAATATTAATTTCCTTTCTCCACCCTGCCTTTTGCTGATGTCTTCCAAGACATGGTGCTAAGCTTCTGCAATTATCCAAATGAATCTTGGAGAGTGAAAAATGGTGCACAACAAATTCTAACACATTCTGTTAGGTTGAAATTTACACTGTTGGATTAGCTATATCCATTGAGAACAAATGTACTCCTTAATTAGTAGTTCTCTCAGTCATGAATATAGATAACCTGCATATGCACATGCAAACACACCCAAACCCACATCCACACACACACACACAGGCAGACAATTCTGGTTGGTATAGTTGCAAAAAGTTTAGAAGCGAAATCAGCTAATAATTCAATTAAGTTTTCACTGGGACTTAAAGAAATCCTGAGGAGAAAGCCATACTCCATGTCTGGTTCAGCCCTGTGTTTTCCTATCTCTGTTTCTATTTTCTTTCTTTACTCTTGACTTTCGCTAAAGGAAGCTACAAACTAAAATTCAGACTTATGCCTAGTCCTTGCCTACCTGTATACATGTTCTGGGGAGGACCTAAAGACAGCTCCAGAGTAAAATGATGGGGCTTCCACAAAGATATAGGGGGGAGAAAATACTTTTATTATGTTTTTTCTGCAGTGATGAAAAATCATACTATTGCCAAGAAAAGACCCCCAAATTTTTTGCAATGTATTTATGTAAAGATATTCTGAGAAACTAAGACCAGATAAATTTTAAATAACAAGATACTAATATTTTGAAAAATAAATCTTGATTTTTTTTTTAATTAATGATACTTCTGAATTAATTCCTAGTCAGGTTGACTACTTTTGATTGATTTGATCTAAAAATGAACTTATGGAGACTTAATTATACTGTGAGATCAGTATATGCTTATTGATTGTGCCTTTGACATGATTAGCTACATTAGATTATGATGTCCTCATCTTCCAAAGATCAAAACTAGGACTGGACTTTCTCTAAGAGCCATTAGTCATATGTTCATGGCATGTGCTCAATTTTTTTCATTATGTAATAGGTAGGGGAGACTATTAAAAAAGCATTAGCTTTATGCCATTCAGAAATCTATCTTAGAAATGTGCCTGGTGGAAACAGACCATATCTCTCCTCCTAACACAACAGATGCTTAATTGACAAGAATGGAATTGAGAAGGGAGCATTTCTATGGAGGGCTTCAGTACCATCCACTATTGTACCACAGTGGGGCTGGAGCCCCTTCACAGGTAATCCTAAAACCCACATCACCAGCTTTGATCTAAATGCTATAGTCAGCCACTAAAGACAAGGGAAATGTAGCTGTGGTATTTTTGAGTCCAGGCTCCAGCCTTGTGGAAGATCAAATTCCTGTGCCCTGCAGCCAACTTGGGACTCCATCCATTTTAGTCAGCACAGCATTACTCATAACTAGAAGAACACAGAAAATATGAGAGCCGTGGCAGCAGTGACAAGGGGAATGAGATGCAGAGCTATGCATGCTGGGAAGTCTTGGCCTTAATTAGAACGTGCATGTAGTGTATTTATCTTTCTCTCAAACCTATAAATAAGGCCAATGCTTTGGCTATTACTGATGTCTGCCATCATTTCACAAGGCCTCTGTTTTGATGGAGCACCAGTTGCTGCAAAATAGTATTTCTTTCCTCTCTCGTCTGCATCTGATGGAAACCTCTCAAAGACTTTGAGAACTGTGATTGGAGAGGAGGAAAGGGGTGGTGGACATCACCTCCTAGGAATCTAAGTCAGAATTGCTCTTTGGGGACCCTTCACTGCAATCAGAGATCATAAGGTGTAGAAAGTAGCTGACAGACAAATAATCAACGCTCCTATTCCCAAAGAGGCCTTCATTCTCATCATCCCTGGAGGCATTTTTCCAATTCCTCTTTCAATACTCTTAGGGATGAGCCATTCACTATATCCAAAGGCAGTTGACTCCAATTTCGGATACACTAAAACGTTACTATTGAATAAATCTGACTCTCTGCCATTTACCCCTATTGATCTGAATATATGAACCCCCAGATGGAAACTTGCTAAATGTCCCAAATGCTTACTGAGTTCTCCTATGTGATCCATATAAAAAATTTAAAAACTACTGTTTAATATTTCTAATAATTCTTCTATCTTTTCCTTTCTTATAATGAGTGTTGAAAACGAGTTTGATGTATGCCTTCAGTAGTCAACGAGAACAGTGTTGATCATCTTGCATAAAGGAGAAAATAAAAAGACATACCCTCAAAGGACTCCCATCTCTGAAGTAAAAATTCATAAGATTAAATGGTCCATAGGAGGGTGGTTTAAATATTATCACACATGGGCATTCCTTGGATCAACTCAAAGGTTAAGTGTAACTATCGTTGTTTGCTGTTTGGTTTCCTCTCTGACTGAAAGTAAACAGTAAACTCCTGAAAAGATAGAAGCTGTTTTTGTTGTTGTTGTTGTTAAGTTCAGTATTTCCCAGTACATGTACATAGTGAGTCATCAATAAAAAAATTAATCATAATTAAATCAATTTATTTAACTGAGGTAGAAAAGTAGTTGCCTTGGAGCACCACTTCCAAAATAAATACTTCTGTCCTCTAGCCTGGTTTTCTATAAGTGAGGATGTGAGGCTGAAATACACTCACCATCACTTTTAACGAATGCTTATTCAGAAAGTTGCAGCTCTATGTCAAGTACCAAACCACATCTCCACTTCCCATGCCTGAGGAGATATCATCAATTTCTCTTTGGAAGACACTGCAGGTCATTGCTTGTCCAGCTAGGATACAGGACAATCCATCTGCCATCCCTATTACCTATTCAAAAAGAAAATAAACAAAAACTAGATCAACCAGTAATAAGCCCTCAGCCCCAACCTTATTCCCAGTGGATCTTTCATTACCTGTCTCAGTGTTTCCCTTAGCAAACTGATGTATCTTGAATGATAATCGGCCTGCTTTTAAAACCCAGAGGATAGGAACCCTACTGGGCTGAGGGCTTAGGTTTTCCTTTTCCCCTTTACTGCTGCCATGATAAAATGGACCCCTTTGCTCAGAAAAATGGAAACAGATATATTTTCCCAAAAACTGGGAAAGAAGAATTATAGATTTTTCATGGAAAAACTACATATTTGACAATGAAAGACAAATGTTTATGCAAAAAATAATCTACAGGAGAGAGGAAGATTACTTTAAATGCTTCAAGCTTTCAGATGGCATTACATGCTTCTTTGGGGTACTAAAATATCAAACAAATATGCATAAACTTTAGAAAGTCTTTCAAGGAAACTCTGATGCAGTACAAAGTGTCTGGAATAAAGTCAGGCAATCTGGGTTTAATTATTTATTAGCTACGTGCTCTTGAGCAAAAGTCTCAGCCTCTTTGACTGAGACTTACCTCCTTAGTTGTAAAATGGGGCATTTAATCCTGATTCACAGCAAATGAGTAGCAAGGTATGTCCTTACCTCCAGCAGTGCTCAAGCTGAGGTGTTGATGCTGAGGGGATGAGCCAATACACAGATGTGGTTTTTCAGGATGATGAACAAGTCATCCCATCACGGATGTCACACAGCATGAAGACAGGACTTCAGACTGAAGTACTGTGAGATGGTGCAGAGGTTCTGGATGAATGTGAGGTTATGGCATAGATGAGAAGGGTAAAGAGTAATACATCTCACAAGGATGAGTCTCATAGCAAGAGGTACTTCTTACAGCACAGTGAAGCAGTAGTGGCTTGGAGAAGGAAATACATCATTGAAAAGATGTTGAAAATCTCCAAGAAAATAAATACTGAAGTGTATGGAATGTAGGCAGTCCTGGCTGGACTCAGTAAATTCTATGGTTTTTTGGTCTTCCAATATGCTAGATACTGTTCTAAGTGCTTCAGAATACACTAATTTGATCCTCATAATAATCCTAAGGGAGTTTTTCCTTCCATGTACTGATGTAGAAACTGTGGCTAAAAAATTTTTGGTACCTTGCCCAAGGTGACATACTTGATGAGTGGTGGGGCTGGATTTGAACCCAGAACCTGAGCTCTTTACATCACATTAGACTGCAGTGTTCCTGAGTGAGTGCCAGGAACCACTCAAAGCCAGGTACAGAGGAAATGGGCTGTGAAGGAATTGCAGATACAGAGAGTTTATTTACTTTGAAATTGGGGTTCTAGTGGCATTTGGAAGAAAGGGCAGCAGAGGTAAGACAAATTGGTAAGAAAAAAAATGCACAACATTTCATAATGAGAAGACTGGAATGGAAAAGTAAATGACTAGTGAAGCTTGAATTTTGGGGCAGTATCTAACAACAAGGATATGAAAGATGGTGAATTTGGCGTCAAACTTGGAATGTAGCTTCAATATAAAGTTAGTCTTCTGTTGACTCTGGCTTATCTTTGGTCCTAGTTGCAAACTGAATTCCAGTGAACATTTGCTAAGATGTTACAAAAAGATCCTTCCTGGATGCCTTAGAAAGAGGTTACCTGGGGTCTTTGTAGCTAAGGAGAACTCAGGTCCTTTCTGATGGACATGGTGGCCATCTGCAGAAGTCAGGCCACTATTGTTGCTCAAAATTTGCTTCATTTGTCATGTTGGACAGAGAGAAAAAAGTCAGGATAGGAAATCAGAGAGATGAAAGAACCATACAAACAAATTTGTGTGCTTTGTAGTCTGCCTGGGATCGTGAAGCAGCGGGTTTTGCTACTAAAAATCAATGCTATGGCTTGCATGATGATATCAGATATAGTATGGGAGGCTACAAACCTTGGTTTCCCCCAAGCCAGACTGATTTTTTTTTAGGCCAGAATACTCTATTCTGTGTATTTCACTATGTTCTGTTGGGAGAATTGGGGGGAAAAGGGATGAAATGAAATGTGCACATTCTGCCCTTTGTCTTCCCATCACACACAATACCTCTCCTACACACACACACACACACACACATATATATATATATATATATATACACACATGCATACATATATCCAGTAACACACAGATCCTTTTCCTTCCTCTATATCCATAGTTGAGAACAAAGCAATAGTTGGAGATGTTCCCATTTGTTGGAACTTCAGAACATTTACTTTGGCATGGCTGTTTCACATAGTGGGTAGTAAACTGCAGAATTCTTATTTATTTACTTGTTTAGATTATTGATTACTTGGTTTCTTGTTTGATTGATTGTAATCCATTACAGGCGCAGCGTAGTTAGAAATTCAAAAAGCCACAGAGAAATTCATGGATGAAACATCTATTATAAATTACCAAGATGATGCAGAATATTTGAGTGAGGCCCTCTAAAGCTGATTGCAAACTGGACCTTCCACAATCTTGCTGTGAAAGATATATCCAATCTTCTAATCTTGTTGGGCAGGGGACTTGGAAGGGAATTGGGTCTGAAGGAGAAGAGAGTTGCATCCAGAGTATCACTGGCCACAATAAGCCATTGAAACCAGCAGTGTTTGCAATGAGACTTGAGGTCAAGATACAAAGGTCAGCAGGGATCAGAACTATGGGAGGTGCCAACATGAAGTACCACATCTGTACAGGTAAACTGAAGGGGACCTGGGTGGGTTCCAAAGATGGGAGGTCTTGTCAGACATCAGGGCATTTAAAGACACCAAAAATAAGATGTTCATAAATACTTTCTCTAAGTAGATCATTAATAAGACCCAAGCTGACAAATCCTATATTTTTAATGAACTGAACCAGGTGCTAGGCCAAGAAGGACAAGAACATTTCCGAAGACATTAGCCTGGAGTACCACACCATCCAAAAAGGCCACTCTGTGTTAAAAATCACTAAGGCAGTTAGAGAAAAATAAGATAAAAGCATTCTCTGTGATCGCCTCAGGTGGTAGTTGGTAGGGATGGTCGAGGAGAGAGAGGATACAGCACTGTGCTATGGAAGAGAAGGCTGAAAGAATGAACAGATTCAAGCAAGTGGAGGAAAGTCCCAAGAAGTCAGTTAGAGTGGGACTCAACAGAGACACAGTGCTGAAGACAAGGACCTAACCTTTGTGGGAACTTCATAGTTTACAAAGCATTTTCACATAGAGCTGCTACCATGTGTCAGCACGAGCCAACACGACTTACAGGTATGATAGCACAGGAAATGCAATGGATAAAGAAGCAGAAGGCCCAAGTTCTCATCCTAACCCTGCTACTATTTTGTGTTAGACCTACTTCATCCTCTTTTTTCTGTCTTAGTATCGTTATTTAAACCAGGACTTCTGAACCTCAGCACTATTGCCAATTTGGACCAAATAATTCTTTGATGTACAATGTAGAATGTTTAGCAGTTTCCCTGACCTCCAGGAGGAAGACCCCTCCCCTCTCCCTAGCTGCGACAACCAAAAGTGTCTCTGGACATAGTCAAATGTTCCCTGAGGGCAAAATCATCCTTGTTTGAGAACCACATTCTAAACAAATGAAAAACAAACAAACAAAAACATCTTTCCTGGTTACCCCCGGTTATTTCTGTGTTTGTTTCCGTCTTTCAGGAGAACCTCAGCAGATCACAAAGTGTTTTGTAATTGTACAGACTTTAGTTAAGGTCGCTTGTCACTTGCTAGATACATAATCATAGGTAAGTCACTTAATCTATCTGAGCCTCAGATTCCTTGTATGTGAAATGGGGAGAATAATAAGACCATCTCCAAGGTTGTAGTGAGAAAGTGCTATTAGATAATTTATGTAGAGTGCTCAGAGAAACAGGGATATGGGACCTGTTTAATCATTGTTAGATATCTTTATTATTGTTACCATTATATTAGAAGGTAGTTGTCCTTGACCATTTGCTAGGTCACCTTCTCTCCCTTGTGGGAATAGGAAGATGAAGATGACAATTGCCTTCCCCTCAGGAGTCTGCAGTCCATTAGGGAAGAGAGGGCTGTCCATGAATCACTGTAACACAAAGCATCGAAATGATTGCCAGCAGTGAAGTAGAAGTTGCTGCCACTGGGTTGAAAGGCAGAGAAACAGATGCCAGGACCACATTGATATGTACAACTGCGGTGCACTGTCACCTGGAACACTCTCAGCAGTTCTGGTTGCTGTATCTCAAGATCAAAGACATCTGGAGAGGGTCCAGGGAAGGGCACCAAAAAATGATAGAAAGTGTTAGAATTCTGCTGTCTTAGTCTGGGAAGGCAAAGGCAAAAAGAGATCAGGATTAAAATCTACCAAAGTATGAAAAGTGGATATTTATTGACTCCCTTATTTCATTAATAAAAATGTGTAGACTACCTATAAAAATCTTGGCTCTGTGCTAGGGTTATAGAAATGAACAAGTGCAACCCCTACACTCAAGGAATTCAAATTTAGAGAGGGAGGCCAGTCTGTAAGCAAGTATTTCCAAGACATCAATGGAATATCTAATGGCCTTATGACCAAACCGTAGTGGAAAGTCAGAGGAAAGAGGCAGGGTCAGAGAAGTAGGCTTTACAGAGGACATGATACCTAGCTAGTGCCTTAAAGGATGAGTAGAATTTCAAGGGAGAAGAGAGGGAGGGCATTCAAGGGTGAGAGAAAGGGAATTCCAATAGCATGAACATGGTGGCTATTAGAGCAGATGCCCTGAAAGCAGCCAGCTTGGACAGTTCCCTAAGAGCGCAGGATTATCTTTCTCTGCCCTTTCCACTTCCATGATGAGTTCACTCACATCTTCTCCATTTTGCTCCAGGATTTTCTCCCATGAGCACCCTGCTCAGCCTGCGCACAAATGGACATCGGAAGTTCAGAGAGCTACAGCCACCAGGGGCAACCCTGAGTCAAGGGAAACTTGTGTAGCTGCTCAGGCCTCCTTCTGTAGGGTGGATGTTTGCATGAGGCATTCTGTGTACTTCTGGAGTGAACCACAGAACAGAGTCCCATTGCCAACTGCAGCAACCTAGACAACCTTCCTTCCCTGCCTCACTCTCCCTACCCCCTCACAGCCATTTCCTTTGATATAATCCCCAAATAAACAACCTGGACGCAAGTTTTCATCTCTGGCTCTATACTTTGGAGCAACTCAGACTAAGATAAAGGCAAAGTGTGACTAAGGAGAAACCATCATTTTTCACCACTAATTGAATTTCTCAAATTATAACAACAGTATACTATGAAACACTTTGTGGGCAGAGAGGCTTTTCAACATTATTAAGCCAATTTCTAGTTTTGTGATCCTGGACAAGCTACTTAATCACTGTGAGACTTGGTTTCTTCATCTACTTCTTATCTTCTAGAGTTGGGAAAATATGTGAGATGTTTATCTAATGTACTTAATCTAGATTGAGCAGTCAATACATATTAACTACTATTAATTATCAATAATAATAATAAATTGAACATGGACAGGAGCATGTTCAAAGCCTATCACACTTATTATAGTAAAGAGGTTCGATACTACTTTACACAGCAACTGCTTTTTAACTTTAGTTATAAGAAATGTTTCTGGCTTGATACATTCAAACAGCAGCTTAAAACGTCCTAAAAAGTTACAATACTATTTTAAATTTGACTCGACTCAACATATGATAACGTATTTGGCCAAAGGAAGAATATTTTCCTTTCAAAGCAGGCCTCTTAAGCTGTTAGTACTTGAATTCTTTTTGGAACTCATCTTTGGGCTAGGCTCTCAAAGTTGATTTACATGACCTTGAGAAAACCAATCTTATTAGTTTATGGTCACAGCTAATTTTTGACCTAAAAGGCTCATAATCAGTTTGATCAAGCACATGAATCCCTAGGCTCAGCTCTCAATGATCTTTAGCTGTTTCAAATCAAATTTGCTTTCAATGGAAAAAAAAAAAAGTTGCAACTACTGAGGAAATTCAAAAGAACATATCATAAGGGACAGAAGGTAATTTCTAAAAGTCCCCTAAGACTTGGGACATAGAAGCCATAGAATCATATAACTTTAGAGTTAGCGGGGATTTGAGAGATCATCAGTTCTCCCATATTATAAATGAGAAAGCAGAGAGTGGGACAGGGGTGGTGATTTGAAAAAGGATACTCTTTATAATCAGTAGTGGACTCTCACCTAGGAGCCTAATTGCCTTGCTCTTAATCCAGCATGCTTCTAGCTACACCATAAATTAATAGCATCATAGGAAGATGTGTAACTTTTCAGTATAACTACACTGAAATGGATAATGCCCATTAAAATACATAAGTTCATAAAATATTATTATATACGGTCCTAAGTTGGAAATGGGTTGAAGAAGAACTTAAACACATATGTCTCTGATAAAAGCCTATCAAGCTGTGAGCAAAACAGATGAACGCCATTCCTTTAGGGCTGGAATCGTGGGTGATAACACTGTACTTTCACAGCACATCCCTGAGGATACAGATGGATAATGGAATGCTGTGATAGTTGGTTAAGGATTTGTTGGAATATGGCAATTCCTTTTTCCTGTATCACTGTATTTGTAACATACACACACACACACAAAACCTTCTCCTCTTCCTAATAAGAAGCATTGTCTTCACTTTGATAGAGAAGAAAGGAATAGTAACTTTAGACTTTAAGGTTTAGATGAGGTTGCATGAAAGCACAACTTTTGATTATAACAGAAGTAACTTCTTTAAAAGCTTAAACACATACACATACAAATACATATTATGTCCATTCTCATTTAAAGAAATCTCAGTCCCAGCTGCAAAGACACAGAGAAATAATTGATTATTTTAATTGTGATAATTTAAGGTTGGTGATACACAAATTATAAAATAAATACATGATTGTGTTATTTTTCATGGGGATTCTCTAGAAAAATTAGTACTCTGGTAAAAAGTGGAGGTGGGGAAGGTTAATTACCAGCTAATGATTTGGGGGTACAAATCTGGCCTTCTCTGTTTTCCATTAATTGACCAGATTGTCAGTCATTATTTGATTTTCATATTTTCTTTGTTTCTACCACAAGTGGATATAATTTTCTCAGGCCATAATTACTAGCTACCCAGGCCTCATTCAATTTCATCTGAAATCACACCCTCAGCTTAATTAAAATCAGTACAGTTTTTTAAAAATAATAATTATATAATAATATGAAATATTTCTAAAATAATATAAATATACATTATAAGTATATAATATTCATAACATGTTATAATATTTACATAATTATATGTAAAATGTTCTAATGTCAGACATTGTACATATTAAGCTGTCAGGGATATAAAAGTTAAAATGTCATTGTCTAAGTATCTGAGCTGGCACTGTTTAGCTATGGCCAATTGGGAAGGCTTCAGGTATCCCTGAGAACAAGCTGTCATTGAGAAAGATTGCACTTGCACTTGCCTCCCCCAAAACTCATCCTCCTCCAACCACCCACGGTCTCTAAGCCATGAATTTCCATGCCTAGAGGAGCCGTTTATGAAATAACTGTCTTTATTGATTTCTATGTCCAATACAGGTACATTTGCTCAGCTGCCCATCTGTTTTCTGCCTAAGGCAGGACCATTGAGAAAAATAGAGGAGATTGTGTGTGCATGTCTGTGTGTGTGGAGATGTGTACATGGAGGTATATGTATATAGAAGCTGTGTTAAAGGGAGGAATAGGGATTCAAATTATCCCTCTCTGGTAGGAGAGATGCTCATCTGAAACAGTGCATGTGACATTTCCCCAAAAAGTCAAGTGTGAGCTTTGCCTCCTGTTTAGGGGTTCAGGCAGCAAAGTCCACTGGCCTTATGGTCAGGAGACTCTGCTCTCCCCAGGTGCCACCACCTGCCAAAGTTGTGACCCTGGTGAAATTACCTGACTTCTCATTAGCATTTTCCTCACCTGTTAAAGGTAGTGGCTCACCACCTCTCCTACTTCATAGGAAGATGTACAGAGTCATGTGGGAGAACTCCCTGGAGAGCTCTGCATAAATTATGGTGCAATGCATAATTAAAGCCTTAAGTGTATTAGGATATCTGAGATGGAGGCTGTGGTCTGAGAAGGTGATTAAGGCAATCTTCATCTAAGGGCCATCAAAATCATATGGTTCTTTGAGCTGTCTCCGACCTCTGGCCTGAGTTTTTCTAGGGTTATCTCTCTTCCTTTTCAGGTGACTATGACTCTTGCAGACTATTTATTTTACATTAGACCCTAGAAGCTTTCTGCCTCTGGAGGACTCCACAGACACCATTTCTCCAAAAGGCTTTGAAGAATGATCTATGAAGGACGCTACAAAACATCTCAAGATCAATTGCTGTAATTATCCTCTGAATAATTTTCTGCCATTATTCAGGCTGTGCATATTGTACATGAAAGGCTATGTTCATCCAAACCAGAAGCTTGCTGGGTCCAGGATTTACAGCTTACTGTGTAGGAAGATTTAGAAGGCAACCCCTAGGAAATCCATCTGGAGATTGTTGAGAGGATAAAGGAAAATATAAGTTCTTTTAATCTTAATATTCTTTATGCTCTGCTCATTATGATTAGATATATCTTCTAGTTAAACCCTTAACAAAAATAGAACTGACAATGAAAAGACTATTTATTTTCTTTTCTATTGCTAAGGGAAAATAGCATGCATAAAAATAATAATAACAATATAAATGCTCCAATGCCTAGCTATTTAGAGAACCATCCAATGTATTTCATTTACTAAGTTTAGAGAAAAAAGAATCTCTCTCTAGACTAGACCTGAGGAATGAAAAAACACAGTTAACTTAATGTCACTTCCCATACTTTGTAGGCACTCAAACACTTCCTTTCTTTTTAATGTATAAGAGAAAGAAAGTCATTGAGTTTTCTGTTTCTGTCTCCCTCAAGCTCTAAGTGGGGGGAAATAAGTGTCTGAAAGAGGCAGGAACACAGGGCCTCTGAGAAAGATCATGAGAGATTCTTTTCCCATTAAGATTATTACTGAGGCAGGTTAAAGGGGAGAATAAAAACCAATGCATTGGCTGTTGCATTGACCATTAACATAAACCAGTTTTGGCTCAGATGAGACGGTAAACACAGCTTTTCCGGACCTTCGGCACCTGGGTGATAGGCCATCAATAAGTGGACAATAATGCCTTTTAGCAGCAAATTTCCTCTGAGTCATGGTTGGTTGATGGTTCTTTCCCTGAAAAAGCTGTATAAGATCATATCAAGGCAAGGGTTAGAGCATCACTAAGGTCTTCTCTGGTATTTTTGCAACCAGATCGAGGAAAAACAAAACAAAACCCCAGGATATTTAGGCAATAACAAGAAATGATAAATTTCTATAATAGGACAACTCATTTCAAAGGTTCCATTAGTGTCCACAGGGGTTATTTAGTTGAAAACATTGGTTTAGGCAACGTTGCTAAAATGCCCTGAAATAAAGTGGTTTAGATATAGCAGCTGAGGGTCATTACTCTGCAGCCAGGGATGAATGTTCCGGGTTTAAATTCAGGTGGGTACCCTGCTGTCACTGAAGGAACGAATGATCTGGCTCCTAGACTCAGAAGAAGACTGAAGGTTCAAAATGCATAAACTCATCCTTTCCTAGTCCCTTTTCCAGGCTCATAATGGATGGGATTAAGGATGATAATGGGGAAGGTTGAAGAATAAAGCAGAATGAAAGTCCATGACATTCCTCCTCTTCTGGATAACCACTAACTTTATTTGGATTCAAACGTTGTGGTGCACCTAGCTTCACAATATGCTCACTTTTCCTCCTTACTTCCAGGGGGACTAGGGAAGGGAAAAAGGAAAAGGGAAAGAGTGGTTCATGGTAGAATCATAAGGTTGCCTAATTTGAAAAGATCTTAGAAAAATCATTTAATCCAACCTGGTGAGGCAACAAACTTGGTGGGCTGAGTGTTTCTTACATACTCTTGATGTCTCTTGGTGAGCATAGGCCCAGTCGCAGCAGGTGCTTAAAATGCATTGACTGATTAAACTGTCTTTCTCATTTCGTAAATACATAAATTCAGTACCAGCGAGATTAAATGCCTTGCCCAAAGTCACAAGGCTAGATAGTGGCAGAATGGAGACAATAGCCCAGGTCTCTTGGTTCTTTGCAGAGAGAGAATAGATCTTTAAAGGACCAAATATTTTATATTATTTCCACATCACAGTCATAGTTATCTGCTATGTGGAATTTTCTTTTTAGTTTGGGATATTTGGGTAAATTCTAGTTGGAATTTTTATCATGAAACCTAGAGACTCATGACTTCAGCCAAAATGGAAAGTTCTAAAAGTATCTCCAGACTTCATCAGCTGGACTGTGTATGTGGTGTATGTGTGTGCATGCTTGAGAGATTGATGGCTGTAAAAAAGTTCTTAATAGGTGAACATCAGATACTTCCATTACCAGGTATGCTGGCAAGCTCTCTTGATATATAAAAAGACTTGGGAATTTTGCTCAGTCTCTCAAAGGGCCAGGGCATTCCAAAGCATTAAATACATACCAATGCTATCAAACTGGGGGGGGGGGGCAATACCTAAAATCTGAGGATAATTGCACACACCAAGCTAATTACCCAGAAGCACTGTTAGCTGATGAGATTAGCCAGGAACCCTGTCCAGCATTGATTAATCAAAGAATAATGCCAATGCACCTGCAGTAAAAAGGCACCTGATCTCTAACAAAAGGAAGGTTTGTCTATGTTTGAAAATACTACTGCACACTTATTTTTTGTCATTCTTTTCCTATAAAACAAAAGTTTCCTTGAGTTAAACCTCCACAGGGGGCTATGATGGACTGTAAATCCAATAGTTCTGTCACTCTAGACAGAAAAGCTCAGCTGCTGACTCAATGTCTTCATTACAAAAATGGAAACACTCATAATCTATGCCCCTCTAGTTCACAAGATTGTGAAAAGGCGTTTGTGGAGCTATACACAGCCTTAGCTCAAAGCAAAATCTTTGGTGCTTAAAATAGCAAAATAGTCAAATGGCCCAATTATTAAATGTCTAGTTGGCATTTCCCTTGTCTTTCATTGAAGAAAATGTTCACATCAAAGAGAACAGATATCAGTTTATAAAATATAAATAACCTGCAAGAGAATGGCAAATAATCGAATAGGAAAAAATACAAATAACATATACAAAAATATTTCACCTTATTCTTAATTAAGGAAATGTAAGTCAAAACAAGAAAAATTATCTCACAACTAGAGAAAGAATATCATTCATTCAACTATTTACTAGGCACCAATATGCACTACAAAGATGCAATGATCATTGTTTTTTTTTAAGAAAAATTACCTCCAAATCAGTATGTAATTTAAAAATTCCTATGCTAAATTGCATTACATTTTTTTTTCTGGATACTCTGCTTATTCTAGGCCCCATGAAGAGGCCTTTCTGACATGCATTAAAAAATCATCAGTGTGACTCTATTATAAGCTTGTGGTATTATGCCAGTTAAAAAATTCCAGTTGATAAAATGCTAGAAGACAGAATTTGTGTTACCACTTATTGGAAGGCAAATTCAAATGCTTTTTGAACTTCAAAGAATGTAGGGAGAATTAGCCAAGTTTCCTTCTCCTTGGATGAGGGATTTTATATTCTGTCATGAGGGGCATGGTGGAAAAAGCTGTTGTGTGAATAGCCTGGTACAGTTTTAAGTTTTGTTGAGACAGCATCAGAATCAGATATTTCTTAGAGAACAAGAAGATGCCATGGTGGGGGCCTGTGTTTCTCTCTTCTTTGGGGCAGCAGAAGAGAATTGGCATCTCAGGTTACCTTTTTTGAGGAACCAATTATTATGGGCTGAGACCCATATGCTTGTTCTCAGATCCATGTGAATTTTATCCTAGGCAAAGGAATCATGGAAAAATAATGTTTCCTTACATTTGTGATGGTCTATTACACTGTTGAACAAGATTCTGTTTATTTGTATCCCTTCTCTAGTGTATGTTCCTTGAGAGTAACAAACTGGTCCTATTTGCTGATGTGTTTCCAACATATAGTGCCTGGAACAAAATGAGGCTCAAAAAATATTGGACGCATGAGGGACAGATATCTAGAAGCTACCACTGAAGGCTGTCAAGTTCTGTTCCTTTAAGCTATACCTCTATTTATACATTCCTTAGCAATCTCTAATAAGTTATCTATTCATTCAACATGTATTTACTAAATGAGAACTATGAATCAGCCTCTATTCTAAGTGCTGGGGATACGACAATGAGAAAAGGAGACCAGACATCACTGCGTTTATGGAATTTCTGTTCTAGTAGGAGAGACAAATGGGGATAAGTGCTACAAAGAACAATGAAGTCGAGAGAGAGGAGTACCATTGTTGGGGGCACATGCAGGGAGGAATCAAAATATCATCCTTTCTGTCAGTTTTCCTTGTAGGGAAAAAAATGGAAAGCTTAGAAGTCTAGATGGATCAAAACAAATTTATACTTAAAGGAAATGGTCAGGACTTCCTAGATGGTGCAGTGGTTAAGAATCTGCCTGCCAATGCAGGGGACATGGTTTCGATCCCTGCTCCAGGAAGACCCCACATGCCACGAAGACACTAAGCCCATATGCCACAACTATGGAGCCTGTGCTCTAGAGCCCGTGAGCCACAACTACTGAAGCCCGTGTGCCAAGAGCCCGTGTTCTGCAACAAGAGAAGCCACTGAAATGAGGAGCCTGCAAACCGCAATGAAGAGTAGCCACCGCTCACTGCAACTCAAGTTCATGTGCAGCAACAAAGACCCAATGCAGCTGATAAATAAATAAATAAATAAATAAATAAATAAATAAATAAATAAATTTATTAAAAAAAAATAAAAAAGGAAATGGTCAAATAGAAAGACTGAGCAGCCAGCCAGTAGCATCTTGAAGAAATGTGTGAGCCATCAAACTCTGACTCTCCTTCTGTTGTCCTTATATCTGGTCGTCATCCCTAAGTTATAGACAATTTTATCCATTTGGACCTGCAAGTTGCTTCTTTTCCCTGGAATGCTCTTGATATCTGTGCACATAGCTGCCCAGGCTCAGCCTATAACACGTCTCCCCCCATGATGTTGTTCCTCATGGACAGACCTGCTGCTGCTCCCGAGCAAACTCCCACTACTAATGCCGCATGCCCTTGGATTCCATTTTTGGCACGTTCCATCATACTGGGAAATGGCATCAGCTCCCTCCTGGGAAGCAGGTAACATTCATCTAATTTCTCTCAGATGTGGAATCAGTCATGAAGTTTAGGTGTGCAACCAGTCCATATCAAAATACTAGTCATTTCTATGTCATAATGTATGCTCTCTTCATCACACTACACTCCTTTACCAGGAACTTCGAGGGACATCAGATACACCAATTATGTAGAAAGGAAGGGGGAAAAGTAGAATGATCCTAAAGACAAACTTGATTGGTTCACATTTATGCCAAAGCCTAGACCTATATGAAGTTTTCTACCTCCCTTCCACTTTGTCACCATAGAAGAACCGATGATCTTCATAATCCTGTAACTTTATGTTCATTCCCTCTAATGAATAGATCCTTAATTCATCTCAGTGAAATAAACAAGATACTTGATATTAGCTTACTTCATGATCCTTATTTATAATACAATGTCTTTTCTTAAAAGAAAAATTCTTGAGCTAATACAGTTATGACAGGGGCATTTTCTAACTCAGATTGCATGGCCCTTCTGTGCAGAATTTAAGTTTTGAGACAATCTATGATGACAATTGCAAGCATAAAACAAAGTTTTTTTTGTTTTGTTTTGCTTTTATTTGACCTTATCCTTCAGGTCTCTTCAGATATTTTACCAGGAAGAAATTGGCATGTGCTTACTTTCAATTAGTCTCTCAACCCTGTTGCATGTCTCTAACATCTGCATTTACTGTACTTGAAGAAGAGGTTAAGAGATCAGAAATGTGGAAACAAACCTGCCAAGAATGTAAGGTAAATACAATCAGTGCTGGTAAAAGAAAACAAAAAAAAGTCAAACAATGAGAAAAGAAGAGACCTTATTGGGGTTTTGTTGCTGCATTTGAAAATTTGGAATTACTATTTGGAAATGCCTTCAACAAGGGCAGTAAAAACATGTCAGAAACGTAAAACACCAGCCCTCTCCCCATACCTGCTTTTAAAAATTGCTCTTTGATTGAATCCACAGGGAACAGCAGAGCCAAGGCAATGGGCCTTACACAATGAAATACTTAAATATGATTGAGGAAAGTCCAGCGTTTGAGGTTCTTGTAGAGCAGAATTTATTCACAGTGTTTTAAACAGTGGATAAGGAGGTCAGGTGGTAGGAGAGCGGAAGGTAAGGAGAGGGAGGAAGTGGGTTGGAAAGGTGGAATTGGGGATATACAAGAGCAAAGAATGGAGAAAACATTCTCAAAATAAAATAAAATACCCTCAAGTCAGATTGCTTTGTATAAACCTTTAGGGATCCAATAAAAAGCTGTGACTAAATGAAAGTGTTACCAAAGCAGATGGAGAATAACATCAGAAAATCAAATGACACATTTAAAAGGGCAAAACATCAATATTACCTAAAGAACTGATCAAATGTGTCATTTTGAAATGCACACCAAAGCAACAAAATCATGAAATGCATTAAAATGGTGAACTGGGCAATGGAGAGTAGGCGCTTGGTTGGCTCCTGCCATGCGGAAAATCAGACGTTGTGTGCTGGAATAAATGAATATAAAGGGAGCCAGTTTGTTTCCATACATATTTAGAAATTGTCAAAAAAATATCAAAATGATGGGCCATGCTAAAAGATGCATTTGTTACAGCCAAGGGGACTTCAGTGGGCAAGAACTTTAGAATTAAATTGACATGGAGTTAATCCTTGCCACTTACAAGCTATGGGAATGTAAGCAATTTATTAAATCCCTCTGAGTTTCAGTTTCCTCATCTCTAAAACAAAGATAATGATGGTAACTATCTCATGGAAGTTGTTGGAAGGATTAAATAAAATAATGTATGTAAAGGATTTAATAAATGTGTGGCATAAGCACTCAATAAATGTAAGCTATTAAATTACATCATAAACTGTGGAACTAAAAAGTGACCTTTTCATTTATTATTCATCTTTTTATAAGGAATTAGTGAAAATGGATCCAGAAAGCTGAAATGACTTGCCAGGACAATGCTGCTGTAATGGACCAGAGCCTTCAATGCCTCTACTTCCCCTTTTTATATGTTAACCATTCACACGCATTCTTTGCCTTCACACAATTGCTGGAAGGCTGAAGATATTTTTCCACATAGTTCATTAGCTCTCAAATCTTCTTTCTCAATTAAAAAATGTACTCTTATTTAGCAAGAATAAACCAGTACTCTTTAAGATGTTAATGGTTGATACTGGTTTACAAAACCCATATGCATGCCCTTCCAAGGATATTTCTATTGCAAAAGAGAATGCAGAATTCTGATGGAGAGGATCTCAAGCACTGATTGGGTATGGAGGGAGTGGAGACCTTTGGTTGCATGTGGAAGGTCTTTTCACACCCTCTTTAAATGAGGCTATAGTGTCACTGCAGAGCCCAACTTCAAGGGACACCATTAACCTCTCTGTGAACGATGCCTTGATAGATGTGAAATGCAAAGCCCACGTGTAGCCCACACATAGGTCACGTAGGAGACAGTGAGATGCTACCTCTCTTGGTGACCAACTTTCAAGTTAAAAAAGTGAAGCAGCTGCCTTCAGAAATATTGAAATTAATTCAAGTCCCTAAGGAAGATCAATGGAATGGAGGGGAACAACTTCACTACCTCAGTATAAAGTAGAAATATTTTCAGAGGATTTCTTTAAAATCCAGGCCAAAAAATTTGAATGTTTCTTATTTCCTGATAACAGAGAATTGGGGAAAGGAAAAAAGGAGAAGAAAGAAAACAAACAGAGCTGGAACAAAAACACAGGGAAGCAGTTGACCTGTATCTATCACATTGTAACTTCCCTACTTCAGAAGTTGGCTGAAACACCAAAGGACAGAGGATTCCCCAGTCATTTTCATGAGGTTCCTCTAGAACATCAGATTTGTAACTCTGGGTGCTCCATATTCATCCAGATTGAGGAATATTGTCTGATTAAGAAATCAAGACCAGAGTTCCAACAACAGCTGGGAATGTTTGGCCAGGATGACCAGAAGGCTATACTTACAGGAAACTGGGCTGCAAGTGAGGGAAATAACATTCCTCTTGTAATGTGTTGGCTTTACCTAGACGATGGTTCCCCTAGCCATCTGCAGAGCTTAGTCCCTCCTTTCCTTCAAATCCCTGATTTGATCAGCATTTCAGCAAGATCTTTCCAGACACTGCATCTAAAACAGTAACCCCACCCCCACCCCAACACACCTATCACGCTTACCCTTCTCTAGCCCTCAACACTATCTGACATATTATACCTCTACTTGCCAATCAGTTAACTAACACTCTGTGGTAGCAGGAAAGATGTCTTCCCCAAAGATATTTGCATTGTAACCCCTGGAATCTTCAAATATACCTTATATGGAAAAAATATCTCTCTAGGTGTGATTATATTAGGAATTTTGAGTTGGGAAGATTATCTTGGATTATCAGAATGGACCCTTAAATACAATCACATATATAAAATGGAGGTAGAAGGAGAATTTGACACACATAGACGAGAGTAGATGGAGACAGTGCAAAAAGATATTTGAAGATGGTGGCCTTGAAGGTTAGAATGATGTGGCTACTAGCCAAGGAATGCCAGTAGCCACCAGAACCTGGGAGAGATGAGGAAGGTGTTCTCCCCTAGGACCTGTGGATAAAGGGATTATGACCCTGCCAACACCTTGACTTTCAACTTCTGGTTTCCAGAACTATGAGAGAATATATTTATGTTGTTTTAAACCACCAATTTGTAACACTTTATTATAGCAACCATAGGAGACAATATACTCTTCTTCATTGGAATGTAATCCCCTAGAGGTAAAGGACTTTTTCTCTTTGTTCTCTATTCTATCCTCTGTGCCTAGAACAGGGGCCTGGTACATACTAATTGCTTAGTATTTACATTTGATGAATGAATGAATGACAAAAGTCCTCTATATCTCATTTGGATCCTAAGTTTCAGTCTTTTTGCCCCTCTAAAATAAAAACAATTGTCAGCAGCTGGCATTTAAGATTCCGGTATCCACCAACATAACTCAACAATTCACTCATGACATAACTAGGCCTACTTAAAAGAAACATTTCAGAAAGATTTTCCCCAATTAGTAAGTGGGACAGCTGGGTCTAGAAAACAGGACTTTGGCCTTAATCCTAATATTCTGTCCAACCTGGCTCAGGTAGCCTCATTTAGACCCAGGTTCTTCTGTAGAAATTCACAGGGCTGGGACCGAACCAAGACACTTTTCCATAGGTAATACTCACTAACCAGTCTCACCTCTTGACAGCCATACTTCATCTATCACATCTCCAACAGATTTCTATAGTCAAGGCTAGCTGCTACCACCCAAGGCTGATTCTGCCAATAATACATTATTATAATATATGTAGCTAATAGGGCTTATGCTGTCATAATGTGGCAGGACTAGATGGATCTCTGTAATAAAAACTAAGAATCTCTTGCATTTATATATTGCTTTTACTTCCTAAGTGCATCCACATCTGTCATGTCAATTTCTCATTCCAATACCCTTGGGAGAGATGGATCGGTTCAGGATAATGTTCCTTTCATTCAGATGGAAAAATTGGCAGGAGGATTGAAGAGTGTTCCCAATGATCCCTCCCTGGCAAGTGGGCATAGCCTTGCCCTCCCAAGTCATAGGACCTTGTTAGCATCAAATATGTAAGTTGGGATCTTATGAAGGGGCTTACACATATGATGAGTTACTTTTATGAACCAAGCCTTGGTTTAGAATGAAAAATTAAATTCTGGGACTCTTGTCTGATAAATTATAGTACCTTTCCCACCTCTCTCCATGCTCTGTGCGCATCTCTCTTCTCTCCTTGGCATGTAAACATTTTTCCACCAGAGTCAACCAGAATTGGGATGTTAATTTATTAAGCAAATGTGAAAAAAATGTCAGTGTGCTATCTTTATCAAACCACCACTGAAATGAGAACAACAAAAATCTCACTGTTATTAGCTGAAGCAACAAAGAAAAAACTAATATACCTGCAGCCATCAAATGTTTTCTCTAGTCCTTCCATGATCTGTTCAAAGGAAGAAAAATACATGACAACCCAAGTTTGTTAATTATCCTGGCCCAAGATAATCAAATCCAGACTCAAGGGAGATGGTTCATCCCATTTCTAAATAGTTCCTGAAAAACATTGATATTGTTTGGAGAAATGTGGGAACCATGCCAATGGGAGAATCTTAGTTACCAAACTTAAGTGCAATCATTCCAAAATTATATTCCTCGCTTCTTTTTTAACACAAATTGAGCAACTTTAAAAAGGAATACAGAACATTTGCACCTTTTTAGAACAAAATAAGATGTTGCTCTGGTAAGCCATTTGTTCCTAATTGCACAATTACTTTATCATGTAGCACTTGCTGAGAAAAGACTATAAGGCAAAGAATAGACTGATTTAAGGTATTTTATTTCCTTCCACTGAAAAAAAATTAACAATCCAATTTCTTTTCCCTCTGGAATTCAAAAATGTTAAAGCATATCCAGTGTTTCTCATTTCTGGATAATAAAATAATGATGTAATTAACAATTGGATAGCACATCATCATAAGAAATTGTTAAATCTACTTATGAATAGAAGTAAAAGCCACACTATTTGAAGGAATTTTGGAACTGGAGTTAATTACTATCTAGCCTAAAAGTGGGAATTGAACTCTTCCAAAATACATGCTACTCTTAGTGGGCTCTTCGGCACTTAAAAAAGCTACTCTGACTCTGGGACTGCCAAGGCTGTGGATGGAGTCAGTTAGGTCAGGAACTCTGCTTCCAGGATCCAGGACTTCACTTTCACTCCCAGGGACGTCCTGCTCCTGCTGCCTTCCCTAGGACACTGTCTGCTGGCCATGCAGTTTGAAGAGTGGAAGAGTTGCCGGTCTAACTACAGGCCAGAGAGTACAGGCTAGGCTGGGGAGGAATGGGGTCCATCTCTTTTGCATAGATGTATGTGAAACCACACCCTTCCTCAAATAGGACTCGAACACAGCCAAAACTCAGATTGGGACTTAAACATACAGGATGGGACTTCAACCCAGCCATACCTCAGATTGGGAAATGAACCTACAATCTCTGACTTAGGAGGGGATTAGAACCCACTGTCTTTTTTTTTTTTTTTTTTTGGGCACACGGGCTTAGTTGCTCCGCTGCATGTGGGATCTTCCTGGAGTTGGGATCGAACCCGTGACCTCTGCATTGGCAGGAGGATTCTTAACCACTGTGCCACCTAGGAAGCCCCCCCACTGTCTTTTAATTGAAACCGCTCAACTGGTGTCAGGACTTACTGAAGCTTAGGTTCTTTTGTCTTGTCACAGAAAGAATTCAGTGTGAGGCAAAGCAATAGGCAAAGAGTGATTTTTATTAGCATAGGATGCTTGTGAGAGATACAAGTGGGCTGGTAAGGAAGTGCATCCCTGAGAACAAAGAGGGCTACATTTTTATAATCAAACGAAAAGTGGGTAGGGAAGAAGACCATCTTTTTCCTCATTTTTGGGTAGACATCAAGGTTTACATCATCAGTTCCTCCTTTGACCCTATATGGTCTAACTGGGACTGTCATGGCTCTATTTAAATCATATTTATATTAGCAAAAGGGTGTTGACATATACTAAAATATGGCAACATTTCAGATTTCAGTATAATATCCCCTTTCACCTAGTTTTTTTTTCCCCCCCTTTCATCTATATTTCTGTCTTGGCCACATGCAGAAATGCTACTCTTTGAGGACTATTAATTCTCTGACTTCATATGACAAGATTCAGACTCCATATCTACTGTTTGTGTTTTAACTATCAGGATTTGTGGCTTGAGTGTGCCTAGCACTTGAATGCACTTGGTGTTCCTTCAAGGTAGTGTAGCTTGCTGTTAGGTTACTGGATTCTTCTCTTGAGTGGTCATTAGCTTACGACAGTCTTCCAAACTCCCTATATATCCCCTCTCTGTCTTTAGTCCCCTAATGGGATTTCTAAACTATTTAGTTATCCTACTTTATCCCTATCATCTGGAGCCATCCCTCACCTGGACTGTTGAACCAGCCCCCGATGCTCTACCTGTCTCCAGTCAAGCCTCCTTTCAACAGGTGCTTCCCACAGCACCTAAACAGGTCCTTCTAACATGCAAATCTGATTGCTTCTTGATTAAAATCCCTTAAAATTTTGCCTTTCCTCTAGGATCACATCCAAATGCCACAGAATGGACATTAAGAATCTTCTCCATTTTGCCCAAATCTGTCTTTTCAGATCTCCTCCTTTCATTCCTCACTAAGTATCTGTTGCTCAAGCCACACGGATGGCAAAGATTTGCATGCCTCTCTACTCTCTCTGCCTGGGAACAGTGTCTTCCATGATCTATCCTGGCAAAGCCCACTCATCCTTCAGTTCAAATGTCACCTTGGATTCTAAGTCTCCAAAAGGGCATGCACTGCATCTTCTATCTTTGTGAAACTCACAGCATGTAACTTACTAGGCTCACTAGATATATTTTAACTAATTGTGGCGAGAAAAGAACTTGCATTTCTTACAAGAATATCCTTCCTCCTTTATTTACTTGTCCTTCTCTTTTACTCATTTTCCCATTACTTTGGTTGCTTTTTCTTTCTTTCCTTTTTCTACTTCTTTTTAGTGAGGGGGGGGGGATGGGAAGAGACCTGCAGTTGGGGAGCCTGTGGTGCAACCAGTTGCTATATCTGCCTCTACTGGAATTTCGTCTTCACACCCTATTGAGTGCATCTGCCTCAGCGGCCTGGGTTGTGACAGCTGTTTAATAAACCACATGAGCAGCACACAAGGCTGAAGACAGGATGAGAGTGAGAACCTCATATTTCATTTCAACTCTGGTGATAACCTCTGAATTCCATTATTTGCCATTTTAATACAACCTTTATTATTTGTTTCACATCCCCCCTCCCCCCGCCGCCCATTTCCTTCTTCCTTTTGGTGTAGTCAAATGGCCTTTTGCTCTGTGGTTGGTGGTTTTGTATAGTCAGCCTCTATTCATATGCATAAGCTTACAGCTGCTCAGACACTTTAGAAATCTGATCAGTCTCCCCTTCTCTCCCCCCACCCCTCCCCCACGCTTTGTAAAATCTTTGCTTGGCAGAGAAAAGGCCACATCTCTTAGCTGCTTCTGCCCTGCCTGTCCCCATTCAATTATGGGGATGCATTATAGTGGAGTGTGGTGGTGGCTATCCTTTCAAGGGCCTTACACATTCCCACTCATTGAAAAGAGAGGTGGGGGGTAGAGGAAAGAAGAGGGGGTCATGCCTACCATGATTAAACATTATGGAAAGCCAGCTTTTGACGCAGACCTTGCTTGCAACTGCACTATCTTCCAGGCAGTAAGAAAGGCATCTTCACATTTCCAATAGAAGAGATGGGTAACTAATTTCCAGGCATAGCATTACCCCCCACAAGTGTTACATTTTATCCGGGCATGTAAAGGCAATTTTGCTGTCTCTCCTGGGGTGGGGCTGACAAAGCTGAATCCCCCCAGCAAAGAACATGTGCAGGAACACGTGCAGCTTGAGAAACACCTGTTTCAGCTGCCCCACACGAACCCTCAGTTATCCATCATTTTTTGCAGCTTACAGCTGAACCAGCCAGGACAGAGTGCCAGATTGCTGGTGGAGGCCCAGCTCCAGTCAAGTGCTGGCATCTCATCCAAACAGGTTGAAATTAGGTTTCAAAACTACCTGTGAGAAAGAAAGATGAGGTGGAAAGTCGCTGATGCAAGCAAAAATACTGCAGTGATAGCTGATTGAGGAGAGGAGTGGGGGCAGACTGAGCCGTTCAAAGCATTTAAAACGTGCTACTCTTGAAGCCTGTGGCTCCCTTGCCTCGCCCAACTCTCACTTTTATTAACTTTGTCTCTTTTAGGAGTAGTTTAATAAAACTATTTTCTGTCCTGTGCAGGGGAAAATCATAAACACTGCTGCTTTAGAAAAATGATAACTTAAGATTCCTAGGACATCCAGAAGAGAGTGAGTAGTGGAGGGGGGCAGGGAGAGCAATAAATGGTACCACCTAAGGGCTCCTGTTATGTGGATGCATATGGAAGCTGGGCACGAGGGTCCCTTCTGAAAATCCTACTGACACCTTGTGAAAGAAGGCACACATTTTTAGGCCTAGGAAGGAAGATAATCCCTTATGACTCCTAATTTTATGTGTTTATATCCAGTGACTTATCATCTAATACCTAGGCTTTGCCTGGGGTCACAAGAATCCTGTCTTACTCCGTGTGTAGAATGAGGTTGAGCGGGGAGAGGGAGGCTGGTCTGCAAGCCCATGATCTATTCTGAATTGGCAGGCCACCCAGAGACCCTAAGACCCCTTGGGAGAGTTAATGAAGGAGTTGTTCTCCCTCCCTGATACCCCATATCCAGTTCGTCAGCAAATCTTGTTGGCTACCTTTCAAAATACATTGGAAATCAATCCACTTTTATCATTTCTTTTTCTATCACCCCAGGTGTGGTCCAAATTACCATCATCTTTCACCCATATTGTAATAGAGAAGAAAAAATCTGACTCCATATTGGATCTGTTTCTTTTACTTTAGTCTTTGTATTCTATTGCTTTTGCTTCCAGTTAAGAATGTTGTCTATATCCTGAAATATACCGGATAGCCCATTCTCAGGCTCTGACCCTTAACAGTATAACACTTTTCCATTTGTATAGAGATAAAGCATTGCAGAACAGAGAATAACATTTGCCATGTTGGAGGTTAACAGGAACATGGAGTCCTGACCTACGTGGACAGCTACAAGAACAAAGCATTCAGACACCAAGAAGTTTGCAACAACCAAATATACCCCCTCCCCTTTTTAGTATAAAAGAAACTTGCATTCTGACTTGGGTAAGATGGTTCTTTGGGACGCTAGTCCACCATCTTCTCTGTCAGCTGGCTTTCTGAATAAAGTTGCTGTTCCTTGCCCCAACATCTCATCTCTTGATTTATCAGCTTGTTGTGCAGCAAGCAGTACAAACTCGGACTCAGTAACAATATTACTATGGTAGCCCCTACCTGGTCTTTCTGCTTCTACTTTTGCTCCCACCTCCCCACTCTACCCTTGTGTTTATGATCCACAGCAGAACCTAAGATGTCCCATGAGGTCTCCCACTGCCACCATTGGCTGCCCAGGTATCTCTCTGCACTTCTTACATATTATACATATGCCCCCTCATTCACTATGATTCAGCTGCCCCGGCCTCTTGGAGTAACCTTTGGGGAATGGCAAGACTATCCCACCTCAGGGTTTTTGCCATCACTCATCCCTAGGCCTAGAACACTCCCCAGATATCCTCATCACTCACTGCTTTCAAGTCTACCCAAATCTCACCTCCTCGGCCATACTCTTTAATTACCCTTCTTAAATTTGCATTGACCATGCCAGCACTCTCTGTCCACCTTATCTACTTTATTTTCTCTGTGGAACTTATCACAGTCTAACATAGTATATATTTAACCCATTCCCTGACTTGTACATTGCATGAAGGTAGGATTTTTATGTTTTGTTCATTGCTGTATTCTCAATGTCTAGAACAGTGCCTAGCATATAATATGTGACCAATATGTATTTTGCGGAAGAATGAATATCATATCCATTCTTTGGTCAAAATTCTTAAAAATTGGGAGTAAATGTTACTTCAGCATGTGTTGGTGGGGGGAGGGCAGATTTCCTGGGGCCCCAGGACCTGGCTATCCCTAAGACATGGCTGTGCGGTGATAGGGTCAGAGAGCTTTTCAGACCTCTCAGGAGTACAGGTCAGCCTCTGACCCAGACATTGAGAAGAGCTGCTTTCCAAGTTTGAAAGAAGAACATAAAAAAGAATTGTACCCACTGAAGTCCAATCATTCATGCTTAATTGAGAGGGCACCTCTTAATAGAGAAAACTTCCCTCAACGCTGTGGCACCATTCCAGAGCAAAAAGCAGCCAACCATCAAGAAACTGAGCATCACCACCCTGGCTTCTCCACCCTCATCTTTACCACTGTGTTCTTGTCACCACAGAGGTCCTCGGAGTGACCTTGCAGAGAGCAATGAGTGCAGAATCAGCTGCTGAGGATGTATGTGAAGCCTTTCAGAAGGAGATTTTATAGCATGGATTCCCATGGCTTTAGTGGTAAGGTTCAGGAGTCAAAGACTTTTTATTAACTATTCTGTTTTGGCTGCTTTTCCTTAACATTCACATGGCCTGGATAAAATGTCTCACCTCTGTATTCTACCTTCTGGACCCAGCGATGAGCATCATAGCTGAAACAAAGTCTAAACCCTAGACCTGCCCTTGACTTAGGATATACATTGGAGCTTCTTCACTTGCTACGTTTAAAAATTGGAATTGAAGAGTGGAATTGTCCAAATTCTCTTTCCATGCCAATACAAGATCTCAGTAAAAGGATCCAGCCTGGATTTCCCAAAGTCTACAAGGGACACAGGAGTGATATGGTACTGACCCTTAAGGGAAGTTATTAAAACTAAGAGCTCCCCCAACTGATAGCATCTATGGGTAAGTATGGTAACCAAGAAGAAGGTCCAGATGTAAATGGTGTAGAGGTGACAACTGAATAAAAGAAAACAGCAATAAGAAGCAAGTAGGTCTTGAAAGGTGAATAAAGAAAACAGAAAACTAGAGCCTGGAGCTCGTGCATCCTCTCTCTTGGAAGGAAGGGACCTGTTAAAGGAAGTAAGACTATTCAGACAGGAATAGGCAACGCTAAGTTTGGAACAAATTCAGTGAGAGTTATAGAATCTTCACTTCTTTAAAAATAGGCTAAAGTAAGTGTCCATAAAATAATTCACTCAGAACTTATCTCAAAACCCTCTCTTTTCGTTTTTCTAAAGGTAAATAGACAAATATGTTGTATGCTTGGAGCAAAATCAATTTGTTTCTTGTTCTTGGTCCACTCTGCCTGTTTGCCAGGCCAGATACATTCATGGACACCAAAGTCATGGCTAGCAGTCATGAGGTGGACAAGAGTTGGAACAAATGCATCTAGAGACTTGAGCTAATAAAATTTTAAAACTACCAAATCATGACTTATCATCCATACTGTAAAACTTGGCTATTCTGCTATTCTCAGCAGATTTCACCCTGTGTTCTGAGTGCTTTAGCATTTATAAAACACTTTCGTATATGTCATCTCATCTTGTCCCTGTCCCTCTGGTAAGCAATGGGATGAAAGAAAGGAATTATTTCAGATGAATCCCCAAACATGACCTACTGGCTCCCATTCCATCTGTCTATGCATGGTTAACTTCTGGCCCTAGGATAGAACTCTCCTGTTAAACAGCACATTCCTGGGGTCAGGGAGTTGAAGAATGTGCCAAGGACATCCTGCTCCTACCAGCAACTCAATCTCTACCTTATTCTCCCCTCCCTATGAGCTCCCAGCTGATACTCAGGGAGCATATCCCAGTATGTTCTTATCTTTCCTCTTCATGCATCTGATAGAAGCTAATGGAGGCACCCCTGATTGAATTTTGTGTGTATGGTTCCCCAGGTGAGATTATAAGGAAGTAAAACATGAATGGGTTGAAATGATACAGTCTCAGGTGAATGTGCCGTGATTTGATAGGATCTTAGAGGTCTTTAGGCTCTTTGTCTAGTCACATGATGGTACATCCACTTCCTGCACTCCTCCTCCCATTCTCACCCCACACCAAGACTTCCTGAAACCCTCCCCACTCACCATCGTACCCCACAGGAGGGTGTGACTCAAATCTCCACAGGTCTCCCAGCCTTGTAGACACACACGGGGCATCCTGCAGTGCCCTCCGTGTTTGTCTGGCAAGAAGGGGCTTTTTGATTGCTGCTACCACCACACAGTGGTCTCAGGGCTCTTCTTCTCTTGCTCACCCAGTGCCCCTCCTCAAGGTCCTCAGCTTTGCAGGCTGCTTCACAGCTGTTTCAGATGTAGATACCCACTGTGGAATGCCAGCATTTGTGCCAGCTGCTGCTTCCCCAAGCAAGGCTGAGCTCTGCAGGAGTCAGGACAATGCCTCTCTCCTCCGTCTCTCCTCCGTTGACTGTCACCCCTTCTCAGCTGGGGACGCTGAGAGTGCTTCTTGTCCTTCCTCTCTGAGAATCAAAGCCCACATCAAACACAGCCCAAGGCATTGGGTGGAAGGAAGACACCAGCTATCACTACCGCACTGCCCATACTCCTCATCTCTGACCCCGGAAACAGCTGTCTTCTTATTAGGTAAAGGGGAGCAGAATTTGCCACCCCAAAATGTCTCTTTGGCACAAGAATTATCTTGAGCTGATTACTTTTAAGAAACAGCAGACAAAGAAAAAGCTCTGAAAACTGGGTAGAAATTACTCTTTTGTAAGACATTAATATTTATAAGGAAAACCTCCATCTATAAGGGTATCTCCCTCTCTGTACGAGAAGAGGAGAGTGACTCTACCCTTCTAGAAACTCTTATCCATGGAGAAGGCAGTGGCTGAAATCTTTTTTAACGTGTAGTCTGTCGTTTTTGGATGGAATGTCCTATAAATATCAATTAAGTCGAGATGGTCTAATGTGTCATTTAAAGCTTGTGTGTCTTTATTTATTTTCTGTTTGGATGATCTGTCCATTGATGTAAGTGGGGTGTTCAAGTCTCCCACTATAATTGTGTTACTGTCGATGTCCCCTTTTATAGCTGTTAGCATTTGCCTTATGTATTGAGGTGCTCCTATATTGGGGGCATAGATATTTACCATTGTGATATGTTCTTCTTGGATGGATCCCTTGATCATTATGTAGTGCCCTTCCTTGTCTCTTTTAATAGTCTTTACTTTCAAGTCTAATTTGTCTGATATGAGTATTGCTACTCCAGCTTTCTTTTGACTTCCATTTGCATGGAATATCTTTTTCCATCCCTTCACTTTCAGTCTATATGTATCCCTTGGTCTGAAGTGGGTTTCTTGTAGGCAGCATATAGAAGGGTCTTGTTTTTGTATCCATTCAGCCAGTCTGTGTCTTTTGGTTGGAGCATTTAATCCATTTACATTTAAAGTGATTATTGACATGTGTGTTCCAATTACCATTTTCTTAATTGTTTTGGGTTTGTATTTGTAGGTGTTTTCCTTTTCTTGTGTTTCCTACTTAGAGAAGTTCCTTTAGCACTTGTTGTAAGGCTGGTTTGGTGGTGCTGAATTCTCTTAACTTTTGCTTGTCTGGAAAGCTTTTGATTTCTCCCTCAAATCTGAATGAGATTCTTGCTGGGTAAAGTATTCTTGGCTGTAGGTTTCTCTCTTTCAGGACTTTCAGTATATCCTGCCATTCCCTTCTGGCCTGCAGAGTTTCTGTAGAAAGGTCAGCTGTTATCCTGATGGGTTTTCCCTTATATGTTATTTGTTGCTTTTCTCTTGCTGCTTTTAATATTTTTTCTTTGTGTTGAATTGTCGTTAGTTTGATTAATATGTGTCTTGGTGTATTTCTCCTTGGGTTTATTCTGTATGGGACTCTCTGTGCTTCTTGGACTTGGTTCATTATTTCCTTTCCCATGTTGGGGAAGTTTTCCACTAGAACCTCTTCAAATATTTTCACAGACCCTTTCTTGTTTTCTTCTTCTTCTGGGATGCCTATAATTCGAATGTTGGTACGTTTAAGGTTATCACTGAGGTCTCTGAGGCTGTCTTCTAGTCTTTTTATTTTTTTATCTTTTTCCTGCTCTGTGGCGTTTATTTCTTCCATTCTATCTTCCAACTCACTTATTCGTTCTTCTGCCTCAGTCATTCTGCTGGTTAGAGCATCTAGAGTATTTTTAATTTCAGTTATTTTGTTATCCATTGCTGTTTGTTTTTCTGAGTTCTTATGAACTGTTTCTTGTACTTTCTCTAATTTGTTATCGAGATTTTGTATCATTTTTACTATCATCACTCTAAATTCTTTTTCAGGCATTTTTCCTATTTCCTCCTCATTTATTTGGTCTTGTGGGTTTTTTTCCTGCTCCTTTGCCTGCATGGTGTTTCTTTGTTTCCTCATGGTTGTCCAAGCTTTTGGGGTTGCTTGTCCTGGTGATAGAGGTGTTTATAGAAGACTGTCCAAGCCTCAGACTAATGTCCAAGTATTGGATTAGACGAATATTCAGTCTAGGAAACACATACATGTATAAGACACACAATTATTGAATCCGTTAGGACATAAGGCTCTAGAAAGACCTGACAGAACCCCAGTGTGCTATCAGATATTCAGAGAGAAACCCAGCAGAAATTGACAACTGAAACAGAACAAATCAGACAAAAGCAAAAGCAAACAAACAACAAATAACACCCTACACATACAAACATCAATCCAGGGAGATTTTGTAAGCTAGGATCAAATATAGAAATGAGCTGGAGTACCACCAGAGAGAATGGAGATTCTCAGAATGTAATTAGACAACTGTACTAAGAACTAAGATAAAGACAAAAGCCTAATATTAATACCAAGGCAGTGCATCATCTGGAGAATAGAGCAAGGAGTCTGAGCAGACCGATAGTGTTGCTTATAAGTATGTTAAGATAAAATACACTTAAAATGGCTGGAAGAAAGGGGAACAGAAGAGCGTAATGTGGTTGGAAATATGCAAAGAAAAAGAAAGGAATAGAAGTGTATAAAAGAAAGGGATGAAAGGAAAGTATGAAAGATATTTTGTCCGTACTACCAAAAACTTAGCTAGATATAGAAGTATTTTAAAAGGCAAAAAAAAAAAAAAAAAAAAAGAGTAAAAAATATCCTTATAAAATTATGTTGTAAAACTTGTAGATCCCTTAGGGCTAAGATCGTATTTAATAAATCAAAAAAAAAAAAAAAAAAGAGAAAGGAAAAAAAAAAAAAAAAAATCCAGAACTGATCCCCGAATGGACCAGTTCAATAGGTATTGATACTACTATTTCTGTTTCCTTAGCGTCTCAGCTGTAAGTGTCCTTCTCCTTGCCTTGGTTTTTTTTTTTTTTTTGCGTTATTCTGTGACCAGCAGAGGTTCCTTTATTGTTCGTCTGTAAGCCTCGGTGTGTGGGGAGGGAGAGGGTGCAATAGTGGCTCCTTCTCCTGGGAGGGAGTGAGCAGTGGCGCACTGTTGCTTCAGTCAGGCTTGGAGGTGCCTGTTGCAGAGGGCGCTGGTGGCTCAGGCGTACACAGAAAGTCTTAGAGTTGGGCCTCTCTCGGGGTTTTTTCTTTTTGATGCTGGTTTTTTTTTTTTTTTCTCTCGGCAGCCTCCCTGCTGCTGGTGTTGCAAGGAGTTTTAATCTAGCCCCGCCCGAGCGCCTGAGGGTGCTTGTTATCCCTGAGCGCCTTATGTGGCCCCGCAGGGCGTCTCTCCGCTGCCTGTTGCAGAGGCGCAGAAAGAGAGAGAGAGGCTATGCGCGTGGCTCCTCCCCCCCGCCCCGGAGCCTGCAGCCTCCAGCCGCCATCATGGCTGGGCAGCTCTCAGGGATCGGCACTCCTCTCCGCGGACCTCCTCCCTCCTGTCCTCTCGGTCCGTCACCCAACCGGCAACAATGTTTCTCCCCCTGAACCAGCTCTCCGGTTCCCACGCTCCCGCTCCTGGACCCTCCGTTCAGCCGCGGATCGATGTCTCCGTCCGGGAACGCTGAGCTGCGCTGCGGACCCTCCGTATGTTTCTCACTCCCTCCCGTCTGCCACAGCTCCGCCGCTTCACCCTCTTTGAGCCCTCGTAGATGCCTCCCTACCGGCTATGTCAGGTTCTCCGCAGCCCTTTCCGGTGTCCGAGGCCGTCTGCTGGTGTTCAGCTGGTTCTCTGTGGGAATGACTGTGTCCTTCCGTGCATTCCCAATGCATCTGTGGAGAGGGATGCACTCCACGTCTCTCTACTTCGCCGCCATCTTTTTCTCTCCTAGAGCCTGTTTAGTGGCTGAAATCTTAATGACAACCATAACCTGTTCACCGTGCTGTTCCTGGTAGCCTCCCATAAACTAACGACCCCCCAACATCTTTTTGGGGTCTTCAGATGGTAATGTTATTTAAGGTGCTGACATGGGCCATTTCGGGGAGTTACTCAGTTTTCCTGAGGATCTCCCATGTATATAGGAGGTATACACATCATTTAACTTCTGTTTGTTCTTCTGTTTATATGTCTTTTATTACAGGGATGTCTCAGCCAAGAACCTAGAAGGAAGGAGGGAAAATTATTTTCCTTCCCACAAAGGCCTCTCCTTTTTCTCATCAAATTACTCATTGGATTGGCTGTCTGAGGAACAACCAACCCCATATACCCAGCCAGGGAACCAGTTGGCTGCAGTACCATCTCAGGCTTCTGGCAGTGACTCACACACCTTCAGACTGCAAAGCATTTACCCTCCCACCCCAACCCCCACCCCGATATGATCTACAAGACTACTGAGGATCTGGCTTCAGGCAGGTGATAGATAAAGGGTACCCTAGGTGAGCAGAACCTCCCCACCTCTAACCCCCACCCATGATTCATAAGTCAGTGGACTTTCAGACACAGGCACCAGCTCTCTTAAATATCCATTTCTTTTCTTAGTCATCTTCAGAGTTTTGTCAGTAACCTAACCACCCTTGTCTCCAGGCTTGTTCCTTTCTGAAAGGATCAATCCTGGATCTGAATTTGGGCTTGCTCAGTGTAGCAAGTTCCATCTCTTGGAACTTGCTGCTCTGAACAAAAAGATAAGTTTATGTATTTTCAATTCTCCTTGTGTATGGCCTCCTGTCTTGCTTAAGGCTCTCTTGAGAACCCTCTATAATCCTGACCCATTTCATCTGCAGAAGTTTCCAAGACTTTGAGAATTAATCATTTTGGGTGTGCAAAGGAACAGAGGAAAAACTGGGGACAAAGCAGGCAAGTAAAAAATTCTGATATTCCCAAAATGGAAATTGTAGAAAAATCTTACCAAAAGCACATGCTCTGACAAAGCACAGCCCCCCCATCCACAAGGTGCTTTGGGTATGGGATAATTTGCAATAATGATAGTGTTCATTTGAGGCAAAGAGGAAACAAATGGGCCAACAGTGAGCTGAATGACTAGGAAGACTCCTTCCATGCGGTCCTGTTTCAAAGTTGGTCCACCGGACACACACTGGGGTCCTAGCCTGGGCTGAGATCCTCTCTTTCAGCCAGGGAGTTTTTTTTCCCAATCAGATTCCTGCAGCCAATAACAAAACCGATTCTGAGGCTGGAACAGCACAAGCTTTATTTGCTGGCCAAAGAACGGAGAAACAGGAACCTAGTGTGCAAATCAACTTCTCAACCCAATTGGTAGAGACACCAAATATGTAGGAAGGTCAAGGTGAAAGGGAGGGAATTGGAAAGAGTGGGAGGAATATTCATGATTTATCCGAGAACAGGGGTGTGGCTTGGACTGGGAACTGATGAAACTCTCCTTTTCAGTCCTTGTAAGGTCTTTTCTGCTTGTTGTCATGGCAATTGTCAACTGTCATGGCTCTGGGGGGTGTGTCATTTAGCTTACTAATGTATCACAATGAGCCTATAATGAGGCTCAAGGTCTACTGGAAGTCAAATCTTCTACCATCTTGAGCCTAGTTGGTTTTAACCAGTCCTTGTGTTTTTCTCTTTGCAGCTTCGTTCTGAAACTTGGTTAAGAGTAATTGGTTTCTATTTGAGAGAGAGACAGGGGTATGATTCAGGGCAATAGCCTCAATAACAGTCCTTCAGAAAGATGTATTCCTGCTTGGCTATGGCTTATCCACATAGATTCAATATTACCTGGAAAGCAGATGAGAGAATGAATAGCATCATTTCTATGAAGAGCAAAAAAAAAAATCAACAGATCAGTTGTTGTACAATTGCATTTCTGTCTTCTGCTTCCCTAAAAAAGCAGCAGAAAAATGGTGTTCCTTATTCTTCCATGTAAGTCCTAGATCGGGCAGCCCTCACTTCCCAAATCGAGCTCCTGTACTTAAGTTCAATGTGGAAGTCACTTAAGAACTCTCTGCCCTTGATTCTGATCTTTTCTCCTGTCAAAGTGATGGTGACATTAACAAGTGTGCACAGAGGGGGGCTTTGTGCCAATTAACAACTTCTCATTAGCTTAATTAGGGGACACATGTTTTTAATCACAGCTAAGAAAGTGGAATGATTGAAGAATTGATTCTGAGCTTTTGAAAGCATCCCTGTCAGTGCATGGAATTTAATTCTGCAGATGTGCTTGAAAAGAGACAGAGGTAGAAAGAAACAGCCTTAAATGGCATGGCCTCACTGAACATAATAGGAGAATACCAGATAAACAGAGTAAGTGTTTCCATTTTGGATCTGAGACAATCTTTTTCAGGCTCTCTGAAGAATGAAGGGTCTTGCCCTCTCTGTTATGTTATATGAGATATCCGAGTGGGACAATTTTCTTTTCCTTTCCACTAACTCCTTATCCCTAGGTTGCAAGTAAACAGATCTGATGGTTGTGGAGATGTTCAGATAATGTGGGTGGTTTAGATGCAGCTTGGGGGAGCTGATAGTTGTTCTAGCTGAACTGAGTGTAAAATTAAGACTTCATAGATTACTTGGGAAGTGTGAATTTGCAGAGCCTGTTTACGTCAGAAAATAGTTTGACTTATGGTTTTGCATGCTTGTAACCTGAAGATGGGTAACTGTCAAGTTCCATATATCACCCAAAAGGCTGCTCATTCAGGCCATGGAACCACATGTGCTTGTTGAAAGAATTTGTACTATATGTGACATTGATTTAACGTCCATCCTGTTTTTTGCTCTACGCAATGCAGGAAAGTCATGATCCTATCATTTAAAAAATGTATTAGGGTAATGCTTCACTAATTATGATACTTTAATAAAGTATGCATACAGATTCCTTCTTTGCAAAATGCAATATTTACTAGTATAATCCTTTTGAATTTTTTTTTCTGGTTTCAAAAAGCAATGTATTTTAATTACAGAAAAATTGGAAAATATAGTAAAACACAAAGAAGAAAAAAGTCATATAACCCAACCTACCCAGATATATGTGCTATTTACATTTTAGTGTAAAGACTTTTTGACTCTACATATTTTCTGATAGAGTGGGATTATGTTGCACTTATGGCTTTTAAACACGCTTTTCCCTTACTATATCATCATTATCTCCCCACGTCATTAAATATCCTGTACAACACGATTTTTAATGACTGCATAGTATTCCGGCTCATGAATTTGTTGTATTTATGATCAGACTTTATGGATATTTTCATTTTTGTTATTATAAGCAATGATAAAATAGCTGTGCTTGAATATAAATCTTTTCAAGCAGCCATAATCATGTCTTTTGAATAAATTTCTAGAGGTAGAATTGCTGAGTCAAAAATTATGTGCATTTTAAAGACTTTGGAACATATTGTCAAGTTGTTCCTCAGAAAAGATTCCCAGAACCAGTAATTTACATCCCCAGAACCAACAATATGGGAAGATAAATTTTTAACAAATAAAGTACAAAAAATCATATCTCACCATTATTTTTACTTATAATTCTGACTACCAGTGAGATCAGCTATTTTTTCTTATAGTTATTGAACACATTTCTTTTTGTGAACTGTTAAATCATATGCTTCTCAGTTTACTCCTGGGATACTCATCTTTGAATGTTCACTTGTAAGAGTTATTACATATTGAACCATTTTCACATATCCTTAACCATGTCTTTTTTCCAGCTTGTTACTTGCTTCCCCCCCACTTATAATATGTTTTGTTGTTGTTATTTACATAAAATTTTAATGTTCTCTAAGTTAAATTTTTTATGCTGTGATGATTCTTTCTTTGCTCTAGTGTTTGGAAAATGTTTCCTGTTCTGAGATTTTATAATCACTAATAGTTTATTTATTTTTATTTTTTTAACTTTAAAAAATTAATCTGTAATTTAGTTTTGTATGCTGCACAGGTAGTAATTTCTTTCTGTTTTATTTTTTTCTTTGCAAACTGCCAATTGCCCCAACACTATTTATGCAATCATTCAGGATTTCCCTAAATATGTTCCAGGGAACATTAATCCTTCATGATTTTGAAATAGAAAAAAAAAAGTTCTTTCAGATACACATAGATTTGAGACATGCTGAATAATCCAGTTCTTCATTAAGATTCACATAGCATATTTCCATTTAAAAGCTTCAAAAAGTCCTGCAGGAAAAAAAAAAATACCTATTTTATCTTGCTTTACCTAGAATTATGCATTTAGCCACGTAGTCCTTGAACAAACAGAATCTGTTAGCATCAAAGAAACTAATGTTTCATAGAAGACATGGTGAGTGTATGACTTGGAAGGTCAAAAACCCAACTTTATGAAATGCTTGGAGTGTTTGAAGAGGCCCAGCATGTATGTAGTACCCTTAGGTTCTAAATAAATTGAGAATAAGGACCAGTAGGGCAGATGGAGGTCAACATATTACCTTTATTATTGACAAAAGTTGTGTTACAGGATGTAGCTCTCTGTTGGGAGAGCCAAATGGGCCCTGCTAACTGAACCCCAAAATTCAAGGTAGCTGTTCAGTCATAGGCAATTCCTCTCTCCAAGGGCTGCCTTCCCAGATAAGACTTCAGACTGGAGGCTGTAGCCAGTACCCAAGAGAAAAAAAGGAGAATGCTAAGTCTAGCAAGCTTGTTTCATCCTTCCAAATTCTACTAAGTAAGCTACTCCCTTTTCCCTTGGTGTAATGAGTGAAGGTGCTAGAGAAAATCCCTTCACAAGGGATTCGGAGAGTGGAAAAATGACATTCCTTTCTCTCATTGCTCTAAATCCATTGGGTTTCACCATGAACAGTAATGGGTGTGGCTATCACCCCAGGGAGGAGATCTATTAGGAGAAATCTTGCGTCTATCTTCTTTAGGCTATTATCTCCAACACTGGCCACTACATTTTTAGTATATTTTCTGGAGAGAGTTTAGATTTTGTTTCCAGAAAGCTCTGAAATGGATCAAAACAGCACATGAATCAAATCAATTTCAAGCCCTCCCCATGTTGAAAACTCCCTACTTTATTTCCCATCCTAAATTATATCTAGCTACATTGTTCCATATACATTATCAGAGATTCTACCAGGAGACTAAATACAACATAAAGACGCTCCAACAATTAAACAAATTTTAAAAAAAGGCTCTGATAATGAAATACCAACAGCATTTAGATGGCCCAAATTTGATTGCAAATCTTCTCCTGTTTTCAAATTTTCAAAGAGTTAAATCCCCTTGCAGATGAAAATCCAAAAATGTTAAAATCTAAAGTCAGAAATGATGTGATCTTCCATTGTTCTTTCTATTCTCATGCCATTTTTACACTGTTTACTTATAAAATTTTATGATGTGTTCAGATATCAGCTAGTGTAAACCTACCTTATTCTTCTTCAAAAATTATTTTAGCTACAACTTTGTTGGCTCTTCTAGAAAAATGTTAGGATCATATTATCTAGTCAAAAGTACAAGTTTGATTGGGATTGTATTAATTTCATAAGTTAATTTGAGAAGGATTAACTGTATTGGATTTTTCTATACAGAAATACGGACTAGCTCTCAGTTAAAAAATGTTTAACCACCATTAGATGATCTGATATATTAATTCAAATAAATGTATTAATCACAAAATAACGTTCCCAGGGCTATTTTTTTCCCTTTATTTTTAAAGATAATGTCTGCAAGCATAAAAGGAAGCTAGTAGGTAGGGATTGTCAGCTAGCAAAGGTTAAATTTGAAGCAATGTAGAACCAGAAAGGAAGGCCTTAGCAGCATAAGACAAAAATCAAATCAGAGAGGTGCCTGAATAGTCTATCCCAATTGTACATTTTTTATTTTAATTAAACTTATTTCCATTTATATATGAGGAATGAGCTAATTGGATAAAATGAAAGTGACATAGATGGTATATAATCTAGTCCCTGACTAAAGAATATGTTATGGGTTCTTTGATCTGCTACTCTGCTTGAATGCATGTGGCCAGGCCTTTACAACAATCTGTTTGACAGACTTGTCAGTCATGTACCCTCGTAGGTATCTACAATATGAGGAGTTGGAGTAGAAGACATCAAATTGGTTTCACTATCTTTTGATGACACCATACGAGTTATATGCATGGGAGTACAGTAAGAGCATGTGTTCTAAACTGTGATATTCTTAATCTCAGCACTGTCACCTGTTAGTTCTAAGACCTGGTGAAATTCACTTAGCCTTTCTGTACCTCAGTTTCCAAATCTATATAACTGGATAGGATGGTGAAATAGCACCTACTTCAAAGGATTGTTGTGATGATTAAATAGATCAATGGATGTAATGTGCTTACTTAAAATAGCATCAGGCATAGAATATATGCTCAAGAAATGTTAGCTGCTATTTTTATTTTTATAACTGTTCTAATTACCAAAAAGGGGGAAACTTTTTCTGCATTTTAGCAGCTGCTGAATTGTCGTTTTTTTTTTTTTTTTTTTTCATGTCTTATTAACTCCTATGGTATCTTTCCATACTCCCTCCAGACAAAACTGACTACCCTTTTAGGCACCAGCTGCCTGTGCAGGATGATAGATGTGTGCTAAGTATTGGGCAGCACCTGGAATAGGTACTCAACTTCTTCCAATTTATCACATAATGGAGGAGTTGGTAAAAACTTTTATATTAAGTGCAAAGTTTCAGTACACATCTTTTGCATTAATTTTTGGTGTGATGATTGCTGTCAGACAAGTATAGACAGTGAAAAAGTCTATGCTGGGTCCATAACTCTTTGGTGGCTTGGTATTAGCATTCCTCAGAAGAATTTATGACATCATCTTTGTCAGGAAGTCTGATGTAAATCTCAGGATTTTGAGAACTGCTGGAAATTATAAAGAGTTGGGAGAGGATCTTGTGTGATGTTGTTAGATATTTTAGCTAGATCAAAGATCTCAACCCTGGCTGCAGGCTAGAATTACCTGAGGAGATTTTTTAAATTACCTATGTCTGGGGTGAACCCAGATCAATTAAGCCAATTCCCTGTGGAGCAAGGTAGATGCATGACTTCTGAATAATTTTTTACTCCATGGGATGTGGCCTTGCTAATATCTTTGATAGTTCTTTTCAGGGTATTTCCCCCCAAATCCCAAGTCCTTTCACTCTCCTATATTACCCTTAGAATTCTCTAAAGACTCTTAGAATTAGAGAACTCTAAAAATTCAACATTTCTCACCCTCTACCCAATGGAATAACCTGATTTGCATAATCCTTGGCAGATGGACATCACTAGGTGATTGAATGCCTTGGGTGACTGAGAACTCACTACCTCTCAAGCTAGGCCATTCTATTAATGAACGGTGCCAATTGTTCAAATGTATTTTCTTATGTTGGTACAAAATATGTTCCCTGGGACTAACATCCAGCTGGTCCTCGATTGCTCTTTAAAAATTAATAAAATAAACCTAATCTCTTCCACTGGTAGCCCTATAAATACTTAGAGGAATCCATCATGTCTTTCCTTACTTGGCTCTTTGTACTTAGCAAACCCAGATTCCACCACTGCTCCTAGAATGACCTCTCCTAATCCAGGTTAACTTCCGTTGAACATACTCTAATTGTCCAAAGTCTTTAAATTTAGTACCATAAATTGAAGAAAGCATTGTAAGGGTTATCTGAGAAATTTTACGTACATCTAATATTCACCCCAAACTGAGTAGAACATCCTCTAGATGAAAATCTTAAGATAGGCCTTAAAGACTATCCAAAGCATGCAAAAGTCTTATATCTGGGAAAATAGTATGTTCATCCATAAAGGAAGGAAAAAAACTGAAATGTTTAGAGAAGTCAGAAGGAACCAATTTAAATATAGATTTATTTAAAATATACATGATTATTTTAATGTGCTAGGGCTGCCATAACAAAATATCACAGGCTGCATGGCTCACAGCCAAGATCTCACAGTCCTAGATGCTAGAAATCCAAGATCAAGGTGTTGGCTGGTTGGGTTTCTCCTGAGGCCTCTGTCCTTGACTTGCAGGTGGTCTTTTTTTTTGTTGTGTTCTCACATGGTCTTTCCTCTGTGAGCCTGTCCAAACTTCCTCTTCTTATAAAGACAGCAGTCAGATCAGATTAGGGCCCACCCTAAAAAAAAAACCTCATTTTAATTTAATCACCTGCTTAAAGGCTTAACTACAAATATAGTCACATTCTGAGGAACTAGGGGTTAGAGCTTGAATATATGAATTTGGGGGTACACAGTTCAGCCCATAAAAATGACTATAGATATACATTATATATATATATCTTGCATATGTTATTGTTTTAGGTTATAATTTAGATCTATATTATACTATAATATTATAATGCTATATTAATATATATTATAATATAGATCTTATATAGTATAATATATTTAATGTGTTATTATTTTAGATTTTCATGAGCTATAGTTGAGGAAAGCTCAGCGCCATTTCCCAGACTCAGAACAATTCTTGGGGCTGTCATTATTCTTGTTATGGTCCCAGGATCTTGGTCTGTTTTCCCATTCTCTTTAAGGCTTTCCTCCTAAGACAGATAGACGATTGGAACTCATTTTTTGAGTCCAAAAAATGGACTCTCTCAAAAAATAAACCTAAAAGAGCTTTAAGTTTGGTTTTTGGTTTTTGGTTTTTTTTAATTTTGAGATAACAATCTTAAGCTTACACAAAATTCGCAAAAAAAAGTATAAAAGGTGGCCCTATATCCTTCACTTGTCTTTTCCTAAGGTTAACATCTTACATAGCCATAGTATAAGAACTAAAACCAGGAAATGTGATGTTAACCCAGATCACTTGGTTAAAGTGGTGTTTGCCAGGGATTTAAATTGTAATTTTTTTTTTCTAATCACCAGAATACATAGCTGGGGAGAAGTTCAGACAAACTTGGAGCAGTCAGAAAGATTAAGAAATCTTATAAGCTATTGACAGTATCTGCTTTTGGTCTGATATCCAGGAATTTCTATAGAGATGATAAGGGAAATTTCCACTAAACCATGCTTTTTGTGTTTGTTTGTTTGTTTATTGAGATGAAAACTTCCACCCTGAAATCATTGTATTTAATCTCTGTAGAATAATATCTGTTGAATGATAGGACTCCACTCAGGTAGACAATTTATCTTCCAAACTGGTAATTTTGGGGTTGACTTTAGCTTCCACAATAATCTCTATTAATCACTACCATCTCCTGCCAAATAAGCATGCAGTCTGATTAGAAGTGGTGTGCTTGCTATACTAACCACAACTTTAAGACACAGTCCTTGGGGCAACTACCCACTACTCTCTAAATAGATTGCTCTATAGCCCCTTGCTATATCTACATACGAGAGACTACCACTTCCCCAGTACAACTGATTTCTATTACTAGACTTCTCTCCAGATGTAACAGACCCTTGAGGATTTTACACCCCCCTGCCCCACCTCCCCCTCCCCCCAGCACACACACAGCTTCTATTGCATTTTCTTTCGGTATTTTTTTTGTGTTTCCCCTTCTGAAGTAGGGGGAAGATTACATTAAGGAAACCGGCAAATTTCCTCAGGCAAGCTAAAAGAAAGATTTTAAAGCTGACCTCCAAATCTTGTTGTTTAGAGCCAAAAATTCCTTTGAGAAACCAGCTACCACTTATCATTCCCTTTCTCATTTCTGAATTTCAAGTTAAGAGCATTCGACAACCATAGACTTAAGTTCCGCATCTCTAGATAGGAATGATGAATCCCAGGTGGGCTCTACCTAATGTCTGACAGGATACATTATTTTAAGATGCAACCCTTTCTTCAGACAAAGGAATGGAATGTCATCTCTTTGCTGTAGACCAGTGCAACAAACTCTATAATGTATTAGAATCTCTTGGCATCTTGTTAAAATGCAGAATTGGATGCAATAGATCTGGATGGGGCTTGTAATTCTGTATCGTTAACATCCCAGGTGATGCTGATGCTGCTGGTCTGTGGACCACATTTTGAGTAGTAAGGCTATGGAGGCTATGGGAGATTTCTGGCCAGGCGAGGGGAGAGGCATGAGAACTGCCATCAGAAATGATACATTCCTGGCTGTGATGGTAATGGTTGTGGTGGGCATGTAATAGTGGATCACCTGCCATACTCTGGACAAAACTTTCTATTACAAAAAACAAAAACAAAACAAAACCAACTTCTTTGGTGCTTTTTCTCAAGAGAAATTTAGTGAAATGGAACCACTTTAGACTAAGCTACTACCTCTGAAATTGGATACTTAATGTGATATAAAAGAAATTCTGATTTATAAGTTGTGTGATAAATTTGGAGAGAAGGTTGAAGTTATAGCACATCTTTCAAAAAGAACTGTGTGTATATTGGATACTGAATTAGAGTAGGAACAGGGGTAGAGGTAGAGATGGGAAGTGTTGAGAACAGAAGAACTAGTCAGGAATAACTGACAGAATGCAGGTTATAAATTGTTTTTCATGATGGGCTCAAGTATATGGAACACTTCATACATATAAACTCCCTAATTATGAAGGAGAAGAGATTCTTACTGTCCTGTTACAGATGAGTAGTAAAATTGAGAGAGGTTAACATACCAAGGGACAGACAGATGTGTGTAAGTGATGGAGCCAAGATTCAAACAAAGATATTCTGATTCTAGAACTTACTAGCTTAACCTCTGCACCTTGGCACTGCCTCTGAGCTGGATTCACAAAGGACTGAAACATTAGAACAAACACACCTTAGCCAGGCTTCTGCAACCCACCTCTCTAACCAAAACTTGAATCTTGCTATCATGTGGACCTATCCTACCTGTGAAAACATCAGTTCCAAAATCTTCCTTTCTGATCATCATTCCTGTATTTCCATTTTTTCTCATGTAATTATTTATACTTGTGCTTTTAGACCTCACTAAGACCACCAGTTCTTCAAACCCACATTTCTGTCCACTCATAAACACCTTCCTGACTTTCATCCTTTTACTGCCTGAATAAACTCCATTACCCTAACCACTTTCTCACTCTAACCTTTGCTCTCAAAGGTTCCTGTTCTTCTGCCTCACTCAATCTGTCAAACCCTAGCCTCAGATGAAATGTGGTCAGAAATGAGATATGTCACTTTTGAGCCTGGCACCTAAAAATATCTAGTAAAACCCTTGTTATTCACTCCCCCAATATTTGCCAACTGGATGTCAATGACCATGGCACTGTTGGAAGGAAGATGGTAGAGATCCTCAATGACTGTGGGCTGAAGCTCTCCATGCACCACGACTTGGAATTTATGGCAAAAGAAAATAAACATCCATTAAGTCATTAAGATTTCAGGTTTGCCTGTTATAGAAGCTGGAATTACTTAACAAATAGAGAAATTGTTAGAACTGGGGTACAATTGGACAAAAAACCTAAAATATGTGGTACTGAATTGGCAGTCGGGGAGATAGAACCAAGAAACTGATATTGGAGGCTGGACAAGTGAACCTGTTATTTAGAAGCAAAATTTTTATCAAAATATTTGTTAAAACATGGAAACAAGATTACCTGCCTGCTGAGCCAGTGATTCTAAGAAACATGGCTGAAAGAATCAGAAAGAAGTAGTTATGATTGTTCATCACTGAAACGCTATTATAAGAAAGAGATCATCTCAGGACACAATTGGCTGATTTTCAATTAGAATGAAAGAAATAGAGACCAGAAATTGGGGAATTTCAAAGGGTTGGAAAAGCCCTGGGTATGTAAACTCAAACCTTAAGAAGGTGTAATTTGAAAAATATACTTAGTATCAAGGGTTTTATAAAACATCACTTGAACAAAATGACTCTTCCCTGTGGCAAAGATGATATTAGGGATATCACCTTTCCATATATTTTTCCAGACGTCTAAAGGTAAAGCCATATTAAGTTAAGAAAAAGAGACATAAAGTAAGAAAGTAAAGAAATAAAACAGATTGAGAACTTTGTCTAGAAAATAAATTTGGGTTGGGTTTCTGGCACAAGGATCTGATTGGAAGCAAATAGGATTAGAAGCCTCCTAAGATTTAGTGGTAATTGCGTTGGACAAAAGGTACCATAAGTCCAGACTAAAAATTCTTCAACTCTGTGAAACTAAAAACAGCTATTAAGCCCCTAAACATCACTAGCCAAAAAAAAAAAAAGCAGGCTGTACAATCTAGGCAGCCCTCAAGAGCCTTTAGATTTAGAGAATAATAGGCAAAGAAGGGCCACTCAGCGGATGTCACCAGGGGCCACAGAGACTATTGGCAAGGTAACCCCTCAGGTAGAGAACAGTTAGAAACTAAGCAAGGAAATCTGCACAACTTCAGACTAGGGGCCTCTACAAGACCTGCCCCCAGGAGTCCATAACCACAGGGAACCGATGACTGCTATGTGTTTCTATTCTTTTCTTTCCTAAATGGGAGAACTTTTTGCAGTTTTGTGTCGCTATGTCACCATTATATGTGAGGGCAGTTTACTTATCTTCTTAGTTCAGATTTCTGGAAACAAAGAGGAAGCTGATGGAGAGGACTGAACATCACCTGAAGATCCTGGGCTTTGAGTGGATGAAGGGACCAGACAGGTCTTTCAGTTGCCTCCTTAGAATGGATGGATGGTGGAGTTGGGGTGAGTGAGTGTGTTTTATTCTTGGGAAAAAGAGTGGAATGGTTATTTGGTGACCAGAAGGATTGACTGCAGTGTAGACTGCTGTATGTGTATCAATTATTTTCCTTTTCTTCCTAGGCACCCAGCTAGACTACATTTCCCAGTCTCCTTTGTAGGCAAGTAGAACCACATGACTATCTCTTAGTCGATGGAATGAGAGCAAAGTGATGTAAGCCACTACCAAACTTGGTCGGTAAAGACCAGCTCAGTCTCCTACGCTTGATCTTTCCCTGTCTGCTGACTTTGTGCCAGTGCCCAGGGTGACCTTGGAAGCCATGCATTGCAGATGGTAGAATCTATCAACCTGAGTTCCTGAATAACTACATGAAGCTAGGCTCCCAAAGCTCCACTGATTGGACTTTATGTAAATTAGAAATAAACTTTTTTGTTTGTCAAGCCACTAAAGTGTGGGCCTTTCTTTCATAGAAATAAAAATCATTCAATAGTACACTATGGGAAGAGCTCTTCAGACAGTGCAAAAAGCAAATAAGTAACGATCCCCCCCCCCCCGCCCCCCCCACCGCCCCCGGCTTCTTTGCTAGTCTGTGTTTCAGAATAGGAGCATCATTTCCTTTCTTTGTTTGATCCTGCTGCCCACGGTAGATACCACTGCCCATGTCTATAACCAGAAAACAAATAAACAACAACAACAACAACAAATAAATATGGCTTTCCCTCCTATCCTGCAGAAGCACTGGGTGTTTTTCTTTGTATTGGTATAGTTTCAGCAATACCTAGGTTCATATACCAGTTTGTCCCTTACCCGCAATGTGATCTAGAGCAATTTAAAATAATTCTCTGAGTTTCAGTTTTCTCATTTATAAAGCTTGACATATTAATAAGGATAAGTTTTATAATGCTCTGTAACTAGCTGAGATCTAAATAGTTTAACACAACAAGGTTTATTCCTATGCACAAATATCCATTTGAGTCTAGATGACTTTTTAGGGCAATTTTCCTCTATGTGATAACTTTAAAGTCCAGGCTGATAAAGACTTCATCCTGTAGCTTCACCATGTGGAACATGTAGCCTCATTGATTGATGAATTTGGGAAAAGAGGCTAGAAAATGACCCATGATCATCGCATCGTCTCCACCAGAATGAATGCATGTTACTTTCTCTAGTAGTCTATAGGTCAGAACTCATTTCCTGGCATGGCCCAACAGCAGGGAGCTCATTCATGGACTAGAAGGGCATAGTAATACCTACCTCATTTGGATGAAAAAACCTTTCCTATAGGAATGTGGTGAAAAATTACATAAGATAAACAAAAGCAAATTTCTTTGTAAGTTATGAACAGCTACATCTATCCTATGAAACTCTGATTTCTTCATTCCCCATTGGGAATATAGATCTGTGAAGTCTTAGAATATACTTATTTTAGAGAATTATTTCCAAATGACATTCTTGCATATTTACCTATTTTGCTTTTGAAACACATGTACACTAACCTTAATTCAATTCAGTGAACACATATTAAATACCTACTATGTTCAAGACACTTTTGCCAGTGCAGTAGAGCCAGACCTGACATTTGAGACTAATTAATGCTAGCAACAAATGGATATGGTTAAATAAGACCTTCGAAGGGTGCCTGTTGAGATCTGATTTTTATTGGGTTCTGACAAAGCTCAGATGTCATATTTCTGCAGAGTACTTCAAATGCCATTCCCTAGCGTCCCTGACATGAACAGATTGTTGATTTTAACCTAGAATCTTTGTTATTTATTTAACGAAGAATTTAAATAGGCTAGGGGAAAATAATAGTACTTTATCACCTCTCTTCTATTTTTTTCCAGTGCTTTACACTGCACATCACATGTTATCATTTCAATTTGCCCCACACATCCCCCCCAAGGATTGGTGATTATTTAATATCTTAGAGATTTCTAGTAGCTCCACTCACCATGGGCTGAAATTTTCTCTGCAAAGTTCAATGTTATCTTTGTGCCTTTGTGTCTTTCTCTTTGTGTGGCTCAAACTTTTCTAAAGGAAGTCAAATTGTCCTTTCTCTGCCTTATCCCCTTTACCCTAATCCATCTGTTATTATTCCCCTGGCTTCTCTGAGCACTAAATGTCCCTAACTTAATTTTGTTGAAGCTAATGATATGGTGATAAGAAAAAAGACAGAGGGAGAAAATGGTAGGATGTAGATTGCCATTAGTCTACACATATATAATTGAAGATTTCAAGTGGGGGAAGTTTGCTGCAGTGTCGTTAGAACTGCTCTTCGGGGTGCCATTGCCAACCAGGTTTCAAAATTGCAGAGTGAGGAGAGCAGCCTGACATCAGGGAGGTGGGTAACAGGCTGCTGAGCCTCTTGCCAAGATTTAATAATTATGATGGAAATGCAGTAATCTCATTGTAAGAGGCAGAGGCTGTTTAGAGCACCCCTCAGCCCACCCCACTGCCCGCAACCTAGGCTCTGTCTTTGCTGATCAGGGCTCATTGTTCTCTCACTTAATGTAACTATAGCTTTCAGTTTTCCAAGTGCTTCTTAACTTATCCCTCTTTGTCATTCTGCTTGCATCTTTTCTTTGGAAAATGGAACACAACTCACAGTCATAACATGCACCCATTGTGAAGGAGGATGACACTTCAGACACTTGAATACAGACTAAGTGCTTTCAGGGTTAGGTGTAGGCGGTGGGTTTATGAAAGTTCTCTAACCCCCAGGAGTTTGGATCAACAAAGACACAGGCCAAAAGTCTACCACTGGAAGTTATTTATTTTCCTGGAGAAGTAAATGTACTTTTAAGATCACCACAACCTGCCTCTGTTTCTTTGCCGTTAGAAACCACCCTCACCCCAAATATTGCTCTTATCCTTCCAGAGTATTTGACCATTTACAAAGGTCTGTCCCTGACCACTTCTTGCACTCCAATCTCAGTGCTGAAGGGAGGAAATGGTTATGTACCAAATGGATTCTGGGGGTCAGGGCGTGTGCTGGGTACTTTATGATATTAGTTCCAAACATCTTTAAGATATTTTATAAGAATACATAAAATGTATGATTACCCAAAACAAAACTGAGACAAAACAAAGAGGAAAAACAAAGGCAAAAATTTCAAATATAGTCAGGAATAATGCTAGAAATATTATTATACATTCTTGCCATGGAAACCACACATTTGATTTCCAAGTTTGAGAGCAGTCAATACAAAAAAGGAGAAAAATTAATAACAATCAATGCAGAAAGGGAATCAAATGATTGTACATTTCATAATGTTCATCAGATAAAAGCAAACCAGTGGCTTAGGAAAAATGTGTCTATTCTTTGGACAAAAAGAAGCAGGAATTCTCCTAGGGTTTCTCATAAATAGATCACTTTGCATTGGGTACAGAGCAATATCCTCAACAACATACTTGAAGAAGAACCAGCAATAAGTAGAATCGGGTTTATTCTTGTTAAAATATATGCTAATACCACGAGGTTAGAACAAGGGAGAGGTGTGTGAGGTTCCTAGGGCACAAATTTAAGGAGGCACTAACTCTTAGAGTTGTGCAAGTGTCTCCTGAAATTTTGTGCCTTAGACAACCCCCCTTCTCCCTCTAGTCCTGTCCCTGTGGTCACAGCACTTAAAGCCATATTCGTTAGAAAGAATACTCTGAAGAAATGGCTCTCAACAGAGAGTGAATTTTCTTCCCAGGGGACATTGGGCAAAATTTCGAGACTTCGTTACTATTGGACAGGAGGTTCTAGCAGCCGGTAGGTAGAAGCCAGGGATGCTGCTGAACATCCTTCAGTGCACAGCCAGTCACTGTGATGGTTAATTTTGTGTGTCAACTAGACTGGCCGTGGGGTGCCCAGATTAAACATTCCTTCTGAGTGTGTCTGTGAGGGCATTTCTGAATGAGATTAGCATTTGAATTGGTGAGCTCAGTAAAGCAGATTATCCTCTCTAGTGTGGTAACCATCATCCAATCCCTTGAGGGCCTGGGTAGAACACAAGGTGGGAGAAGGAAGAATCCTCCCTTTATATTCCTGCTTCATTGGTTGAGCTGGAACACCTCATCTTATCTTTTCTTGTCCTTAGACTGGGATTTATACCTTTTGCTCCCCTCATTCTCAGGTGTTCAGATTCAGACTGGAACTACACTTTGGCTGTCTTGGATTTCCAGCTGGCAGACAGCAGATTATGGTGAACTTGGGTGGCTGCATTGCGCAGCAGCTTGAAGCGGGATCTCAGATCCCTTACCGGTAATTGAACCTGGGTCACAGCAGTGAAAGTGTGGAATCATAGCCACTAGACCATCAGAGACTAGTGGCTAAGAGCAGGGCCCTGGCTCTTGTCTGCTTTGAAGAAAGAATTCAGCAAAGAGACAGAAAGTAGTGAGACAAAGTGTTTATTAGGAAAGAAGATGTATGCAAGGAAAGCATGGGCAGTCTCAGAAAGAGAGAGAGACAGAGAGATGCGTTTGGGGTGGTTTAAATCACTTATATGAGGGAAGTTTTCCAGTTTTCCCTTGGCCAATCATCTTGCTTTGTTTGGCTCCCAGTCCATAATAGGTCTGGCTCATGGCCCTCCCCTGTGTGCACACATCTTTTAGCCAAGATGGATTCCAGCATGAGGGTCTCTGGGAGGTTAGCAGAACATATTATGGTCTAGCACTTCCTCCATGAGGTTACTTTCTATGCACACATAGCTTGGGGAGGGGAGGTCTCCTTGACCTTAAGAATGAGAAAATATATGACCTCCTTTTCTTATCTTTTACCTAAGCAGGGCTTAGCCCCTCTCTGTTCCTGCCATCCCCATTATCCTGAAGTGCTCACAGGAGACAAAGTCCACACGCTTATCCTATTCCTGTTATTATTTTTGTCTCAAAGTGTAAACAGGAATCTAGTTGTAAATGTCTAATTTGGGGCCCATCTATCTCCTGCCTCAATGGGACTTTCTCAGCCTTCTTCACATGGGCTAATTCCTCATATATATGTTCTATTTTTCTGGAGAGTTGAATACAACCACCCACAAAAATAATTATCCAGCTCAAAACGTCACTAGTGTCTAGGATGAGAAACTCTGCTCTCAGAAGAGCCATGCTCCTTACCTACATAACCCCCTGCTGGTATGGTTACTTGTTCTATAAGAAGATGGCACTTTCTTAACCTCATGGTAAATGAGCCCTGTTGTTGTAAATTCCTAATTATCACCCAAAGCCTGCTATTTTTCACCTTCTACTTGCACCATTGCTGCAGTCTCTGTGGCAGACACTTTCGATTGCCTACCCAACAGAATCAGAAAGCTGTTCTTGCAGCAACAGCTTCTCTGCTCAGAAAACTCATATTTGACCTTGGAATAAAAGAAAGAGCTCTTCTGATTTAGACAAATCATGTTGGTCCCACTCCTCTTTGTCAGGGATTGACCTAAGTGTGAGCATTTGCTCAATGAAATATAAGGGAAGTCTGCTGTGGGGCTTCTGAGAAAGTCTTTAATTTCTGATAAAAGGGACAGACAAAGCTAGTGTTGTCCCCTTGTCCCTTTTTTCTAACTCAGATGTGGACTCAGTGGTCAAAGCTTCAGTGGTCATCTTGCTACCATGAGGTGATAAGGAAGAGGAAGAAAAAACAGCAAGCAAAGAAAAGAGTGGGGAAGGCAAAACTTCACTCTGCCACACAGTGTTTTTACTTGCTAGCCCTTCTGTCTGGAATGTTTTCCCTTCCTTCTTCATAGGGTTAATCCTAGTCATACTTGGCCTCTCAGCTTAAGGGTCTCTCCTCAGGAGAGCCCTGACCTTTCTGACTCTGTCCCATCCTGTTATAGGTTTGCACTGCCTTACTAAGCAAGCCTCCTTCATAGTATTTGTCACAGCTGCAATTTTACATTTCTTTGTGGTATGATTTGATTGTTTTTTGTCTTCTGACTAGACTCCAAGCTACAAGATGACTAAAATCATCACAATATCTCCAGTCCTTGACATTTAGAAGCTTGATAGCAATTTTCCTTTTTTCTAAAAAAAAAAAAAGCATAAAATATCTGGAATTTAGAATGTTTTCAGTCTTTTATGCAATCTTCCTGGAAAAATATTCTGCTCAACAGAATGTTTGATAAATAGTGAGTGGGTATGAGCTCAAGATTATACTTCCTGGAAAATGCCTAGAACCCAGATATTCTGTGTGTCCAATTAAATATAAACCTGATGACATAAGAGATGTTGAACTGGGGCAGGCAAGAATACATTCCTTTCTGAAGGCTGAGGTAGATACGAGAGGAATGCTACAAAGGAGATCCTTCTACTTGCCTACAGAGCTGAGCTGAGGGAGGACTACAGGTAGAAGGAAAATTCTCAACAGAAAGTCATTTCAGATGCTTCAGTAAAGAAGCTAATGAGGGACTTTCCTGGCAGTCCAGTGGTTAAGAGCACTGCAGGGGGCATGGGCTCTATTCCTTGTGGGGCAACTAAGATCTTGCATACTGTACAGCACAGCCAAAATAAATAAATAAATTCATTTAAAAAATAAAATAAGCAAGCTAATGAATGAATGAAGCTCTAAAGATATACAGTATATGACTAAAAACACAAGTGCTTTAAATATAGAATTTTATGTTTCACAATGATAATGTAATAATATGAAATAGCTGTGATTGTCTCCATTTTAAAGAAGAGTAAGCTCTTCTGATAAGATAAAGAGACAACATTGGAATCCAGATTTAATTCCTCGATCAATATTCTTTTCTCTATACCACAGATTTTCAAATTTGGCTGACATTGTGATCATCTGGTGAACTTTGGGTTCCATTCTCAAAAATTCTAATTTAATTTTCAGGGATTTTATACTCTCTGTAGGTGATCCTTGTATCCAGCCAGGGTTGAGACCCACTACTCTATCTTATCTTAAAGCAGGTTACTAGGATTGTTGTAGGTTAAACAACAGCCCTTAAAATGACATACCTAACTTTTAGCTCCCAGAACTTGTGACTGTGACCTTATTTGGAAAACAGGTCTTTGCTGATGTAATTAAGTTAAGGGTATTGCAATGAGATCATCCTAGATTTAAGGTGGACTCTTAGTCCAATGACGTGTCTTTATAAGAAAAAGGCAGAGGAAGTTTTGAGACAAAGAGATACAAGGGAGAAGGCCATGTGAAGATAGCAGCAGATATTGGATTTATACCCCCACAAGCCAAGAACATTTGGAGCCACCAGAAGCTGGAGGACGCAAGCAAGTATTCTCCCCTAGATCCTTCAGAAGCAATATGGCCCTGCCAACACCTTGATTTCAGACTTCTGGCCTCCAGAATTATGAAACAATAAATTTCTGTTGTTTTAAGCTCCTAAATTTGTGGTAATTTGTTACAGAAAACCTAGGAGATTAATACAAGTCCCCACCTCCAGAGTTTTGCAGTCAATTGTTTTTGGATGGGACCTAAAGATGTACATTTCTGATGAGTCGTTGGATGATGCTCATGCTGTTGGTCCAGGGACCACACTTTGAGAACTACCACTCTACATCATGCATCCCTAGCCCAGTTGCTCAGCTTTCACCGCCTCTCTTTGGAGTCTTTCCAGAGAAGGATGTGAGGAATAATTAAAGAAAAGGAGAAATTAGTAAACCTTCTAGATTTCAATTATCATTATTACTAATTTCTAAAAGTGGACCAGGAATTAAATGTGGAATACTTTTCTTTTCCTTTTATAATTTTCACAAGACTTATAATGTGTAATGCACAAAATACCAGGAGAAGCCCCTCAGCCTCCTGCCCTCCAAACCTATACACATGAGTTTAGACTCCTCTCTCTGCCTCTCTTTGTTGGCTGCAGAGAATGAGGTGACCTTTTTCCCACCCAGAGTTCTTCCCTCCTGCTCTATTGGGGATCCTATTGATTATTGCCATCCTTATAGATGTTTTTCCATCAATATTCTGTATCTAGAATCAATATTCAATATATATGGCTCTTACCCAGCTCCATTAACAGATACTCAACACGTTAATCTCTTAAAAAGTCTTTCTTTAGCCCCATGTCCTTTTCAGACACCACCATAATATTTCTTTTCCCATTTGCAGGCAAATTTAGAAATAGGGTACAATGCATTTTCTTTCTTCTGCCCACTCACTTTTCAATCCCAATAAGTCACACACCACTTTTCTAGGCACTTTTTTTCAGTCTGTTTTGAAGTTCATCTACCTTTTTCTACTCCTTACATTTTGATGGTCCTTGGTTATCTTCTCTTGACCTTCAACTACTCATGCAATTCACTATTCCTGGGTTATTCATCTACTTACAGGGTTTCACAACCATCTCTTTGCTGAGGAATCCCTAATCTTTATTTATAGCTTAGATCCATCTCTCAAGCTCCAGAATCGGTTTTCCATCTGTTTACTTCCTTTGAACATTTTTAAATCAACAAATGCATACCAGCAATCCTCTCCCTACTATGCTCTAATCTGGTAATCAGGCGATAGACTTATAAATGACCATTTGGTTAAAAGAGATGAAAAGAAGCTGAAAAATTTTGAGCTCAATGATAAAAATAAATGATATCAAAATTTGTGAGTTGCAACTGAACCCAATTTTAAAGGTAAATTAGTGCTTTAAATGTATATAGTACTAGAAATGAAGAAAGGCTAAAAATTAACTTTCTAAGTACTTTCTCAGGAAGCTAGACAAAAATGACAGTAAATTAAACCAAAGAAAGAAGACAGAATGAAATAATAAGGATAAGAGTAGAAGTTAATAAAACATAAAACAAATATGCAATAAAGAAAATCAACAAAGCCAAAAGTTTCTTCTTTGATGAGACACAAATATTTGGAAATTTTATAATAAAAACTGATTAAAATTTTTAAAAGCACATTACTCATAAAAAGAAAGGAAAAGGGAATATCACTACCAACCCAATGCATGACATTAAATACACATGGCATTACAAACATAAATATATGTGTAGAAAAAGTGAATAGAATCATAGAAAAATATCTTGTCAAATGTAACCCAAAAAGAAGTGGAAAATCTGAAAAGTCCTATATTTATATGAGCAATTGAATCCACCATTAAAGCCTTCTTATTTAAGAAATATCTAGGCCGTTTACCTCAACCAGTGAATTTCTCCAAGTGTTTAGAAAAGAACTTATTATTGATTAAGGCAAATAGAAAAGAATTCTCAGACAAAATGCTTCTTTAGCTTAACTTAAAGAAGTTCTATGGATGAAAGATGGGAAGTGGGCTGTTATTTAATGAGGAGGAAATTAACAAGTATATGAGGACAGAGCTGGGTGTGTGGGGCAGGGGGCACGTATTTGCTGAGTGTTGAGAGATGCATCTTGCTGAATGGGAGGAACCAGATATCAGATCTCCCAGAAATAAACTGTATAGGTATATAGAGACTAGTTGATAGAGAGCTGAGGATGGTAGTCTGAGAGATGTTGATTTGAACTGATAAGTAAGAGTATATCTCTGAGCTTTGTCATTTAAATAACCAAAGGAAAGTAGAATGTAAGATAAATATTTTTGGAAGCTTCACGTGGGATAGATTTGTTAGAGCCATGGTGCTCAGAGATGGTTGCAGGGATTGGGACATGAGGTACAGAGATCCTGGGGTGGTATCACTGGGAATAGAGAAGAAAGTTCGGATTTGTGAGATTTTTCAAGAAGGAGAAAGAAAGGCAATAGAGGAACTGAGAGAAGGGGAAAGTGGGGAAGGCAAGGGATCCCAGCACTTGGGAATGAAAGTGAGTCTCCCTTAAACCCTAATGGTGATTCAAGGATCACCTTGGATACTTTTATTTTATCTGCACAGAGTTGGTGAAGATCCCTCCCTCCTTACAAACGTCTCTCTTCTCTTTCTCTTCAGCTCATCATTGCCATCCTAGCTAAAACAAAAGATATCTGTAGGGGATTCTAAGTCTGCAGTGACCTTGTAATGGCTGATTTGCCTGAGTAGGTTTGGGACAGATTTTCTGAAATGAAGCACAGTTCTGTGTATAATAAATGCACGCACAGAAATCTTTATTACTTTGTGAATTGTTTTTTTTTCTAATCCAATAAATATTATGTAAAGGTCAGGGTCAGAGGGAGCTGGAGTCTCCTCTCCAGCAGAATGTAAACACCCACACAATGAAGCCAGAAAAGGTAAAGGAGCACTAATGGCCTTCATCCTTTAAATCTGCGTTCCTTCACTAATGCTCACACTTGGTAAAACTGAAGTTCAAGACAACTTTTTCAATTTATGAGCAATAAGGAGCAAATGGAGAAGATCATTCATGAAAATGAGAAAGTTTTCCAATTATCAGTGACATTCATCTTTAAACCCCCAAAGCATGGTTTTCCAGAAATTTTGCAGTCAATGCGAAAATGTAACTATTGATTTTACTTTTATGGCAACATCATAGGACAGAACCTTGGAAACTTAGCATCAGAAAAGGTTTTAGAGATTTGTTTTCCCAATTCATTCATTTTTACAGATGATTCCCAGGTGGCTTTGGTGACATGCCCAAGGTCACCCAGATAAGGCCACATATAAAAATAATAACATTAATATTAATAGCAAAAAATTATTGTGTTTACTATGTGCCCAACATTGTTCCAGAAATTTACAAGTATTAACATGTTTCATCCTGTCTCACACTATAACATAGTTACTACAACATCCCCTTTTCATAGATGAGAAAACTGAGGCACAAGGAGGTGAAGTCATCTGTCCAAGGTTACATTATTAGTAAGAGGTAGAGCCAGGACTTAACACAGTTACTCTGACCTCAGAGCACACATTAGAGGCTTAGACATTCTTCAACATTCTGGGTGAGAAGATAGGAAGAGAAAGTCTTTTCCATGCCCCTGTTTAAGATAAAGATAAAGGTGGCCACACAGAAGAAATGAAGTAAAATGCAGATACACAGGTATTTCCAGTGACATCCAAGAAAGGAAGATATTTCTAGTTCATTCTCTTGAGATGTTTATTCCTAACAGTGAGCATACATGTGACTCTACTTTCCAGAATTACTCCTTATACCAGAAAGTAAATCAAGAAGAAGTCATTGAAATTATAGTGATTATGTCTAAAAGGCTCTTTTTCTCCTCTCCTGCCATTTGAGAAAAAGAGAAAATCTAAATCAAGTTACACACCACAAAGAACTGAAGCTCTTTCTTTTTCTTTTCTTTTTCAATTTTTTGTAAACTGAGTAACATCTCTGGATCTCAGATCCCTCCTCTGTAAAAGGAAGAAGCAGAAATACATGGGGTCTAATGTCCCACCCATCTCAGACCCTATAAATTCATCCTGTCCTTTATTTCACTAGGAGGGTAAACTGTCCTACATGAAGCAACTAATTTTTGGCCAACGTAGGTGGCCTGTGGTGTGGCAAGAGCAAGGGTGCCTGAAGATAGCCCTGGTCCATGGTGATGGGCCGTTTTCTTCTCTCCTTCCTGTGGATCATGTGGTTTAGCCTGAATTTCAGTAATTCCCTTGTCGTGCAAGAAAGCTCATGCTGATTCACTGGCCCTTCAGTTCTCCTTATAGGCTTTCTCTCCCCACAGCGAGCCAAGGCAGGGATTGAGGACAAACTCAGCCACACCCCAGGCTTGGGGCGATATGAGGGGGTTGCAGAGTCTGGCCTCCGCATCCCGTATTCTGAATGTGGCTAACGTGTTCTCCACATTATAATTGCGGAGCTGCACTGTTTTTGAAAGCTGAACCCATCTTATGCTCAAGTATTTTTTTAACTGATTACTCCTGCTATTTCCCTGCGTCAAAATCCTAAATCCCTGTCTGATAACAAACAGGATATGTACCACGCTCAGGACCACGCCTTGTTGTGCTTCCCTAACACTCGCCTCCACCAACCCCATGGAATGGAGGCTTTCCTCTGAATCCCAACCCTCGGTCTGGGCTCTGCTACTGTGAAGACACTTTCCAGATGTCCTGCCTGGTTTTCTAGATCTTCCAGCACTTCTAGAATCCCCTCCGGCATGCTTTGTTCCCCTGCCACCTGCCCCATTTCAACTTTCAAATTTCATCTTCCTGACAGCCCTCTTGCCGGCTGCCAGCACGAACTGCTTAATACCTGGGCCTCGTCATGTGTTCTCTGGGTCCTCTGCTCCTCCTGCCTCATGTGTTCTCCAATCCCAGAGCAGAACAAAGGAATCTCCTTCTGTGTTGTTTCGTTTTGTTCACACACTGGGAATCACTCATAGATGGGGCCAGATTTTGTTACCTTTTTAATATCTGGTGTTTAAGCCAAGGATTGCCAAGTAGGGCATGCGTAATAAACACAGGTAGAATGAATGAAGTAATGGCCCAGGGCTCATTGTGCTGCCCAGTCTGCTGTAACTAACACTGCCATGCATTTTGTGTCCTAAGACTGGCATCTCCTCCTTTCCTTCATCGCTTTTGTTCATATCACTCACTCCCCAATAACCCTGGTATCTCCAGCAACTGAGGCTACTTCCAAGATTGTCCTTCTATCTTGCCTGCTGAAACTTTTGTTGACCTTCCCAGAAATGGTCAACTAGCCCTGTGGGAACAGATCTTTCTCCAGCCAAGGCAAAGAAATACATAAGCAAAGCAGAATCAAAACCATATGAAGAGAGAGATCTAAATAAATCATCCTCTAGTTCATGAGACCTGGATAAACGGCATTTGGTGGTGCAGGTAGAGAGAAGCTTTCTGTCGCTGTAAACTTCCAAGGATGGCAATCAGTGTGAGTGTAAGTTCTCAACAGCACACAGCGCAAGAACAGCTGCATAAATAATGAATATTAAAAACACTGCCTTCCCCACCCCTCACCTAGAATTTATCAGAAGTGAAGTGGGCTAGAAGGGGTAAAAATAATCATTGCCAATCAGGCAGCACTTCACATACATAATTTGATAATGTGAGCCGGATCACAGCCCCCCTCTATTCAAAACCCTCTGATGGCTTTTTCTATTTTGTAGAGTAAAGGCACAGACCTGAGGGTGGCCTGGTCCGCACCCCCTGGCCTCTCTTACCTCATCTACTACTCCTTGTTCCCCTGACTTGTAACCTCTTCAGGCACACTGTCTTCTTTGCTGTTGCTCCACTATTCCTGGCACACTCCTGGCCTCAGGGCCTTTACACCTGCTGTTCCTCAGCCCAGTTCTTTGTATTAGTTTCCCAAGGCTGCTATAACAAAGGGCCCATCACTAGGTGGCTTCAAACAACAGAAATGTATTGCCTCACAGTTGCAGAGGCTGAAAGTCTGAAATCAAGGCGTCAGCAGGGCCATGCCCTGAGGGTTCTCAGCGAGAATCCTCCCTGGCCTCTTGTAGTTTCTGGTGTTTGCCAGCACTCCTTGGCTTTCTTTGACTTGTAGATGCATCACTCCAGTCACATGGCCATTTTCTCCCTTTGTTCCTTCACATCAGCTTCCCTCTGCACATCTGTGTCTGTACCCAAATTTCCTCTTTATATGAGGACACCTGTCACGTTGGATTAGGACCCATCCTAAGATCTCCTTTTTAACTTGATTACCCCTACAAAGACCTTATTTCCAAATAAGGTCGCAGTCTAAGGATACTAGTCTCTAGGACTTCAACATATCTTTAGGGGGAGGCATGCAATTCAACCCATAACACTCTTCTCCCAAATATCCCCATGACCTACTCTTTCACCTCTTTATTTATCAGCTGCATGTTACGGATGCCTTCTCTGACACCTCATCACAAATTCCACTTCTCCTCACCACTGTCATTTCCTGTCCCTCTTCCGTGTTTTATGTTTCTTCCAGAGATCTTACCACCACCTCACCTGCTATTCATTTTCCTTATTAATTTTGTTTTTGTCTGTCTCATTCAGTAGGTTATCAGCTCCACAAAGGTGGTGATTTCATCTATGTTAGTCACTGCTTTTTTCCCAGTGCCTAAAACAGTACCTGACACATAGTAGGCACTCAGTTACTGTTTATTGAATAAATCACCTTTAATCCTCATAGCAGTCTTGAAGCTATCAGAATGATGGTCACCCCCCATTTTATAAATGAGGCAACTGATGCATGAAAAGATTAGGTATCTTGCTCAAGATAATACACGTAATGAGTTTTGGAACTGGTATCTGAACCAGGTCAAATTGACTCTAAAACTTATGCTCTAGACATTACACTCTGCTGCCCAGGGCAGAAGGAAAGACTTCCTGCAGATGTGCGAGGAATTCTGCAGCTGCCAAAATTATTGCTTTTTTCCCTCCAGATAAAACAGCACTTGGAAAACATCATCAAAATGTAAATCTTCAAGTCTAGGTAAGTGGTCTGGCTCAGCTCACAATGTCACTCAGACAACTGCGACATTAGAATACACTTTGTGTATCTCCGAAATGAAAAAAAAAAATCCAATTAAGCAAACTGCTCTTTGGCTCAGGTGATGCTTTTATTTCTCTGGGCAGATTAGAAAACCAAGAAACATATGCAGTCTGAGTTCCCAGACATCTGGAAGATAGGTACGTATTGCTGCTTTAAAATTTTAGGCACAAGGACTTCCAAACCAGAGTGAAACTTGAATGTCAAATTAACAGATGCTGTGGTTATAACCCCCAAACCCTCACTTAACCAGCAAACACATGTACTGCCTTTTCACAGGCAAAGAAAGTTAAACAACGATCTCACTAAATCAAGCCCCAAAGCTGCCAGTGAGGCAAAGGAAGTTTCTATTTGAATTATCCAGATTGGCTGTCAGCATGGATCACATCCACTGGATAATTACTCATCTTCCCCACTTGTTCTGCTTGCAAAGCCACAGTCTAGGAGTCACTGTTCAGTGGAGATCATCCAGTGCTGACATGTTCCTGTCACGGCAATGATCCTGCAATCAGTCAGGGACAGTAATCAGAGCTGATAGTCATGTGAAGCTGTGTCCACCATTATCAAAGATGGGGCTAATCATTGGTGCAGGGACAGAAAGAGATGGTCGAGTTGGACACAGGACATGTTCACTATATAGAGACATAGTATTTGGATAATGAAAAGAAAAAAATTTTAAAAAGGGAACCCAAGTGCCAGAACCCAACATAATTATCCAACTATGTCAGAAAAAAAAATGGAATACCCTTTCTAGCCTTTGGTGAAGAAGATTTGGGGGAACTGTGTGCATAAGTGCTTTAGGTTGGCTGGATGTGTTGATCAGATCCTTTGGACAGGTATGCAGGTTTGGTTAATTTGTTTGTTGCCTAAGTTTGTTGCATGGGGACATCCTTAGTGACAGTAAATTGCATGTTTCACACATCGCATCATGGGAAAGAGTTGATTCTCATACCCTAAACTACACCCCATGGAAAGGAAGACCCTTGGTCTCTGCCATGGAGACCTTTTAACCTACAGAGGTCCCAAGTCCCCAAGGATGGCTGCAAGTCTTGTTTTGCACAGCAGATGGAATTTAACAAAAGGGAAGACAAGCTGCTGCTGGGGAGACTTTGGGCCATTCTTACACCAGCACTGACCTCTCACTGGTTCCACTAACAATAGGCCATCACTTTTCTTCCTGACATGCTCCTTCTTAAGCCCCTCCAGGGAATCTGGCCTTGATATTAGTCATATTTCCCAATTCTGTGTGAAATTGGTCAGAGGCCAAAAATGACTTTTAGTGTGGCGGGTGTTAAATTTTGCTTTATAGCTCTCACTTTGCACCTCTCTAGCTTGGGTAGGCCTTAGAGATTACTGTACATTTTAGTTCAGTTTCATCATTCCCATATATTGCAGTTCCCGGGAATATTGCTTTCTTAAGCCTACAAACTTTTATTACTCTATCCAAAGATGAGGATAAAGTTTCAAAATTTATTGCCCAAACTGCTTCTGTGAAATACACCCACATCCACAAGCACGTGGCTGAACACACCAAATTGCCCAGACAGGCACGAATCCGTCAGTCACCACCTGTGACTATGCAAGCAATTGACGTGTCGTGAAGATGCAGATGGTTGTGCGCGGATGCATATTACAACCTCTTTTTAATCATTTTCAAGGCAGGTACTGTGTTACAGACAAAACATTTGGACTTGCATCTCTACTCACAAAGGAGTTCCCTCCTGTTGCCCTTAATGGATAGCGATGTTTTAAATCCCTTTTAGACCACTCTTATGTTGCTGAAAGCACTGGTAAGATGGAACCAAATAAAATGTTACAGTTACAAAACTTATAGGAATTTCTTCTAGGTTCAAGTCATATGAAATGATATAGAAAAGAACTGATACTCACTAAAATGTTTTGTTTGGAAAACACCTGTGTTGGATCTAGACCAGCCATCTCCCAGTCAGCAAACAGAGCTTCCAGTGACTCACTTTGTGGGTGCAAACACTATCCTCAAGCGTAGAAATCTTTTAAAGAAACATGTGAATGCCATTCAGAACATGAAGAAGAGGGCTTATGATATGAAAAGCACCATTAAATACTGGCTAAAACAGTATCTGATGTGCCAGAACACATCAGTTATGGGACTTCATAAGGATTTTAATATTGTTTTAAAATACATACTAGGTAAAAGCAACAGTTCTGTATCAATACTCTATTTAGAATACACTTGACCATTTAATGAGTGCAAGGAGTGAGGCAAGGGGCTGAGAGGTACTCAGTGAAATAGATGGACTGCTGCTGGTGGCTGGCTGCTGTGGCTTCTCCACTTTGCTTCTTATCCCTGGAGTGGTGAGGAATTTAGCCATACCTAAACAGAGATCTGGCCTTTGTCCTTGGCTCCTAACAAGACTGTGTGTTATTCATGGTATCCCCCAAACACACGCCTGATATTTTATCTCACAAAATGACTCAGGGTGGGGCTGGCCACCCCAAATAGTCTCTGGGTGGGGACTGACCATGCCAGAAAGGCCAACAGTGTCATTAGAGAGCCGAGGCTTTTGGTTTGAGGTATCAGTGAATCTAGAGACTGAGTTTAACACATGGACAAGCAGTCAATCGTGACTATGTAATGAAGCCTCAGTAAAACTCTGCACACCAAGCTTGAATGGGCTTCATGGGTAATGCCTCCTGAGGATGATGGAAGACTGGACTCATAGGAAGGAGTCTCTTCCTTTGACTGAGCCATAATGAACATGGATGCATGAGGATAATCATTTTTAGTCAATTCCCTGAGTCTTTCTAGTGAGTTACTGAACTTAAGAGTATGTAAAATATTTATGTTTATATATGTTTCTCCACCCTTAGTTTCTGCTAATATTTGGTCTTTGATGCCAATTTATGACACAGACCTCCTAAATCCCTTGGAATTTTCTGGGTGACAGGACCATCGTTTGTTCTGATGAGCCAACTCTTGGTGGGTTCCTAGATGAGGACTGGTCACTAGAAAGGCCAAGCCACGCTTAGAAGCTTGGGACTTTCAGCCCTACTTTCCATCCTCTAGAGAGGGGAACAGAGCTGAAAAATGAGTTAATAATCACTCATGGCAATGTGATGAAGCCTCCATAAAAATCCCTGAACTACAGAGTTCAGAGAGTTTCTGGACTGACAAACACTTCTATGTTTCAGGAAGGTAGTTTACCCAAACTCCACAGAGACAGAAGCTCCTGTACTCAGGACCTTTCCAGACCTGTCCCAATGTATCTGTTTATCCGACATTTCACTTTTGTCCTTTAAAATATTCTTTTTAGTAAATTGACAATAGTAAGTGAACTGTTTTCCTGGGTTCTGAGAGCTGCTGTAGCAAATTATTGAACCCAAGAAGGGGGCAACGGGAACCTCTGGTTTGCAGCCAAGTCAGATGGAAGTTGTGGGTAACCTGGGGACTTACTACTTGTGATTGACATCTAAAACGGGGAGCAGTCTTGTAGGACTAGGTCCTTAACCTAGGGGGTCAGAATTGAACTGAAGTGTAGGATACCTAGTTGGTGTCAGAGACTTGGTTGGTGTGGGGAAAAAAATCTACACATCTGGTATCAGAAGCATTGAGAGTGTGAGAGTAGAGGAAACAAAGAGTGTTTTTCTAGACAAGGTGGTTTGGGGAAACTCCCAAGCTTGTAGTTGGTGTCAGAAATTTGGGGCAGACTTGGCAGTCTACGGACTGTTCTCTCAACTCCAGATTTTGGCTATTTCCTGGGTACCCCTCCATATCTGGATGTCCAGAACTCAGTCAGGCTAACAAGACCTGTTTAAGAGATGTTGAGGACTTTGATGAATCATTCCTCCGACTCATAGCAGAGGTGACCCTGCACTTGAATCTGCTGGGAGAGAGCTAAGGAAAGAATGTGCTCTTTTCTCTTTGCTATTTGTTTGTTTTTTTCCTTACCCAGGGCCCAGGTAGCACAGGACTCGCCAAGCCCTGATTATGCGGAAGGACTAGGAAGGTGACTAACATGGGGACATGGAGTAGAGGACAGAAAGGGAAAGACAAGAGGATGGGGAGAGAGATGCACAGGACCCTGTGTTGAGTGATCCTTATGTTGCCAAATGCACCAACCAGCTGCAGAGATTTCAGCTTCTCACAGCCTCACGGAGCTCTCCCTACCCGTGTGGTAAGACACCCACTAATTACACAACAGATTATTTATTTGTCATAATATTTTCACTAAAATATTTCAGAGGGCCATATTGACGGAGGTGGTATGGAGCTTCTAAGTGTTGGAGGTAGAAACAGAAAATACATATTGCTTTGGGGGCAGATATGGAAATGAAGTCTAACAAAGTCAAATTGCTTGGGGTCATATTCTCCTTTTCATAAAAAGTTTTGGGGAATAAAATATCAGAAGAAATTCTTCATCACTAGCAGCAAAAAATTCCAAGGAGAAGTGAGCAAATAGGAAATGAAATGATGTGAGGAAAGCAATGAGGGACAATGATGTTTTTTAAATTAAAAACTGAAATATATACCTGCTGCAAAGGGGAAATTAAACAAACACTGTATGATGGAGGGTAATAAAAGAAAATATTTCACCATGAAAAATTTTCAGGATTATATCAAGTGTTCCTCTGAAATTGATAAAGATCCTTTCCTTCACTTCTTCTCTCTCCCTCAGAAACTTTACCTTTTCATTAGAAGTCAGCCATGTGCAGGAATTATTGATAGCTGCAATATTTCATCTTGTATTTTTTAATCAGTCACTGCAATGCATGTGCAGCTCGTGAACTGTGCTGTGGTTTCTAAGAAGTGCTCTCAGTTGCTTGGTGCAGCTGTTCCATGGTTGGGCGCCAGCTGCAATGGCGGTCCTGGAAGAGCGAGGTGAGATGCTAAGAGTTAGCTGGCTTGGATGGCCACTGCTAGTGAAGGGAAAGCTGGGGAAATCTGATGAATCAAAAATTTAGCCCTTTCATTTCCAAAGCCCAGGCATGAGTATTTTCTTACTCGCTTGCCTGACCATTTAGCGGCAAGATACTATTCTTACGACAAATGGTTGAACAAATGAGGGCTTGAGAGATTTACTCACACTATATGGGTAGTAAGTGACAGAGCTGATACTCAAACACACTGCCTCTATCCATTGTTTCCCAGAACTTCTGGGTCCCTGTATCTGCAGATGGGGAAAGAAGGGTATTACTCAACCCTGTACTGTCTAGCAGAGTGGACGCCCCTGCCTTTCCTTTTCCTTTAGGACAAAAGCTCTAGGTCAGTGGTCCCCAACCTTTTTGGCACCAAGGACTGGTTTCGTGGAAAACAACTTTTCCATGGGGGGTGGGGGATGGGAGGGCTCGGCGGTTCAGGCGGCAACGCGAGGGATGGGGAGCTGTGGATGAAGCTTCGCTCGCTCGCCTGCCTGCTCACCTCCTGGTGTGCGGCCAGGTTCCTAACAGGCTGCGGACCAGTACCTGTCTCTAGCCTGGGGGTTGGGGACCACTGCTTTAGGTCATATGCCAAGGATCTCAATGTAAAAGCTTGGTGTATGAGCATAAGGACCTCTCCATGTAAGGTGAAGCATTTTAAGCTTGATCAGGCTCCTCACTGCCCTCTAGACCCACCATCTGAACCCACCCTGTCTACTCCTCAACGGAGCACTTGCTTTTGTTTCTCTATACTTAGATGGTTCTTCTTCCTTCTGGCTTCATTTCCAAATCTTTCCCTTAAAGCCAAACTGAAATTCCACCTTTTCCACAAACCATTCCTGAATCATTCAATATCTACCTTTCTCTCTTTTCTCCGAATCCTTGTTGTATAACATGTAGCTGTCCTGCACTGGAAATAGCATCAGGTTGGGAACCAGTCCCTGGTTCTGGTCCCTTTGTTTTTTTGTTTGTTTGGGATTGTTTTGTTTTGTTTTGTTTTCTACATTTTATATCTTTATTGATAAAAATAATGAACAGAAACAGCAAACAGTGGGGGGCAAGGGCAAGGCCCTATATCAAGTCACTATAATCCTGCCTTAAGGTCAATATCAACCCACTGGACCCATAACATGATGCCTAAGTGGTCTCTCTAGGGTATGATAATCCTTCTCCACCACTTGACTATCATTAGTTATCTATGTTTTCCTGAAATCTAGGTGAACCATTTAGTCCATTTCTTTGCCCTCCCATTCTCATTATCCCATTTAAAAAAGGAACTGGATTTAGTCTGTAACGTCTTTTCCTACTGAATCCATGTTTACCTCTAAAGGTCACCATTTCTCTTTCTAATATTATAATTTTTTTTAAAATTTTTATTGGAGTACAGTTGCTTTACAATATTGTGTTAATTTATACTGTACAGCAAAGTGTATCAGCTATACATATACATATATCCCCTCTTTTTTGGATTTCCTTCCCATTTAGGTCACAGAGCACTGAGTGGAGTTCCCTGTGCTATACAGTAGGTTCTCATTAGCTATCTATTTTATACATAGTATCAATAGCGTGTATATGTCAATCCCAATCTCCCAGTTCATCCCACCCCTCCTTTCCCCTTGGTAGCCATACTTTTGTTCTCTATATCTGTGTCTCTGTTTCTGCTTTGTAAATAAGATCGTCTATACCAATTTTTTCAGATTCCACATATATGTATTAGTATACGATACTTGTTTTTCTCTTTCTGACTTACTTCACTCTGTATGATAGTCTCCAGTTCCGTCTGTATTAATGAGCTCTGGCTCCTTAAGCAAGTTCTATAACTTCTGCAGGTTTCAGTTTCTGCTTGTGTAAACTGGGAGCATTAGAATGGATACTCTTTAAGAATGAAAATTAATAACACACAATTTTAGACATGGTTAGATACTGTCTTAATGTTTATCCAGATTGCTTCATTTTTATGTTTTGTTTCTACAGTGAAATTTGTAAGCTATATTGTATATTTCTTTCATAACCACATAAGGCCTAGTCTGTTAATATATTTGATTACACTTTTTTTTCCTGCTCAACTGATTGAAAACTCACATCATAGATCTTGACATTCAGTCTTTTGAGAGCGTATCTAAATGGGATTTCACCATGACCATGGAATTGTAAATGCATTTTCTCCTAGACATATAATAGTATGTGCATTGATAATAATAATAGCTAACATTTACTGACAACATATTAACTCCTGGGCTCTGTTCTGAGTACTTTTTGTATATGTACTCATTTAATTTCCATAACAATCATCTGAGATAGGCAATATCATTATATCTGTTTTACAGAAGAGGAAATGGTAATGTACGGAATGTGAACATGTCGCTCAAAATCGCAAAGCTAGGAGGTGTCAGAGCCAGGATTTAAACAGAGACGGTGACTCCAGAACCTGTGCTGTCTGGCCCTGCACTCCTGTCCTATTGTGCACAAAGGAGCACCATGCAAACACGGAGAAGCACGTGTCATGTTAGCAAGCTCTTTTCATGATCTATAGAGTGGGAAAGAGAAGCGAGGTTTAGTAAATAATTTCCAAACTACTTAGTCTGTGGCATTTTATGAATATCTCACTCTCAATTGGCAATGGCAGCATTTCTATCACTGAATAAATTTGTTTTAAACTCATCCCAGCCTTTGTCACAATCCAGGTGAAGAAAGTAGGATGCAGAATGCTATATGTGACCTTGGGGTTATCTATACAATATATTTACATATGTAGGTATATGAATATATGTGTGGGTATTATATAAACAGTGGCTACATCTCGGGGTGGGATTATGTTGTGGCATCAGTCCCTCTCTTTATAATTTTCTTTAATTTTCCGATTTTCTATAATGTGAATGTGTTTTCCAATGAACTTCATTCTGAACCATGGAAAACACTGCAGCCACGTTAAGTCTGAGTTTAGTTTTAGCACTTCACATATGGCAGCTTGTAGCTCTGGCTCTTTGAAAGCCATTTCCAACCCCTTCCTGAATTGAATGTGCTCAGCAAAGTAAAACATCTTCTATGCCTAAACCATGTGTCACCCCTCTCAGCATTGGGGTAGTATGAACTGTGGTCCCCAGAAGTTTGAAGAAGCCGAGAAGACAGGGCACAGGACAATAGCCTGGTGGTGTGTGAAATTAAACAGATGCTTTAAAAGACAAAACCATATAGGTCGTTCATTGAGGATTTTCCTCCCTCAGTGACAGTTTTGCATAAAGGAATATTGAGAATTTTTAGTAGAAAAGCTATTGACATATGAAGACCAATTAACTACCTGGATGTCCAACCCTGAATTGTACAAATGAAGGTCCATTCACACAGCAATTTCTTCTCCCCAAAAAGAAAAAATCTGGGGTCACAGCCTGAATTCAGGGTTCTTGTCTCAGCAGATATGTGCTTTGCTAATAAGCTTAAAACATCTGAAACTGCACCTCTCCAGTTAATAACTGTTATTTAAATATCTGATTTTTTTCAGGGCAACACATCTAGAAAAGCCTTTCTTTGAAATAGACACACTATCTTTAGCCATTCAAATTTGTGGTTACAGGATAGGTCAATGGACTCAGGTTATGCTTTGTTCATTCATTATTTAATTTATCTACTCAACAAACATTTATTGTTTACCTACCATGTGTCCTGCCCTGAGCCAGGAGTTGGGCACACAATGGAAAACAATGCATCCCTCCTGATTCATGGAGCTGAGGGTCTAATGAGGATCTACAGTCAAATACATGGGCAATTGCAGTGTGACAGGCAATTGCAGTGCTGGATTTGTAAACCAATTTCTCAGATAGATACTAAATATTTCAAGGTTTACAAGACTCTGCACAAAAGTACTTGCGCAGAAGTACAAAGAAGTTTGCTTAAATGAGTGCTGACTATGGTGGAGACCAATTTATTTATCTTCCAAAATAAAGCATTTGGAAAAAATATTCTGTTTAAAAGAGGTCAAATGTGCCACCTCTCTCTACTCAGTAAACCAGGGCAGCAGATGCACATTCTAAATAACAGCAACTTCATTTGCAAAGCATCTTTTATCTTGTTAGTCCATAATGTGCTTTACAAACTCAATAAATGACTGTGATATATTTTTATAAACATTGGTTAAAATGCTGACATTTTAATATATTTCATGTCATCAAGTATATTCATTTTCTAAAAAAGCCCTCCAACAGTAATTTTGTTAGTTTTCTCGTGATAGGGACACAGTTTTTTGATGATGTCTTAGGCACAGGTCTTCTTTAGGGCTCTACTCTCCTTTTCCTTGACCTTATTTTATAAAAGTGAAAATGGAAGAGATAATGAGAGTAGAAGATAAGCACAGGATCACCTTTCTGGGTGATAATCCTATTGTGATCTTAGTGTAATGTTAATGAGTGCAAAATGAGTGTGATGTTAATTTAGTGACTTGTGAGAAAGCATCTGGAGTTTAATGTAGCAATGTCGACTATGCAAAAAATGTAACCATAATGCCGACAGGGCTCAGTGCTCTGGATGAAGCCCAAATTGTTAGTCAGCACCATGAGGGCATTTAGAGCCCAGTTGGAGAGAGGGGAATTTGCAGGAAATGCCACGACACATTCCCTCATGCCTCCAATCTGATCCTCTACCATTTGGTTATGATACAAAAACAACTTGAGGAAGAGCCTTGTAAAACAGAAAGGGAGCACACCCTGGGAAAAAAAGGAAAGGAATAAAGAAGTTCTTTGTTTTGCTTTTTTTTTTCTTTTATGTCATTTTACATGTGCCTCATCTGATAGGTCATAAGATATATAAATAAGACTTTTCAGGGGACCTACAAGATGGCAGAGGAGTAAGACGTGGAGATCACCTTCCTGCCCACAAATATATCAAGAATACATCTACATGTGGAACAGCTCCTACAAAACTCCTATGGAACACTGGCAGGGAACCTCAGACTTCCAAAAAAGCAACAAAATCCCCACAAAAATGGGTAGGGCTAAAGAAAAAAAAGAGGGAGAGAGAGAGACAAAGGAAGTGTGATAGGTCTTGCCGCTCTGAGAGGGAGCTGTGAAGGAGGAAAAGTTTCCCCTCACTGGTGGGGACAGAGGGTGAGGGGAGCTTCAGAGACTTGGAGGAAAGGGCAGCAACAAGTGTGTGGAGAGCAGAGTGGGGAGATTCCTGCACGGAGGATCAGTGCTGACCAACACTTACCAGCCAGAGATGCTTGTCTGATTGCCCACTGGAGCAGGCGGGGGCTCAGTGCTGAGGCTTGGCTTTCAGAAGTCAGACTCCAGGGAGAGGACTGGGAATGGCTGCATGAGTATGGCCTGTGGGGGGCTAGTGTGCCACAACTAGCCAGGGGGCAGTCTGGGAAAAAAACCCTGGCCTGCTGCAGAGGAAGGAGACCTTTGTTGCTCCCCGCACATTTCAACTGGACTGCCATACCCCTCCCTCCCCCTGGCCTGAGTGAGCAAGTGAGCCCTAATCAGTCACTGCTTTTGCTCACTCTTGCCTGGGTGGGGAACTGACACCTGAGAGCAGTCCACATGCAGAGGTGGGACCAGAACCAATACTGATCCCTGGGAGCTCTGGGACCAAAGAAGAGAAAGGGAAATCTCTCTTTACAGCCACAGGAGCAGCAGATTAATTACCCACAATTGGCATGGTAGACCCTGCATCTGTGGAATACCTGAATAGATGACGAGTGCTGCTACAATTGAGGCTGTGGACTTTGGGGGCAACTGTGGGCTTTGGGGGCAAGTACACACAGTAGTTAGGCCAGATCAGAGTCTGAGCTAACACCACAGTGCCCACAGCAGGCCCAGAGACCTATTTAGAAGTGTTGGAGGACTTCCTGGTTTGCTTTCTGCATTTGATTTGTTTCTAGTTCTATGTTTTTGTTAGTTTAGTTTTTAGTGTTTGTTTACATATTTATGTTTGTTTATTGGTTTGGTTGCTCTCTTCTTTGTTTTCTCTCTCTCTCTCTCTTTTTTTTCCTCTGTTCTTTCCTCTTTTTTTTTTCTTTTCTTTTTATGAGTACACATGTGTATGTCTCTTTGTGTAACTTTGTTTAGCATTGCTTTTACAATTTGTCTTCAGGTTTTGTTTGTTCTTTTTCTTTCTTTCTTTTTTTTCTTTCTTCCTCTTCTTCCCTGCCATGCAGCTTGCAGGGTCTCAGTGCCCTGGCTGGGGGTCAGACCTAGGCCTCCAAGGTGGGAGAGCTGAGTCCAGAATGTTGGACCACCAGAGAACTCCTGGCCCCATGGAATATTAATTGGCAAGAAGTCCCCTGGAGGTCCTCATCTCAAAACTAAGATCCAGCTCCACCCAACAGCCAGCAAGCTCCAGTGCTGGACATCTCATGCCAAATAACTAGCAAGACAGGAACACAACACCACCCATTAGCATATAGGGTGCCTATAGACATACTAAGCTTACAGACACCCCCAAATACACCACCAAATGTGGCCCTTCCCATCAGATGGACAAGATCCAGTTCCACCCACCAGAACACAGGCACCAGTCCCCCCAACCTGGAAGCCTACACAAGCCACTGGACCAACCTCATCCACTGGGAACAGAAAACAAGAGTAAGAGGAACTATGAATGTGCAGCCTGAGGAAAGGAGACCCCAAACACAGTAAGTAAAACAAAATGATAAGATAGAAAAAGATGTAGCAGATGAAAGAACATGGTAAAAACCCACAAGACCAGACAAATGAAGAAGAGATAGTCAATCTATCTGAAAAAGAATTCAGAGTAATGATATTAAAGATGATTCAAGATCTCAGGAATAGAATGGAGGCACAGATGGAGAATATGCAAGAAATGTTTAACAATGAGCTAGGAGAACTAAAGAGCAAACAAACAGTGATGAACAACATAATAACTGAAATAAAAATACTCTAGAAGGAGTCAATAGCAGAATAACTGAGGCATAATGGATAAGTGACCTAGAAGATAGAATGGTGGAAATAACTGCTGCAGAACAGAATAAAGAAAAAAGAATGAAAAGAATTGAAGACAGTCTCAGAGACCTCTGGGACAACATTAAATGCACCAACATTTGAATTATAGGGGTCCCAGGAGAGGAAGAGAAAAAGAAATGGTCTGAGGAAATATTCGAAGAGATTATAGCCGAAAATTTCCTTAACATGAGAAAAGAAATAGCCAATCAATTCTAGGTAGCACAGAGTCCCATATAGGATAAACCCAAGGAGAAACAGGCCAATACATATATTAATCAAACTATCAAAAATTAAATATAAAGAAAAATATTAAAAGCAGCAAGGGAAAAGCAAAAAATAGCATACAAAGGAATCCCTATTAGGTTAACAGCTGATTTTTCTGCAGAAACTCTGCAGGCCAGAAGGTAGTGGCAGGATATATTTAAAGTGATGAAAGGGAAAAACCTGCAATCAAGACTACTCTACCCAGCAACAACCTCATTCAGATTTGATGGAGAAATCAAAAGCTTCACAGACAAGCAAAAGTTAAGGGAATTTAGCACCACCAAACCAAGTTTACAGCAAGTGCTAGAGGAACTTCTCTAGGCAGGAAACACAGAGAAAGAAAAGACCTACAAAAACAAACCCAAAACAATTAAGAAAATGGTCATAGGAACATACATATTGATAATTACCTTAAATGTGAATGGATTAAATGCTCCAATCAAAAGACACAGACTGGCTGAATGGATATGAAAATAGAACCCATATGTATGCTTTCTACAAGAGACCCGCTTCAGAACTAGGGACACTTGCAGACTGAAAGTGATGGGATGGAAAAAGATATTCCATGCAAATTGAAATCAAAAGAAAGCTAGAGTAGCAATACTCATATCAGACAAAATAGACTTTAAAATAAAGATTATTACAAGAGACAGGAAGGACACTACATAATGATTAAGGGCTCAATCCAAGAAGAAGATATAGTAATTTTAAATATGTATGCACCCAAAATAGGATCATCTAAATACATAAGGCAAATGCTAACAGCCATAAAAGGGAAAATCAACAGTAACACAATAATAGTAGGGAACTTTAACACCCCAATTACACCAATAGACAGATCATCCAAATAGAAATTAAATAAGGAAACACAAGCTTTAAATGACATATTAGACCAGATAGAGTTAATTGATATCTGTAGGACATTCCATCCAAATACAACAGAATACACTTTCTTCTCAATTGCACATGGAACATTCTCCAGGACAGATCACACCTTGGGTCACAAATCAAGCCTCAGTAATTTTAAGAAAATTGAATTTTTACTAAGCATCTTTTCCAACCACAACACTATGAGACTGGATATCAATTAGAGGAAAAACTGCAAAAAATACAAACACATGGAGGCTAAACAATACACTACTAAATAACCAAGAGATCACTGATGAAATCAAGAGGAAATAAAAAATACCTAGAAACAAATGACAATGAAAACAGGATGACCCAAAATCTATGGGATACAGCAAAGGCAGTTCTAAGAAGGAAGTTCATAGCAATACAATCCTACCTCAAAAAAAACAAAAACAAAAACAAAGAAATAACCTAACGTTACATCTAAATCAATTAGAGAAAGAACAAAAACAAACAAACAAACAACAACAAAAAATAGCAGAAGGAAAGAAATTACAAAGATCAGATCAGAATTAAATGAAAAAGAAATGAAGGAAACAAGACCAAAGATCAATACAATTAAAAGCTGGTTCTTTGAGAAGATAAGCAAAATTGATAAACCATTAGCCAGACTCATCAGGAAAAAAAGGGAGAAGACTCAAATCAACATAATTGGAAATGAAAAAGGGAAAGTAACAAATGACACCACAGAAATACAAAGGATCATGAGAGACTGCTACAAGCAACTATTTGCCAATAAAATGGATAACTTGGAAGAAATGGACAAATTCTTAGAAAAGTACAACCTTCCAAGACTGAACCAGGAAGAAATAGAAAATATGAACAAACCAATCACAAGCACTAAAATTGAAACTGTGATTAAAAATCTTGCAACAAACAAAAGCCCAGGGCCAAATGGCTTCACAGGCAAATTGTGTCAAACATTTAGAGGAGAGCTAACACCTATCTTTCTCAAAATCTTCCAAAATATAACAGGGGGAAGAATACTCCCAAACTCATTCTACAAGGCTACCATCACCCTGATACAAAACCAGACAAGGATGTCACAAAAAAAGAAAATTACAGGCCAATATCACAGATGAGCTTGGATGCAAAAATCCTCAACAAAATACCAGCAAACAAAATCCAACAGCACATTAAAAGTATCATACACCATGATCAAGTGGGGTTTATCCCAGGAGTGCAAGGATTCTTCAATATACACAAATCAATCAATGTGATACACCATATCAACAATTTGAAGGGAAAAAAAAAACATACAATAATCTCAATAGATGCAGAAAAAGCTTTAGACAAAATTCAATACCTATTTATGATAAAAACTCTCCAGGAAGTGGGCATAGAGTGAACCTACCTCAACATAATAAAGGCCATATATGCCAAACCCACAGCCAACATCATTCTCAATGGTGAAAAACTGAAAACATTTCCTCTAAGAACAGGAACAAGATAAGGGTGCCCACTCTCACCACTATTATTGAACATAGTTTTGGAAGTTTTAGCCACAGCAATCAGAGAAGAAAAAGAAAGAAAAGGAATCCAAATTGGAAAAGAAGAAGTAAAACTGTCACTGTTTGCAGATGACATGACACTATACACAGAAAATTCTAAAGATGCTACCAGAAATCTACTAGATCTAATCAAATAATTTGGTAAAGTAGCAGGATACAAAATTAATACACATAAATCTCTTGCATTCCTATAAACTAACAGCAAAAAATTAGAAAGAAAAATTAAGGAAACAGTCCCATTATATCATCACAACAAAAAGAATAAAATACCTAGGAATAAACCTATCTAAAGAGGCAAAAGACCTGTATGCAGAAAACTATAAGACACTGATGAAAGAAATCAAAGATGATACAAACAGATGGAGAGATATACCATGTTCTTAAATTGGAAGAATCAACATTGTGAAAATGACTATACTACCCAAAGCAATCTACAGATTCAATGCAATCCCTATCAAATTACCAATGGCAATTTTCACAGAACTAGAACAAAAAATGTTACAGTTTGCATGGAAACACTAAAGACCCCTAATAGCCAAAACAATTTTGAGAAAGAAAAATGGAGCTGGGGGAATCAGGCTCCCTGACTTCAGAATATACTACAAAACTACAGTAATGAAGACAGTATGGTACTGGCACAAAAACAAAATATAGATCAATGGAAAAGAGTAGAAAGCCCAGAGATAAACCCATGCACATATGGTCACCTTATCTTTGACAAAGGAGGCAAGAATATACAATAGAGAAAAGACAGCCTCTTCAATAAGTGGTGCTGGGAAAACTGGACAGCTACATGTAAAAGAATGAAATTAGAACACTTCCTAATACCATACACACAAAAAAAAACTCAAAATGAATTAAAGATCTAAATGTAAGACCAAATATTATAAAACTTTTAGAGGAAAACACAGGCAGAACTCTCTATGACATAAATCAAAGCAAGATCCTTTTGACCCACCCCTAGAGTAATGGAAATAAAAACAAAAATAAACAAATGGGACATAATGAAACTTAAAAGCTTATGCACAGCAAAGGAAACCATAAACAAGACAAAAAGACAATCTTCAGACTGGGAGAAAATGTTTGCAAATGAAATAACTCACAAAGGATTAATCTACAAAATATACAAGCAGCTCATGCAGCTCAATATGAAAAAAACAAACAACCCAATGCAAAAATGGGCAGAAGACCTAAATAGACATTTCTCCAAAGAAGACATACAGATGGCCAAGAGGTACATGAAAAAATACTCAACATCACTAATTATCAGAGAAATGCAAATCAAAACTGCAGTGAGGTATCACCTCACATTGATCAGAATGGCCATCATTAAAAAAATCTAGAAACAATAAATGCTGGTGAGGATGTGGAGAAAAGGGAACCCTCCTGCACTGTTGTTGGGAATGTAAATTGATACAACCACTATGTAAAGCAGTATGGAGATTCCTTAAAAAACTACAAATAGAACTACCACATGACCTAGCAATCCGACAACTGGGCATATACACTGAGAAAACCATAACTCAAAAAGATACATGTACTACAATGTTCATTGCAGCACAATTCACAACAGCCAAGACATGGAAGAAACCTAAATATCCATTAACAGATGAATGCATAAAGAACATGTGGCACATATATACAATGGAATATTACTCAGCCATAAAAAGGAATGAAATTGAGTTATTTGCAGTGAGGTGGATGGACCTAGAGTCTGTCATACAGAATGAAGTAAGTCAGAAAGAGAAAAACAAATGTTGTATGCTAACGCATATATATGGAATCTAGAAAAATGGTACTGATGAACCCTGAGACAGGGCAGGAATAAAGATGTAGACATAGAGAAATGGACTTGAGGACACAGGAGCGGAAGGGGAGGCTGGGATGTAGCGAGGGAGTAGCACTGACGTATATACACTACCAAATGTAAAACAGATAGCTAGTTGGGAAGCTGCTGCACAGCACAAGGAGATCAGCTTGGTACTTTGTGATGAACTAGAAGGGTGGAATGGGGAGGGTGGTAGGGAGGCTCAAGCAGGAGGGGATATGGGGATATATGTATAAATATAGCTGATTCACTTTGTTATACAACAGAAACCAACACAGCATTGTAGAGCAATTATATTCCAATAAAGAGCCATAAAAAAAGACTTTCCCATAAAAAGCATACTCAGTTTGCATGATGGCATCACACTTAGAGATATCATTAAACGTTAGATAATGTAGAGCACTGTGCATAGGAACAATAGTTGGAACCTGAAGTTTGAAATGGTGAAATTGGTCCTGTCAATAATAGGGACGAGGTGTTTTTGTAAAAGGAAAATGTTACTGAGGTGCTTGGTCATTGTTGCCATTATAAACCTCTATGATAGACCTAAATTGGGATTACTTGGATCCTTGTTTCCTGGAAAATAAGTTGGATAAGGAGAAGACAGAAACATATACAAGTGTTTGGAGCTGTATTTTTCTCTTTAGAACACAGAGAGGCTGATGGAAAGCATTTAATGATTTGCTTGCTTAAGCTATGCCTATGATATTTTGACTTTGCCACTTTCGCTGTAGATAAATAATTTGGTGTCTAAAATGTGTATGTGTTAGAATTCCCCGGAGCTAATGGCTGAACATACTGAAAATTTATATCATCAAAAAGATTTATTTGGCTTAAATTTTATTATAGTTAAGTAAATAATAACTTCCTAAATGTCACAAACCATTGGACTGGTTGTGGGAAGCAAGTGAAAAGGAGTCCCTAACATTAGGGTTGGAGTAATATTCACATGTATCTTAGCCCAATATTCTTTTGGGCTATCAATTCTAGACCTAGTTCCAACTTCAAGTTCATTTGGTAACCTTAAGCAAGTGACTCTGATACTTTGTATGCCATTTTTCCCATCTGCAAACTGTGAACAGATAGTACTCACCCTGTACATATATATTTTTGCAAGATTATAAATAGCATCAAAGGAGAAACTGTATACAAGGTTATTGTGAAAACTATAAGGAATTACATACATTTAATAGTTTGTTGTTATTCAAAATGATTGTAGTACAGCAGTTCCTTGTCTTAATGGTCTCTAAGGGATATGAAATCTCTATACAGGAGCTGCTTTCAATGACTTTCCAGATAGAAAACAGACACCCCGGAAGGGACAAAGAGAAGTGTATGAATAAGTATGTGGTCAGAGTTGCCAGCAACCAGAATAGATTTTACAGTAGTTCATTCTCTCCCTGTAAACGCCAGGAGGGTGGGAGAGAAACTGATTTCAATGTCTTCCTTTTAACCTTCCTTGACACACAATGACATTATTTCATCATATGTAATAATATGCCTGCATGCAAGTGATGATTTCCAGACTATTTTAAGTATCTCTGCCTACATACATAGTTATACATCATACAATTTGTCAGAATCCTGATTGCAACAAAAATTGATGTCTGGTCAGATGTTCATTCTCATGTTCTCACACACACCATACGTAATTGAAATATAGAAGGAGTCAGGTGGGTAAAAAAATCATAAAAAGTTTTACCCTTTTTCCCTTCCACTCCCTATCCACCCTAGTTCTCTTCCCATTAACAAAAGAGTATAGGAAATAAGGGGCATCTAAAGTAGAAAGGGGTTTGTCAAGTTGCTTTTTATTATCTCGGAAGCTCTTATAGAAGGGAATCACAAGTCTCTAAAGAAGAACCAGCATCTTCCCCTACCTGATGATATGCTTCCTCAAAACCCAACTGCACAGAGAGGGAGCACTTTCCCTCTAGGGAGGAGTGATGGATTATGTCAAATTGTCAAATAACTAGGGAAGGAACATAGGATATAACTACTGGTGTTTGATACAGTTGATATAAAGTGGAAAAATTGAGACCATTGATGGAAGAATTTATTCAAAACAAGTTGGAATACCCAAATATTCTTGAGGGGTGTAACAGAGAGGGCTATAAATTCACCAACACATATTCCTTTTTCCTCTTAGGCTCACTGCCATACTCCATTCTCCTTATCCTTCCAGTGATATGTGCCACACCTGGGCCAAAGTGGTTAGGAAGTGGATGTGCTTTCCTTACTCTCTTTTTCTAACCACCAGCTTAAGGGAAAAGACACCAAGGACACAGGGAAGGACAGAGATAACACAAGATAGGATACTGAAAAGGAATTTATGTTAGTAAGAATATAGCCTACCCTGATAAAAAGGGAAAGACATTTTCTCTCTACACTGAATTTGTAAGATAGTTCAACTGATCAGGAAAAGCACTGACTTGAAGCTGTGACCCAATGAATACCTAGAGTCTACCCCAGTGTTCCTCAAAGTATGATCTCCAAAGGGGCAGCAGCAACATTAACTGGGAACATGTTATAAATGCAAATTCTTGGATCCCACCCTAGACCTCCTGAATCAGAAAGTCCAAAAGAGGAGCCCAACAATGTTCATAAACCCTCCTGGTGGTTCTGATACATGCTGAAATTTGAGAATCATTGTTTTGAAGATTTCAGCACCAGGATAGATCTTCAAACTTGTTCATGTAGGTAAGTGCCTCAATGCTCCAAATTCTGACATTTTGGTATTTTCTTCAGGCATATTTGCAAACATTGGAAAAACAAATTGGAACAAAGGCAATACTGACACTTTGCTTCAAACCAGAATCAACTTGAAAAGAAACAAACCTGCATCAGGTTAACCCGCATCAGGTTTTCTCAGTGACTTGTGTGATCCCAAGCCTGTGCATTGCCTGATTTGGCCATCAGGGTAGGATTAGCTAGAGGATGTGTGTGGGGTTGGAAGGTAGAATAGCCTCAACATTTACTAGAGAGTAGCTTTTTCTAGGGCATATTTAAAGGAACTGAGACTCCCCCCCAAGATCCTCAAAGTTTAGAAAGCTTTCATAATTTTCCAACAGTGTCCTGAGTGCTGAGGGGAAGTGGGTTCAGTACTGTGGTAGCTGGTTCTATCAGCAAGAGAGTCTAGAAGCCTGCACAGTCAGCCTCTTGTTTGACCAAAAGCTGTCCTTTTAGTCTCTAAATCATAAGAACTGTAAAGCATAAATGCTGTGCAGCCCCTACTTTATCATGGGGCACAACAGAAGACCAGGGCAGATGCTTACTCACTTGGATAGAAATGGGAAAGGAAAAGCGATGCCATTTGAATTCTGCTGCCTGACCCTTCCATCGGCACCATCTTGCGTGCAGACTGTCAGGCTCATAAATAACCCCACCTCCTGGCTGGCCCCTATTCCTGTCCTATCAAGGCAGGCAGGACGAGGTTCCATGGATCAGCTAGGGAGATTTGAAGGCCTAACCTTTAGGTCACGTAGATCTCAGATGTGTTTCCCTGCTTGCCTTTTGTTTCATGTTCAGTCCAAAGAAATTTTTGCTTCTGGATAAAACTGACTCTCACTTCCTTTCCTCTGCAATGATCAATACCAGGTGGGTGGCCATTTGTAGAGAAGATATGTCCTTTACAAGGGTGCACACACAGAGTAAAAGGAAAAGATAGGGGTGATGAAGAAAATTATTTCTGTGACAGCCAGGGCTGGGGCTAAATAAGGCAAGTGAGGCCCATAGTGCACTTGCCTCGGGCACAAATTAAAGTGCTGTCAAAAAGGTTAATAATCAAGATAAATGACATTTTAATGCACTACATTAAAAAAATCAAAATTAAAGCAAAAGATCCATGATGAACAAAAGATCAAATTTTCAATCAAATACAGGATCAGTATTACTGAATTTTCTTTTTGCTTTAGTCTCTGATGGTTCTACACAGCACTGTCTGTGACTATCAACCAAACAGTGGAAATATGTTCAGTTCTGTGTAGAATAGACAGGCGGTTGATTAGTAAAAGCTAATCCTCAGTAGTAGAAAAAAAAAAAAAAAAAAAGAAGGCAAGAGAGAGATTGAAAAATAGGAGAAGAAAAGGAGGAAGAAGAAAAAAAGATCTATGGAGTGTTTATAAAGTGTGAAGCATTGTATGAAACACATTACATGTATTAATTCATTTAGTCCCCAAAACACTATGAAGTACATACTATTATTATCACTGCTTCATAGACAAGGACACAGACACAGAGAGGTTAAATTAGTTGTCCAAGATCACGCAGCAAATGACAGAGCTGGGATATAAACTAAGGCATGAAAGCCCTTGTATGAAGACAAGGAAAAGAGAAAGGAAACAGGGAGGAATTTAGAGGGAGAGAAAGCAGTACTGAGTTTTCAGTCCTTTGTGGTCCCCAATGGCAAAGGAAACACGCAGAAATGGTGGCTGTTTGATGCAGACCAGTTTAGCATCTTTGAACGGGAGACAAAAGCATATTTGAGACATTTGCTGTCGTGTTGGCACAAAATATCTACTTAATGTTGGTTGTTTTCACATCCTGACATCTTCCAATTGACAAGGAAGTGCTTAGCATGTCATGAAATGAACAGGAGCCAGGGCTGAGCAGACGGCGGTGGCAGCGGATGGCTAGGACTACAGCTTGTCTGTGTATTCGGCTCCCTCCCTCCAAAACAGGTCTCCCTCTGCCTCCTTGCCTCTAAATCTTTCACCACAGAACTCCAGAAATAACATCCAGAGATGGCTATATGTTATTTATTTACTTATTTATAGGTTATATCTATGTGCATTGTGTACGTATTTAAAATCCAACTGGATGCAGCACAACAAGAATGATGTCTCAATTGCAGGAGGGGACACGTGGCGCAGGTTTAAGTATGATAGATGGGACGCCCTCCCTTGCTTAGTAAAGTGCAGAGAGAGACATGGAATAACCCTGAAATTAGAACGGGGGTGGGAGGGGGAGGGTCATGCTGGTGTAATATGACTGGAACAAGATGCAGAGAAAAGTAATTTACTCTGAAGTGACAGTCTGAAGGCGAAAAATAAACTAACAGGAGGGAGTTTAGGCTCATTAGCAGCCTGGTCTCAATATTTCATTATTAATGATAATAAAAAGGATAAAGGAGGTGTGCGCCCCCCTCCTTCTGTCCCCCCCCCCCCCCCCGCCCAAACACAGGGAGCCAGCTCAGAGGCTCACAATAGCACAGGCTCCAGGACTCGGTTTTAGTCGGGGAACAACAAAAGGCACCTCCAGGAGAAAGGAAGCGCCAGGCAGGATGAAGAATGGGTTAGCTCTGGTTCTGCTCCGCTCTCGCCTAAATGCTGGGATTGGTGAGGGCCCTCTGCGGGATTCCGCCTGATTTATTAGAACCTCTGCGGCAGGCAAGGATGTGCCCCGCCCTCCCTCCCCCCAATCCTCCCAACCCCCAACCCCCTCTCCCGCCACCACCACCACCAGTGCTCTGCAGTCCAGCCTGGACTAGCAACCATGAAACGGGAGACTGCGGCCAAGCTGCCCCTGGGATTTCTCAGGCTGCATCCCTTTGGGGGGCAGGCAGTCCCTTCTTCCTGAGATTGTTTATTGTCTGCACCTACACAGGGAAGCAACGAAGATACTGGGAATCAATAGCTGAGGTCTGGATACAAAAGGAAATGGGATACATCCTAGAGACTGTAACTAAAGCCTAAAAAGAAAATTCTACAGTAAGCAACCATGTTGTGTTCAACTTAACTTAAAATGGCAAAGGAGCTATTAGGTTCTACCTGATGTCCAAATAAAGAAAATAAGCATTGTCTTTACCCACTAGGCTGCCTCTCCTGACAAATATTTTGCTGTGAATAACTGATAAGTTTTCTTATTGACATTGACCTTCACAACCCAGCTAGCCTGGCCTGGTCCATTTTTGTTTTCTTGGACCATTCCTGAACATTCAGAACATATATGCTTATATTAATGTTAATAGTGTTGACTAAAATAATACCTCCCTTCCTCTGCTGCTATTACCCAATGGCCTTGAGCAATTGAAAACATACTCAAGATCATCTTTTCTATTGTTTATGTCTTTCAATTGATTAATATGACAGAATTATCCATTCATCCAACAAATATATAAGGGTCTACTACTGTGCTGGTCATGGTGCTGAGTTAAATTGGATACAGAAGTGAACCAAATGTACGGTACCTTCCTTCTAGTTGCTTATAGACTACTGAGGGAGGCCAATATGAAGCAGTAAATGCACAAATAAACATGTAATAACAAGCTATGTTAAATGGCACGAAAAAAATGATCAGATGCTCTCACGAAACCTGGAGGATGGGAAAGCTACTTTCCATAGGGTTGTGCAATTAGCCTACTCAGAGGAAGTGGCAATCGCTGAGACCTGAAGGAAGCACAGCAGGCCAGACAGATCAGAGGAGAAAGAGAATTCCAAGTAGAGTGACCATGTGTGTGAAGGCCCAGAGTCAGAAAAACTTTCCATTTCTTGTTCAAAAAGGAGGAAGGCCAGTGTCTGGAGCTTGGTGCTAAAGAGAAAGCAGTGCCTTGTGTGACTGAAGAGTGGGCAAAGAGTGCCATGAACTGCAACAAAAGTCAGCAAAACAGGTGGGACTTTATGCTGAAGTTCAGGGAAAGCTTTTCTGGGTTGTTTAAATTGGAGAAGGGACACGAACAGATTTACCTTTGAAAAAAGTCTTCTGGCTGCAGTGTGCAGGATGAATTGGGAGATGGGAGAAGCCCAGAAGCAGGGATGACTGCCAAGGGGTTTCCAGGTATGACAGGAAGGAGGTGGGATGGAGACAGAAGGAACGAGAATATCCAAGGTAGTTTTCAAGGAAGAGGCTACAGACGTGTAAGAGATTCTGTGTTGGGTCCAGGGGGAGGAAATTGTCAAGAAGGCCCACAGATGTCTAGATACACCCTCAGAAACTAACCTTTACTATAACAATGAACACTGCAGTCAGTGCACGTAGACTCACACACACACTCTTTGTAAGCCAGGTAAAAATCTGCATTCTGATGTGTGTTACTGTGGACAACTAGGTCCAGGACCCAAAGACCATCTGACACACTCCACCTGGCAGGCTCAGAAGCTGATGTTCTTTCTTCTGGTTGAGCTTTGTCCCCCTGCGTTCCTGGGTCCTCTTCATTTTTCTCATTTAAATCCAGAACTTTATGATTTCTAAGGGGCTGAGGAACCTGTAGAGCAGTGATTCTCCAAGTGTGGCCCTGGGAGCAGCTGCATATCATCATCTGGGAATTGGTTAGAAATGTAAATAGGTGGGTCGCTGCCCGGATGGACTGAATCGGTAACTCTGTAGGTGGATGCCCAGCCATGTGTGTTTACAAGCCCTCCCAGTGATTCTGATCCGTGCTGAAGTTTGAGAACCCTACTTCATCACCACTCTATCTGCACAATCCAGTAGGGTTATCGCTCACCACATTTGCATCGGAATCCATGAACTATGTCCAGCCTGAACTGAGATGTGTAGATGTAAAATACATACCAGATTGCAAAAGACTTAGTCCAAAAAAGAAGAATGTAAAATGTCTCACTAATCATTTTTATATTGACACATATTAAAATATGTTCAATATTTAAAACTAAATGTATTAATAAAAGTAAATAATTTCACTTGTTCCTTTTTACCTTTTAGTGACTAGAGGAAAACTCAAAGTGCACATGTAATACATACCATATTTTTATTGGGTAGCACCTCTGTAAAGCATTGCTTCTCCAACTTCAGTGTGCAGAGGAATTGCCTGGGGATCTTGTTAAAATGCAGATTCTGATTCAGTAGGTCTGGGGTAAAGCCTGAAATGCTGCACTTCTAGCAAGCTCCCAGGAGATGCCCATGCTGCTGGTCTATGGACCATACTTTGACTAGCAGAGCACCATTACATGTTGGGAATATTTCTGGAAGTAGGTCTGGTGTCACTGAATAATCACTAAACGTGAACTCAATATACCTGGTTTTAAGTTCCATCTCTGCTTCTTATTGGCTAGATGACTTTGGACAAGTCTTTTTTTGTTTGTTTTTTTAATGAAAAAATGTAGATAATAGAAGTAAGCATACAAGGTTATTGCAAACTTTGAGTAAAATTATGTTGATGGAATTATTTTTATATTATCAAAGCCAAATTAGTCTAAATAAGTATTTACACCAACACACACATACAAACAATGAACATAAGGGAATGAATGATAGAGAGGCACTTTTTCCAGTTTCTAAAATAATTCAGGACTACAGTTCTATAAACAGACACCATAATTACTTGGCTATTCCAAATTGCCTCAAAATTATTTCTGGCTGGATTATATGAATCACTGTGACCAGAAAGAAGTCATTTGGGAAGGACCATAGTACTTGGCCAGCATTCTCTCAGAAGCATTTTGTACTTGGGGTCGATGCTGACTTTGTTACTTTCCCAAAGGGTGAGGGAGACATTACCCTAAATACCCAACTAAATACTCAGCTCTCAGATCTGGGAGAATCAGAGCATCCATAAGGCTAGGGGCTCCATCAGATCGGATTTCATCAGTAATTAGCAAGCAACCAGACTCCTAGAAGGAGCCACTTTGTGACCTGAGGGAAAAGAGAACAGAACTGGCCTTGTGACTTTGTCATCATTAGGAAGATAGGGAAAGCGGAGAAAGATGCACAAAGCAATAGTCCCTTAAAGCATAATTGTCATGCTGTAGTGGCAACATCCATATGGTCGAGATTAGCTCAGCTCTTCCTCTAGGAGCGTGGGGCTGGGAATAGAAGACGGCAGGAGAGGAAAGGGAGATGCTCAGAAACTGAACCTGTATTGTGCCAAGCACTGTGCTCGATCCTGGGAATGGAAAATGTTGCAATTAGCTTTCACAGAAAGAGAAATTGCTTTGTTACCTGCTATAATAGCTCCAAATTCTCCATCACCTACCTGCCCCTCCCCAACACACACACAGTGTTCACTTATTCCATCCCCGCTGTCCAGAGAGGAGAGGTATGTCATACAGTTTTTTTTTTCTTTCTTTCATGAAAGTTACTGATACATAGTTTGGAATTTCTGGACCGGAAAGGGCGGGTCACCCTCAAGCTTTCTAAAAGCAGTTTTCTCCAGAAAGGGAAAGGCTAAGCTGTTTAGAGCAAGCTTCCTTCCCTGCAATGTCCACTGCTAACCTCATTGGTGGCACATTGCATGCACAGTGCAGAAAAGGAACAAGAAATATATAGCAGAAAGCTATGTAAAACCAGAACAGAAGACCAAATGCACCCTCCCCCTTGGACAGAGGCTAAGTCACTTTTCTTCCCTGGGCCTTAAGTGTAGCATCTTTAAAATGAGAGGGTTTGATGAAATGGTCTGGAAGGTCCCCTCAAGCCATAATATCCTGCTCTTCCAAAGCGTCAGTTTGCTTATACAAAGTGATCCCCACCCTGGCAGCGGCCTCTTTGCTGAGACTGCATGTGGGTGCCCTGTGGAGAGTAAGTATCACTGCAGAAGGGCTGGGAGAACACAAACAGTGTGAACACGACCCAAAGAGTAAGTGTCTGAGAAGCCTGGAAACAGGAGGCTCTCGGGGACTCCAGAGGAACTGGTTCCCCATTCGTTTAAAGTGAGATCTTCAGCACATGAGGAGGAAAAGCCACTGGTGGATTCCAGTGAACCAAGCAGGGTCTAAGCAATCGTAAAGTTTGTCACCAGATCCTTCCAGTTCCCTTTCTTGTCCCTCATGCCCCAATCCAAGGGCTGTAGGTCTCTGCCATCTCTTCCCTCTCTTGTAATCAGTTGTGCTCCCTAGGAAAGATCTTGTAATATTAGTCTCAAGGATAAGAAGGAAATTCATATTTAAGAACCTATTATATGCCAGAAACCTGAATAAAGGATCTCATTTAACCTTTGCTACCAGAGCCAAGATGAAGATGAGGTTATTGAGGTGCCTAATTACTTGGGCCACAAAACATAAGGAAGCACTGGCTTCCAGGGTCAGAACACAGGGCTGCCTCAAACACTACCCTGACGGGGAGCACCTCCTTTAACCTTGTACCCAGGCATCTCCCTTGCCTCCACCTCGTTCTGGACCTCTTGACTCAATTTGTGCTTGTGTCAGAGACACGGAATCAGCCATAGAGATGCCCAGAGTCACAGGGCTCTAGGACTGACATTAAGACCCATCGATTTGCTCTACTTGGGGAACGTGGTGATTGATGGCAACGACCCTGGATAACTTAGAATAGCTCATAGTTAAGAATTCTGGCATCTATGGTTGCTAGTTGGTACAAATACCTGTGTTTGGTAGCCTGGGCCAACTTACTTAACTACTCTGTTCCAGTTTCCTTGTCTATGAAAGACGGGGTAAGTAACATGGACCTCATAGTGTTGTAATGAAGACTGAAGAAGTAATGCACAGAAAGTGCCTAAAATGGTTTCTGGAACAAATATAATCTCAGTACAGGGTGTGTTAAATGCTTGATGATGACGGTGATGGTGATAACATCTTGATGAATATTGTTGTTATTATCCTAATCACACTATTGACTTCTAACACTCAGTGTGTTATCCTTTCCATGAGGTTTTTGCATCTTAGCAGGAACAAATATCTTACATACTGGATTTCCAACCATGAATTACTAGATATTATCACTGAATTCTGGGAAATGACTAGATACTATCACTGAATCCAGGCAAATTATCTTTGCAGGAATTTACAGGAGTGGCCCCAAATCACACAATGAATGTCATGTCCAGCTCTAATGGCCAGCCTATGAACCTGTGGCTTTGTCCATTAAAGGAATGACTCTCCCTTCAGAATCCAACAAAGAGACTTTGTCAGGCATTGCAGTTTTATGTTCACTCCATCAGCTCGGTGACTGCTTGTTCAGGAGGTAGTCTACTCCCTTGGGAGGCCCTGGCCCCAGGAATATAAGGTTGGATGGTCCCCGCCACCCTAACTGGCCTCCTTTCACAGTCAATTACCCCTCCATTAATTGTTGTTGTTAATAATCTGCAAAGCACCTTTGGCTAGCAGTGCCAAGCGCCATGGGGAAGAAAAGCAGTGACTGGCATTATTTCATTGACCTCCCCATCAGCAGTGCTTGCGAGTGTGGTCATGGAGCCAGGATCACACAGGGACTAACTGCTGGTCCCCGAGCAGTTTTTCCTTGTGAAAAAGCTGGCAAAGCCAAACTGGGGTCCTTATGGTGACGTGTGAACTTGGCCTCCAGCCTACAGAGGAGTGGCCGTCTCACTCGTTCCTCAGCTCTAGACCACCTTTAGGGAGGACAGACATAAAGCAGGGGTGACAAATGAAAAGTGAAGGCTGAACCACTGCCCCTGGGGCACAGAGCCTGGCACCCAGGGAGGCTGCCCAGGACAGAACGCACTGTGGCTTTCCTTCCTTGGGCTGGTGTCCCTGGTCACAGCCACTGCTGAGCTGCCTGTCTCCACACTGACAACTCTAATTTCATCAGCCCTAAGAGAAGCCCAAAGGGGCACTTGATGGATGTCACTCTGGATGTCACACTGGATGATGCCCAAACACCCTCTGAACCCCTGAACTGAAGGGAGCCTTGAAAAGATCTGACATTAAAAACACTCCCCTGAGAGAGGATACTGAAGCCTTGGGGCTGTGGCACCATTACTAATGTGTTTCCTGTTCCAAGCTCCTCCTCTATTTCCCTCTCTTCTCTTTCTCTCTTCCTCTGCTTCTTCCCCTTTGTTTTCTGTCTCATGTGTCTCCTCTGATGAATTGCACCATCCCCCATCCCAACATACACACATTCACTCCATCCTAAACCCTTGAATACGTGATCCCTCTGTGATGTTATGTTTATGCCTCATGCCTGAAAACAGATAGAAGCACAAATAACGCATCTGATTGTGACTCATAAAAACAAGAGCCTCCTCCCTGCCTCTGTAAAAAGAGCTTTCAATACTGACAACTCCCTTTGTGAGAAGAACAAAGACAGCCCCATGCGGTAGGCCTTGGGGAGCAAAGAGAATAGTTACAGAAAAGACTTGAGGAAGAAAGTGATGAAACCAGACTTCATTGTAACCAATGCAAGGCAAGCTCAAAACCGAAACAGAGAGAGAGATGACGGGGGTGGGGCCTGGTGGGGGCAGACTACAGGCTGTGCTTTGAATTTAGGAAAAACCATAGGCATCGCTTCCTAGTTTGCATGTGTCCCAGCTGTGCTTCTACCCACGACAGACACATTCTTCCTTAAGAAGAATCAGGAGCTGTGGCTGCAGGCCACACAGTAGGCTAACAGTTTTCCATGGCCTGATGCCTTCCAATAAAAAGGAGAGGGGAAGCGTTTAAGGAGACAGTGGCTAGATTTTGAGTTTTAGAAACTGAGCCCACAGAGGAATGTCCTTTGCACAACTGTAAATACGGAAAGCGGCAGATTGCCAACAGTGAGCCATCTTATAATACGTGTGCTTTGCCTGTTATCGTGATCTTTCCACTACTGCTAACTATGTCTTCCACACCATCCCCATCCACACACGCACACTCCTATGTCTACCTGGGTGCCTTTTTGCCCAGCAATAACTGTTGCCCGTGTGTCTGCACTTGTGTGTGCTGAATGGCCAGGCGTTCCGCTGAGCAGGAGGAGAGGATATTGTGGAGGAAACTCTTAAGCACTGCAGGCCTGCCAGGCCCACTCTCCTCCTGAGGAAACCTGACCCTGCAAAGGGACCACTGGCCTCTGTTCGGCCATCAAGCTGTCAGATGGCCTGGCTTAAGTGCTCTGCTCAGCAGGGATGATGAGGACCCATTGAACAGTGAGATCCTTTCTCAGGAAGTTTGTATGTGAGCCATGAAGAGATAAAGAGAAGCAAAAAAGGAAAAAAAAGAAATGAGGAAAAGGGCCCCTGAAGACAATGCAGGATTAAAACTTCTCTTGGACCGTTAGAGCTGCCCGGAGCCTTTGCCCATGCTGCTGCCTCTGCCTGGATTACTCTTGTTTAATTTGGCCACCTTCCATCACTCCCAAAGCTTATGTAACCTGAGAAATCATGAGGGGTGCCTAGGCGGGAACACCTAGGCAACACTCATGTGATAACGGGTACCTGGAAAAGTGTGGAAGATTAAAGAGAAGGCAATGCGTAACCTGGAAGCATGAGCTCTGAGAAATGCTCCCAGTTCCTGTGCAGTGGCAGCGTGGTTTGGTCCTCTGAGCTTGCACTTCATCCCAGCTATGCCTGGAGGAGGCTTTGCCTTGACACACCCTCTCCCAAGGTCATGGTCCAGTCACTGGTTGGCTGTCTTTGTTGCAGAAACAGCTGAGCTCCAATCTAAACAAACTCCAATCTTGTTTTTAATCTCTTAACAAGGCAGACAACCCAGTTTCAGATAAAAAAGAAACAACAATAAAGTAGGGGAAAAAAGATGAAACAGTTAACAACTTTTTGCCAGACCTTCCCTTGAGGGACACAGAGCTGAGATGGAAATACTTAGGTTTTATTGTTGGAGAAACCTGGCACTGAATCCATCCTCAACAACTTACCTCTGTGAAGCCTTGGATAAGTTTTTTAACCTATCTGAGGCCAACTTCCTCAGGTAAAATTCATATATTAATAGCTGCCTCATAGACATATAAGGAATAAATGTGATATTTTGTGTAGAGAAACTTGAGCATATTTGGTTGTAAATAAATGTTAGTTTTATGTACTAATATACTAAGCTATAAAAATATACCTCTGCCAGGTATATAGTTCTCTAGTTCACCCTTTCCCATTCCCTATCCCAGCTGGAAATTGTCCTTGAGTTACTTCAGTCAATGAATATTTACCAAGAGCCTACTATATAACAGGTGCCTAGAAGGTGTTGGCAATATTTTAGCATATAAAATATACAATATATTATTTCCCTAGAGGAGAGACACTGAACAGTGGAAAATATAACCAGCGTTCATTCGAAAGCAAAAACAAAGAAATAAAAAATGTAATGGCTTTTACTTTCAAAAACCTAAATGTTTCTCTGTCTGGATTGATAATCTCTAAGTCCATCCATATTGCTGCAAATGACATTATTTCATTGTTATTTATGGCTGAATAATATTCCATTGTGTGTGTGTTTGTGTGTGTGTGTGTGTGTGTACCACATCTTCTTTATCCATTCATTCGCTGATGGACATTTAGGTTGCTTCCATGTCTTGGCTATTATAAACAGTGCTGCAGTGAACATTGGGGTGCATGTATCTTTTTGAATTATAGTTTTCTCTGCATGTATGCCGAGAGATTATCATACTAAATGAAGTAAGCCAGACGGAGAAAGACAAATATCCTACAATATCACTTACGTGTGGAATCTAAAAAAAAAAAAAAAGGATATAAGTGAACTTATCAACAAAACAGAAAGCGAATCGGATAAATAGAAAACAAACTTATGGTTACCAAACGGGAAAGAAATGGGGGAGTAATAAATTAGAAGGTTGGGATTAACATATACACACTACTATACTTAAAATAGATAACCAACAAGGACCTCTGTATAGCACAAGGAACTATATACAATGTTTTGTAATAAGCTATAAGGGAAAAGAGTCTGAAAAGAATATATATATATATAGTATATATCTGAATCACTTTGCTGCACACCTGAAAGTAACACAACATTGTAATTAACTATACTTAAATTTTAAAAAAGCCTAAGTCACAAATAGGAGAAAGGATTTGGGTCTAGACAAAGCTCTGGCAGAAGCAGTGGGGCAAGCATGGCTTTCAGACTAAAGAGAGACCATGTGGGCAAGAAATCAGGGAGGCAGAGATGGATGGGGAGGCTGGCCAGTATTCCTGGTTCCTGGGAGGCAGCAGAACCACAGAGAGATGTGGCTCTGTGGTCCATCTGGACAGTTTGCCAGCTGGCCACCTGCATGCATGTTTTGTTTGGCCTGCAGAATTGGCCCACGTTTGGATTTAAAAAAGAATCTCAGCTTGAAACACTTAAGAGGTAATTGGGTCCACCTCCTATTTTATAGATGAGGAACGTGAGGGTGAGGATAGTGAAGCGACTTAGCCAATTCATAGAGTAAGAGAGCAGGTCATTGTGTGCAGGACTTAGATGTAGACAGTACTGACTATGGGAGGCCAAGTTCAGAAAGATGGTCTAAACTGCCTGGGGCAGGCGGAGGGGAGCTTATTAAAATGCAGGTTCTCAGGCCCACTCTAAGGGCTTCTGATTTTAATGGGTCTGCCATAGGAAACTGCATTTAATAAGTACCCCAAGGTAATTCTGATGCAGGTGGTCTGAGGATTAATTGCCACCTTTGCCTTGCCTGGTGCTAATTTGTATGGATACCCACAATCTGTGAGATGTAATGAGGTGGTATTAGTTCCATAAAATACCTGGCTAGTGCAGCTCCCTTCTAGAGGTGTAAGCTGAACCTCTTCAGCTGAGTTATGGCGTGTATTTGCATAAATTACCATGTGAAACTTGTTAATATTTTCTAGATATGCTTTTTCATTGCTCCATTAGACAAGGCTTTGTGCTTTTGTTTGGGGCTGAATGTCAGCCAATCCGAAACCACAACTGTGATGGCATAGAACCTGAGGTGGTAATTTATTCCCCTCATGGAGCCCCAGTGTCACCTATCTGTCCTAAGAAATGCTGTCTGAAATCACTTGAATTTTATCATGCAAATTATGGGAAGTGTTATCATTATAAGCAGCAGGAGGTTCCTGATTTGCTATCATTTACACTTTAAATGAGTTCAACCTGCTAGGTATAGGGGATGAGTTTCGGAAGAAGAAAGGCAGGGGTAAGGTGGGGAGGGATTTCACCAGGAATTGTGCCCCCACGGGCTCTGTGCCTTTGGTAAAACAAGGCTTCAAAAAGATGCTTCGATTTGTTTAATATAAAAGATTCAAAAAGAGTTTGGTTTTTGAAGGAGAGGCATGCAACAGAAGAGAAAGGATGTGCGTTAGATTCTTTGTGGTGATGCCAAGAGAAAGTTACACCTCCACTGATTGGTCAAGTGGAACCGCAACATTAGGGACTTTGGGCATCAGCAGAATTGGAAGAAGTCAAGACCTTGGGATAATTGAGTCCAACTGACTCATTTTACAGTTAAGGAGACTGAGGCTCAGAGAGGAGAAATCACATGCTCAAAGTCAAATAAGAAATTTGACAGTAAAAACAGCATCTCTTAACGTCCAGTCCTGCAGTGTTCCATCCCCTCTTGCTTTCAGTCTCCCTCTGACTCTCCAAACCACCATGATAGCATTAGAGCTCTTGTATTTACCTTAGTTCCTAGGGGTCCTAATCACAACCACATTCCTCTAATCCAGTTCTATTCCTTTTCTTGAAACAGAACTTACTCACCTGCCTTCTTTTCCATCAGTACTAGAATATCGAACCAAAGCTGGAAAATCCTTTCCTCCAACTGGTGTGGTCCATCCACCCCATCCACAGATCATTCCTCCTCTGGCATCTCCTCCATCCACCCCTTTCCATATGCCTCTCTCCATCTATTTTGTACTCCTGGTGTCCAAGATAGCATGTTTAGGTGGTTCTTCACCCTGCAGCGTGACCTGGGTTGGGAAGTACTGCATTGAGCATGCTTCCTTGGATATTTTCTCCTCCCAGGGTAATTGCAAATAAAAGAAAGTGAAAAGGAAACCATGATACTTTAACCTTTGATATTGAAATTTCAGCCACAATTATAACAGGCACATTAGAAACATCTCAACATCTCGAGGAAGAGTTGCTTCTTAATAACTTCCTTCAGGCTTCACTGGGAAGTAATAACAGAATTTATTTTCTATTCATCCAATTCTGTGTGTCTTCCTAAAGGTGACTGAACAACAGAGTGTTGGGGGTGGGGTGCAGAAGGAGGAAACATGGTAGAAGGCACAGAGATTATACAGAACAAAATGGATAAAAAGTGAGATGTAAGATCCTCAAGCAAATGAATACAGGAAAACAAGAGAAGTTTAATCATAGAATTTGGAGTAAAATCATTGAAAAGTGTTGGTAAGAAACTCAATGGCCAGTATGATCAGTGATCTTGGGGTTAGAACACCTAGATTCTCACTCCTGTTCAGCCACAATTATCCATTTGAAATTGGGCAACCCATTACAACTCTCTGGCCTCTGTGTCCTCTTCTATAAAGTAGGATGCAGAAGTGAATGGTCTCTATCATTGTATAGTTCTAAATGACCTTATGTCCACAGGAGTCATTGGCAACAAGCCTATACTAACGCTAGTATTTCTGGAAGAGACAAAGCACCTGTGGTGGCTAAAGATTTCAGGAAACTGGCCAAAAGAAGGAGAGGATATTCATAACCAATAGCAAGCAGGGCAATGTCAGGTTGTCAGATGACAAGAAGAGAACAAGTGAAGAAAGGATGTGCTGCTTTCATCTATCAGCCTTTCTCGGAAGTGATGCATATCATCATTCAAGAAAAGTGAGGAGGTCACCTGTGCCTGCCCAGCAAGGTGGTAGAGCACATAGGGACAGGCACCCCCAAAGACCAAAATTTCAGTGATCAGGGCCCACCTAAACGAGACCAATGACCTCAGTCCCCCAGGTCTGTCATTTCCCATTATTAGCTTTAATAACAGTGATCAGAATTTTCCTTTAGATGGCACCACTTCTTCTCCTCCTGAAGAGTTTTGAGCCCAGTTGGCCAATGGAAAGGGAATACTTATTTGGGGAGTGCCCTGGGGCTGCAAGGCCATAGGGGTTTGGAAGAGGTGGTGGGATAGGGGTGGGGGATGCAAATGACAGGAATTAAGACCTGCTCTCATCCCAGATCTGGAGGACACAACTTCAGCTTGCTGGGCTAGTTAAAAAAGAAAAGTAGTGGGATCCACAAAGGATGTGGGAGGTCTTTCCCCCAGTCTAGCTGTATCCTATTAGAGGAATGTGAGAATGCCTTTTTTTAATTATAAGCAGAGAAAATGGAGTCAAGACCAGTATTTTTCATTGAAGCTTTAATATTCATCATGAACTGACTTAACAATTGAAAATCAAGAGTTCCTGAGAATAAAACATTCTTCGGAACCTAACTTGCTGAGTAGTAAAAAATAACCATGTACTAAATCATACTTATGAATTCAGTGGGCTGATTCTTCCCTGTTAGCGGCTAAACCCCAGTGTGTTCTGATGGTTCCAAAAGCTGCAATCATTCAGTTACCTTCCTATTTCCTCGTTCCTCATATATCCTGTCAAATGTTTGGTTCAGGAAGTTTAATCCCTGGACTTAGATGAGAGTGTGTCGTATGTCTACAAGGGTTTTGAGACCCAGCTGGGTTTTGAGATTACAACACATTTAATTACTGGGAAAACACCACTCAAAATAAAGGAGGTAAGACAAATGGAGTCCTTTGCCTCTCGCCAACATCTTCCTGGCCAGACGGATAAAGGTAAGGAGCTCAGAGAAGCTAGCCTGCAAGTGGACCTTGGTGCTTTGTTTCTGTGATGCTCTTCATGCATGGGAGGCATCACTGCCTAGTAGCCATCCCCTGGCTGCCATGTTTAACAGTATCTCAGACACACATCCTGAGCATGGGCTGTCCCTGGAGAAGCTTCAGCACTTAATCCTGTCACTGTGAGGCATCCATGCACAGCCAGGCTACAGGCAGACCCGATGTTCTCAGGGAAAGGCTGTCAGTCATCAGTGATCCTACAGCCGGCAAGATTACATACAGAACCCACGTGCAGATGGGCTTGATCAGAAGTAGGAGAGGACTTGGGCTGTAAAGGATGCTGCCAGCACAGCCAGTGTGATATTCTGATGTGCTTTGAAGAATCCCAGATGGAAATGATTTCCAGGATGATGTCCTTCCAGGTAGTTTGCTACTGTCATGCTGGAAAGGGTCACCCCCATGGTCTCTGAGACATAACCTGCCATGGTTGATCAGGCCATCACTTTGAGGAAAATATCCAGTGACTCCCTATGGGAGTCCATCATTCATCCATCCATTTATCTCCCATGTAACCTTTAGTAAACAACAGTTACATGCACAGCATGCAACAATGGACAATACAAAGTTGAGTCTGAAAAAACGTGTCTCATGAAAGATTAAATTTAATATCCTCAGCCACCAAAATAAAGAGACTACTGTACAGGGTTTGGGTAACTGTCCTGAAGCCATCACTCTGCTCTATCTTTATTTCCTCTGGCCCACCTCCTCCCTACAAACTCCTTTCTCTTTAGACAATGAGATATCTAGATTAAACAACTATTTCCTAATATGCTGTAACACAAAATATCTTAAATAGCCCAACGCAGCCATGGGTATATGTTGTAATCTTATTAGCACCATTTAAAGAGAATGAATCTGAAGGTGAAGAAGCTTAAATGGCAATGGTATATCTCCAGCTGGAGCTCAGTCTTCTGCCTCGGAGTCCAGTACTGGAGACCTCTTCCCACAGCACTGTGCCTGCAGGGCTCCCTGCTGCCTGTTAGTCTCTAGCTGGATGAGTGAGTCATGGGCTCAGATGCCCAAAGGCCCCTTCTGGAGCAGCCTCGGTTGGTGATTGTGTTCCCTGTCACAGAACTCAGTTCACCCTAAGAGGGGAATTAAAGGCTCTTGAGAAAGTTTCAGTGACAGAGAACATGAATCAAAGATTGTAGGCAGTTTCTCTGCAGGAAATTGTCTTCTGGCAAACTAGCTGCCTTGAACTTATCAGGTGACAACAGGAAGGGACACGAAAGTGACTTTGAACACCTCTTTGTGAAACAAGTATCCTGAAAACTGTCTAGGAGATAAAAATCTCTCAAGGTCATCATGTCTGTTTTTCTTCTCTCTGTCACCTTTGCTTCGAGATAGAGGGCATTTATGATGGCCTAACCTTTTGGTCTCCTAGGATTTGTGTTTGACATTTGACTGAAGGGTGAAAAAAAAAAAATGCATATATTTCCATAGCTGTGAACTTTTCACCAGGTTTTAGTCCCTGGCAGGATGGTAAAGTTGGTATGATTTACTGCAGGGGTCTCCATCTGCATTTTGCTGATTTGGTCCCTCAAGTCTTTTGCATTTTTTCCCAACTAGTCTTTTTTCAGCCCAACAGCAGTTATCTTACATTGCATCACCCATCCTCCCTCATCCAGCCCCATAAACACATTCTTAGGCCTTTTTAAGTAGGAGATTGTGTAACACAGGAGTCAAGAGTATTTATATTTTAATGGGGTTACCTAAGAATGTATCCGTAAAAGTGCCCCCACTGCCTGGATGGGAAGGATACACCTTGGTGTTAAAGAGAGAGATGGGGGGGTTGGGGAGAGAGAAAAGATGGCGGCGAAGTAGAGAGACGTGGAGTGCATCCCTCTCCACAGATGCATTGGGAATGCACGGAAGGACGCAGTAATTCCCACAGAGAACCAGCTGAACACCAGTAGACGGCCTCGGACACCAGAAAGGACCGCGGGGAGCCCGACATAGCCGGTAGGGAGGCATCTACGAAGGCTCAAAGAGGGTGAAGCGGCAGAGCTGTGGCAGACAGGAGGGAGTGAGACACATACCGAGGGTCCACAGCGCAGCTCAGCGTTCCCGGACTGAGACATCGATCCGCGGCTGAACGGAGGGTCCAGGAGCGGGACCGTGGGAACCGGAGAGCTGGTTCAGGGTGAGAAACATTGTTGCCGGTAGGGTGATGGACCGAGAGGACAGGAGGGAGGAGGTCCGCGGAGAGGAGTGCACGTCCCTGAGAGCTGCCTGGCCATGATGGCGGCTGGAGGCTGCAGGCTCACGGGCCGGAGGGAGGACCCGCGCACATAGCCTCTCTCTCTCTTTCGGCGCCTCTGCAACAGGCAGTGGAGAGACGCCTGTGGGCCACCTAAGGCGCTCAGGGATAACAAGCACCCTCAGGCGCTCGGGCGGGGCTAGATTAAAACCCCTTGCAACGCCAGCAGCAGGGAGGCTGCCGAGAGAAAAAAAAAAAAACAACAACAGCAACAACAACAAAAAAACCCGAGAGAGGCCCAACTCTAAGACTTTCTGTTTACACCTGAGCCAGCAGCATCCCTCTGCAACAGGCACCTCCAAGCCTGACTGAAATAACAGTGCGCCACTGCTCACTCACTCCCAGGAGAAGGAGCCACTATTGTACCCTCTCCCTCCCCACACACCAACGCTTACAGACGAACAATAAAGCAACCTCTGCTGGTCACAGAATAATGCAAAAAAACCCAAGGCAAGGAGAAGGATACTTACAGCTGAGACGCTAAGGAAACAGAAATAGTAGTATCAATACCTATTGAACTGGTCCATTCTGGGATCAGTTCTGGATTTTTTTTTTTTCTTTTTCTTTTTCTCTCTCTCTCTTTTTTTTTTTTTCTTTATTAAATACGATCTTAGCCCTAAGGGATCTACAAGTTTTATAACATAATTTTTTAATGATATTTTTTATTCTTTTTTTTTTTCTGCCTTTTTATATACTTCTATATCTAGCTAAGTTTTTGGTAGTATGGACAATATATCTCTCATACTTTCCTTTCATCCCTTTCTTTTATACATTTCTACTCCTTTCTTTTTATTTGCATATTTCCCACCACATTATGCTCTTCTGTTCTCCTTTCTTCCAGCCTTTTTAAGTTTATCTTAACATACTTATAAGCAACACTATCGGTCTGCTCAGACTCCTTGCTCTATTCTCCAGATGACGCTTTTGTCTTTATCTTAGTTCTTAGTACAGTTGTCTAATTACATTCTGAGAACCTCCATTCTCTCTGGTGGTACTCTGTCTCTTTTCTATATTTGATCCTAGTTTACAAAATCTCCCTGGATTAATGTTTGTATGTGTAAGGTGTTATTTGTTTGTTTGTTTGCTTTTGCTTTTGTCTCTGATTTGTTCTGTTTCAGTTGTCAATTTCTGTTGGGTTTCTCTTTGAATATCTGATAGCACACTGGGGTTCTGTCAGGTCTTTCTAGAGCCTTATGTCCTAACGGATTCAGTAATTGTGTGTCTTATACATGTATGTGTTTCCTAGACTTAATATTCATTTAATCCAATACTTGGACATTAGTCTGAGGCTTGGACAGTCTTCTATAAACACCTCTATTGCCAGGACAAGCAACCCCAAAAGTTTGGACAACCATGAGGAAACAAAGAAACACCATGCAGACAAAGGAGCAGGAAAAAAAAAAAAAACCCACAAGGCCAAATAAATGAGGAGGAAATAGGAAAAATGCCTGAGAAAGAATTCAGAGTAATGATAGTAAAAATGATACAAAATCTCGATAACAAAATAAAGTACAAGAAACAGTTCATAAGAACGCAGAAAAACAAACAGCAATGGATAACAAAATAACTGAAATTAAAAATACTCTAGATGCTATAACCAGCAGAATGACTGAGGCAGAAGAATGAATAAGTGAGTTGGAAGATAGAATGGGGGAAATAACTGCCACAGAGCAGGAAAAAGAGAAAAGAATAAAAAGATTAGAAGACAGTCTCAGAGACCTCAGTGATAACATTAAGCGTACCAACATTCGAATTATAGGCATCCCAGAAGAAGAAGAAAACAAGAAAGGGTCTGAGAAAATATTTGAAGAGGTTCTAGTGGAAAACTTCCCCAACATGGGAAAGGAAATAATTAACCAAGTCCAAGAAGCACAGAGAGTCCCATACAGAATAAACCCCAGGAGAAATACACCAAGGCACATATTAATCAAACTAACGACAATTAAACACAAAGAAAAAATATTAAAAGCAGCAAGAGAAAAGCAACAAACAACATATAAGGGAAAACCCATCAGGATAACAGCTGACCTTTCTACAGAAACTCTGCAGGCCAGAAGGGAATGGCAGGATATCCTGAAAGTCCTGAAAGAGAGAAACCTACAGCCAAGAATACTCTACCCAGCAAGAATCTCATTCAGATTTGAGGGAGAAATCAAAAGCTTTCCAGACAAGCAAAAGTGAAGAGAATTCAGCACCACCAAACCAGCCTTACAACAAGTGCTAAAGGAACTTCTCTAAGTAGGACACACAAGAAAAGGAAAACACCTACAAATACAAACCCAAAACAATGAAGAAAATGGTCATTGGAACACACATGTCAATAATCACTTTAAATGTAAATGGATTAAATGCTCCAACCAAAAGACACAGACTGGCTGAATGGATACAAAAACAAGACCCTTCTATATGCTGCCTACAAGAAACCCACTTCAGACCAAGGGATACATATAGACTGAAAGTGAAGGGATGGAAAAAGATATTCCATGCAAATGGAAGTCAAAAGAAAGCTGGAGTAGCAATACTCATATCAGACAAATGAGACTTGAAAGTAAAGACTATTAAAAGAGACAAGGAAGGGCACTACATAATGATCAAGGGATCCATCCAAGAAGAACATATCACAATAGTAAATATCTATGCCCCCAATATAGGAGCACCTCAATACATAAGGCAAATGCTAACAGCTATAAAAGGGGACATTGACAGTAACACAATAATAGTGGGAGACTTGAACACCCCACTTACATCAATGGACAGATCATCCAAGCAGAAAATAAATAAAGACACACAAGTTTTAAATGACACATTAGACCATCTCGACTTCATTGATATTTATAGGACAGTCCATCCAAAAACGACAGACTACACTTTCTTCTCAAGTGCACACGGAACATTTTCCAGGATAGATCACATCTTGGGTCACAAATCAAACCTCGGCAAATTCAAGAAAATTGAAATCGTATCAAGCATCCTCTCAGACCACAACGCCATGAGACTAGATATCAATTACAGGAAAAAAACTGCAAAAAATACAAACACATGGAGGCTAAACAATTCACTCCTAAACAACCAAGGAATCACTAAAGAAATCAAAGAGGAAATCAAAAAATATCTAGAAACAAATGACAACGAAAACACAACAACCCAAAACCTATGGGACGCAGCAAAAGCAGTTCTAAGAGGGAAGTTTATAGCAATACAGTCCTACCTTAAGAAACAAGAAAATGATCGAATAAACAACCTAACCTTACACCTCAAACAACTAGAGAAAGAAGAACAAAGAAACCCCAAAGTGAGCAGAGGGAAAGAAATCATAAAGATCAGAGCAGAAATAAATGAAAAAGAAAGGAAGGAAACCATAAGAAAAATAAATAAAACTAAAAGCTGGTTCTTTGAGAAGATTAACAAAATTGATAAACCATTAGCCAGACTCATCAAGAAAAAAAGGGAGAAGATGCAAATCAACAGAATTAGAAATGAAAAAGGAGAAGTCACAACGGACACCTCAGAAATACAAAACATCATGAGAGACTACTACAAGCAACTATATGCCAATCAATTGGATAACCTGGAAGAAATGGATACATTCTTAGAAAAATACAATCTTCCAAGACTGAACCAGGAAGAAATAGAAACCATGAACAGACCAATCACAAGTACGGAAATTGAGGCAGTGATTAAAAATCTCCCAACACACAAAAGCCCAGGACCAGATGGGTTCACGGGTGAATTCTATCAAACATTTCGAGAAGAGTTAACACCTATCCTTCTCAAACTCTTCCAAAATATTGCAGAAGGCGGAACACTCCCAAACTCATTCTATGAGGCTACCATCACCCTGAGACCAAAACCAGGCAAAGATGTCACAAAAAAAGAAAACTACAGACCAATATCACTGATGAATATAGATGCAAAAATCCTCAACAAAATACTAGCTAACAGACTGCAACAGCACATTAAAAAAATCATACACCATGATCAAGTGGGGTTTATCCCCGGGATGCAAGGATTCTTCAATATACGCAAATCAATCAACGTGATACATCATATCAACAACTTGAAGGATAAAAACCATATGATCATTTCAATAGATGCAGAAAAAGCTTTTGACAAAGTTCAACATCCATTTATGATAAAAGCTCTCCAGAAAATGGGCATAGAAGGAAATTACCTCAACATCATGAAAGCCATATATGACAAACCAAAAGCCAACATCATTCTCAATGGAGAAAAATTGGAAGAATTCTCTCTAAGAACAGGAACAAGACAAGGGTGTCCACTCTCACCACTATTATTCAACATAGTTTTGGAAGTTTTAGCCACATCAATCAGAGAAGAAAAAGAAATTAAAGGAATCCAAATTGGAAAAGAAGAAGTAAAATTGTCACTCTTTGCAGATGACATGATATTATATATAGAAAACCCTAAAGACTCTACCAGAAAATTGCTAGCACTAATTGATGAGTTTAGTAAAGTAGCAGGATACAAAATTAATGCACAGAAATCTCTTGCGTTCCTATACACTAACAACGGAAGAGCAGAAAGAGAAATTAAGGAAACTCTCCCATTCACCATTGCAACAAAAAGAATAAAATACCTAGGAATAAACCTGCCTAAGGAGGCAAAAGATCTGTATGCAGAAAACTTTAAGACATTGATGAAAGAAATCAAAGACGACACAAACAGATGGAGGGACATACCATGTTCCTGGATTGGAAGAATCAACATCGTGAAAATGTCTGTACTACCCAAAGCAATTTACAGATTCAATGCAATCCCGATCAAATTACCAATGGCATTTTTCACAGAACTAGAGCAAGAAATCTTATGATTTGTATGGAAACACAAAAGACCCCGAATAGCCAAAGCAATCTTGAGAAGGAAAAATGGAGTTGGTGGAATCAGGCTTCCTGACTTCAAAGTATACTACAAGGCCATAGTGATCAAGACAGTATGGTACTGGCACAAAAATAGAAAGGAAGATCAATGGAATAGAATAGAGAACTCAGAAGTAAGCCCAAACACATATAGGCACCTTATCTTTGACAAAGGAGGCACGAGTATACAATGGAGAAAAGACAGCCTCTTCAATAAGTGGTGCTGGGAAAATTGGACAGCAACATGTAAAAGAATGAAATGAGAACACTTCCTAACACCATACACAAAAATAAACTCCAAATGGATTAAAGACCTACATGTAAGGCCAGACACTATAAAACTCCTAGAGGAAAACATAGGCAGAACACTCTATGACATACATCAAAGCAAGATCCTTTTTGACCCACCTCCTAGAATAATGGAAATAAAATCAAGAATAAACAAATGGGACCTCATGAAACTTAAAAGCTTTTGCACAGTGAAAGAAACCATAAACAAGACTAAAAGGCAACCCTCAGAATGGGAAAAAATAATTGCCTATGAAACAACGGACAAAGGATTAACCTGCAAAATATACAAGCAGCTCATGAAGCTTCATACCAAAAAAGCAAATAACCCAATCCACAAATGGGTGGAAGACCTAAATAGACATTTCTCCAAAGAAGACATACAGATGGCCAACAGACACATGAAAAGATGCTCAACATCACTCATCATCAGAGAAATGCAAGTCAAAGCCACAATGAGGTATCACCTCACACCGATCAGAATGGCCATCATCACAAAATCTGGAAACCACAAATGTTGGAGAGGGTGTGGAGAAAAGGGAACTCTCCTGCACTGTTGGTGGGACTGTAAGTTGGTACAGCCACTATGGAAAACAATTTGGAGGTTCCTTAAAAAACTACAAATAGAACTACCATATGATCCAGTAATCCCACTACTGGGCATATACCCAAAGAAAACCATAATCCCAAAAGAAACTTGTACCATAATGTTTATTGCAGCACTATCTACAATAGCCAGGACATGGAAGCAACCTAAATGCCCATCAACAAATGAATGGATACAGAAGATGTGGCATATATATACAATGGAATATTACTCAGCTATAAAAAGGGATGAGATGGAGGTATATGTAATGAGGTGGCTAGAACTACAATCTGTCATACAAAGTGAAGTAAGTCAGAAAGAGAAGGACAAATATTGTATGCTAACTCACATATACGGAATCTAAAAATGGTACTGATGAACTCAGTGACAAAAACAAGGATGCAGATACAGAGAATGGACTGGAGAACTCGAGGTATGGGAGGGGGCGGGGGGTGAAGGGGAAGCTGAGACGAAGCGAGAGAGTAGCACAGACATACATATACTACCAACTGTAAAATAGTCAGTGGGAAGTTGTTGTATAACAAAGGGAGTCCAACTCGAGGATGGAAGATGCCTTAGAGGACTGGGGCGGGGAGGGTAGGGGGAACTCGAGGTGGGGGAAGTCAAGGAAGGGAGGGAATATGGGGATATGTGTATAAAAACAGATGATTGAACCTGGTGTACCCCCCCAAAAAAAATAATATAAAAGAGAGAGATGGGAAGTTTTCCTCATACTTCCTCCTCTACCTCCCACTCATCCTGAAGTCTACCACACAGGCTTAGAGGTAAGGATGGTCATGCCCTCCAGTCCCAAGAGCTATGTGAAAATACCTGTGTGTATGTTTTCATCTACTCAGGGATATCAGAATGAAGAGTGTGTTGGGACAGCACTGGTTTTTCATTATTGCCTGTGAGTCATCCAATGACCTGAAGAAAAGGCTCTGCTCACACAGGAACTCAAAAGAAAGATTCTCTTGATTCATATTGTTGAATTGTTTTTTAGATGCCAACCTTGTCTAAGAAACATCAACTCATTCAACGTGTACAACAATGCTTTTCTAAGAACCAGGGAAAGGCTGAAAGGAGTGGGGAATAATATTCAAAGAAAGATGAGAAGATTTACCCTAAACAAAGGATTCCTGAGTGGCCTAATGATGAGCTTTAAATATATGAAGGTGCATCATGCAGAGAACAGTGACCATCTGCTCTCCATTTCTCTTGCATCTGAAATTTTCCAGCACATATTGTCTGTAATATTCTTCCAGTCATTCTTTGTATCCTGCTTCATGACATGTTTTCCACTATTGTCTGGAAAAGCTATTTAACTTCATCAGGAGCGTCTCTTTTTTCTTCCCAATTAAGACCATCACTCCTTGAGGGCAGAACCAGTTCCTATTTATTGTTCTATCTCTTTCCCTTCTGAGCACTAGACTTCACACAGAGTAGATACTGAGAAATTATAATAAATATTTTTGATTTAGTGATTGATACTGAGGGAAAAAAGATAAACTTTACTATTGGGGATCTAGGTTTGGCATAAGAACATAAAGTCTTGACTGGAAGGAGTTAAGGAGGCAGTATTATGGGAGGGAAAGGGAGTACTCTAAGGCTTGGAGTACTTTGGTACTCTATGAGCCCAAATATAGATTCAAAATTACCATTTACCAGCTATATTAGCTTAGTCAAATATTAAACTTCTTAAACCTCAGTTTTCTGAGATTTGTTATTAGAGTTGATAATGCCTACTAAGGAGAACTGCTCAGCAGTTGAATGTGGTTAGTGTGTGTGAAGAAGCAGCCCACGGTAGCCACACAATCCCATGGCTCAGTTCCCTGATAATAACACCTGCTTCGCAGGATTGTTGTACATATTAAATGAGTTGAGGCATGTAAAATGCTTAGCAGTCTTTGCCACACCTTAGATGTTTAATGAATATTAAATACCTATTAGGTTCTTTTCATAGAAATTTCTCTTTTGCTCCAGGACAAAGCCTTGAAAAGAAAAAGGGAATCCCACATCTCTTTTCATCTCTCTCTTTATCTCTATGCATATCTTTCTTATGAAAAGCAAGAGGATGGATGATACTGCTTCTCAAAGTCCTTTCCAGATTGAAGTAAAGTAAATTCTCAGCTGCTAGAAAAGTTCCTTCAACTAGATCATCAAAGAGACATCAGAGAATTCTGTTGCAAAGCCAGAAGTCACTAAGAGTAAAATTTAGGTCTGGCTGGTCTAGTATAGACTTGTTACAGAAATTACAGGCTGATGATAGAGCATCTGTTATATCCACTGGAATAGTCTCCATTTTGGATTGTTACCTTTAATGACACTTCCTTCTTATATTCATAGAGACAATGGAATTAAGAGCTGTGGTTTGGGTTTCTTTTCCTTTGGCCTGGAATAGTATCTTGAAAAATAGACACTAAATTATTATTTCACTATAGAGTGTGAAGGATTATATGGTCTGTGGAACAGAGTTGATCCTTCTTTAGGACAGAAGCACAGGCCAGATACAGAGAAACAACATAGATAGAAAGACCAAAAATAATACAAAGAAACAAAACCAGAGGTAAAGATATAGTTAGGAAGAGGAAGAGACAAAGAGACACACAGAAGGAAAGTAGCTACTGCTTATGTTTGAAGGTCCCCTTCTAAATGTAAGGGATTTATTTTGGAAAGTTCATTTGTCTTCTTTTTTTTACGCAGTACCATAACTGTGAGCTAGTTCCAATATATTACCTGCACATGCCCTCCTGAGAGAGAAAATAGGAACTTTCTGGCTCCTTAAGAGTCTTTGCCTGAAGCCCATTAGAGTTATAATTACACTATAATCTTCTCAAAAGATGCAGAGTACCATTGTGCTGGCCTCCAAGGTCACAGTCCTCATCATAAACAAACCTGTTATGACAATTGCTGAAATGCAATGTCTCTCTCTCTCTCAAAGGCCCATCGCTTCATTAATGAACCTGTAATCCCATGCACACCTGTTTACCTGATTTATAGATGTTTCTTCAACAGACGCATACATTTTCATGCCAGTCTCAGGAATGTCTTACTGTCTTATGGTAATAAGGTTGAGAATGGTGCACTATTGTTCTCCAATTCCACACTGTGAGACTCACAACACCCTCTCTGGGGCAGTGGCCATAATACTCCATTGTTTTTCAATGTTTCTGAAACATACAACCATTTGTGGCAGCCCCATGCACCCCTGAGAATCAGAGTGGTGCTCCCAGAGTAAAGCCACACAGAATCAAGACTCTGTATTAAGCCTATAAGTTGCTTTTACTCTGGGGCAGAAATAAAGGATGCGCTTGGAAGCCAGATATTGCAGATGGCATATTGAGGTCACGGCCATCATCACTTAGGGCAGGGGTGACCAGGAAGAGCCTCTCACATCAAATGTTAACGTAAGCAGTAAATAAATATTTATTGTGTTAAGCCCACATTATTTGGGAGTTTATTGTTGCTGCAATTAACATTAATTATTCTGATCAATGTACCTATCCATCCTTTGGTTTAAAATCAAGTATTACCTCTCTAAAGACATCTTTCTTTAAATGTATAACCATCTAACACATTTCTATATTCATCTAACACTAGATCTCAGTCATTTTCCTTCCATGATGTACATTTTTGCTTTAAAGTTAAATATTAAGCACTTGGGAAAGTTTCTTTGAAGTCTGTTAAGTCATATTACCTACATGTGGTCTTTAGGTGGACAATAAAGAGAAGGATGGAAGAATGGGAGAATGATTATTTGACACAAAGCATTAATCCATTCACATTGGTCAGTTGAGCAGCTGAAGGTAAATGATTACTGTTGGCTTAGCAAATTGAGTGGAAAATAGAAAATAGAGGTGAAAATACCCAAGGGTAGGCAATAGGATGGGAAATATTGAAGAAATAAATTTTGCAACTTGCAAGAAATTTTGGTAATCTCTGTTTAGGAAAAATAGATTCAGTGGATTTTTATTGAATGTATATTTCATGCCATGTGTTGCAACAGGTTCTTTTGCATACATTAATCCTCACAACAGTACTATAAGTTGGGTTTTGCTATATGATTGAATGGGTGAGGAAATACAGTTGGAATGTTCCAGAGACTTGCACAAGGTCACACAGCTAAAACCTGTTTATGAAACCAAACTAGGTTCTCATTTAATCATTTATTCAACAAATATTTATTGAACACTCGCTACATGTCAGCATGTTTCTAAACACAAACAACTGAATAGACAAAATCCTTGCTCTTATGAAGCTTGCATTCTAGAAGAAAGAGATGTAAAATAAATGAATGTATTTTAAAAACATTACGCCACGTGTTGGTAAGTGCTATGGTGAAAATAAAGTTTGGAAGGGCATAAGGAATAAGAGGATGTGGGGGAATGGTGGCTACAATTTTAAATAAGGTGGTCAAGGAAAACCTGAGAAAGTGAGATTTGAGTTACTTGCTTAAGTACATGAGGGAGTGAGCTATTTAGATATCAGCAAGGGCAAAAACACTGACGTGAGTGTCTGTCTGGCCCGACTGAAGAATAATGAGGAGGTTGGTGTGGTTGGAATGAAGTGGGAAATGGGGAGAGGAGGAGGAGATGATGAGATCATGGATATAATGTGAGGTCTGACCATACCAAGCCCTGTTGGCTTTTACTGAATGAGTTCTGAAATTATTAGTGGGTTTCAAACAAAGAATAATTGATCTGACTCAAATCTTGGAAGAATCACTTTAGCTCTGGTGTCAAAATTAAACATCACAGAGAAACGACCAGAAGCAGAAGACCAGTTAGAAGGCTATGACAGTAATCCAAGCAAGAAATAATAGCAGCTTGGACCTGCCTGGTTGTTGACATCTGTATATAGTTTGAGTGTTGGAGCTTATAAGATTTGCTGATGGATTTGTTATAACACGTGACAAAAAATAGGGATACAGATGGCTCTATGGTTTTTGGATTGAACAACTGGAAGAATGATATTGCTCCTTATTGAGATGGAAAGACTAAGAAAAAGCAGATTTGGATGAGAAGATCAGGTGTTTGGGTTTGGGTGTCAGAGATTTGTTATGCCTTTTGGATATCCAAACAGACCCATTAAAGCTGGAGCTGGATATATGATTCTAGAGATCTGGGAGAGGGTTAGATTAAAGATATAAATTTGGGCTTGCTAGCGAACATATGGTACTTAGAGCCATGAGCCTGATTAAAGACATGAATGTAGGTAAAGACTAGATGTTCGAATTGAGCATAAATGGAAAAAAATGACGATTATGGATTTAGTCTCGGCATTTCCAACCTTAGAATTTGTGGAGATAAGGAGGGAGACTGAGAAGGAGAGATCAATGAGATAAGATGATAACCAGAAAAGCATACTGTCCCTGGACCCAAGTAAGGAACATATCTCAAGGAGAAGAAAGTAGTCAAGTGACTCAAATACAGCTAAGAGTCAAATGAGGTGAGGGGTGAGAATTAATCATTGGGTTTAGTAAGATGCATGGCATTGTTGCCATTTATAAGAGAAGCGTTGATGGAGTGGTGGCAATGCAAGCTTAATTGGCAGTGATTTGAGATAAGGAAAAAAATTGCAGGCAATAAGTGTGGCTATTTTAAGGAGTTTTATTATAACAGGGAAAAAGAAAAGAGGCAAAAGTTAGAGGGGCATCTGGTCTCAAGATGGTATTTTTAAGATGGCAGAAATATTTACCAAGTTTATGTCCTGATAAAAGTGATCTAAAAGAGAGGGGTAAAAGTTGATGATGTAGGGGAATGAACAAATAATTGATTATGTTTTCAAGAAAGCAAGAGGTGATAAAAGCTAGGACACAACTCAGTCCTTGTGACAGGACATTAAGCTGCTTATCCAGACTAATAGTGACAGGAGGACACCAATGCAGGTGGGAAATGGTTGTGGTGGGAGCTTGGAAAGTTCTCTTCTGAGTGATTCATTTTCTTAAAGTAGAACATGATAATCAGCTGAGTGGCGTGGATATCAGAGGTTTCAGAAGAGAGAAGGTAGTATGAAGAAGATGGGATGTCTACAAGACAGTGTGAGTACATGCACAGAGCAAATAGACATTTGGATTTAACTAAGAAATGGGGTTTTTCCAGGCTAGTTCAGTTCATAAAGAGATAGGCAAAAGAGCTGAGAAAATATGCAAGGGAGTGATTATAATGATGACTAAGAATAGATATGATGACTTGAAGAGGATGAGTGGCAGAGAAAAGGTGGTTGTATCAATGTACTACAGGTTCCAGTGTGGTAAAAGAATTGTCATGTTGGCAGGTACTGGAGGCAATGAGAAAGACAGGAGGGAGTTGGAGGGTATGCTATTATGGAAGTGGCGTAGATATTGCTGACAACAGGTAGCCTGGTAGGGGAAACACAACATCATCAGAGAAGAGGAAGTCAAGGACTGAGAGGGCAGGGGAGCCGATGCTGTGGGCACCCTCCTATGTCTCCTTGGTCCATCCCAGAGGCCACTCTAGACAGTTCTCAGAAATGTTGATGTTTTCTTGCATCTCTCTGCCTTAGGGTGTTCTCTGGACACCAGCATTTCCTTGGCCTTCATGAGGTGGGGAGTTAAAGTGACTCTTAATCAATGAGGGAAGGGAATTAGTGGATAAATTTCCAAATTTACTGAACCTTTGACATACAGTTCTAAAACTTGTTCTACAGTCTCTCTGAAGGTCTTTAGCCATATTGAGCCCCAGTTCCCACACATGAAACTCACTTGGTAATCCACCTGTTATCGACTTTTCTTCCTTAATCTCATTTCCCTACTGGGCTTCCTGCAATCACATCCCAAATAAATCACCTACCCCCAAATCCTCGTCTCTGGATCTGTTTTGGGGAAACCCAATTTAAAATAGTTGGGATTTGGGAAGGATAATCTCTGTGGACATTAAATAATGAATAATTAGATAGTCCTTAGTTATATATGATAATGATATTATTTGCAGCTCTATTTTTAAGAGCAAAAATCTGGTGTCAGTGTGTGTGCCTGGAGACAACAAACGGAGATTGGTTGAATATAGCAGAGAATAGTTTTACAATGAAACACCATGTAGCTTTTAAGAATAATTATAGTTATAGTATATTCCTGAAAAACACTTATGCTAAATTGCATGAAGAATGAAAATCAAGTAACAAAGTAGTGTGTATGTGTGTGTGTGTGTGTGCCCGCGTGCACGTGTGTGTGTGCAGGCATGCATGTGCACACATGTATATATATAAACACAAAATTCCATGTATTCATATACAGATAAATGCATATTTCATATAAAATACATATAAAATGTTTATTAAAATATAAATATATACTTATATAAATTATATAAATATGTCATATTTATTGCTAGACAACATAAATTGTTTATATCTGGATAATAGGATGATGTTTTTTGTTTTCTTGAGTTGTTTATTGACGTGTGTGTAGGTATGTGTGTTATACTTTCTAGTTTTTTGACAGGTATGAATAATTTGTTATTTAAGTCTAAAAACAATAATAACAGTGGAAGAAATTATGGTGACCAATAGCCCCAGTCAAACTGAGATGGTTGGTCACACTACAAAATACTTATACTCTTTCTTCCCTCCTTCCCAATAAGCGGGCACATGACAAAATAGACTATCTTGGAGTCCTGGCCAGAAAGACATGATAGAAATGGAAGACACCATTATTACTCAGGAAACATACATTTTTTTGCTGCAAGGATCCAGGGATGAAATAAACATATTTGGTTGATAGTCCCCTTCACTTGTGCATGCTAGTTTGGCTTTCACTTCCATCTGCAGGGAGTCTTTAGCAGTTGTTACCATCAGGCCTTTGCACTATGTTTCCAAAAGGCAGGAATGTTCTGAGAATGAAGTTGGATGAGTCTAAGGAAAAATAGCTCACCCGCCTTGTTATCTAGAAATGGACACCCTCCCTCTCCCTCTGTCTCAGTCTCTTGCTCTCCTGGTTTCTGTCCTGCATGTACCAGGCAGAAAGCCTGGAATGAACATCACTGTGCCTGCTTGGCCCGCACACCACGCAGACTGGCCAGACAGGAGCCTCTCACTCCGTTGCTCAGTAGTGCTCTCTGTTAAACAGTGTTTAACGTTGTCTAAGGAGGTTAATGGCACATTACTGGAAATATTACAAAGACAAGAGAGGAAGAAAAGTCATCCCTCTTATATTTTCCAAGCCTGTCACAAGCACACTCATCCCAAGACCTGAGACCTATAGCTACAGAAGCCTTCTTCATTTTTGTTTTGTTTACTGAAATTATACATACTCTACTTCTGTCCTGAAAGAACTGAGTTGCCCAATTCCCCATCTGAAGAAGCCTCCCAGCCTCTTCTCAAACACATGCATGGGAAGCCTAGATGCTAAACTCTGCCATGTGTACAGGAACTCAACAGCAAGCAAGAAATACCCGTGCCTCAGCCATACCCTAAAACAATTAAATAAAAATCTGTGGATCATAGGCATTGGGATGTTTAAATATTTCACCAGGTGATTCTAATGTGAAGTTTGATCCAGTTCTTTCTCATATCTCAGCTCTTACTTCATGCACTCATTCATTAATAATTATTATACCAATATCCTCTAGAAGTCCAGCACTATGCTATTCCCTATGGAAGACAGAAAAGTAGAAGATAAAATCTGAACCTCAGGAGAGTTACAACCCAGTGAAGGAAACAAGATGAATACACAGATGAAGTGCCCTATAAAAGATGAAGTTTGTGTTAGTGAGAGTAACCAAGGGATACTTTATTTAGAAGGTAGTGTTTAACAATATAAGAATTTAAGTCATAAAGCCAAGAGACCCTGGCTTGAGTCCTAACTCCACCATACCTAGCTCTGTAAATCTGTGCAAGCTATTCTCTTCTTTGAGGCTTTTTTTTCCCCTTATTTACAAATTGCCGCCTGAAGTTCCTAAAGAGCGGCTTAAATAATGTCTGGGAACAAGCTTTTGTAAACTTTCAAGTGCTACTAGATGTTTTAGTTGTTAGTGATTGTATACTTAATATAGGGACACGTTTTCTATAATCTGTCCCCAACCTGGCTTTCCAAACTTATGTTCAAGTTTCTAGCTTCAAAACCTAGGCCTTTCTTTTACTTGCGTATTTGTCTATTGCTGAACTGCCTGTTCCACTTTACTTCCCTAAAACCTGCCATGTTTACTCCCATAATCACATTTTTGCCAATGCCATTTCCTCCTGGGAGTATCTCTTGCTCCCAACTCCCTAATCCTTATTCAACTTTTCCAACTTAATTTACTGATCAACTTGTATATCCAAGTATGTTCTAACTATTCTGACTCACACTAATCTCTCCCGGGAACTTATAGCCAATAACATATTGCATCATAATATGTCTCATTGTCTTATTTTTCACATGTTTACACCTTATTTCACCAACTATTTCGTAAATTCTTTGAAGAACAGATGCCATCAAGGGTTACATTGTTTTGCTCAACTATAAAGACTTGTGCCACTGATAGATTCAAATCATGCTTAAAGAAGGAAGGAAGGAAGGAGGGATGGAAGAGAGAGGGGGAGGAGGGAGGGAGGGAGAAAGGGATGATGGAAGATAAAAGGAGGATTGGGAAGAAGAAGAATTCTTTTCCATGTACTGAGATTCCTAAATCCTTAATCCTTGATACAGTTGCTTTAGCATCCATACAGTTTTAGATGCTGAACTGAAAACCAGAAATGGCTACATGCTGCCCTTCACAAATGACTGGAACAACCTCTTGCTCTAAATATATTTACCTATTCTTTCCTCGGCTGAACTTGCTACCTCCTCCAGTTTGATATTTTAAGCTTCAATTATACAGGGCTTAAATGAGGCTTATTTCTTCTACCTCTACTTCTTCTCTCCCTTATTTTGAGAATGAGGAGAGAGAAGTCTAGTGATAGTTTCCTGACAAAACTATTCAAAATGCCTGCCCTTTGATCAGTGCTGCTGTCAGACCAGGGTGGAACTTTGCAATTGAGGTCCTATCTGTCATCTAGCCAGTCTCCTTATCAGGCAAGTTGTCCCTGGGACCAGGATATGTGCTCAACTGGATCCCATGTCCCCCCTAGATCATACTCTAAGACCTTGTAATTTCTTAACCAAATGGCCCCAGGCCTATATCCAGAGCATATGTGTGCCTTGTTCCTGAGTTTATCTTTCCACTCTCAGTGTGCACCCCTACAAAAGTGCCCAAAAGGCATTTGTGAGCCATGTAGACAATACTTGGACATAAAAGTTGAGACACCCACATGTATTATGTGAGGCATAGGCAGGTAGAAAGAGAATTGGCTAGGAGTCCATACAACAATGTTCCAGGTTCTGAAGGGTCAAAGAATGCTGAATTCAAATCTGGCTTTCAGGTCATAATAAGTGTATTTGAGTGAAGGTAGGGGGTTAAGAACATATTTTATGTAGCTTTAGTGTCTAGATATAATATTTCCTAAGTCTTTAAGCATACAGGAATCTCTTGTTTTACTCTATTCACAAGTCCCACAAATTAAGCTTAAACTTGAGAATAAACTGTCTTTTTAAAGCATCCCCACTATTCACTTTTTCTTAATTTGAAAATCAGTGTTAGTGGTATATAATTTACCAACAATGAAATGTACCAAATTAAAGTGTACAATTCAATGAATTTTGACAAACACATAGACCTATGTAATCACCATGCCAATCAAGAGATATCATATTTCCATAGCCCCCCAAATTTCACTTGTTCCCTTTTGTTGTCAGTTCTCCCTCACTCATGATCCAGAAAACCACTGATTTGCTTTCTGTCACTATAGATGCATTTTTCCTGTTCAAGACTTTCATCTAAGTTGAATCACATGGTATTTATTCTTTTGTATATAGCATGTCTCGTTCAGCATAATGCTTTTACAATTCATCTGTGTTGTTCCATATACAATAGCTCATTCCTTTTTATTATTGATCTATAGTCCATTGAATAAATATACCATAATCTGTTTATCTATTCACGTGTTAATTTTCAGTATTTGGCTATTATAAGTAAAGCTGCAATGAACATTCTTTTATAAGACCTTGTGTGGACAAATGTTTCCATTTCTCTTGGATAAATGCCCTGTGGTACAATTGCTGAGTTATATAGTGAGTATATAAATATTTAGCTTTATAAGAGATTAAGTATTTTTCAAAGTGGCTTAACTATTTTATAGTCCCAAAATAATGTATAGGAGTTCAGTTGTTCTAAATTCTTGTCAAAACTTGGTATTGTCAGTCTCTTCAACTTTAGTAGGTATATAGTGGTAACACTGTGGTTTAAACTTGTATTTGCCTGAAGTCAAACGATGTTGAGCATCTCTGAATGTGTTTATTGGCCATTATTATATTCTCATTTGTGAAATATTTCTTCAAATATTTTTCCTATTTTAAAAATGTGTTTTTAAATTATTACTAAGTTGTGAGAGTTTTTTATTTATCCTGGGTACGAGTCCCTTGCCCAGTGTGTGCTATAAATATATTTTCCCATTGTAAGGCTTGTCTTTGGATTTTCTCAGGGGTGTCTTTCAAAGAGTAGTAGAAATTTAAAATTTTGATGAAGTCCAAATTATCATATTTATGTTACAACATTTTTGTGCCTTGCCTTGTCTAAAAAATATTTGCCTATTCCAAAATACAAATGTTCTTTCTATGCATTTTTCCTATGTTTTATAGTTTTAGTATTTATATTTAGGTCTGCCCTTTCTGGATCTCCTTCTATTGTTGATTTTTTTCTTTATTATGGGTCACGTGTATTTCCCTGGTTTTTTGTTTGTTTATTTCTTTGTTTTTTACTGGATGCTTGACATAGTAAAGGTTACATTTTTAAATACTGAATTTTGTTGCTTTCTTTTAAAGAATGTTGAGTTTAGTTTGGGCAGGCAGTTAAATTATATGGAAACCTCTTAAACCTATGAATTTTGTTCAGGTGTGTCTAGAATAGCTTTCAATATATATCTATTTATCCCTACTATTAAAGTGTGAACTTTCTGAGTTTTCTCTAATTTGGCTGATTGGACCTTGAGCATATCCTATTTTTTCTGGGGATTATTCAGCTTGTAGCTCCCCATTATGTGTGTGTGTGTATGTATGTGTGTGTGTGTGTTTCCATGACATTTGTGCATTGCTCAGACTTATCCTATCCAACAGGTGCATAACTTAATATTCAGTTCCTGTTCAAAGGAAATTCCAAGCTGGTTTCTAGAGTTCTTAATCTGTGTAATTCCCTCTACTCTGGTACTCTATCCAACAAATTAAACCTTATCCTTACCAAATTCTGACTGGTGTATCTTCAACTTAGTACTCTACATGTGTTCCCATCTCTGCATTGTGTTCTAAAAATCGCCCCCAAGAATAAAGTCAAGGCAATTGCAGAGCTCACCTTGTCCCGCATAGTCCTCTACTGCTTTTTACAACTGTTTCATATATATTTTTTGAGTTTTCTAGTTTTTTATGCCAGAAGGGCAAGCCCAGGACTAGTGACTGCTGGAAATAAAAGTTACTTCACTTGGTTTTTAATTCCTTCACACTTCTGATGTTATCTGTGGACTGGCAGTGCCTATGACTTCTCTTTTGGAAATCTTCTCTGAAATTTCCTCCCTAATCATGCCAGAAAAGGAGACTAAATAGGTTGCACAAGTATGTCAAAAAAAGAAAAAAGGAATTGGAGACACTTTGATGAGAGTGATTGATAAACATTTAATTCCAAGAAATATAAAATAGTATCCATGCTTTTAGGAATCCAGAACAACGTTTGAGTGCAGGGGATAGAAACCAGCCAGATCTGTGTTAAATACCATAAAGTTTGGCGAAACCTGCCTTCGTTGCTATCAACTTCTTGGCTTTTCTAACACACATCTACCCACTAACTCAAGGACCTAGTTTTTTTCTGACTCTTTTCACCTTTCTGGCTCAAAGTCTGTTATCCAATAAATATAAAATAAAATTTTTTATGAGATGCTAGTGACTCATAAAACTCAACACGCTCTTCTACTAAAAATTTTAGAAAATCTAAAAATAAATTGAAAGGATGTATGGGGATATATGTATAAATACAGCTGATTCACTTTGTCACACAGCAGAAACTGGCACAACAGTGTAAAGAAATTGTAATCCAATAAGATCTGAAAAAAAAAAATTGAAAGGGCGAATTAGTAATTGGGGAGTTCAGGCCTCTGTAAAAGGTATGGAAAAGAATATGGGAGACTAGATCTCTCCTAGCACCCCCTTATATAGACTACTATGGAGGCCTCTCTTCCTATATCTGACCAGAGCTAGGTTAGGAGGGACAAAAATAAGCATTCTAACAAAGACCTAAGAAGAAACAGAAAGCACACACTAGTTCACCTCTTCAATAACCCCACAGTCTGCAAAGCATGGCCTAGCCTTGCAGTAGCCTCCACCCCCTCTCCCTCCCCTGCCCATTAGTTGGAGCCAGTGAATTATGGTGAAAGGCAGAGGCCCTCCAGCCTCTAGGGTGGAAATGACTTTAATCTCATCAGAGCCCTGGAGAAGAAACTATTAAAAGAGTTAATGGAACAAACTTCTGAACAGATGGGTCAGACTGTGACAAACCAAAGTCTTTTTTTGATTTAAGAAGCAAAAAGGAAAAAGAAAGCTGAAGACACAGACCCTGTAGCTCTGATGCCCTTTGAGCCCCCCATCAAATCAATCCTAAATGCAGTAGACTTCTGATAATGTAATGAAGAAATCTAGAGGTGATATGGTGAATTTGGTCACAAAGTTGAAATGGGGAAGAGGTATAGTCCCCCACAGGGAATGTGCTCTCATTGTTATCTGAATTACAACTGGGGGTAAATGAAGGATTAGTCTATTTTAAAATGTTGACATCAGAATATAGGTTGTTGGAGTTTCAAAAGACCATATTTTGAAAGTTCTCCTTAAAGTACAAATATGTATAAGAATAAAATTGGACAATGGTTTAGCAAATAAAATAATTAGGGTAAACAAGAAATGAGAGAGGGATAAAATGAAGATGTTAGAGTACAGTTGGCAATGAAAATATGCCCACAAGGTGAATTTTCCCAGTCACTCCAAGAGAAACAGTGAAATGATCATATCGTGATGGCTCAGATTTGCCAAACTCTCTGGGACACTTATAGATTTAGTTTGTAGTCAGCAGAGATTAAAAAAGGCACAGATTTGTGTTTTGTTTTGGTTTTGGCCAAGCTTATTCTGAAAATATCTCTCAAAAGATACACACTTTAGAGAATAGAAAAGTGACCATAAGATTAATTTTCTTTTATAATGATCCCAAATGTAGATCTTCAAGCTCTTCAATATCCTTGGAAATAATGATGTAAGTAGCCACATGTCCCTGGAGGTCACTAAAATAATTCATTGGGCAGAGTTACTCTATCTTAGGTACCTCTATGGGCTGCAGGTTTGAGAAACTGCATATTTAGAAATTCTTCAACTTCTCTTCAACTTCTCTTGAAGGATTGGCATGCAAATACTCTGTGACTGAATCATGCATTCTCATTCCAGGGAGATGGAAAAGCACTAATATCTGGGTTTCTGACACTCTTAAAAATTACTAGACTAATATAAAAATTTTACAGAGTAAAATTAAAAAATAAAAAAATATTACAGAGTAATACCCAGTCAATCTCAAGTCAACTCCATCAACCGTGAGTCATCTGATTGCCTTAAATGAAGTAGGAAGCTGAGGTTAAATACCATATACCAAGTATCTAGTAGGTACCAGGCACTCTACATACTCCAACTAGAGAAGACATTTTTGTTTAATGGTGACTATGGTTGATTTTACTGTTTGGACAAATGAAATATGTGAAGAGAGTAGAATTTAAGTGATGTCTCACACACACACACACACACCACACACACACACACACAAAGTAAATATGTAAGGTGATGGATGTGTTCATTAACTCAGTTATGGGAGTCCTTTCACAATGTACACAAATATCACATCATCATATTGTACACGTTAAATGTATCACAGTCTGTCAATTACAACTCAAAAAAGTTGAAAAAAAAGATATTTTTGTTTTATAACACCTGGCATTAATTTCTTCTTTCCAATTGTATCCCATTTTTCTTACTTGAAATACCTCTTCCACTGAAGAGGTATCAGAATATCTCACATGCACACTGCTATATTTAAAACAGATAACCAACAAGGACCTGTTGTATAGCACAGGGAACTCTACTTAATATTCTGTACTAACCTAAAAGGGAAAAGAATTTTAAAAAGAATAGATACATGTATATTTATAACTGAATCACTTTGTTATGTACCTGAAAGTAACACAACATTATTAATCAATGATGCTCCAACATAACATAAAAATTAAAACAAAAGAAAAAAAGAACCAAAGAAGAATTCTAATACACATGGAGGACCTATGTGATATGATTCCAGGGCATGAGGTACACATTATCTAACAGAGTGGTCATGAGAAACAGATATCTGTATTTCCGGTTCCCTGTTCTTCCGAGACTCCAGAACTGCTTTGGTTCAAGCCCATTGCTAAGCCTGATTCTTCAGGTTCTCATGGATATTGTCAAGCCCCAATATCCTTCCAATAAACTATTTTGCTTAATTTACCCAAAGTTGATTTATTTTGCTTAAAATCAAAGAGTCCATAAAGGATATATTATCTAACATAACACATAAATCTAAGATATTAAGAGCATGACCATTTCACAGTGGAGAAAAGTTTGGCACAGAAAAATTCAATGACATGCCCAGAATTCCACAGCTAGTAAGACTGACAGAGTGTGGTCTCAAATCTGGGTGTGTCTGACCCTGACTTTCAAATTGTTAACCTGCATTATACTGATTTCCATCTGTAATTGTCAAACTACTTTCCCAAAGAGCCTCAATGTTCCACATGCTGATCCAAGATTTTTCAGTGCTGAAATTGAATAATGGCAGTCTTGCCAATTTAGAGGAAATAATAACTTAATGGATAGAATGTTTCAGCTTTAAATTTTCCTTCCATAAATTTTTCTTAAACCTTTGGTGGTTTCTACTGCTAGTCTGTGAAGCAGACAACAAAACAAATGAACAAGCAGCAAATGAATGTTAATGGCAAAACTCTGAAACAACAGATCGTGCTTCCTTCAAGAGCTTGTTGTTTGCATGCACGTGTGTTGTGGTTTTATGTTGCATACCTATAATATAGTCATTTTCTGATAGTAAAATTGTTCCTAGTTCAAATGCTAGAATTAAATACATTCACATCTCATGGTATTATGCAAAGAGCACCATGCTTTTCAAGCTGTCTGCCACCTCAAAAAGTTTTTTAAAAATTGCCTCAAGTAAGCCTGAGACAATGGAAGCTAAACATTTTGGGCGGCATAAGTCATACCACCTTTAGGAAACTCAACCCTTTATCTACATCCAAAGCCATCATATTTTGAGAATAAGTGCTTTGGCACTTACTGGATTCTACAAAAATAATGTCATTTGTCAGCCTAAATGTAAGACCCAGAATCAGTTTAAGGGGCTTGAAATTTCATTTTAATTCTTGGCCTGGGCACCAGCTAAAATGCCTTGGGCCTTGAGAAAGGCCAGGGTATGGTGTATTTATTGGCTGTGACTGCAAATCTGGTTAACTTGATGGGAATTTATAGAAAAAGGATGAAGCAAAGCCAGATTTGCTTTTGGCTATAGATGTATTAGGTTAATAAGACACAGGATAGTAGACTGGCCTTAAGTCAGAATAGTGTCCCAGGAAAACTTTCCAGGGTTTAAGAATGAATATAATTAGAGTGGAATTTGGACCCCTGGGTCTTCTTCCCAGCTTTTCCTACAGCAAGATCAGCTGCCATTTCCCATTTTCCCATTTTTCCCTTCAAGATGCCTCTCTTCCAAAATTTATACTGCTTCTGAAATTTCCTGGTCTCCAATAAGCCAGATCAAAATAAAATTAGTTAAAATTTACTTTGCGCAAAGAGTGGCAGAAGGGATAAGATATATACTAGTGACTAAAATATAGGTGGTCCTACACATGTAAAGTTTACTGTCTAGCAAAATAAAACTTCCTGATTCCCCAGAAAATGAGCTATCTACTACTCTTCTTATTCTGAATATAAAACTTTGACCATGTTAGCTGTGTCTTCTTCAGCATATGGAGTATGCTATGTAAATATTATATTAATCTGTTGACTCTGTGCGCTAATTGGAGTCAACATGAGTTGGCATCACTCTTCCAATGTCTGTACATGTATAGTCTCCAAATGAAATCTCTTAGATTGTAACATTGGATCTCATCAATTTAGATGAAGTGAATTATCAAATAAATATATAAGTAGTGAAGCTTCAGGGAGGAACCCAGGTATCGTTCTCCTTTAGTGACTCATTCCCTTAAAGAGGCAAAGCTGCTTCTCATCTTTCCTTGCACAAATCTGTATCTGTTTCCATATGGTCTGAATGCTCCTTTATTTTCCCAGCTCATACCACCCACAGAGTTTAAAAACTACTTCTGTGACATCTAGAGATGGCAGGGGAGCCCTTCTACCCTTTATTACCACATGTCACCAGGCAGCGCACTGGGCCCATTTTGTTGACTTTCATCAGCCATTTATATCAATGTATAATCCTGGATCCTAAAAAAGAGGAACACTTTATGTTCCAAGTGAGTGATTCACACTCAACACTATGTTGACATATTCTATGGGATGTAAAAATCTCTGTTCCAGTGATTTCAGCTCCATCAGCATAATTTTCTTCCACGTGGTACAGGTAAATCATGGTTAAATATTGAATCATTTATCAACGAATGCTTTGTAAGCCAGATCTCATAAAATCTCAGAAATAGATTCTGCTAACAAAGCAGCTAGCAACCAACTATGATTATCAAATTTTCCCTTCAACATGCTGTTCCTCATTTAGAGAAAATGCTAAGGAAATTAAAAATTAGTAAGCTTTACCCCTTTATTGGTAACAATATAAAAGTATAATGATTTTCTTTAGAATAAAAATATTATTTGGGGGCTTTAGAAGAAAAGAGAAAATTTGTAATCTCTGTGCTTCTAGAAGATGAATTGTCATTCTCTGTGAAAGCAATACCTTTCAGAAAGTATACACACATCTTAAGTTCCCATGCTTAAACAAATTCACAGGGATAGCACACTGAATGAAAAAAGTTTTTGATTAGATGAGGGGGTTCAGTGACAACCAGGGAAGTCAACGTTAAACATTCTAGTAAGGAAATAGTGTCTGGGTAGAGAAGTTCCAAAGACAAATCTCTACAATCAAACCTCATTTACTTCTAGAATGGTACCACCAATTGCTTTGCTGGGAAATGAGATGAAATCAAGAAAGCATTTTCTAAAGGCCTTCAGTTTGACTTGTTCATGGCTTGGTTCTGTATATTTACAAACAGGGACACATAGAGAGAGAAGTTCAAGAACAAAGGAAATAATGGTTTCCTAACACCAGGCTCCTTTGTCCGTACTTGAGTGCCACGCACCTGATTATGAAAAAGAAGACTGTAAACTTGAATCTACCAAGGGCATAGAAAATGATGTGGAGAAATGACCTCAGATGGAAATCAAACGGAGCCTGAATATGTAAATGGTTTGATATGATTTTAAAAGATGAGATTAAGGAACTTGAGTTCCTGTCACTCTGAACATTTCCTTCCTCTTAGAAATGGCAAATTAAATATCATTGTACAAGGAAACAGTGATTCTTTCTATTTCAAGACACTGAGTTCACTGTTATTTCAATGATCAGTGACCCAAGAAACAAGGTTGAATAAACACTCTTTCATTTAATATGTGAATGCTCAGCCCACACCTCCTTGCCTTTGGGGATTGTTTTTGGAAAAAACAACCTGTCAATACACCCCTAAAATAAAATGTGTTTATTCTTGGGCTGTCAGAGGGCATTAAGGCAAACCCTAAGCTCTTTCCAAGATTAGGACAAGCTCCAGGCAAAACTGGGAAATAAACTGTCTGCTTGTCATGAGAGGAATTTGATTGCAGGCAGGATAAGTTAAGAGAAGTTGTCTGGGACCAGGAGTCCAAATAGTCCCAGAAGGTCAGGGTAGGCTGCGGGCAACTATGGGAACATAGTCAAGGATCTGTTATCTTTGGCAAGTCAGATAGAAGTGGGATTCTAGAGAGTAGATTCCCCAAACAGGTGATTTATTTGAGGCATAGAAGAAGAAAATAAGTAGGGAGAAAACACCAGTGTATTTCTCTCAATAAGGATGAAGGAAGCAAATCATTAAGCTTCAAGCAGACTGGAAATAAGCACTGGGATAGAATAAGAGGATATTGGAAAGGGCACGAAACAGCCTCTGGGGGGCCAGTCTCACCATGCAACTTGGTGGTACAGAGCACGAACTTAACTCTCTTGGGAATAAGGGGAATGCAAATGACTGGGTCCTTGGAACACCAGAAATCACTGATGCCAACACCATGAGCAACTGAGGGAAGGTGCTTCATGCCACCTGCCTAAAACCAGAATTTGTGTTAGATTAAGCCTATTTGTACAAGGTTGAACCTGCAGGGAGGATAAGTAAGGTGCAGTTATCATGGTTAGAGAGAGAAGGTTTGGGAAATCCTGCAGGCCAGAACAGTACTCCTTAGTTTACCAGGCAGACACAGTGAAAAGAACACTGATTTTAGCATTGCAAGTCTTAGTGTGAATATCAGCTCTATCTCAGGCCAGTATGTAAACAAATTAGGAATGTAGAATCTGAAACCCCTTTTTGTGGACGTTAAACCAGTTCTGTTGCACTGGGTAAGTTCCTTAATCTTTCTTTGCTTCAGTTTTCTCATCTGTAAAATGGACGATAATTATAACATTTTTCTCAGCAGTTGCTGGAAGGATTAAGTGAATGCATATATGTAAACACTTAGATCTGTGTCTGCATTAATTATTATTATTATTATTAATAATAATTATTATTATACAATCAGCATTAATTATTATTATCATGAGGCATTGAGCAAGGTATTCAGCTCTTAAGCTCTTTTTATTTGTTTTCTTATCTGAAAATAGGCACAATAGCACTCATTTCATAGAGTGATTATAAATATTTAAATAAGATACGGTATAGAGACATGACATCATGTTTGGCACAGAATAGGTGTATTAATTTAGAATACTTTTGTGTCCTAGCAACAGAAAACCCTATTAACAATGACAAATCAAAAGAGAGTTTATTTTCGTCACAAAGGAAATAGTCCACATTTAGATGTTTTACACACTTAGTCAGAGCTCTGAGTCAGCATCTCTGCAATTACTTTAACTGGTTTGGTCCTTGTTTAAGACAAGAAGAAAGGGGCGGAGACACTGTGAGCCACACACAAAGTGAAAATATATGCCTGGGTAAGGTTGCCAGGTAAAATGCAGGATCCCCAGTTAAATGTGAGTTTCAGATAAACAATGAGTTCATTTTTAAGATAAGTATTTCCTAAGCAATATTTGAGATATACTAATTATCTGTGATTTATCTGAAACTCACATTTAACTGGGCATGCTGTACTTTATCTACTAAATCTGGCATCCCTATGCCAGGAACTCACAGCAGATTGCTGCTGCAGCCTCATTGGCCAGTGTCTGTGACTCTGTAATCATTACTGTAAAAGAGGCCGGGAAAGTATTTGATGCTTTCATTCTTCATAGTTGGCAAAGGACAAAGGGAGTAGGAGATAATACTAGCTTGGTCAATGTCACTTGCCTCAGTAAGTGTTCAATAAATGTTCACTTCCTCCTGTGATCCTCTTCTCAAGAGCCTGATTTTCACTTTACACAGAAGAAAGTACCTAATCAACTTCACTGCCTTAAAGTATTACATCATGAATGTCAACATATGAAATCAGCAATTCATAGTTTAAAAAGTAGATCTGAAACTTAATTGGCAAATCCAGGGGTTGACTACATGAAACATTTACAGGCTGATTTTTAGCCATTCAATTATATCTGTGCTGGCAGGCCTCCCTGCCCTATAAGGAAGTTTCTTTTCCATATTTGAAAGCAGGATTTGGACAAAGGTGAAGTAAGTGAAGCACTTGAGAGCAAATTTTGGGGAAATACTCATTCACTTTTGTATCCTCAGTACTCCACTTGCCCTACCCTAGTCCCAGGCCTGTGTGAAGCATAGCTAGTTTTGTTTTGTTTTGTTTTGTTTGTGTGTGTTTTTCTTAAGCCAAAGGATAAACTACTAATGATAGTCATTAGTTCTTGACTCCCAATCACAGTCACGGATTAGAAGTCATCAACAATGTTGGTTGTTTCTGCAGAGAAAGCTTTGGGTGATATACACTACCTAGTTTAGCTTAGCAAAGCTAGCGTCTCCATGCTGGCCAGAGTTATTCTTTACCCCTTCTCTCTTCCCAGTGCACAGAAATATATATGGCTTTAACTCCTCAGAAGATAACTCTATGTCAGTGTATATGAGGACCCATCAACACTATGACGTGGTTGCAATATCTTTTCAATTATAGACAGATTCTTGTTTTCTACCAGACATGAGTACAGGCTCAAGGTTTTGATGTGATTTGACTGTATTTTCTTAATCTGCCATAAAGATTAAGAAAAATTATTACTTCTTTTTTTAAATTTCCATTTTTTCCCTTCTCTCTTCCCAACCTCCACTTCCCTCTTTTATAATCATTACCAACAGGGAGGTGACATGATTAACCAAGAACGTATACCCAAGCCTTACCCTAAATCAGGGGAGAAATTTGGAGGTCAGAGAACTACCATTTGTAATGGTGTATCCATCACAGGTGGCTTTAATAACAGAGGCATTCTTAGCTAACAGAGGGACCATAATAAGTCTAAGAAGGAGGCAACATGGTACTTTAGCAAAATACTTATAATTTTAAAGAAAGCAAAAACATTTCAATAGAAGATATATATATATATATATATATACATCTTATGCGAGATTAGACTTAGAGGAAATTTTGGAAGAAAATTTACACTCCTGGATGCTGAGAGTGTCTGCAATCAAGTTATTCCAGAGACATTCAACCATAGCTACTTCTGCTAGCAAACTAAAGTTGGGTTTAAAGAAACTCTATCTCCCTCACTTATCCCATCAGAGCAAAGCTCACTCAATTATTTTTTTTTGCTACCAGGGAGAGCCCTGGAAGAAAACTATCCCAATTCCCACCATTAATATCCAGATGATTTCAGCCATTGAATATTAGTAAAGCCTTCCAGAAGGGTCCATTAGAAGGCAAGTAGGACTGGGTGAGGTCAGCAGTTAGGAAAGAAATACTTACTTACCTGGGACAGCTCCCAAAGGCCTGCACTATGAGGTGGCACTATGAATGGCAGGAGGAAATTGGTTAGCTGAATTAAGCTGCAAATGACATTCTTCCGACTTAACTTCCTTGAAACACTTTCTTAAACCTTTCATGAATAGGTTAGCTTAAACCCTAATTGGAGTCCAGCATGTATTTAACTTTTGGATGATGTGTCAGATGATACTCAAAAAGGGGAAGATTCTGCTCCCAGGTCACCATACCTGCCCTTCTGAAACGATGACAGAGAGATGACTTCCTAATGTGATAGATTATGGACTGGTTTCCCTGACTTCCCAACCTAGCTTACATCTTTCCCAAAGAAGAACAAGAGTCATTCTTGTATAAGAGTGAAGGGAGGAGCCTGACTACATGCATTATTCTGCTAACTGAGACAGAAAGAGAAGGAGGGAGACTTTACAGTGGTAGTGGCATGGGGAAAATACCCTGGAAGCATCAAACAGAAAACAGAATCTAACGGTAGTTATGAGGTCAACTTTGATTAAGAGTCAGCAAACCAAGGGCTGAGAAAAAGCAAAGCTACATTGTCATCTCAGATCAAATATTTTTGCCTTCTCTCTTTCAACATCTTCTCTGTCTCCTCAGCAAATAAAACAATGTTTGGAGGAGAAATAGATTTACAAACAAACCATCTTTCTATTTGGATACATGATCACACAAAAGAAAGGTTTTGTTCTGTCACACAAAAAAAATCTTGCACAGAAAATGCATGCAAATGATTGCAGCTGTCACTATCACAACTTAGAGAAAATGCAGATGGTATAAAATAATATTCACAAATGGCTAATAGAATTTGAATATCTTCAAGAAAGAAGAGAAAATGAAAACACTGAATCTACTTTGGATGTGAAGAGAAGGAGATGGTCCCAGGAAGAGTCTAGGGAAGAGAAACCCTTGATTTTTTTTCCCGTTTAGAAGTGGCACTCCCTGGTGCATTGATTTATGTTAGGATTAGGCAGCAATCATACACTCTAGACTAGCCTGGAAGGCATGTGCATAAAGTATGATATTTGCAATATGCAAATGTCATGTATGATGAATGGAATGCTCAGTATGTCTCGAGGACACCCAGATGCTAACCAGCCACTGCTTCTATGCTGCAAATTGGAAAGAAACTTGGAGCGAAGGTATCTTTCTATAGCTAATTGATTTTTTTAATAACATGGTCTTTGACTCTAAATACCAGTCACTAAAACAGAAGTCATGTTACCTATGTTAGCTTTGGGAGACTGTAGATATTTCTGAATAACAATAACTGTCAAAACTGGGGTTGAAGCCATGGAAAGCTAGGTCAATCTATGTACATACAGCACATATAAGGTAAAGACACAAGGTCAAATGAAGATTGGATTAAGGAATAGATAACAAGAGTTAAGTGCAATAGTTGAAACAAAACTTGAAAACTAGTCTGCAGAGCAGAGGATGAATGAGTCACAAGTGTCCCCAGCTAGAGTCTACAGCAACTCAGACTGGTTCTTAAGGAGCAGCAAGGACAGTAAAAGATGGAGGTTCCATAAAAGCTGAAAGATCAGCATCTAGATGGTTAGCTAGCAAGCACCAAAAGAAGACAGGTTCAAGAGCAACAACCCAGTCAGATGTTATATCACAGTTGCAAGAGAATGTAATCTAGTCAGTGCAGACCTAGGAATTCAAGGTAAGACCAGGAGCAATATTGACTCAGGATTGAACTGTGCTAGAAAAATTCCTAGGTTCTTTAGAATCTAAGAATGGGCTGGTTCCAACTACACAAGATAGAGAAATATAGTCTGGCTGACTGTCCATTTAGCATCCATGATTGTCCATGTAATATCTTATAGAGGCTCTAAATGATTTGCTGAATCACAATCTGTATCTCGTGTGTGAGAGTATCTTTCTTCTTACCAGTGGCTGCCTTTATATTTTCTGTCCCTACTTTGACTAGAACTAAATATTTCATTCTAGAAGACTGCCTGAAACTGAATACAAGTATCATGATGAATGGGGAAGTTTCTGAAGCTTGAAGATGACTGAAGGACCTTTTGTAGAGCAACAGTGAAATCCCTAAGGGACTCTTGGGTCTGGGGAGCCAGTAAGTGTGATAGTGGTGAGGGCTCTAGAATTGCACTGTCCAATCCAACAGTCACTAGCATCATGTCATTGAGCACTTGCAATGGGTCTAGTCCAGATGGAGATATGCTGTAAGTATGTAATATACACCAGATTTCAAAAGCTTAGCACAAAAAAAAGAACATATCTTAATTATTTTATATTGATTGCAAATTAGAATGCTAATATTTTGGAGACATTGGGTTAAATAAAATACAGTATTAAAATTAATCTCACCTGTTTCTTTTCATTTTTATTAATGCAGCTACTAGGAAAATTAAAATCACTATGTGCTTTGGATTCTATTTCTGTTGGACCCTCTTCTCTAGAGGGAAAATCAGAATTTGGTGATCTATGTTGGAGCTTCTTCAAGTGCAATCTGTGGCATCAATCCATATGCCATTCCTAGTCAGTGAGGAGATAAGTGCAGAACTTGAAAAGAAAGGATCTAGAAACTTTTATATCAATTTGGCATAGCCATGACATCCAAGTGTGTGATGTTTGTGTGTTTAATGATTATGACAAATTAGCGGTGGGGGGGGGGGAACATTGCTTCACCAGAGACAGTTGGAGGAGCATTGAGGATTTATCACAAGGTTGGGCTTCAGTGGGTCAGAGAAGGCTGTCGCAGGCTTTAGAAGCTTGGGATGGTGGAGGAACTGTCAGAGGCTGGCTAATTTCTCCAGAGGAGGTATGCTTCAGAAGCCACACAATGGAGGAAATAGGGAACAGTTCCCATTATTTTCAGAAATTGCCAGCTCTGAGTCTCTCTATGAAGTGCTAAAATGATTGCAAGACTAGGGAGGCTGAGAAGGCATGGTTAGTGATGTTGAGTGGTGCCAAACTTGGAGAATATAGGACCCAGATGGCCCTAAAGAAGTGAACATCTGCTTTTCAAGGCAGAATCTCATTTCACCCTTCACAGGCCTAGTGTGGATATATTTACTCATTTGGTCATCTAATCAATAAATACTTATTGAATAGTTACTATGTTCTAGGAACTCTACTAGATGCTGGAGCTGTAAGAATAAGTAAGAAATTGTGACTACCCACAAAGATTGTACTATGTGGGAGGGGAGAGAAATATACACCTTCTGTGATAAGACATGGTATATGGGCCTGGGGGAACATCAGGTAGAATATGGCTACCATTAGTCAAAGGACTAAAAGAACTCTGCTGATTCTCAGGAGAGAAACAGCTGATGCTGCGTACATAGACAGCTGCTAGTGGAAAGAGACAGCAAGAATTTGAGAAAAAGACCAGTGGTTTCAGATTCATGTAGAACTAGGTTTGAATGCTGGTTCTCTGCTTATAGCCATGTGACCTTAAATCTCAGTTCCCATTCCTCTAAGATGGAGCAGATACATCCACTGAAGAGATATTACACATATTAAATGAAACAATAGAAGTTAAGAGCATTTTAAGTGCTCACTAGTGGTAAGTGAATGCATAAACTTTATGTTCAACATTCCCCATTCTCCAGGGATAAGGTTTTTCTTGGAGTTTCTCATAAGGCTGAAACTACAGGTGGGATTAAGTGGACCCTGCTCTGAAGATTGAAGAATCACAAGGTTAGAAGGCCAGACAAAGCATTGAAGAAACAGTAGGCTGACACTGCCTTCAGGCTAGACTGAGCAGAAATTTATTTCAGCTGGATGTCAGGTAGATAAAAGGAAACACTTTCAGTCACTGAGGATCTTGAGTTTGGTTCTATGAGAAGTTATGAGTAATGCAAGGCCAGGTCACTAGCTTGTCAGAGAATTATATGTGAGTCGTAAAGACTAATGTTCATTGCAAACCACAGTAATAGATTAAATGAGATAATGGATATGTGCAAATACTCTGGAAAGTGGAAAAGACTAATCAAGTAGGGTGTTATTAATAAGTGCCATCTATCTAGAAAGGCTTGGGCTGGGAAAAATGGGCAACATGCAAGTTCAAAGATCTTATCTTACAAAGAGCTAAACAAATGGGCGGTCCCTCCTTAAGAAGCTGACACCTGATTAGTTGCGGAACCCTGTGCCTCAGCTCTGGGACCCAATCCAGGTCGAGAGAATGGACAGCTGTCAGCCCTGGCAGAGGAGCCAGCTGACAGTGTAAGATCAGTCATTTAGTGGCACAGGCTGACGGCGAGGGAAATGAGTTTCCTTTGCATCAATAGCTCCTGCTTAGACAAAAACAAAATGAAGTATCTTGGCATTTTTCTTGCAGTGCTGTGCAGTTAGCTAGGGGAGGGGGGAGCACATATTCAATCCCATTGACAACATCTTTAAAAAACACACTCTCATGGATCATCACATCCTTATGCAAATGTGGTGGCAATCTCCAGAGCTCTAATTGATGTGTATTCTGTGCATGTGTGTGTGTGTGTGTGTGTGTGTAAAATCAACTGTGCCTGAGGTAGCACTGTAACCATAAGGGTTTTTTTTTCCTGTGTTTGATACAATTACCATTATTAACTGGACTCATGGAAATTAAGATGAGAAAACTATATTATATGGCTATGCTCTGTCACCAGAGCACTGAAATAAGAAGAATGCCTCTTTGCAGTTGCACCCTGACATCCTCAGTATTAACTGAGTCAACTCTCTTCAATAATAGTGATCCATACTGAATAAAGTTTTTTCTAAATCCTCCCAAATGCTTCATTTAATCAACCATGAATGCGATTAACATTGAATTTTTTTTTACTAAATTAACTAAATTCACCTAATAGTAAAGGAATCATATCTGTGTGTATGCGTAGACTCGCCCTTGATGTGAGGCAGAAGTGTGCATATATGTATGAGAAATGGACAGGGACAAGTGTGGATTCTGGAGACATGGGGCTTTATTATTTGGATATTGAAAAAATTCCCAACAAAGAGAGGAAAGCACAGAGTTTAAAGATTTTTTTTTTATGATAAAGAATCAGATATATGCATAACTGCAAAATGTTTTCTGGGAAAATTATATAGAAAGCAGTGTTCTTTTGGAATGAGTTTGAGGTGGCTGAAATGAATGTAATGCAGAGCATGTAGGAAATCTTGGCAGACAACACCACACCATGTAGACAGATCTGAGAAAGCCTAGGTTAGGTTGGAGTAGGACTGGAATTTTACATTTTATTTTATTTCTTTTTATTTCCTTACTTAGGAGGTTGAAAGTGGGTCCCGGGCACTCACATTTTTCACAAGCTCCCTAGATGCACACCAAAGGTAGAGAAACACACACACATACACACGCGTACATCCATCATTATAAAAATAATATAATTGTGTTAGAATAAAGTTACAATAATTATAAAAGATAATGAATACTCATAATTTTACTCTCCTAACCCAACTACCTATAGCATTTGTATCCCGCTATTGACTTCCAAATTTTTCCCTGATGTACATGGAGTGTTGCTATTTGTAAGTAGACATAAAACCATGTGACTACTACCTACTGGTCTTAGTGGCTTCTTTTGTAAGGTTCTCCCCTAGTTAATACTTCTGCCAATTAGGAGCATTTGTCTCCTCCCTTGACACTGCCCCCAAATCACCCTCCTCTGGGATTAAGCTCAGGGTGCCTGACTACCTTTGCATTAATTCACCTGTTCTCTTGGTGAGTGTCATACCTTTGTCAGAAAGGCTTGAACTTAAAGTAGCAACATGGGGGAGCGGGCAGAGATCTTAATCTGGATTTATCCATATTTTGCACTGTGATTTCTACGTTTATATATACTAGAGGATATCAAAGCTCTGCTTGGAATCCCTCACCTCCCATGAGTTCATGAATCTCTCCCTTTCACTTACACTGCAGGGATATTAAACACATTATTCTGTTTTGATTGAACGCCAGTAAAATTAAATTCCATCTTCCCATCTGCGGCACCACGCAGGGACCACTGCGTTATGGAAAAGGGGAGCATGGCAATAGAGGAGGGACCCCTTCAGGACACTCAGGAACATGCCATTTTTTGCTAGACAAGATGAATTTCTCCTTTCCATGACAAAAATCTCAACATCTGCTCTGTCTTTACCTCCCAGACACCCTGACAGGTGTAGCCTTTTTTAAACATTGCTAGGAAGCAACATATGGACTGTCAGCAGTGAATAAAGGATAAAACCATGCAGGGGGGAGGGGTTTTGCTTTTGCTCTTTCAGCCTTATTATTATTTTTTAATCTGGTTTTAATTTCTCCAGGCTTTCCCGGGTGTCCATCTTTCACTGTCCCCTTGACATGCTTGGCACAGAATTCTGAGTTTCATCCTTGCCTTTTCCAGATGTTTCTTACCATTTAGCCCCCTCCCTGTCTCTCCTCGCACCCCCTCCCCCACAGGGAGAGGACAGTTAAATGATGTTAATCCGCCAAATATTTCCCATCATTAGGAATCCATAAAAATTAACATAACCATCGGAGCAAATTAATTGCCAAGAAGGCAAGGTTAGAGCAGGATAGTGAGGCTAGGGGGAGAGGGGTGCAGACAGAAGGGCAATTTGTTTCTCCTTTGTGGTTTTGAGAGAGGGGTTGCAGCTGGAGGAGGCCTAGGAGGCTATGCACAGGTCTGATTCCCCCACACTTAATTATAAGAACAGCCCCAGAATATCAAGTTGTGCTAGTGGTGAAAGACTAGGAAGGGATACCTTTGATTCCTTCCTTTTTCTCCTTCTGCTCCTCTGGGGGAGATTTTTGGTTATTTTTTAATTCCAGTTCAAAATAGATATTGGGGGGAGAGAAGTCTATGCTGACCTCCTGCAGGAAATACCATTAATAATTAATACCCAATAATAATCAAATCCATGGGAGACTCATTACAAGTAACATCTTGACAGACCCACCGATGGATGCCCGTAGCTTTATTTCATCAGCTTGTAGGATTGGTTCAGCGGGGATTTGAGTGCACATAAGCAGTGACAAAAAAAAAGGATAAATAGCAGGTTTGTTCACGGAAAAGGCTTATTCATCCCTATAGGGTTTTTTTCATTTTAGGTTTATGGCTTGGTGGGGAATTTCTCTTTAATTGGGATTGTAATATAAGGATGGAACCTGTCGACATTTACAAGAGAGATGGGAGGGTAATTCTTCCTAACTTGTTTGTTGTTATTATTATAACACTGGCTCCTTTAGGAGGCTTTGTGCAAAGGAAGCAGACAATCAAGCTGATCAGAGACAAAGTAAGCTAGTGAGAGGAGAGAGGGGAGACAGACTGCTGGCCACAGGACCTATCTGCTGTTAGAACCCCTGGGATCTCAGACTGCAGAGTGTGTAGTGAAGTGTTCACACTTGGTGACCCCAAGCCCTTTGCACATTCATTGTTTCATCTTCACAATAACCCTGTGAGGTAAGTGTTAATAAGCCCATTGTCTAGAGGAGAACAGAGAGGTTAGGTAATTCCCCCAAGATCTCACAGCTAATAAGCATCAGGGTAGGGATTCCACCCCAGAGAGATTGGCCAAAATGTCAGCTCTGACTTGCTTTTCTCTTTTGGCTTCATATAAGATGTAAGAAAGGACTCACTTCACAGTCAGAGAAGCAGGGTAGGAGGAGAGGCCTGCCTGCCTCAGGCAGGAATTTCTAGTCATTCTTCTCTGTTCTAGAAATATATTAAAATACAGGGCTTCATTGTCCATCATCCTCACAGAGAAAATAGGTGGGGTCACAGTGGAAAAACAAAATTGCACTCAGATGGTTCATCCAAAGATAATTGAAAGCAGAGACTATGTACAGAGGTATGGGCAAACTGAAGAAGTTTGTGCAGATGTAAGGAACCCCAAAACAAGCAAGAGCAGCTGTGACCACTAACACCCAATTCTAGGGCAAAAGTCCAACCTCAGCTCCTTGAAAACCATAAAACACTTCCTTAATCTCTAAACAGAATCCCACCCAAAGCAGGCTGTGTGGGTATTTGAAGGACCTCTTCAGTTTACAATTTTGTTATTTTACTGAAGAAAATATTTGTAATGAACAAAGGAAACCAAAAATAATACAAGAAACCCAGTAAGTCCAACATCTAAATTTTTCAAATGTTAACGCATTAACGTATTTGCTCCATATCTTTTTATTTGCAAAAACATTTAAAGTTAAAATGTTAACTAAAGGCAGACCTTCATCCATCTCAGTCACCTTCCCTCTCACCACGGGCAGTCACTATTCTGGAGCTGATGGTGTATCATTAGTGTGCTTTTCATAATTTTACTACGTGGTGATGTACCTACAATCATACGTATTATTGCTTTGTGTATTTTTAAATACATGTGAATTCTATTTATATGTACAGTTCGTATATAAACTGCATGTATTTGTAAGCATGTATTTTTTCCTTTAATGCATTTTAAATTAATTCTTGTAGGTGTAGCTACTTTTATTATCTAAATGGCATCTCATTTTATGACTACACTACAGTTTATCATTTGTTGATGATATTGAAGTTTTTAATTTTTCTCTGTTAAAAAACAATGCTACAGTAAGCATTCTTATATATCTACATGAGCAGGTAATGCAAGAAATTCTCTGGGAGTAGAGTCATTGGGTTATAAAGTATTCCTATCCTTGATTACATTAGATTGTGCCAAATTGCCTTCCAAAGTGCCAATTTTTATACTCATAAGCACTGAATGATAGTTCACATTTCCCCACATTGTGGTTTTAATTTACACCTTCTGGTCCTAATTTATATTTCCTTTACTACAAATGAGGTTGAACTTCTTTTCGTGTGTTTACTGAGCATTCATGTTTCTGCATTATGAGTTTTTCTGTCTAAATATTTTTTTTCCATTTTTATTTATTGGATGATCTTTATCTTACTCTTTAAAGGAGTGTTTACTATTCTGGTTACTAATCTCTATATCTATTACAAATACTTTTGTTTTCATTTCCTTTATGATATTTTTAGTTGTGCAGAAGTTTTTAATTTTAACATGGTCACAGCTGTCAGTTCTTTCTTTATAGTTTATTGTGTGTGTATGTGTGTGTCTTGTTTTGGAAATCCCTTTTCTGCTGCAAGTTTGTGAAGGTATTTTACTATGTTCTCTCCTGAAAATAAAATTTTGCTTTTTACATTTAGGATTTAACTATATCTGAAATTATTTTTTTGCGAATGATGTGGAATAGAGATATCATATTATTGGTGTATATATGTGTATATACATACTATATATATTTTAAAAGATTGTAACATCTCTTCATTAGACTATGCTTGCTCTATTCAGTATACTCTACTATTCGTGGGTCTTTTTGACTATTCTTATACTAGTACCTCACTGTCTTAATTCATACATTTTTTGATAAGCACTAATGAACATGTACAGCGAGTCCTCATATCTTAATCTCCTTAAATGTTCTCGGCCCTTGCTCTGCCCTATCAGTTTTAGCATTAGTTAACTTTTATGAAAATCTCTGTTATAATATTTATAGAATTGCCTTGAAATTTTCTTTTCATTTGGAGAGAATTTTCGTCTTCATGTAATTGAGTATTTCTGTTCACAAGTATAGCATATTTCCTTATTTATTTATATTTTGTTATTCAAATATTATTTTTCTCCATTACCTATCTTGCTATATTACATATATTTTGAAACATTTATTTTTAGATTACTTATTGTTTGGCTGTTTTGGTAAAGAGTATCTTTTACAATTTTCACTTTCTGTTTGTATCTTGATAGTATTTAAGGACACAATTTAGATTTTTTTCTAATCAACTAAGATATAATTCAACTTTGTGCAGTTCAATGAGTTTTAATAAATGTATATTCCCATGTAACAGTGATGACATTCAACATATAAAACATTTTCACCTTCTTAGTCAACCTCCCCTACACTGGCCCCAATAAATCTGTCGTTCTGTCACTATTAAAGTTTGTCTGTTCTAGAGTTTCACATAAAGTAAATCATACACGTATATTGTCCAATAAACAGCAAATTGTTTTATTTTTTTGATACCAATCTGCATGCCATATATTAATGATTTCTTCTCTTATTGCTCCTCTTCAAAGATAAAAAAGGAGTGGTAAGAGCAGACATTCTTACCTTGTTCCTAATCTTAGGGAGGGAAGCATGCAATTATTGCACAATTAAGTAGGAAGTTAGCTGTAAGTTTTTATAATGACTTTTGTTAGTTTATGGACTTTATTAGCTTATGGACTACTTATTTTATTAGTTCCCATCTATCTTAGTTTAGTGAAAGTTTTTATGATGACTGCATATTGGATGGTGACAAATACCTGTTTGGAATGTAAAAATTGTATGATTTTTCTCCTTTATTCTGTTAATGACTGATTATATTTATTGCTTTTTGAATATTAAAAATCCTAGTATCCTTGGTATTAAATTAGTTGGTATGAGGCTTTATCCTTTGTATGTGTTGTTGGACTCAATTTAATAAAATGTCATTAAGAATTTTTGTATCATGAGAGATGTGTGTCTGTAATTTCTTTGAGCCAATGTTTTGTTTTTTTAATGGAGTAATGTTGGCCTCATAAAATGAGTTGAAAAGTGTTTTTTTCTTGAGTTTCTAATGAGCATGCTTATTACTGGTCATTGCTCCCTTAAATATTTCATGTAATTCACGAGTTGATAAATTTAGGATAGTAATTTCCTTTGTGGAAATTTTTTAATTGAAATGTCAATTAAAATATGTATACACATATAATCTGATGTTCTATTTCCTTTAGAATCAATCTTAGAAATTTCTGTCTTCAAGAATTTTATACTTTTAATATATTTTGTTTAATTTATTGGCATAAAGGTGTTCATAATATTTTCTTAATTCTGTAGGATCTGTAGTGATGTCTCCTTTTCAATTCTTGATATTGGCAATTTGTATTATCTCTTGTTTTTTAAATCAGTCTACTAGAATTTTATTAACTTTATTATTTTCAAAAACACTGCATTTGGTTTCATAGACTCTCTACAATTATCATTTCATAATTTGTTTCTGCTCTGATCTTTATTACTATTTTATTCTATTTACTTTAGAATAAAATTTAGAATTCTATTTACTTTATTCACTCTTCTATTTCTGCATTTTAAGGTGGGAATAAGTCATGATTTTATTTTTTTCTTCTAGTTTTATTGAGATAAAATTGACAACAGCACTGTATAAATTTAAAATTTACAGTGTGATAATTTGACTTACATGCATGATGAAATAATTACCACAATAAGTTTAGTGAGCATCCATCATCTTGTACAGATACAAAATTAAAGAACTAGAAAAAAATTCCTTTTGATGAGAACTCAAGATTTAGTCTCTTAGTAACTTTCATATGCAACATACAATGGTGTTAATTATATTTATCATGTTGGGCATTACATCTCTAGCACTTAATTTAACTCATTCAACATAACTGAAAGGTTGTACCTTTTGACTGCCTTCATCCAATTCTGCCTACCCCACCTCTGCCTCTTGCAACCACAAATCTGACCTTTTTTATGAGCCTGTTTGTTTTTGAAGTATAATTTACCTAGAACACTATGTTAGTTCCTGTTACACAAAATAGTGATTTGATATCTCTACACATTTTCAAACTGATCACTATGAAAATTCTTAGTTACTATTTGCCACCATACAATGATATAAATATTGACCATGTTCCCCACACTCTTTATTTCATATCCATGACTCATTTATTTTGCAACTGGAAGTTTGTACCTCTTAATATCCCTCATCTATTTCTATCCTCCCCCCACCCCACACCTCTCTGGCAACCACCTGTTTGTTCTCTGTATCTGTGACTCTGTTTCTGGGTTATGCTTGTTCATTTGTTTTGTTTCTCAGAGTCCACATATAAGTGAAATTATTAAGTATTTCTCTTTCTCTGTCTGATTTATTTCACTTAGCATAAAACCCTCTAGGTCCATCCATGTTATTGCAAATGGTGAGATTTCATTTTTTTAAGGCTGAGTAGTATTGCATTGTGTGTGTGTGTGTATAAATGAATACATATATATTTATCACATTTTCTTTATCCATTCAGATAGTGATGGGCACATGGGTTGTTTCCAGATCTTGGCTATTGTAAATAATGTTTCAATAGACATAGGATTGCATATTGTTTTTTTAATTTTTAAGTTGAAGTATAGTTGATTTACAATGTTGTATTAGTTTCAGTGTACACACACATATTTCCTAATTAATGCTTTTATTTCCTTTGGATAAATACCCAGGAATGGAATTGCTGGGTCATATGATAGTTCTACTTTTAACTTTTTGAGGAATCTCCATACTTTTTCCATAGTGATTATATCAATTTACATTCCCATCAACAACAGTGCATGAGGTTTTCCTTTCTACACATCCTGGCCAACACTTGTTATTTGGTGTCTTTTTGACAATAGCCATTCTGACAGGTGTAAGGAAATATCTCACTATGGTTTTGATTTGTATTTCCCTGATGACTACTAATGTTGAGCATTTTTTCATGTGCCTGTTGATATATCTCTTTCGAAAAGTGTCTATTCAGATCCTCTGTCTATTTTTTTTTTTATTGAGATGTTTATTTTCCTCGATGTTGGGTTGTATGAGTTCTTGTATATTTTGGAACCCTTTATTGGAAAAATCATTTGCAAATATCTTCTCCCATTCAGTAGGTGACCTTTTTGTTTTTTTGATTGTTCCTTCACTGTGCAAAAGCTTTTTAGTTTGATGTAGTCTTATTTGCTTATTTTTGCTCTTGTTTCCCTTGCCAGAGGACACATATCTAAAAAATATTACTAAGACTGGTGTTAAAGAGCTTGCCGCCTATGTTTTCTTCTAGAAGTTTTGTGGCTTCAGGTTTTTCATTTAAGTGTTTAGTCCATTTTGAATTTATTTTTGTGCATGGTGTGAGAGAGTAGTCAAGTCTGATTTTTTTGCATGTAGCTGCCAGTCTTCACAACACCATTTATTAAAGAGGCTGTCTTTTTTACAAATGTATATTCTTGCCTCCTTTGTCACAGATTAATTGTCCATATAAGTGTGGGTTCATTTGTTTGTTCTCTATTCTGTCCTAGTGACCTATGTGTTTTTGTGCCAGCACCATACTGGCTTTTTTTTTTTTTTTTTTTTTTTTGAGGCAAGGAATACAACTTTATTCGGAAAGCCAGCAGACTGAGAAGATGGCAGACTAGTGTCTCCTAAAAACCATCTTATTGGGGTCTGGATGCCAGTTTGTTTTATAGAATCAGAGAGGGAAAGGCAGGGAAGTAAAATAAAAAGTGTTATCAGTCTTGCAAAACATTTCCTGGAATGACTAGCCTTGGAGCACCAGACTGTTTTGACTACTGTAACTTTGTAGTATAGTTTTAAATCACAGTGCATAATACCTCCATCTTTGTTCTTCCTTCTCAAGATTGCTTTGGCTATTCAGTGTCTTTTGTGTCTCCATACAAATTTTAGAATTATTTGTTCTAATTCTATGAAAAATGCAGTTGGTATTTTGATAGGGATTGTGGTGAATCTGTGATTGCCTTTGGTAGTATGATCATTTTAACAATATTAATTCTTCCAACCCACAAACACAGTATATCCTTCCCTGTTTATGTTGTCTTCAATTGCTCTCATCAATATCTTATAGTTTTCCAAGTACAGGCCTTTTGCCTCCTTAGTTACACTTATTCTTAGGTATTTTATTCTTTTTGATGTGATTGTAAATGGGATTGTCTGCTTAATTCTCTTTCTGCTAGTTTATTTTTTAATTAATTAATTAATTAATTTTTCATTTATTGACTGCATTGGGTCTTCACTGCTGCACACGGGCTTATAGTAGTTGGAAAGAGCAGGGGCTACTCTTCGTTGTGGTGCACAGTTTTCTCATTGTGGTGGCTTCTCTTGTTGCACAGCACAGGTTCTAAGTGTGCAGGCTTTAGTAGTTGTGGCTCAAGGGCTCTGTAGTTGTGGCTCATAGGCTCTAGAGTGCAGGTTCAATAGTTGCTGTGCACGGGCTTAGTTGCTCCACAACATGTGGTATCTTCTCGGACCAGAGCTTGAACCTGTGTCCCTTGGATTGGCAAGCAGATTCTTAACCACTGCACCACCAGGGAATCCCCCTCTGCTAGTTCATTTTTAATGTATACAAATGCAACATATTTCTGTACATTACTTTTGTATCCTGCAACTTTACTGAATTCACTGATAAGCTCCAGTAAGTTTTCTGGTGGTGTCTAGAATTTTGTATGTATAGTATCATGTCATTTGCAAACAGTGAGTTTTACTCCTTCCTTTCCAACTTGGATTCCTTTTATTTCTTTTTCTTATCTGATTTCTGTGCCTAGGTCTTAAGAATTTATGAATAAATCTAGTATAAACATTTATGTACAAGTGCTTATAGAATATAAATTTTCCTTTGTCTGGAACAATGCCCAGGAGTGCAATTGCTGGACATATGGAAGTTGCATGTTTAGTTTTTAAAGAAACTGCCAAATTGTTTTCCAGAGTGGCTATACCATTTTTCAATACCACCAGCAATATATGAGTAATCCAATTTCTCTGCATCCTCACCAGCATTTGGTGTTGTCATTATTTTTTAGCTTTTCCATTTTGATAGGTATGTTGTGATATCTCCTTGTGGTTGTAATTTGCATTTCCCTTATGTCTAATGACAGTGAACAACTTTTTAATGAGTTTTTTGTCATCCATGTATTATTTTTAGTGAAATGCTTTTTCATATATTTTGCCCATTTTCTATTGGACTTTTTTTTTTCCTCTTGAGTTTTTAGAGGGTTGTTTTTCTTTTTTCTCCCCCCATATTCTGAATACTAGTTCTTTTTTTTTTTTTTTTTTTTTTTTATTGAACACTAGTTCTTTGATGAGTAGATGCTTTGGAAATATTTTCTCCCAGTGTGTAGCTTGTCTTTTCATCCTCCAAACAAGGTCTTTTGTAGAGCAAAAATTTATAATTTTGGAGAAGGACAATGTATCATTTTTTAAAATTTTATGGATCAGGCTTTTGCTATTAAGTCTAAGAATTTACCCAGCTATACATCCCAGATATTTTCTCTCATATGTGTTTCTAAACATTTTATAATTTTATGTTTGACGTTTACATCTATAACATATTTTGACAATTTTTATATAAAATGTGTGAGGTTTAGGTCAAGATTCTATTTATTCATTTATTTGTTTCCTATGTCCAGTTTCTCCTGTACTATTTGTTGAAAGTGCTGTCTTTCTTCTATTGAATTGCTTTTGCACTTTGTCAAAAATTGGTTGCCCATATTTATATATTTTTAAAGTTTTATATTCTGTTCCATTGATCTATGTGTCTATCCCTCCACCACAATTTCTTGATGACTTAACTTGACATCAGGTGGAATGATTCCTTCTATCTTGTTCTCTGTTTTCAAAATTGTTTTAGCAAACACAGTTTTTTGTTTGTTTGTTTGTTTTTACTTTGCATATTAATTTTAGAATAATTTTGTCTATGTGTACAAAACACTCTGCTGAAACTTTGATAGGAACTGTATTAAACCCGTATGTCAGTTTGAGGAGAATTTACATCTTTAATGTATCCTACAACCTTGTGTCATACAATCTTGCTGAACCCATTATTAGTTCCAGGATAAAATGTTTAAGATAAAATTAGCTCTGATAAAATGTTGATACCAATGAACAAAAGTATGGGAATGATCGGTATGTTCCATATTTCTTCAAATCTGTCACCATTGATTATAAGATGTATCCCTAATGAAAAATAAACCTACCAATTAAACTATGACATTATGCCTTAATAATAGTCCTATATGATGCATGAATTGGCCACACCAATGAGTTGCTTTATTTTTTCCAAAATATTTGACAGATTCTCCTCTCTCCACTTAACATTAGTAAGTATGTGATAAGTAATCCTTTTGCAGATATCTCAGTAACAAAATATAAAAGAGCTTTCCTTGAAGGTATTTTACTCTCTAAAGAGTTGTAAAGCACTTGGTTGTTGCTTCAAAAGAGGAAATTGAAGTTTTGTCAGTACATTTTCCTTCACATTGCTTTATTTCCATGGTTTTCTGCATATCTAATAGTAATTTTCTTTTAATGCCAAATCACAGTATTAATTTTTAAGTTCATTTTAAACCGCATTAAACCCAACACGTATAGTTTAACATAAGTTACTTATAAATACAAAAATAGCTATAAATGTATTTAAAGATTTACAAATATTTTACTAATGTATCTGGCAAACTATTTCTATGGTAAAAGTGAGTAGCAAATAAAATCAAAGTGTTTTTGGTGTTTTATGTTATAAGAAAGATTACTGGTAATAAACAATAGGGAGTTTAAATTAAAAAAAAAAAAAAACCAACACGTGTAGTACCATTAATCCACAAATTTCTATTGAATTAAGATAATGTTAACAACAATGACTAAGTGCTCACAGTGCAGGCAAGGAAGACTAAGTCAAGCCTGGGTGATGAAACTATTTTAGGATGTGTCTTGTTCCAGAAATGTAAAAGGTGAAGCAATTTTTGTCTTAGATTGGATAAAATGTGGTAAGTATTTCCACCATGGGAAAAATTGATATCACGTTAGTAATAGTGTCAAAATAGTAGAGGTGAGGTCTGAAATCTGAGTCCAGCAGAGAAGACTAAAATGGAACAGCCAATGAGGCAGGAGGAAAATACGTAGAATGTGGTTTCTGGCCAGTCAAGGAAGAGAAGGTTGCAAGAAGGAGGAAAAGGACTGAGAATTGCTCACTGGCATTGGGAACATGATAATCTTTGGTGACATGAATACCATTTCTTAGGCATAGTAGAGAGAATAACCTGATTGAAATGGAATTAGGAGAGAATGGGGGAAATCCCTGGCAGTCCAGTGATTAGCACTCAACACTTCCACTGTAGGGGGCCCGGTTTCAAGCCCTGGTTGGGGAACTAGGATCCCACAAGCCATGTAGCTGGGAAGTAAGATGGTAAAGAAAACTCCTCCAAGGAGAGTGTGTTGGTTTTTACTTGTTTGTTTGCTTGGTTTTGTTGTTGTTGTTGTTGTTGTTTTATTTTTAAGCCAGAAAATAAGGGCACTGACTAGAAAGGCACAGGAGATTAAAAGTTTTTTTTTTTTTATATTGACAGATTTTATAGTATATTTATATGCCAATGAGAATAATAGTAGAGAAAGACAACTTGATCATGCAGAAGATAAAAGAGGTAATGCTCTTTCTTACACATGAATGAATAGGATCCAGTGTCATCCAAGTCTCTGTACTATTCCCATGTTGCATAATTATTTATATGTCTAAATCTCCTAGGCTAGGAATTCCTTTATGGCTGGGATGTGGGCTTTGAACTCAGACTGCCTGAATTTGGAAACTGAGTCATATGCTTGTTAGCTCTGTTCTCGAGAAGCTATACATGAAATTTTCTATGCCTCAGTTTCCTCATCTATAAAATGGGGATAATAATATTACCTGCCTATTGCAACAATCAATGTGTGAATGCATGTAAAGTGCTTAGAATGGTGTCTGACAAGTCACAAATGCACAATAAATATTACACAATAAATTTAAGTTACAGAACTTAGTGCACTGTATGCATTCTGTGAGTGAATGAATGATGAATGTTATTTTAAAATATCTTTATATTTGACTTGTTTTTTACATAGCCCTTTCTTAATCCCAGCTTTGAACTCTGGTCTTCCTGTAGCTTAGGTTATTTAACCGTCACCTGCAGACTCAGCTCAGGCTGGTCTCCTGAGATCAATTCTGACCTTAGAGAAGAAGGATTTTAGAGGACTTTGGCTGGATGTTTAGCCCTGACCCTGTGCACCATTTATGCAAACTAAGTGAGCAAATGCCTTTTTTTTTCCCCCTGGAACTTAAAACTCCCTTCTTCTTAGAAATTCTTGCCTCTCAGATTGTTTCTATGTCTGTTTCTCATTTCCCTTTTTGACTCCAAATAATCTGGGTTTGCCTTGTGTGCTTCCAAGATTGTAAACTCTGCCTACCTTCATGCATGACTTTGGAATGGGCATTAAGCTCCCAGGGCTGCCCTATAATTAATGTTCATAATTAGTGTAAATACGCTGCAGAGATTTGCAGCACAATACGCCACACATGGACCTAATTGGGACCAAAGGACTAGTAGCCCCAATTCTGAGGCCTTTAGGATAAGGGAATTAGAGGCATCTAAAGGGTTCGAAGAAGGCTAATAAGACACAGAGGATTAGGTAATTAATGGATCTAATGCTGTCCTGGAAAATGTTGTAAAAAGGCTTCTCACCAGTCCAGCTACTCTAAAGGCAAATTTCTTGATATGGGATGATTCTTCATTCCTTTCCAGTGTGTGGGGGTTTCTCTCTTGGGAAACATCAAGGGAGAGTATAGCTTTGGTCTGCAATTCCTTATGCCTGTGGCCTTAAAAGATAATTAAAGCTTTATCAGCAGAGTGCCATGAAGTAGAGTACTGAAGCAATTACCTGGATAATCCACAATGAGGAAAAAGGAAATCTTCATTTGGGGGCTTAGATTATTTTGCATGCTTTATTTTTGTGAATCAGTAAGGCAGCCATGCAGAGGACATAAGGCACAAAATGGGAATTTATTAAATATTTGCTGGATGGATGAATCTTTTATTCAAAATATCAATTAATATTAATAGTCCTTAATAATTCTGGTTTGCACCTGAATACTGTATGTGCTTTCATCTCTTGGCTTGGTGAGTTAATGAACAGAGATATGAAGGCCAAGTTCTAGCCCCCAAATGGGCCTTAGTTTATTTACTCAGCTGTGGAAGAGAACTGGGTTTTACTGGATGGTTTCCTGTAAAATATATTCTTTTAATGATTTACCATATGTTACATCTTTGCTCTATTCTTAATCTGAGCAGTTTAAATCTGATACCACATTGGCCTTTGAATTTGGTGGGGAAGAAAATCAGTTAAGCCACTAGTTTGCCTTTCTGCAGATGAATTACTGAGTTGATTGATTGGCTTGTGTCACTTACCTAACATTGATATTTTGTAAACTATTGTGTCCAAAGCCTTCATGCTTTGGGGCTGGACATTGGCTTCTGTGTTCTATATCTTGCATATGTCCTAACATTGATGACCCATAAGTGTTTTTATTATCATGAGCTCCTCAATCCTTGACCAATAACTTCCACAGATTGGAAGCTAGATATTTCTAAACTAAGAGTCAGACATAGAGAAGAAGGAAAAAGAACCAAGTTTATAGACACAGAAGGGTCTGGATTTCAAATTTATATTTTTCTATATTTCCTATTGTTCATGGAAAAAATAAGAAAAATGGGCATCATTCCCTTCACTAACCCTTATTTTGTGCACCTGGAAAAAGGGAATGGTTATGTCAACTCACAGAATGTTGGTGAGAATCATGTGAAATGCATGTGAATGATTTAAAAAATTACTAACCTGCCTACCAATATAAGTACAATGTCAGAAATATCTGTGGCATGAAGAAATTTTGATTTTCACATAGTGGGGATATCCCACAACCAGAAACTCAGAAAATTAATTTCATTAAAGAGCATTCTATGGCAATATCCATGCCTATAATCATGGATGAACCAATAAGAAAGAAGGTGGTATCCTTGCTGGGGGAACCTAGATCATTGTGGTGGTTTAATAAATGTTGGTTTCCTCCACAGTTCTCTCCCCTATTCGTTGGCTAAGGAGAGCCAAGTGAGCTAATCCTTTGTACAACTACCCAATGTTTTCCCACTTCCCTTCCTTTCCCCTCTGGATGACAGAATTAGGCATCCAAAGCATCCCAGTTATCTCACCACTTCAGCCATCCTGAGTTTGAGTTTATTCTAACTAAATACTAGACAGAGCAATCACGTTCTCAAGCACTCTCTTGAGGCCTCAGTGACAGTTCAATAACACCCTGTTCCAGGCCAAACAAACCTTGAAAGGAGAGAGAGAGAGAAAGACAGACAGACAGGCAGAGACAGAGACAGAGATCACAAACAAGTATGCCTTTGATTCATCTAGAAGGAGTTGGGAACAGAGATAAGCTGGGAAGGAAGTATGAATTACAGAGACGGTGATGAGAGAGGCAGGCAAAAAGTAATTGAGCTCAGTCTCTTTGTTCTAGTTAAGCCAGCCTGTATTAAAAAGTCAACAAACTCTCACTGGGTGCTAGGTGCCAGAGTACAAAGATGAATGACAGTTTAATCCAATTCTATGATAACAGACATGTGCTATTTTGCATCTGTCCAATATGGCAACTACTAGTCATCGTGACTATTGAGCACTTGAAATGTGGTTAGTGTGGCAGAATAACTAAATTCTTAATTTAATTTAATTTTAATTAATTTTAAATGTAAATAGCTACATGAAGCTAGTGGCTGCCATATTGGTAATCTGTTATTAATATTAATAGTAATCTGTTGTAAGAGACATGGATTTCTGAGTGCTTGAAAAGGTAACAGAAGATTATTTTAATCTACCTACTCTCTCTTCTGTAACTAGTAGAGTTACCTAAGCCATTGCTGTTATGTAACTGGATTGTGGAGAGTGGGGAATGGTGGAGACATATTTGATGTATCCAAATTCAGCCGAATGCATAACATGCCATACAGACCTCCATTTATAACTGTCTATCAAGGGCGTTGGCTAGGTTTTGTTTGAACATGCTGTATCAGTCTCTGTCTTAAGGATGGCTGTCCAGGTTGTGCCTGCCAGTTGTCACTTGAGAAGCAGGCGTAGCGGAAATTCCTGCTGAAGTGGTGGTAAAAACAACCATAAACTGGCTGCTGACCCTTAACCTTCTGCTCCTTTGTAAGAGGATTCCTTGCACAGATCCAATCCTTCAAAATCTTTTTTTTTTTTCTAATGGTCTCTTGAGACACATCAACAACCATTTAACTCTGAGCCTGTCATTTCCAGAACCCAAGAAAAAAATAGTTCAGGATTAAAGTAAGACTGTAAAGACAACAAAGAGATTTAATTGAGCGCACACTTTATTCTCACAGTGATGTTCACTGTTGTGTGGTATATACTGAAATAAGTTAAGGTTATATTCTACGTTAAAGGACTAGACACCTATATTTAGGAAAATAAATAAACCCAGAGAGCATGCAAGGTAGCTTTTGCAAATGCCATCTAGTACTGCCTTCTTCAGTTCTGTGTCTAGATTTTTCACCCTTGGTTTCTGTTCCCACAGGCTCTGACCATACCATCATTGACCAAAACAGAGATCTCCTTGGGAAACTCTACCTCACCCTGATGTTGGGTCTAGGATGAGTCTTATTGCCATAGATCCCACATCCGGGGTTCCTGGTATCTGCTCTGGAAACAGCTTTCCATGCCGGTGTTTGTGCAACTCCAGTTGTATTGGCTTCGTCCATAAAAATGAATTTCAGTACTCTAGTTTCTTATAAGAATCCCAAGATCTTTGACCAGCTATCTTACATCTGACTGCTTAGTTCTTATTCCCCTTTGTTTCTTTTCCTTCCCGCTGAAAGCTGGGATTTTTCTTCAAACCAAGCCACAATGTTACCATACATTTATTTTGTGTTGCCCCATGTCCTGGCCATTCTCACTGGGAGGCTCCCTAGAATGTAGATTGTGGCAGCAGCTAAAATAAAGCCTGACTTTGCCAGTCTCCTCCCTGATTCCCGTCGTCATCACTGCCCATGGCTTGCATACCAAACTCTAGCTTAGAATTGGTTCCTTATCCAGGAAGGGTTTCCTCTTCCTCCCACCAGCACTTACCACCTTAATCCTAACCTCCCCCTGAAGCAAACCTGCTTGACTCATGACTAACCCCAATACTAAGTATTTCAGGGATTCTGAGAGCTCACTTCAAGTTGTGCTAATGCTTGATGTTTGGCACTTTGGTACACTATGCAGTTGGCTGCAAAATTCCCAGTGCCTAATCCCAGGGACTGCCCAATGCTAAATACTTCAGCTCTTGGAGTGTCTGTGCCATTGAATTGGTAAAGGTCACCAGCAGAGACAAAATGAATCATCCCCCATGCCTTTAAGAGACACTTTCCAGCTCATTATGATAAGATGCCTGTTAAATTTTTTTGTCCCCCTCTATAGAAATTGTCTCCTGTGTGTTGTCTGCACTAATGAACCACTTGCTCTTGTATCTTTTTTCTAGATGGTTTGTCACCAGGGCTGTCCTGTTCTGTAAAGCCCTAGTGACAGTGAACTATTGACAGAGTATTAGAAAGAGCTCAGATCTTTAAAGCCAGGGATGTGACAGAGAATTTTTTTCTTGTTTTCCCAATCTCTGCAGTCTCTGTGCTCTAACACGATTCCATTAAATCATAAAGATTAGAGCTTGTTGGGCCCTTAGCATCTTGCCTCTGATTTGCAAAAATGAGTAGGGGATTTGTTATTAATTCTTGTTGTTGTAGCTACAGAGCAGTCACCATTAACTATAGCTAAGCCATTAACCTGATTGGTATTAATCAGAAGTGTCCCAAGAGTCATATTTGTTCGAGAGGTCTGGATGTTTTTCAGAAAAGGGGCTTTGTGGAATCAAATGAGAATTGATTGATGATCCCAGAGTACATGTATCCAAGTAAAGAACCAGCTACATTCTGGGTATCTCACTTTAATGAAAACACTGTCCTCTCTGCATGCAAAGAAGGCAAGTTGGTTTAACTGACCCATCGCAAAGACAGTCTGTGCTTTGAGTTACTTCTCCACAGCAGGATTGGAGAGAGAGAGAGAGAAACAGACTGGCTGAACTGGCCCACAGAAGGTAAATAACTGATAACTGGCATCCTGTGCATTCCAAAGTGGTATTCTTTCGACGACTTTGGCCCAGAGATGCTACTGAGCAACAGCCCCTATAGAGTATCTCCAATGTTTCCCACAGACTGAAGGGCACATGTTTGAGGCAGGCATCTAGATGCAGTCTCCAGCCAAGGCACAGGAACAGAGTCAAAGAGTCCGCTAAAGGATTAAGCCCATGACCCTGGTGTCGTCAGCACCATGTTCTAATTAACTGAGCTAAGCAGATGCGGATGCTCTGTACAGCTGAGCTAACTGTAGAAAATGCCAAAACAAAAAAGCATTCCTCAGTTTTCAAATACTATTATTTCCTAGGAAACCTTCTTAAACATTTTTGCTGAATGGTTATCCTCAAAAACTGTCATATCTATGCCATGAAAAGAACCTAGATATTTGGACGGCTACCCAGATTATTAAGTAATATTTACCTTGAATAGCATAAGGAATATTTTTTCAATTGAAAAAAATAGAATTACATTAGCAAAGGGTCTTCTAGTAACTTAATTCTAATGAATTTGTCACTTCCCATGGTGCCCAAATATAGACAACAAAGATCCAAAGGAGACCAAGGCAAAACGTGTCATAAGGTTTTCTCTGGCCCTGCCTTCCTACAGCAACTCATCTCTCTTATGAACTCCACAAGACAGAGTGTAGTTTTTTTCTGGTTATTTATATCCTGTTTTAAAAAAAGGATTTGGAGAAAATTATGGAAATATACAGTGTGTGAGAATATACACACCGGTACTACAGTGTAAAAACATAAATAACTGTGGAATTCAGTGAAGTAACAAATAAGAAAAGGAGAATAAAATCAGAAATAGAGTTAGTGTGCATAATGCAAACCAGGAGATTCTTCAGAATTGCCAAAGGTGTTTTAAAAATTTGATTGTTCAGTTGAATTAAGAATCACAATCTTCATAAAATGCAAACACTCATTGCCCAGAAACTGCATAGTGGTTCTTGATACCAAGACCTGAAATAAAGGAAAGCTGAAGTTTCTACTAAAGGGAGCAAGCGCCTGGTAATAGAGCAGGTAAGCTCTTTACCCTTGACATCCCAAGGGTATAATGATGAATGCCTTATGGCTGTTGCTTTTAGTGTTGATGATATAGGTCTTCAAACACCTATTGTTCATTTCACTTGTTGGCCCTTAACATGCACTGCTTAGATTGTAGATTAAGTTTTCTTGTGCCCAAGTCTTGACCTTCTATCTAAACTCTACCTCTCCTTAGCACAATGTTAAATTGTATTATTTTGCATTACCTGAAACATACAGCACAAATCATTAAGCGGTCGAAGTTTCTCAAAAAAGTTTGATTAATCAGGATATTGACTGATAAACAAAAATATGAGACATCTATAATTTAATCTATTCACCCCATTTATGCTTCCCCATTTTTTATTCAACACCTTCTAATTCAGTGCCACCTTCCCCAGTTCACATGGTTACAATGATTGGGGCAGCCATGTTCAAACATTGAAACCCTAAACCCTTGACCAAATCCGAAGATGACTTGGGGTAGGGTACTAATCTAAGCTGCACAAACCAGAATCTTTACCTTCAGGAATTTGGAATTGAGACTATGCCAGTCTAGTTAAGCTGACTTAACTCTTCAATGATGATTTTTAACATCGGGTATTCTCACTATCATTGAGAACATTGTTATGCTCTGGAGATATGTAAACTGCTCGATTCTGTGGAAACTAGAGAAGAAAGACTCACAAATGCTGGGAAAGGGGAAGAAATGAGAGCCAGAGAAAGAAACGTTGCAGTTTCTACTCACTGCTTCATTCTCTGAATAAAGTCCCTTTGTTCCAATAGACATCTGTATATTCATATGATAAATGTAATGTTCTTGTTTAAGTTAGTTTAGTGGGTTTCTGCTGTTCTCAACCAGAAGTGCTACCTTGTACAGTGAACCACAGTAATCTAATTTGCCAATGATATTTATTTGCTCATCCAATAAATATTTATTGAGTAGATATTATGTGCCAGCTACTATTTGAGTTTAAGATACATCATGGAACAAAACAGACAAAGATTTCTGCCCTGTTCTATATCATATTACCTGTTCCTATACTTTGCCAAAGAAATGGGTGATGTTTATCAAGAAGACAGTATTCAGGTATATTAGGATGGTTGTTTTCACACACTTGAAGGTTAAAAAGATTAAAAAAAAAAAAAAGTGCTCGACCTAAAGGAATCAGAGAGGGAGAAGCTACCAAAACTATTACAGTTTGATAGAAAAAAAGACCATTCAAAGTTGTCTAAAGTAGTGCTTCTCAAAATTTAGTATCCACTACAATCACATGTAGAGCTTGTTAAAACACAGCCTGACCCACTTCCTGAGGTTATCATTCAACAGATCTGGGGTGGAGCTTAATAGTTTGCATTTATAACAATCTCATAGGTTACAGCAGATGCTGCTGATCCACTCCTCAAAGGTCAATGGTCTAAAGAATACATGAGCCTGACTTCATCGTGGAGTCTACCAAATAGAGTTAATATCAATCCTCCACACATGCTTCCAAAAAGTGGGAAAGAACATCCAGAAGGAGATCAATTGACGAATGGATAAACAAAAGGTGGTATATCCTTACAATGGAATATTATTCAATCTTAAAAAGGAATGAAGTGCTGATACATGCTACAACATAGAATAACCTTGAAAACATTATGCTAAGTGAAATGAGTCAGTCACAAGAGACCACATATTGTATGAAATATCCAGAAGAGGCAAATCCAGAAAGACAGAAAATAGATTAGTGGTTGTCAGGGTCTGGGGAGAGTGAAGATTAGGGAGAGACAGCTAATGGGTTTATTTTGGAGTGGTGAAATGTCCTGAAATTTGATAGTCATGATGGTTGCATAACTGTAAATATACGAAAAACAACTGAATTGTATACTTTGAGTATATATCAATAAAGCTGTTGTTAAAATTAAAAAAAAATAGAATGCATGAACCACCTTGGGATTGATAACTGACTGGCATTTCCAGCAAACCTGCAGTTATTGGAGTAGCTTAAACTTAATTGGAGAGCCCTTGGGATGGATGTTAAAGAAAGAGGAAATAATCTAGAACTTTACCTTCTAAAGTCACTTCTAGTCCTGAGTAAATAGGTCAGTAAAAAGATTGAGATTTTAACATTATACTAATGGTACAATATCATAGACTAGCACATACCATGTGTTTATCCCAGGAATTCTTCGGGTGATGGGAACCAGCATTGTTGTACTCTTCACATTACTTTAGGCAATTCATGACCTCCCTCATATGTGCAGATGATAATCTAAATAATGCTTTTATGTAGATCTTGGTGAATAGAACTTCTAATGTAACATGTCAACGTCAGTGCCTCACCTGTAGATCAATACCTAGAAAGGAATCAGAAACAGCACATTTAGACTCTTGTAGACCTAAGAAGCAAATTCAGTATCATAGAGAAGCACTGATGTGAAGAAAATAGCACAGCTCCCTGGATAAAATTATGGACCCTGGAGCCAGACTCCATGTGTATTAAAGCTGGCTCTGCCACTTAATTGCTGTATGATTTTTTCAACTTTCTTAATGTATTAGCTCCTCAGATCTCTCATCTGCAAAATGGAAATAATAATAATACCTACGTGCCTACAGTTGAGGCTTGTTATGATTATTAAATGACCTAATATTTGTAAAGCACTGTCTGAACAGGTGCCTGACACACAGTAAGCACCATATAACTATTTGTTAAGTTAATCCCTTGAGTCCAACTTGGATAATTTTTCCATAAAAATGTCTATTTGGGAACTTGTGAAAATGGGGTGACTCTTCTAAATTGCTCCCTTTTCTTGTATGATTTCTGTTTTGTTAACCACATAGACAATTCTTAATTGCTAGTCTCCGTTTAAGACTTAACAGAAAAATGGAACCCCAAAATTGATTTTGATGCATAGGAATATAATCAATGGTACATTAGTTTCAGTATAAAATATATTGAACTCTGTGTTCTTTCCCTTAAAGAAACAATAAGGGATTTGTCTTGTCTCTAACGTTACTTCAAAATTTTTTCTCACCATGAAAATATGCCTTAAGATTTATGTGTACTAAACTCTAACTCATTTAATCCTCAAATAGGCACAGTAGTCTCCATTTTACAGATGAAGAAGCCTAGTCTCAAAGGGTTTAAGTGACTTCCGCCGGGCGATACAGCTAGCAAAGAAGGATAGAGACAAGAGTTAAACCCAAGGCAGTAGAACTTCAATACAAATGTTCTTTTCACTCTCCTACATTCCCTACCGCACCTACAGTGATCTATCATACATACATTTTTTAAATTTATATTTTCTTGCTGTACAAATTCTTGGTTACGAGTTCCCTAAAATGTGAAACATTTCATTGGTTTGCCTCCTACAAGCTACATAAAGAGAAGAAACCATACAAGAAAGTCTGAAGTCATGCCCTAGAATTAACCACCCCTGTGTCCCAGACAAAGAGAGAAGGTAATCAGTAATTCCCAGGATTGTCTTCCGATGCTTTTGCAAACCAACCGGGAGGAGGCCCTTCCTAAATGTTCACTTCTCTTGACTGCTTTTGAGAACCAGCTGGATCCTTGTCGAGCCTGAGAGACTGACCCCAGGTCACTTATTTGCCTCTCTTCAAGGTTGCAAAGCCCCACTTGCCTTATCTAGAGACATTAAACAAGGCTGCTTGACGTTGGACATCAAATTGATTTCATGCCAAGATTTTGCTCAACCACGGGTGACAACCACTGACGTGTCAAAGACTTACAAGAAAAATAAACATGTCTGATGCAAAGAGTCCTTTGTTTTTGATGCCAGGTTGAATTATGCACCTTCTCTCAGATCTGACACTGGCTGTGACTGTTTGCTAGGAGGCCAAGTGGAGGCATGTAGGGTCTCAAACTGGAATTTCAAAGAAAGGCACACAACAGCTGATTCAAAGCTGGCAGCAAATTTAGAGCTGGAGGAGAACTCCTTTCTGTGTCCCTCCTTTTCCTTCAGTCCTATGGAATGGAACCCTACGGAACCCAATTCATCATTCTCTGACTCCCGCTTTTGTGTATTCAAAGTCATTTACTTGTTTGTCCTTCCCAGATATCAAGCTTGCTTCTTAGAAATGGCTTAAAGTCATAGGAATATTCCCCTCTTCAGTCATGCTTGCTCAAGATGACATATGTCTTAGGACAAGCATTCCTAGCAGGCATCCCAGCTGCTTTGTCTTGGCTAAAAGTAGAGGCTGCCCATAGTTCGAGCCTTTGTCTATGGCTATTTCTCCCCTCCCACCAGCCTGAGGGATGCATAATCACATCTCTGATGAGTTTCCTAGCTTCTGGTTTCCCTGAAATCTTTTCATCCAGCTGTGTTTACACTTTTTTATTTATTTATTTATTTATTTGTATTCTGTCTGAAGAAGACTGAGAATTTGCATAATTAAGAATGACCTGAGCAATCTCTGCTAATGCCTCCACTAAAACCTCTGACTATCCCTGTTAACTAATTACATCTATCATTGTGTCAGACAGGTAAAAGACTCCTTCAGTCTGTTGAGACAACATTATTCACCTGGGATTATCAAAGGTTTCAATTCTGGCCATTAGCTGAAATTGCTTGGGTCATTCATTATGGCAAATTCTGCATCCTTTTCAGACAGAGCAAAGTAAATGCAGAATCAGGAATAGATTAAATAGCCATGCATCAGGAGCCTAATTCAGACCCTTGGACCCTTCTTTTCCTTAGAGCTAAAGGATGAAAAATGAACAGAAAAACCTTGTGTTTTCTTCTCCTTACAGCAGTGAATATGCGAGTTCTTACTTCAAAGAGTTGGAGGTGACTCTCATTTCTTAGTTGGCCTTGTAAATACACAGTTTAATAAAACAATAAAGAAAAAAATAAGTCCTTAGATTTGAAATTAAATCCCAGAGTGGGCTAACATCTTAACTCCCTATTTTCAGATTCTCAGCTTCTCCCTTTAACCATAAATTGTAGATAGGGCTTTGAATTAGGGCAGGGATGGGTAGGACAAAGGTAGTCTTTCAGTCAAAGGGACTTTATCTGAAGTGAAACAGAACAAGGGGAGACATATTAAAGATTAAACTTAGATGTAAACAAGCAGTGGGAGATGATGAAAGCATCTCTGAAGGACTTGAAATATAGGCATAATTGTTACTGGGTTGAGTAGTTATAGCAAAACCAGGTGGTATACCTGGTTCCTTCTGCATGTGCCTTTCACTTATTGGACACATGGTTTCATCTGTCCTGTCCTTACACAGAATTCAGCATCCTTGTCATGAGTGAATGAATATATTTTTTCTATTGATTCAGAGTCTATCATGTACAAAAACTATGATGGGCCTGGTAAAAAAAATGTTAAGTAATACATTAAAATGTAAGTAGTTTATATTCACAATGGGAAGACAAGTCATATAAAAATAAAGATAACTAGCAATTAAAGTTCATTAACAGTATTTTTCATTAATTATATGATAGTATGACTTCTTGAAGAAAACTCACCATCCAATCATAATGTCCAAATTATCATTTTTAGACACATCTTCATTTAATGCACATGGGTACCACACTCATTAAATGTGTGCTTGCCTTGCACAGAGAGGGAGCCGAGAGATCATAGATCAAATCATTAGAGGACCCAAAACATTGGTTAGAAGAAACATTTATATGTGATTAAACTCCATTTTTCCTTCAGTTTTTGGAAAGCTGAGACAAGGTCTATTTTTTTTTTTCTTCTATTTCTTAAGAAGTGTCTAGTCAGAAGGAGATTAGGAGAAGATGGAAATTTGAAGTAAGCAAGATGCTTCATATAATAATTCATTAACAAATATGTACTTAAGAATTCCTATTCATAATAGCAATTTTAATTCTGATTATGTACTGGGTGGTGTTCAGCATGCTAGGGATGCATCAGTGAACAACACAGACAGCAATCCATGCCCTTATGGAAGTTATTTTTATCATAGAGAGACAGACATCAAAACCTAAACATAATAAATTAAGAAAACAATATAGTGTATTAGAAAGTGATGGAACCTACGGAAGCAATAGAGGAGGGAAGCAAGGCTTGGGAAAACTGGGAAGTATTGATACAAATAACTACAGTTGTATGAAAGGCCTCATTGAGATGGTGACATTTGGTCAAAGGCTTGAATGAAGGTGGGGAAATGGGCCATGTGGACAACTGGAGGAGGAATATTTCTGGCAGAGGGATTGAGGTAGGAATGTGTCTGGCCTATTCAAACACTGGCAAGGACGCCTATACAGTCAAAGATAAAGGAGAGAGGGGAAGAGCTGTAGTAGGGCATAAGGTCAAGAGAGAACTAGGAGAATCAGGTCATGTGGGTCCTTTTAAGCTATTGTAGACCTTTGGCTTTTACCCTGAGCAAAATGTGAAGACATCAATAAGTTCTGAGCAAAGAAATAAAATGCACTGATTTTTATTGTTGAAGACTTAGTCTGGCTCTCTCCTGAGAGTGGCCTGTGTGAGCGCTATAAAGAAACAGCAAAGTGAAGAGACCACTGTGAAGAGTACTACAGTATTGCTGTTGAGACACACCTGTGGTCTGAATCCAGGTGTTAGCAGAGCAGAAGCAGGGAGTAGTCACATCATGGATACTTTCTGAAGGTGGTGTCAACAAGATTTGCTTAGAGATTGAATGGGAAATAAGAGAAAGAGAGAGAAGCCAATGACTCTAAGACTTTTGTGCTGAGCAACATGGAGATTAACAGAGGCAGCAAAAGCCATAAGTGGAACCGATTTGGGAGGAAAATCAGAAGTTTGATTTGGGATCTGTTAAACTTGAGATTCTATTAGATATCCAATTAAAGATGGGAAGTAGGCATTTGGATATTCTAGTCTAAAGTTCTAGACAGAAGAAAATATGTAAATTTGGGAACTGTCAGTGTTGAGATATTACTTAAAGTCATCATATTGGATAGGATCATGAAAGGAAGTGAACATCAACAGAAAAGAGAAGCCAAGGAATGAGGCCTTGGGTATTCCAACTTTAAGAGGCAATGGAGAAGAAAAGAAGTCAGAAAAGGAGACTAAGAAATCTAATGAGTAGACTGTTATAACAGCCCAAGGAAGAAAGGGCTGCAAGCAGGAGGGAGTGAGCAACTGTGCAGAGGTGAGATGAGACTGAAACTCGGCCATGAATTTAGCAACTGGAGGCAACTGATGACTGACAGGAACAGTTCCAGTGAAGCAGGGGCGTCAAAGCTTGACTTGAGTTAGTATAATAGAGAATTGGCATTGTAGAACTAGAAATAGAAAGAACAGAAACATTTTATTATAAAATAAAGGATGGATAAAGAAACCCCACAAAAGAACACAAATATATGGCCTAATGAGTTGTTAGAAGGTGAACACACTTTTAATCACAACCCAGAGCAAGAAATAGAAGTTTGCCAGCTACTCCAGAAGCCTCTTCACGTGTTTCCAACCCCTATTCCAATCCTAGTCCAACATCCAGCATCTTGATTCTTATAGTTATCAAATCCTATGCTTCTTTATGGTTGAATAAGGCTGGAAGATAATAGAAAATACATATATTGATCTCTGTACCCAGTTCCCAGCACAAAAGTCCTAAAACGCTTGTAAATGTGTAAGTGAGCACTTAGGAGCGACTTTTGTTCTAATGAAGCAACTCTGGGTGGGCTCCTGAATGGCTCCTGCACAGGGGCGGGTCACCAGAAAGATCAAGCTCTGATTAGGAGCTTGGCATTTTCATTGCCCCCAACGTGGCACTTCTCTGGAGAGAGCAGAGGGGCTGGAAATGAGTCAGTCAGTGGTCATGCCTGAAGAAGCCTCCATGCAACCCCAAAAGTCAGGCATGTCATGAGTACCTTATAACCTTTACTAACAGCAAAATTCCTTCAGCCTAAATTCTTTGTGTTTCTTGCAGGTCAGGTGTTCACTGAGCATCACCTCTTACTAGTCCTCTGCACATCAGAGCTCACCATGGGCATAAGGCCATTCTATTTAATGTGTATTACTTAGGACTGGCTATGGAGGCTTTGTACTGGATCGAGTTAGCTATCCTGGGATAACATTTCCAGAATTCCCTTCCTTGTATGGTTTTTGGTTAGTGCTAGCCATACAGAATCATGAGATTTAGAAGGTGGAAATAGGGGAGTGATCATTTTTCCTCTGAAGGTAAATGTAGTGTGTCAGGCATTGTGGCAGCTCTAGTATGCTGTTTCTGACCAGCTGGTCCCTCTTCTGGACATGGGGCCACTCCTAGAGCTATGGCTCCTCCAGAAGCAGCCAGATTTCCTTCTTCAGTTTCTTTAATTCTTGAGCCAAGTGTGTACATATCTCCACAGTAAAGGGCAGAGGCGTCTCCTCTTGTTGTCAGCTTGTACTTCAAGGTGGAGGTTGTAAGAAACAGAGAGGGATTCCAGCTTGTCCTTGTGGGTTTCACTGTGTCCCTGCTCATATCCATGTCAAGCTTTCCTTCCTGACTCCTAGACTAGCTGACCTACAGCAACTTCAGGCCCATTGACAGATTCAAGGCAGCTGACCTCTCTGCCTTTCCTATGATAGCATAAAATCTAATCCCTGTAATAGTTCCCTTACTTTATATCACTAGGCAATTTTGCTCTTCTGCTTCACCCTTGGCTGATACATTGGCAGTTGCCTATTCTTTCAAATCAGCTCTCTTTGCTGTCAGCCTCCAGTAAGTTTATCCTGGTCCAAGTATTGAGGAATTCTTATTGTAGCCAGCAAAATGTGAGAGACAGCTGGTCTCCCCAGTACTCTCATTCTGTGGCAGCATGAGGCCAGGGCCTTTGTCCCTGTGGATATTTCTTTCCTTGGGTGAATCAAAATGGCAATTCCTAATATCAGAACAATGTGGTTGCCACGCTGGAGCCTGAGATGAAATGCTTTTTATAAGAGCTAATCAGATTCTACATTAATGAGAGAAATATGAAGCTAATCAACACCACAGAAGGTCTCTAGGCTCAGGCCTATTAAACTTCATAAAAAATTAATGACTGAAAGAGCAGACTCTTTTGTAAGGGGTCTCTTGTGATTGGATAAGGGCCTGAAGTCCCATTCACCTCTCATTACATTGAATTAGCCTCACTTTCCAACCCAAAATATAATCCATCAAGTGGCATTTTCCACTGGGTGTTAGATGGGCAGTGTTTGAAAACACTTGTGAAATATTTATTACTTTTCCTCCTTCCCTATCTTCCCTTCATCCCCCTCCTCCTTCCCCTCTCAGCCAAGCTCCTCTCACCTCGCTTGCTCTGGCTTTTCCCATTTTAATTAAAGAGATTTGTACTCAGAAAGCCTTCTGGGAAATGTCTTCAATGACTGTGGTTTGTAGATGCCTCTGGAGCTGCCTGGCAGAAACCCCCTAGCCCTTTGCTCAAGGCATGTTCAACATCCGCCTGCAGAAGCCAAGAAGGGTGATGTGGGGATCTATACCAAATGCATTGAAAAATAATTGTCGCACTCCCCTTCCTGAACTCAGGTGCACTATTTTTTGTGGATGAGTGTGGGCTTTAATCATTGAATAGATTCAGAATAAGAGACATTTATCTACAAAGCTGGTGGCCTCCACTCCAATTAAATCCAAATTCCCACCTCCCTCTTCTGCTACCTTTGCCCCAAACTATAATTCACCTTAGTCTGGTTGTTGTTGGAGGTTAGAGAACCAACCCCATTATTCATCCAGCAGGACACAAGAGGCAGGACTTGGAGCTAGGAGTGTGGAGGCAGGTAATTATAGATAATGGATTGAAGGGGAGCTTCTATGCAGTCTCTAACCAGAAAATGGACCATTAGAGTCACCCCTTTAAATACTGAAATGTTTTCCACCTTAAAGGGGCTCCTATAAAAACGGTACTGCCGTTGGGAGGCATCCCACCTTAAGGGGTTACTAGGTAGTACCATACGGTGCTGTCCCTGAAATGCTAACTGAGGACAGAGTCTTAAACAATACGCAGAAAAAAAAAAAAAGAAAAAGAAAAGAAATGTGTGACAGGCTGGGAACTCTGGGGAGAAGTGTGCTGGCCAGGGACACTGGAATGAGTGGAAGGGAAATGAAGAGAAAAATGGAGGCAAATCAAAGAAGACGTCTCACATTTTGGCTGGAAAGCTAATCCTGGTTCCAGAGCTTCCTAAAATCTACTTCCCTCCTATCTCACCAACCTCCAGGCCATATCAATCCACAAGGGCTGCCCAGCACCCCCTAAATGTTTCTTCTTCTGAAGATTCTAAACTTGGATGCAGCTGTGGAGATTTTTGTAATATAAGCTATTAATAGATCCCCGAAAGCATGTGACAACAAAGGTGCAAAAAGGGGGCAGGTTAGGTTACACTGGCAGATGCTTTGTCAGAATGTGTGTTTCCCTCATTGTAGTGTTGGCTCACTTTTGTTTCTCTGCTGTCATGTGCAGGGATTCAGAAGCAAGGGTAGCTAAACATGTAGGTTCATGCCTGTGATTCAGGAAATACTGGCTTACACTAAAGTTCAGTATGTCTCTCAAAGGGAGACTGGGAATCCACTGACTATATTAATGTGTGAAATAGACAACTGGTATGACAGTCCCTAACACTCTGCTTAACTGTTCTGATGCCCTAAAAATTGTTTTACAATCAAAGCTTATTCATGAAGTACAAAAATGTCCTATTAACCCAATGGTCAGCATTCTAGGAATCAAAATTATCCAGAATATAGCTGTTAAGCTGGACATAACAGAAAACACGCAGGAAAATTGCATTAAGACCACACACTTTACTTTCTGGAATAGACATTGGGGACACCTTCAGAGGGCGAACTTAAAAATAATGTAACAAGATTTTACAATTTAATTTCCTCCAACAATATTTAATTCCTTTTAACCTATCATCTACAACAGATGTAAAGTTGTTAGGTATGGAGAGTAGGAAACTCTTAAAAACCAATACATTATGAAATGACATCTTAAAAGAACAAGGGAGGCTCTGGAAGAATCACCAAGTTTTAGACATACAGGTGAATGTGGGGGTCATTAAAGGCAAAGATAAACTATGCCTTCTATCACTAAAACAATTCTAAGACATCTCTGTGCTAAGATATAGTACATTAACTGATGTATACATTTATGACCCTCTCTCATCAAGAAAAGTTTAAATTGCTTTCTGCCTAGTCTGTTCGGTAAAACAAGGGATTTTGGTAGAATTGTCCATAATTGCACATATGCACGCACACACTCACACACAAACAGTGACACTTGGAAATCATAGTCATGTGCATAAATACTATGGAAATTCTGGTGCACTCTTCATAATTCCTATTGAACCCTTTTCATTGCCCAGTATTTTCTGGTGCAATGTTCCACCTGACTTTACCCTTTCGATATATGTCCATAATGATTATAGCCATAGGTAAGAGGTATGTACAAGCTTTGCCATTTTTGAGTATAAAGTTAGGTTACATTTCAGTTACTAACCAAATTGTTAAAACTTAACTAAATTTTTGCTAACTTTGCCCAGGGATGCATGCTATCCTTACAGGTTGCCCAAGTCCTTGAATGCATCCACCTGGCAAAGGTCTTCCTTCTTCCTCTACTAATAGGATTGCCCTTGTCCTTAGGAAAATTCCAATCATCATTCATAGAAATATTGATAGAACACTGTGTGCTTGGTCAAGAATACAGTGATCCCAAAATAGTGAATTTCTCAAAATCTAAGTCATTTATCTCCTATTTTTATGTCAACTGTCCATGCAAGGTTGAATTTTGTGAACAGAGAACCTCAGGTCATTCCTAAAATCCTTCTATCTCAGCATACCTCTTATAAGCAATACTTTTAAGCTGTCATTTGTAGACCATCTATAAAATGCCCATCAATGGACAGAGTATTTAACACACATTATCTCATTTGATCCTCACAATAACCATATGATCACTACAGTTTACATCATTTTTTTTTCAAGTTGGAATAATAACATTTCCAGGGATTAAGTGATTTATCCAAGGTCACACTTTTAAAAGTAGTGGAATTATAAGACAAGCTCAGCTCTTATTACTTTTCAAAATTGGGCAATTACTCTTAATAACAACTTGAAATTTATAGGCCAGTATAGCATCAAATCCACATAGAAAAACAGAGGTTTTTTTCTCTCTCACCCTTGTTTTTTCCTTTTTATGCCTTTTTAAATATTGAGATATTACTGACATATAAAATTATATTGTTTTCAAGTATATAACATAATGACTTGTTATTTGTATGTATTACAAAGTGATCACTGTCATAAGTCTAGTTAACATCCAGCGCCACATTAAGTAACATTTTTTCCTGTGATAAGAACATTTAAGATCTACTCTTTTGGCAACTGTCAAATGTACAGTATTATTAACTATAGTCGCCAGGCTGTACATTACATCCACTCTCACTCTTTTTAAAGTAACAATAGACAAATCTCTGAGTATGGTATGAGAGATGTTTTATGTCACTGTGGTAGTAATTCTATAAAGTTGCCCCAGTGAACCACACCCCTGATATCCAAGCACTTGTGTAGTCCCCTCCTCACAGTAGCCAATAGAATGCAGAGCCAAGTGCCATGGAAATGCTCCTGTAGAGCAGAACAGAACCTTAATCAGTGAACTAACACCATGTGCCCAGTTGTGGATCAGGAACTACAAAGTGCTTCCTGCCTCTCCCCACTTTTTGACAGGAAGTGTCTCTTGTGATTATCTAATCCTTGTCTCACTATTGGATGTGGGGTGGAGGTGGAGGGCAGGTAACTGGTCTCTTTAGTCTATAGGTCACCAGATTGAGAGAAACCATACACAAAGAGGCTGTAAGCTCATCAACACCTAGGCCTGATTTAGAGGGTAAGATTATGAACCTCAAGCCTGAGCCTGACACCTTTGAGGGTATTGGAAAGGTAGATGTATTTGTATGTGGGAGGAATATAAAGTATTGGGAGCCAGGGATCTTTAAGGATGACTCCTGAGGGGGAGAAAGATGGCAGCAAAGTAGAAGGACGTGGAATGCATCCCTTTTCACAGATATATCATGAATACATCAAAAGATGCAATAATTCCCATAGAGAACCAGCTGAACACCAGCAGAAGACCTCACACAGCTGAAAGGAATGCAAAGATCCCAACATAACTGGGTAGGACAGAGGGGGAAAAAAAAGGAGAAAGAGGAGGAGAAAACAAAGGGACAGGTCCCACACCCTGGGGCAGGGGAATCTGAAACAAAGGAGAGATTGCCAAATTTGGGAAAACATCCCATATCTGACAGGGAAACCCTTTTTCCAACAGGGAATTTCACTGGGTCAGAAGTGAGGTATATGGGACTGTTCAAAGAGGGTGAAGCGGCTGATCTGTGGCAGATGGGAAAGTGTGAGAAACACACAGAAGGTCCACACCACAGCTCTGCGTGTCCAGACTGAGACGTGGGTTCACAGCTGAACAGAGGGTCTGGGAGCTGGAACATGGGAACTGGAGAACTGGTTCAGGGTGAGAAACATTGTTGGCAGTGGAAGATGGACTGAGACGACAGGAGGGAAGAAATCCACAGTGGAGAATTCCTACCACAGAAAGCTGGGTGGCCATGGCGGTGGCTCAATACTGCTGACTCACAAGAAGGGGGGAGGAGCCGTGGGTGTAGACTCTCTCAGCACCTGCGACGGACAAAGGAAGGACCCCTCTGGGCCTGGCTAATGCAGTCAGGGATAACGAAGACCCCTTGGTGGGGCTGACCTAGAGTGCCTGCAGCCAAGACACAAAAGTCCACAGTGTGGCCCAGCTCTGGAGACATTCTGTTTACACCTGAGCCACCGGCTTCCCTGTGCAACAGGCACCACTACCGCCAATCAAGCCTCCACAACCCAGGCAGAGTACCACAGCAGAGTCTTATGCAGGGGGCAGGGGCTGCAGTTGTAGTCACTCTCTTGGCCTGAGCCACTGGCATCCCTCTGCAACAGGCACCACCACTGCTGCCCAGGCTCCCGTGACACAGGCAGAGCGCTACTGCTCACTCACTCCCAGGGGAAGGAGCCACTATTGCACCCTCTCTCTCCCCACACACAGCACTTACAGACAAACAATAAAAGAAGCTCTGCTGCTCACAGAGTAATACGAAAAGCTGAAGGCAGGTAGAAGGACATTTACAGCTGAGACACCCAAGGAAACAGAAATATTATTATTAATTCTATTGATCTGGTCCATTCTGGGGGTCGGTTCTAGCTTTTTTTTTTTTAATTAATTACAATCCTAGTCCTAAGGGATCTACACATTTTATAACATATTTTTTAATTCTATTTTTTCTTGTATCTTTATTTTTAGCTTTTTTATATATTTCTATTTCTAGCTAAGTTTTTTGTAATGCTATCTCTCCTACCTACTTTTCATCTCTATCTTTTATACATTTCTATTTCTTTCTTTTTCTTTGCATATTTCCAGTCACACTATGCTCTTCTGTTGCCCTGTCTTCTATCCTTTTTTAGTTCATTTTATCTTAATATACTTATAATCAATATTATCGCTCGGCTCTGTTTCCTTACTTTATTCTCCAGGTGAAACACTGCTTTGGTTTTTATTATTAGGTTTGGTCTTTATCTTAGTTCTGATTATAATTGTCTGATTTCATTTTGGGAAGCTTCAGTCTCTCTGGTGGTACTCTTTCTCTTTATTATATTTGATCCTAGCTTTCAAAATTTCCCTGGATTTGTGTTTGTGTGAGTGTGGTTTCTTTTGTTTTTTTTTGTTTTTTTTTTTTTTTTGGTTTTGAATTTATGTTGGTTTTCTCTTTGATTGTTTGATTGAATACTGGGGTTCTTCTGTCAGGTCTTTCCAGTGCCTTATGTTCTATTGGATTCAGTATTTGTGTGTCTTCTACATGTAAGTGTTTACTTGACTTAGTATTTGTTTGACTCAACACTCTGCCACTAGTCTGGGGCTTGGACAGTCTTTTTAAACCCCTTTATTGCAGGGACAAGCAATCTCTGAAGTCTGGAATATTTGATCAGAAGTCAAGTAGGAGGCTCTGGGGAGGGAGCACTGAAGCCAGGATGCTAGACTATTAGGGAGTCCACAGTCACAGGAAAGATTAACTGCAGGAAATTCTCACAGAGCCCTGTATCAGAGTCTAGGACCCAGCTTCATCCAACTGTCTGCAACTGCCAGTGCTGGACACCTCACACCAAACTACAAACAAGATAGGAACACAAATCCACCCATCTAACACAGACTACCTAAAGCCATATTTACCTCATAGATACCCTAAAACACACCACCTGACATTGCCCTGATCATAAGAGAGAAAAGACACAGAGCCACATACCAGAAAGCAGGCACCAGACCCCCCCAACAAGAAGCCTACTCAAGACACTGAACAAACCCCACCACAGGGGGCAGAGAACAGAAACAAGAGGAACTACTACTAGGCAGCATAGGAAAAGGAGACAGCAAATCCTATATATCAGACAAAATGAGAAAACAAAGAAACACCATGCAGGCAAAGGAAGAGGAATAAAACACACAAGACCAAATAAATGAAGAGGAAATAGGAAAATTGCCTGAAAAAGATTTCAGAGTAATGATAGTAAAGGTGATCCAAAATCTCAATAAGAAAATACAAAAAATACAAGAAACAATGAATAAGCACTCAGAAGAACTAAAGAGCAAACGAACAGCAATGGACAACAAAATAACTGAAATTAAAAATACTCTAGATGGTATAAACAGCACAATAACTGAGGCAGAAGAACAAGTAAGTGAGTTGGAACATAGAATGGGGGAAATAACTGCCACAAGCAGGAAAGAGAAAAAAGAATAAAAAGAATGGAAGACAGTCTCAGAGACCTTGGTGATAACATTAAGCAAACCAACATTCAAATGATAGGCATCCCAGAAAAAGAAGAAAAAAAGAAAGGGTCTGAGAAAATATTTGAAGAAGTTATAGTAGAAAACTCCCCCAACAAGGGAAATATTTAATCAAGTCCAAGAAGAGCAGAGAGTCCCATACAGAATAAACCCAAGGAGAAACACACCAAGACACATATTAATCAAACTAACGACAATTAAACACAAAGAAAAAATATTAAAAGCAGCAAGAGAAAAGCAACAAACAACATATAAGGGAAAACCCAGAAGGAAAACAGCTGATCTTTCTGCAGAAACTCTGCAGGCCAGAAGGGAATGGCAGGATATACTGAAAGTCCTGAAAGAGAAAAACCTACAGCTAAGCATACTCTACACAGCAAGAATCTCATTCAGATTCGATGGAGAAATCAAAAGCTTTACAGACAAGCAAAAGTTAAGAGAATTCAGCACCACCAAACCAGCCTTACAACAATTGCTTAAGGAACTTTTCTAAGCAGGAAACACAAGAGAAGGAAAAGACCTACAAAAACAAACCCAAAACAATTAAGAAAATGGTCATAGGAATATACATGTCAATAATCACCTTAAACATAAATGGATTAAATGCTCCAACCAAAAGACACAGACTGGTTGAATGGATACAAAAACAAGACCCTTCTATATGCTGCCTACAAGAAACCCACTTCAGACCAAGGGACACATATAGACTGAAAGCAAAGGGATGGAAAAAGATATTCCATGCAAATGGAAGTCAAAAGAAAGCTGGAGTAGCAATACTCATATCAGATGAATTAGACTTTAAAGTAAAGACTATTACAAGAGACAAGGAAGACACTACATAATGATCAAGGAATCAATCCAAGAAGAACATATAACAATTGTAAATATCTATGCCCCCAATATAGGAGCACCTCAATACATAAGGCAAATGCTAACAGCCATAAAAGGGGAAATTGATAGTAACACAATAATAGAGGAGACTTCAACACCCCACTTACATCAATGGACAGATCATCCAAACAGAAAATAAATAAAGACACACAAGCTTTAAATGACACCTTAGACCATCTCGACTTCATTGGTATTTATAGGACATTCCATTCAAAAACTACAGAATACACCTTCTTCTCAAGTGCACATGGAACATTTTCCAGGATAGATCACATCTTGGGTCACAAATCAAGCCTCAGTAAATTCAAGAAAATTGAAACCACATCAAGCATCTTCTCTGACCACAACACCATGAGACTAGCTATCAATTACCTGGAAAAAACTGTAAAAAATACAAACATATGGAGGCTAAACAATATGCTATTAAACAATGAAGAAATCACTAAAGAAATCAAAGAGGAAATCAAAAAATATCTAGAAACAAATGACAATGAGAACACAATAACCCAGAACCTATGGGACAGAGCAAAGGCAATTCTGGGCAGGAAGTTTATAGCAATACAGTCCTACTTCATAAAATAAGAAAAATATCAAATAAACAACCTAACCTTGCATCTAAAACAGTTAGAGAAAGAAGAACAAAAACCTCCAAAGTGAGCAGAAGGAAAGAAATCATAAAGATCAGAGCAGAAATAAATGAAAAAGAAAGGAAAGAAACAATAGCAAAGATCAATAAAACTAAAGGCTGGTTCTTTGAGAAGATAAACAAAATTGATAAACCATTAGCCAGACTCATCAGGAAAAAAAGGGAGAAGATGCAAATCAACAGAATTAGATATGAAAAAGGAGAAGTAACAATGGACACTGCAGAAATACAAAAGATCATGAGAGACTACTACAAGCAACTATATGCCAATCAATTGGATAACCTGGAAGAAATGGATACATTCTTAGAAAAGTACAATCTTCCAAGACTGAACCAAGAGGAAATAGAAAATATGAACAGACCAATCACAGGCACAGAAATTGAAACAGTGTTTAAAAATCTCCCAACAAACAAAAGCCCTGGGCCAGATGGCTTAACAGGAGAATTCTATCAAACATTTAGAGAAGAGCTAACACCTACGCTTCTCAAACTCTTCCAAAATATAGCAGAAGGTGGAACACTCGCAAACTCATTCTACAAGGCCACCAACACCCTAAAACCAAAACCAGGCAAAGATGTCGCAGAAAAAGAAAATTACAGGCTAATATCACTGATGAATATAGATGCAAAAATCCTCAACAAAATACCAGCTAACAGAATCCAACACTTTAAAAAGATCATACACCATGATCAAGTGGGGTTTATCCCTGGAATGCAAGGATTCTTCAATATACGCAAATCAATCAATGTGATACATCATATCAACAAATTGAAGAATAAAAACCATATGATAATCTCAATAGATGCAGGAAAAGCTTTTGACAAAATTCAACATCCATTTATGATAAAAGCTCTCCAGAAAATGGGCATAGAAGGAAATTACCTCAACATAATAAAAGCCATATATGTGAAACCAAAAGCCAACATCATTCTCAATGGTGAAAAACTGAAAGTATTCCCTCTAAGAACAGGAACAAGACAAGGGCATCCACTCTCACCATTATTATTCAACATAGTTTTGGAAGTTTTAGCCAGAGCAATCAGAGAAGAAAATGAAATAAAAGGAATCCAGATTGGAAAAGAAGGAGGAAAATTGTCACTCTTTGCAGATGACATGATATTATATATAGAAAACCCCAAGGACTCTACCAAAAAACTGCTAGCACTAATCGATGAATTTAGTAAAGAAGCAGGATACAAAATTAATGTATAGAAATCTCTTGCATTCCTATACACTAACAATGAAAAAGCAGAAAGAGAAATTAAGGAAACTCTCCCATTTACCATTGCAACAAAAAGAATAAAATACCTAGGAATAAACCTGCCTAAGGAGGCAAAAGACCTGTGTGCAGAAAAGTATAAGACACTGATGAAAGAAATCAAAGATGATACAAACAGATGGAGAGACATACCATGTTCTTGGATTGGAAGAATCAACATAGTGAAAATAACAGTACTACCAAAGCAATTTACAGATTCAATGCAATCCCTATCAAATTACCAATGGAATTTTTCACAGAACTAGAACAAGAAATCTTATGATTTGTGTGGAAATGCAAAAGACCCTGAATAGCCAAAGCAATCTTAAGAAGGAAAGACAGAGTTGGTGGAATTAGGCTTCCTGACTTCAAACTATACTTCAAAGCCATAGTGGTCAAGACAGTATGGTACTGGCACAAAAATAGAAAGGAAGATCAATGGAACAGAATAGAGAATGTAGAGGTAAACCCAAGCACATATGGGCAAGAATATACTACGGAAAAAAAGACAGCCTCTTCAATAAGTGGTGCTGGGAAAATTGGACAGCTACATGTAAAAGAATGAAATTAAAACACTTCCTAACACCATACACAAAATAAACTCAAAATGGATTAAAGACCTACGTGTAAGATCAGACACTATAAAACTCCTAGAGGAAAACATAGGCAGAACACTCTATGACATACATCAAAGCAAGATCCTTTTGGACCCACCTCCTAGAATCATGGAAATAAAATCAAGAATAAACAAATGGGACCTAGTGAAACTTAAAAGCTTTTGCACAGGAAAAGAAACCATAAACAAGACAAGAGGACAACCCTCAGAATGGGAGAAAATACTTGCCAATGAAGCAACTGACAAAGAATTAATCTCCAAAATATACAAGCAGCTCATGCAGCTTAATACCAAGAAAGCAAATAACCCAATCCACAAATGGGCAGAAGACCTAAATAGACATTTCTCCAAAGAAGATATACAGATGGCTAACAAAGACATGAAAAGATGCTCAACATCACTAATCTTTAGAGAAATGCAAGTCAAAGCCATAATGAGGTATCACTTCACACCAGTCAGAATGACCATCATCAAAACATCTAGAAACAATAAATGTTGAAGAGAGTGCAGAGAAAAGGGAACTCTCCTGCACTGTTGGAGGGAATGTAAGTTGGTACAGCCACTATGGAAAACAGTTAGGAGGTTCCTTAAAAAACTAAAAGTAGAACTACCATATGATCCAGTAATCCCACTCCTGGGCATATACCCAGAGAAAACCATAATCCAAAAAGAAACATGTACCATAATGTTCATTGCAGCACTATTTACAACAGCCAGGACATGGAAGCAACCTGAATGCCCATCAACAGATGAATGGATAAAGAAGGTGTGGCACATATAGACAATGGAATATTACTCAGCCATAAAAAGGAATGAAATGGAGCTGTATATAATGAGGTGGCTAGACCTAGAGACTCTCATACAGAATGAAGCCAGAAAGAGAAAAACAAATACCATATGCTAACGCATATATATGGAATCTAAAAAAATGGTACTGATGGGCCCAGTGACGGGGCAAGAATAAGGATGCAGATGCAAAGAATGAACTGGAGGACACGGGGTTGGTGTGGGGCGGGGTGGGGCAGACGGGAAGCTGGGATGAAGTGAGAGAGTAGCATAGACATAGATACACTACCAACTGTAAAATAGCTAGCTAGTGGGAAGTTGCTGTATAACAAAGGGAGATCAGCTTGATGATGGGTGATGCCTTAGAAGGCCAGCACAGGGAGGGTGGGAGGGAGTCATGGGAGGGAGGGGATATGGAGATCTATGTATAAATACAGCTGACTCACTTTGGTGTACCTCAAAAGCTGGTACAAGAGTGTAAAGCAATTATATTCCAATAAAGAGCTTAACGAAAAAAATCCAACTTAAAAAAAAAAATAATTACAAGAAGCAAAAAAACAAAACAAAACGATGATTCCCAATGAGCTATTAGGACCTCTTCTCTTGGAGGGTGCTGGACCCTTACCTTTGTGTTGTCTTCCCTGCTTGTCAGGGGGTTTTTGGGTAGCTTTTTAGCAGCCTTGCCTGGCTTCGAAATTTGAGAAATGTAGGCCTCTCAAATCTACATCTTAGTCATTCCTATCTCTGTACAACTACCAACGTATCTGCTGGTTTTTCTGTGCCCTAGCAGTGACTCTATGCCTGGGATAATATCAGTTACTTGTTCATGCTAGATTTAGCCAAGCAGATGCAGAGCATCAGCTCACTTTCTATAGTTTTCCGCTCTCTGGAAAGTTAGCCACTCTGGTCTGAAGGGCTCTCGTATTTCCATGATGCAGTTATCCAGACAATTTTTGTCTTTTGTCTGGTTAGATTTTTATTTGTTTGTTTGTTTGTTTGTTTTTCTCAGCTGGAGCATTGGTACTGCAAAATAGTGCATTCCACCAGAAGCAGTAGTTTTCTTGACCATTCAGTTTAAGGTAGCTGAGTCCACTGTCACTCTCTATGAACTATTGTCTTCTTGGAACCTATGACTAACTTAAATGATCCTGCCTGATATTTTTCTCATTTTCTCATTTTTGTCTCTCTCCCCACCACAATGTAGCTCTCTTCCTATTTTTAAAAAAAATGCATCTTGTCTTTTTTGTTAATTGCCGAATAATCAGATAAAAAGAGAACCTGGCACATAATAGGTTCTCAACATTTAGCTGTTGAGTGAATGAATGTCGAAGGAGTGACACAGGGCCCCTCAAATCAAGAGCTCTGCTTTTCCATTGGTTTAGATTCTACCTAGGGCCTAAAAGAAAGTTCTGCACCCAAAACACTACAAAATTCATTTCAAATAATTTGTTCCTGAAGGAATTATAAATGAGGTAATTATAAATGAGGGTATCCAACAGGCATAAATTCTTCATTCGATACCCAATCTATTCAACAATTTGTCTCAGAGTCATTGTTTCATATCTTCTTTTTTAGATTTTCCTGTGTTGTTGTTATTGTTGTGTGTGATCTCATTCCCACTAAGGAAAAGAAATAAAAGAAAAAAAGCGTTATCTGTGTCCAGCTCTGACTAGTTCTAGCTCAGTTCTACTTTCATCTGAACAGTATGAAAATATAATGATTTTGTTTTGATTTATTAATTTTAAATAAAAACTGTATATATTTTAAGTGTACAAGATGATGATTTGAAATGCACATGCATAGTGAAGAGATTATTACAGTCAAGCTAACTAGCATACCTTCTCTTTATATAGTTATCTTTTTTTCTTTGTTTTGGTGATAAGAGTACATGAAATCTACCCTCTTAGCAAATTTCCAGTTTCAATACCATTTTATTAACTGTTGTCAGCATGCTGTACATTAGATCTCTAGACTTATTCATCCTACATAACTGCAGGAAGCCTAAATGATTTTGGAACACTTCTATCTACCTAACTTCTCATTTCTATGTTACCTGTGCTCACAGAATGCTCTGCTAGTTCTTTTCAGTTTCATCCATCATAAGTAATATCCCCAACTGATCATCAATAATGTTATAAAGAGAAACCAGAATCACCAGCATGATAGATGAAACAATCTCTGCAAACTGAAGTCACTATTAGTCAGCCCTCTGTCATTTTCCTGGTGACCAAAGAAGCTTCAAGGGCTAGAGGATGGTTCTGAAGACTTAGAAAGTCCTGATAGCCATGACTTTCTTCCTTCATTTAAAGATCAACAATTGACTTGCAATGAACTCTGTTTTTCAACCCCAATTTCACATAGCGTTCAAGTTCAAGAATTATCATTTGCTATGTTGAAAAGTAGAGGGCTTGTTGCAGACTGCTGGTCACATGTTTCTTGACTATAATACGAAGACAATAAAACAATTCAAGGCATGATACGGAAGCATTCTGCTGAGAAGTACTTAATCTTTGCATCATCTACTCTGGCTTCTCCAAGAACAATCTCTTGGGGAAAGTCCATAGACCTAAGTGTGGCTCACTTAATATCCTAGTGAGCCAGGACACTGAAGAGTGACTGCAGTATTTCACTTGTAACTCTTCTTTAAAAATTAGTTTCATTTGTTGCTAAACAGTGGAGGCCAGTAAACAGTTTTGCCTCCAACCAGGCCCATAGCATTTGAATTGAGAAACAGTTTCTTCTTTCTGTGATTCTCCATAATCATCAATAGGAGTCATCCCCAGGATCCAATAGTCACGACAAGGAACAGAGAAGAGTTGAGAAGATATCACTTGGAGATGTGGACTGATAGTCTCACTCCAGACTTTTAAACAAGTCTGCTTTCAAAAAGTGTCTTTAACTTTCTCTCTTTCATGATTTAGTCCTGAGCCCAGGAGCACTTGGGAAACAATTCCATCTCATTGCAAAAAGCTGCCCTTAACAGAAGTGCCAGGATGGATTTTGTCATTAGGAATATGCGGTTAGGTCATTTCTGAAAGGAAAAATGTTGGACTTTGCTGACCAAATGTCAGGTTTTTTTTAAGTCACCACATATTTCACTGGTGTATGTCTCACATTTCATGAAAGTTGGAATTTTACCAATGAGATTGAAAGGGCCTGTTGATTATCTGCCACATTTCTTAGAGAAGAATGATGATCCATCTTCAGTTGGGGTACCAGTGGCCTAAAACAGGAGCCTGCATCCAAAGACAGAAATATTTACATTTAACTCCTGATATTCTTGAAGATTAGAGATTGTAACTTCACAGTCTAGCCAATATGCCAATATCAGGAGCTGGTAGTGACAGTGAGAGGTGGGATGAACAGGAGAGTCAGCTGGGCTTGGTCATAGGCTGTAGTGACTCCATCCTGCTCACTAGTCTGTAGTATGATACACATTGGTGACTTAGCAAAATTAAAAATTACTACATGAAATGGAACTTGGAGATGATTTGCAAACAATCTAATCTGAGGTTTAAAAAACGTAGAAAGCTGAGGATCTATTGCAACTTTGAGTTGAACATACTAGGGAAAACTAAGTTGTTAATTGATGTATAAAAAAAGGGAGGGATTAAGATAAGTTTGGGGAATTCTGTATTAAACAAGTCCAAATGCTTCTTTAAGATATCTTGTCTTTAATCTTCTGAAATATCTTATGAACTTCCAACCTTGTACAGAAAGTAACTAAAAATAAATATATGCATTATTGATAGAAGATGTATTTTATATGTATATGTATACACATATACTATATATATGCAAATCAGTGAATTATGAATATAACACTAGTTATAGAAGAGTAGTGTAACATTTCACAACAGTTTGGAATCCTAGAGAAGAATCATGTGTAAGAACTTCTAGAAAGCATCTTTGTAATTTTCCAATTTCTCCTTTTTACATGTAAAATACCCTGAAATTAAACAATTTATGCAACACTTTCAGCTACTTGGTAGCAGAGCTGGGCTGCAGGTTTTCCTATATATTGATTTTTAAACTGCATTCAAAATTTGATTTAGTTTAGCATTTATTAAACAGCTAATATGTGCCTAATAGGATATAAAAGATGTCTGTGTCATGTCATTATATTTAAGATATTTACAATCTCATTTTTAAGAGAAGACTGATTCGCAGAAGCAATGAGGCTTGCAGAGTTAAGTAATTTGACTATTTATTTTCAAAGTCCAGTCAATTTTGGCCCAAAAGCCCACATTCATTTCATTATTCTACACTGAGGTGCAAGCAGTCAGGATTCTGCCTCATTTATTCATGCATTTGGAACAACTAGAACAGTAACAAGCACCTCCTTAAAGCTGTTAGTATTTGAATGAATAAATGCAATGAATCTCAGGGCTTTGATAAGGGCTACAATATGAATAGAGGAAGAAGTGGGGAGTAATTCCACACTTGGAGTCTTATTACTAAGTAGAATGAGGATCAGTGGGGCAGAAAAAAAAAGGGCAAGAAGTACAAAGATTAACTCCAGATGAACTCCCCACTTCTGTGATTTTTCAGGGCTTGTGAGCCCCTGAATTCTCAATATCTTCCCTCCCAGACCAGTCTCTAACCATCTTCCTGTATATAAAGAAAGAGGATAGGACAGTGGTCTTGTCTTCACCTCTGGACACTTCCAAATCCTCCCTTGGATTAGCGATCTGACAGTGAGTTTGTCAGGGATGCACTAAGCAAGGGTTTGTGAGAACAGGCAGGGATCAGTGGTGATAAGAACAGAGGAGTTTAAGGCAATTTTAATGTGACAGTTTCACTTACCTCCCTTAATGCATTATTTGCTCTGTTTTCTCATAGAGCATGTGCCTGTGGCAAAAGACATCATAAATTTTTTTCGGGAAATGAAAGATGCTACAAAAAGATGAAACACATTGCCTGATCTAGAAATTACCTAATTGCTGAGGAGAATGCTTAGGTTTGTGTGGGCAAAGAAGGCACACGCGTGTGCACACACACACCCACACACCCACCCACACACACACACACACACTCATATGCTCAGACAGATGAACAACTCCATTGGGCCATGAAAATAACACTGACCCTGAGTCTGGAAGAAATCAAGTTTCAAGTCTAAAAGAAATTGGTTCCTTGCATTTCCTTTCTCTGGGATTTGTGCTTGGCTTCTATGGGAAGCTACAACCGAGTGCTTGAGGGAACTGATGTTCTCTTTTTATTTGATCCAGTTCAGCTTAATTGGCTGAAAAATTTTATACAGTAAGTCCCCTACATACAAACCTTCAAGTTGTAAACTTTCAAAGATGCGAATGTGCTTTCGCATGTCCAATCACGTAAGTTAGTTCACATGTCTGGCATACGTTGTCACGTGTGTGCGTCCTTTACAAGTGGTTGTTCTTTTGTGTACTTTGCTGTGCAGTACTGTATAGAGTACAGTAGTACAGTATCTTTATTTAAGCCCAGGATGTCTGGAAGCAAGCATAAAAGCAGTGGTGATGTAGTTGGTACTGCTAAGAAGCACCAAGCGATAACAATGGAAACAGAAATGAAAATAACTGAGAGAGTGGAGCAGGCAAAAAGATGGTTGATGTCGCACGTTCTTATAACATTGAACTCCTTACTGTGCAACACGAGGAGGTTACTGGTAATGAAAACCTGATGGAATTGGAGGCCCAGAGAAAGGATAAAGAGAGACAAGAGGAAGAAGAAGTAACTGAAGAACCGAAGAGATTCACAACACAGGAAATGGCAAGAGGATTTTCTTTATTTGAGGAGGCACTGTTTTTGAGACACAGGACCCAAATATAGAATGGTACCTGAAGGTTGCAGCAGCCGTTCAGAATGCAATCCAGTGCTACCATGTCATCTATGATGAGAAAAAAAAAAGAGCAACTAGCCAGACATCACTGGATCGTTTTTTCAAGAGGGTAAGTAGAACTGAATCCAGCAAGGAACCTGAACCTGTGCCATTGACATCAGGTGTGAGTGAAATTGCACCTTGCCCTCCATCTCCTATTAATGATGATTGTTCAGCTTTACTGTCTCCCCCCCCCTTCCTCCTCCAGTCAGTAACTCTTCCTGCCTGTTCACTCAATGCCAGTCCCTGTATGACAGCTGTTGTACTGTACTACTGTACTGTTCAAGGTACTGTATTGTAAGATTAAAAAATGTTTTCTTCATTTATTGTTTGTTTTTTGTGTATTATTTGTGTGAAAAGTATTATAAATCTATTACAGTACAGTGCTATATAGCCATTTGTGTTTGTTGTGTACCTGGGCTAACTTTGTTGGATTTATGAATAAATTGGACCTATGAACACCCTCTCAGAACAGAATTCATTTGTACATAGGGGACCTACTGTATTCCATATTACACAAAAGGAAGTCATTGCTGCTTGTCCAAGAAGTAGCTGCAATGTCTACATGATTGTTTCCAGTAAAACTGGATATCTAGAGAATTCCATACAACAGTGATTAATATGTATACAAATCATCTGAAAATCTTGTTGAAAGGCAGGTTCTGATTCAAGAGGCCTGGGGTGGGGTCAGAGATTCTGCATTTCTAATAAGCTCCCTGGTGATGCTGAGGCTGCTAATTTGTGGACTAAGCTTTGAATAAAAAGAGTACACAAGAGGCTGCTTGTTGACAAACATGTGTTATGAGATCTGAAGAGAGAGAAAGTAGAATCATGGCTGCCAAATGGTTTCCAACATCTCCTAAAAAACATGGTTGAATAGGAATCAGTTGACTGGATCGGGGTGGACCTCTCTCACTTACTATATTTATGGAACTTATTCCCTCTCAAGGTCTGTAAAAACTGTCCTCCCAAAGGCATCCTGGGAGGAATCCTACACCCCTTTTCTTCATCCTCATGTGGCGTGGGTGTATCTAATGACAGCTTGTGCTTCATCGCCCATTACTGACAGGCTGCAAGCTTGTCACTGACCAGAGTGACAACTGATTGGTCCCTCCATTCAACCCTGCTATGAACAACCAGATTAAATTTATACACTCCTTCACCCTGTGGAGGGGTGTCCTGACATCCAAGGAAAATTGAGGGTAAGGAGGTCAGCGCCACTTTATTTGAGGCCCAAAGTCTTTTCCTGATGCTGTTTGACATTATCCCAGATACATTTTAAAATCTGTAGCAGGAGTGAAGAGTTGTAATTGGTTTAAGGCACCCAGAGACTTCTGGGCAGTCAGGATCTAAGTCGTTGCCTCTGTAAATTACCGACAGCTGAAGTATGGAGAATAGAAAATGAAGCTCTCTACACTGGCTTTAGGGGAGACTCAGCCTTCCAAGATCAGGGACACTGTTAAGCAATCCTTGTTCTCTGTGCAGACCAAATCTGCCAACACCCAACGGTGCCCATCTCCTCTTCTTTTAATCCTCCTCCGTGCCCCCTGCCCTGCTGAAGGGAATAATCTGTAAAATCACCCTCTCGATCCTTCTCTTGTAGTAAAAGGAGTTTCTCCCCTGCCGTACAAATATTCTGGAGCCCAAGCTAGGCTAAGTTCAGTAGACTTCAAGTCCACTATGCATGTAAAGCTTAGCTCCTTCCCAGCTCAGCTGCCTTTCATCCAGAAAAGCCTCTTCTTAGTGCCGTCAGTCACCCATAAACTAGCCACACCCTTTTTCCTCCGAGTTTTTCTCACAATCCTTTTCTTATGGAAAATAAGACCTCTTGTGGGCTGCTTCCTTGGTACCAGGCAACAACAAATATGAAACCTTCCAAAGGATTATTCTTCCATACTCCAGACCCTGACATCTCTAGAACCTCCTTTGCATTACATTAACAGGCTGTCCTCCAGATCTTACCTTTTCCTTAAAATACTAATTTCTTTTAGTTCTTCAGTATTTTTCCTCTAGGTTTCTTTCTCTCTTTCTCTCTCCCTCTCTCTCTCTCTCCCCCAACCCCCTTACACACACACACACACACACACACACACACACACACACTCCCCATTCTTTTCTTACTCTCTGTTGTGGAAGAGAAAGATCCCATAAAAAGGTACCAGAGGATGATTTGAACTTGCCCTTAGGAGAATGGACGGGTGATATCTTGAACCCAGGAAGTATATGAGCGGTATAATCAGGAAAATGCATTAGATGAATCACTTTTGGTTTCCTTCCTTCTATGAAAAAGTCTGAATTCTGCAGCAGCATTGACCCAACTCTTGGTCTTTCAGTGAAGAGTTGGGAGTAGGCAGAAAAGAGCATTAGCTTTTAAGAGGTTGTAACCTTCACGGCCACTTCCATTGGCTGCTCTTTGCTCTAGTTTCTCTCCATCTATCCATGATCCATAACAAATTAATTTTTCAAAGTATCTATAGTCACCATTAATACACAGATGAGCATTCTTGTCTGGAATAAGAGAGAACAGAGTCTATGTCAGGGCTGTTCTCAGGTCTCATAAGTGGACCATTTGAATGTGGACCTTTTGTCATCCTATTGTAATATATGATCTTAAGGCCAGAGCCACTTGCTTCAACCTTCCTGAAGCCACATTCCATCACATTTGCCATACTTCTGATTTCTGGCATCATGTGTGTAATTCTCAGAACCAACATCCAGTTCCAAATTGCTAGATACTACCTTGCTTCTCACCTTGATTATAATTTGAATTTTTCCTCCAGATACCTGGCCTACATGGCCATACATAGATAACCACCAGAATTGTTTAGGCTGGTCTTCACAGAAGTCACCACCACAATACTCATCCAGTATACATTAATGGGAACCAGACACATAGTGCTTACATAACTTGAGTGTTGTTAAACACCTACTTTGATTTTCACAAATATAGCCAAATTTATATACAGTCTAGTTTGGTTTTAAATGATTACTTGCTTACCCATGGTGATTCATTGTCTAAATCAGGTATCTTGCTCAATTTTTCTATGTCTGGATATTTTTACTGCCTCTTACCAAAGCTGGCCTTCCAAGATCTATAGGGAAGGCCCAAGGGATATTTCTTCAAGGACACTGCTATGAAAGATGATACAAATCAGAGGGAGAGAGGAAGAGAAAGAAAAAAAAAAGCAAGATGCCCCATGAGGAGCCAATGCTTTTTAGCTGATGGCTTCATAGTCATATTTCCATTTAATTTTGAATTTCCATAAAGATGCTGTAAGTGATTTGGACTTGCCTTCGAGAGAACGGACATGTGGTGCCTTGAACCCATGGAGTAAATGTGCCGTACAATCAATAAAACACATTAAATGAATTGCTTCTACTCCACCTCCCCATGAGAAAGTCTTGATTCCTTTAGCTGCACACTGCACAGTCGCAGCTATTAGTATTAAAGGAAGGGAAATGTGGAGAGAAAAATATGGAATTGTTACTGAAAGATGAACACCAACTAGACTTCTGTTCAGCAAGTTCTGTAAATGAGGGACATTTCTCCCCTCTTTGAGCAGCACAAGGTGCTTTAAATGAGTGTGGATTATGGACCTCATGTTTGCTGAGTGCACATCAAAAGTAATAATTAAAACCCCTTCTGTGGTTAAGCATCTTCTCTGCTACAGAGGGTAGCTATAAACTGCCCAATTGCACAGGTCAGGAGTCAGAACATCCCTGGGTAGGTGGGAAGTGTTGGAAGGAGGGTTCCTCCAATAGAAAAGCCCTTTACTAAATAATCATCCAAGAACAGTGAGATCTCATAGGAGTCATGATAAATGAGCCCAGAGGGACAAGGACTCAAGGGACTGGGTAGAGATGAGCTGCTGCAAAACTAAGAAAAACAGCTGGTTTCACAGGAGAAGAGGCACACTGCAAATGTTGGTTAGCTGAAAGTAATGTTAAACATTGTCATTTTAATATTAAAAGCTATCTTGTGTTAAACCCTACACTAATTATCACATATTACTTCATTAATCTTGTGAGACTGGTACTTTTATTTACTAGTCCCATTTTACAAACAAGAAAACAGGCACAGAAAGTAGATTTCTCTCTGCCACATGCCTGACTCAGAGACAAATAAAGATTCAAACCAATGTAGTTGTCCTGAGTCCAAATTCTTTAACCCTACATGGTACTGGAACTAACAGGACAGGGTATCTTCCTTGCTTTCCTTCTTGAACTTCGATCTTTTTTAGCATATGCTTATAAGCTGACCTGGTAAATTCCGTGAATATCAAATGACATAGATAGCTGTTCAGTTTGGTGGGATTTCTCAAATGAGCACATATCCTAAAGAGACAGGAACCAAGGACAATACATCCAGGATAGGTTTTCAGATACTAGAGGAGTGTCAGAAGCTGAGGGCACACCCTACCCCTACCCCACAAAGGAAAATTAGGAGACTTCTAAGTAAAGAGACCCCTTTAACTCCCTTTGACATTGATGGAAAGATGCCAGTTAGTCTGGGATTGACATGTTGTTCTAAACAGAAGGCTCTGAAAATGCCATTAATGCAAGCAGGAAGGGAGTAGGGAGTGGGAGAGGGGGTTGATTGCTGGAATTCCATGATTAATTGTTTGGCATTTGGAGTAGTGTGGCATGGTTTCCTTTCAGCCCTCACTCTCTAGGGATATATCATTGCTTAGAATTCATAGAATGCAAGAGTTAAAGAACTATAAACATCATCTAGCTCATACCCCTCAATTAACAGGTGAGGAAATGGCGACCCCAAGGTGGGACCTGACAAGCCCAAGGCCACAGAGCTAGTTAGTTGCAGAGCCAGGCTAGATCTCAGAATATCTGACCTCTAGCCCAGTGCCCTTTCCACTCCACCTTTGTGTTTCAACAGAAGAGAACTCCCCAGGAGCCTCGTCAGCAAATAGCAGTGCAGAGTTTCATTAAAGCAGTTGAGAGCAGAGAGGTCAAAAGAATAAAAACAACATCCCACTCAATTATTTTAATCATGAAAAACTTCTAAACAACAGGAGGGTGAGGAAACCTATCTGCTAAACTAAGATTAGAAGAAGAGCCATTAATTGGATTGCCAACTTTGATATTTCAAAGACTATTAATATTTTAAGACCAATGTCAGAGTTAAAAGTTGTATTTGGATATCAATGAACCCAACTGTCTCATGTATAGATGATGAACCTGAGTCCCAGGGAAGGAGCAATTATCCAAATAACTCAGCTACTCAATGGCAGAGCTGGGCAAAGGAACTGAAACCTCAGGCTCCCACTCAAGTGTCCTCTTACTTACATCACAGTTATTCTTCATGAGCTGAGGGTGCTGGGGGAGGGAAGGGGGTTAGGAAGTCAATGAGAAATCATCCAGCCCAGCCCCTATCTTTTCTTTAAGGAATGACTTGGAATTATGCTTTCTCCAAGTAATTATTGAAGGATAAAGTCCAAGGTGAAAATTCCACACTTGAACTTCTGTGAAGGAAAGAACTTCTGAGTTGTAGTCTAAGGTCCAGGGAAGAATGGATTTTATGTGAAATCTCCTTGGCAGGATCACCCTTTCAGATGGCAAACTGGAAATATTCCTGAGAGCAATGGAGAGGGAGTCAATTTTGTCGAGTGCCTGTGAACAAGGAATTGTGTTAAGCCTGTGGATTTAAGAAGACTTAAAAAGCATCTCTGAAGCAGCTCTCAGTCCACTTGGCCATAAAGAGACAAATCTTTAAGGATGGAGTAATGGACTCTGGGAGACCCAGGGAAGAAGGAATGAGAAGGGAAGATTGTTCGAACAGGAGTTTGTCTAACAAATTTGGGAAATGGGACATTCCAGACAGCAGCAACGTGAAAGAGCACTAAAAATGTTCTAAATTCGTGTCATGTTCAAAATTTTCTTCAATAAATCTGTCTAGGAGGTAAAGAGACACAAATCATCACTGGTTATTTGGACTGAAAGAAAAGAACCAATTCTTCAGTGCCAGGATCATGTTTTAGAGTCACCCTTCTCCACCTGCACAAGACACTGCCCCCTCCATCCATGTCAAATGTAATGGGACTCTGGGGAGCTGCTGTGTAAAGAAATTAAATGAAAGTTTTGAGTCCAAAGTTAGTTTACAACTCATCCACCCTACACCAACCCATCCTTGTGCCCCTAGCCCAGCCACGGCAGTACTTTGATCTCTCTAGGGTTCTTGGCCTGCTCTGAGTCTGCTTAAGATCAAGAGCAAGGGTTGTCAGAGGAGTATTTTCTTTCATATTTATTGTATTGTCTTATGCTGCAACAATCATCAACAGGAAAGGGATTGGAACAAGGGAGTTACGTTTTTTTCCCAGGAAGGACTATCACACAGAAAAGGAGAGAAATGTAATGAAGGACATGTCTCATTTCCACCTGCAACTTGCCATCTTTCCACAGTGAAAGAATGTGTTACAAGGCACATAACTCAAGAAAAGTTGGGTGAAGCCATGAAGGAAACCCTACCAAAAGGCCAATGGCCATCATTTGACTTTCTGCCTCCTCCTCCTGCATCTTACCCCCAGTTCCCTCTTGTAGCAAATTTATAAGGATTTGCAAAGAGAATGATTACTTGTGGCTTCTTAATGTTTTCTTAGTATTCAATGATTCTCAGTGTTTGTATCAGTGAGAAAATCAAGGGCTAGAGTATGACATCTAAATTGAGGGACCTGAAGAGGAAATGGGAATCAGAAAGTTATTGTGTATTCTAGTCCTTAATTTTGGTCCCAGTCTGCGCCTTCAGGCAAATTCTATTTCTCTTTATTTACCCAGATCAGAATGGGTTTCCACATTGCCCTTTATGGCCCTGGGGAGTTTCTCAGGCTAAAGAAAGATCTAAGAGAAAGCTATAGAAATGCCAATTATATCCTCACATTTTTGCATCAAATGAACAGCCTGGAGGAATATGGAGTAGCTCAGACCCCGACACATCTGATGCCAACTTTGGGAAAGACAAACAAAAATATGTGGGGGGTCGATTTCATGGGTCATGCTTTCTGATTCAAATGGGTAAAATATTTGATAGGAGGAAGAAATGCTGATGTTGACAAAAGACACAATGATTTATTCACAAAGAGCATGTCTCTTGGAGGTGGGTATAGACCTAAACAGGAAGCCTCAGGACCATTTGGATAACGAGTCCCCATCAGGCATTATGTTTGTTAGGATGAATGGGAAACGGACAAAGTCCAAGGACTATATGGCTAATCATGTGGATGAGAAGAAATGAAGAGGTTTGTTCAGCATCTGACTTTTACCAAGGACAAAAAAATGAGAAGAAAGCCCTACTTTAACCCCTAGAAATATTTTCTAGAGTTTAACGCTCTTTCCTGCAGGAAAACAGTTTGTTGAATAAAGATCAGTGGAAGAAGAGTAAAGTGCACAGAGAGAAGTTTACATACAATATTTGCAAGCATTATCCTTTAGCACATATGAGATGTTCAAGTACCTATTTCCTCCATTTTTTCCTGCACTTTCCTATCCTGTATGTCTCCTCTGAAATGAGTTCACCCAATGGAATTGATACAGAAGCCATAATTTACAGAACTATACCATGACTCACAAAACAGATCAACTGCTCTAATCCATAATATGGAAGAAAACTATGTAAATTCAAACCTTTTTTTGTTTAAACACCACCTCATTCTTGACTCATAGGCTCTATATGACTACAGAGAACAGTTACCCTGATTCTGGTGTTCTAAAGGTTAAACGACTGAGAAAGAAACTCTGCAATTTACGAATTCTAAGCAATCTCTGCAAAGACCATCCTATGATGACCCTGTCCCCTCCTCTCCACAATCTATAAGAATCCTTCCCTAACTGCTCCCTTTTGAGATGCCCCACATTTCCCCATTATCATCTATTCTCCCTTGCTGCACACAAGCCAATCAACTGAACGTTAGCTAACTACAGGCGGGTCCTGGTGCTCTGGCCAGCGGACATGAACACCTATGGCTCTGTTAACTGACTTAAGGGTTGCTCTTCACAGAAGATGAAAGGTCCCAATCTATCCCCTCTTCCTTCTCTCTCATTCTTTCAAGCTGTCTTCACAGGTGTGTCCTAGCAAAAGAACTTCCTAGAAGAAAAGCAGCTCATTTTCTTTGACTGAATCAAGTTCTTCTGCTAATTATTCTTTAGCTGAAGTCAAGAAGGCTTTACTACCTACCTAACTCACATCTGCTTATCTCAATTTTAATTCCCTCCTTTATTTTCCTCTAGAGGAACTGTTGATATTTGCAAAAGAAAAGAAAAAATACACAACACATCTCTTTGAAAACTCTGAGTAAAAGCATAGCCTCTGGAACAGTCCCACGGTTTTCTTAGTTGGGTAGTGCGTTCAAAAGGCCAATAGGCTGCATGGACCCATTTGTTCAGAGCTCTGGGCTACTGCTCTTTTTTGACTGACATAGGAAAACTCTGATTGACGACCCTCATCACCCTGCTCATTACCAGGGATATCAACCCAAACACTCCGTTTATTCAACAACTATGTAAAAAGCTGAGTGGGGTTCTTTTAAAAGTAACTCAGTTTATTGTTTCATCTTCAAAATAGGTGTTATTGGATATTTAGAATATAAAGGTATTAATATCTATATTTTATATGTAAAGAACATAAACAACTGCATTCATGTAAAAAATAATTTAAAATCCTATTATCAAGATATAACTACTATTTATAGCTTGATGTATTAACCTTCTAAACATTTTTATATGTAACTGTACACATACAGTTAGTTTTTAAATAAATATATAGTTATCTACAAGAGACATTGAATCTAATCTATACCTATGGTAAATACCACGCGGTTTTATCAGATATCTTACACTCCATTTACCTAGATTTACTCTTATCATTGTAAATAAAAATAATGCCTTATTTTACATGCCACTTCAACATTTAAAATTACTTTAATATATTTTATCACATCTGATTTTCTTACTACCCATAAGAAAGATATAAGATATTAGGTATTATTCTGATTTCGACTATGGAAAAACTGCAGGCAGGCAGCAAGATAGGGGTTGAACAGGGTATTGTAGCTTTGGATAGCAAATGTGAGTGTCACGTGGCAAAGTAAGCAGCTGGAGAGGTCAGCAGGCTTGGGGGCCTGAGAGGTCTAACAAAGAGGCATTTGCCTTACCCCAAATTCACTGTCCCACATCCACTGGCTCTAAGTCCTTACCTTCTCACTATTTAATATTGGAGTGATCTGGCTTAGGGAAACTAGCTCATACAAAGTTCACTTAGACTGATATCTGGAATCCCAATCATAATTCCTTTATTTATCATAAGAAATAACATACAGTTAGGCTATATGTTCACACAGAAACATCAACACAACCATTCCCTATAGGCTAGATGTATTAGAAACCAACTTTTTTCAAGATATCTTTTTATTATTGATTTTTTTGAAGTATAATTAATTTACAATGTTATGTTAGTTTCAAGTGCATGGGAAAGAGATTCATTATATACATATATATGTATATATACATTCTTTTAGAGATTCTCTTCCATTATCGGTTATTATAAGATATTAAGTATAGTTCCCTGTGCTATACAGTAGGTCCTTGTTATTTACCTATTATATATATAGTAGTGTGTATATGTTAATTACCAACTCCTAATTTATCTCCTCCCCTTCCCTCTATCCCTTTTGGTAACCATAAGTTTGCTTTCTATGTCTGTAAGTCCATATTTTTCTGTTTAGTAAATAAGTTCTTTGCATCATTTTTTTAGATTCCACATATAAGCGATATCTATGACACTTGTCTTTCTTTATCTGACTTACTTTGATAAATAGGATATGATAAAAACATGGAAGCAACTTAAATGTCCATTGATAGATGAGTAGATAAAGAAGACATGGTATATATATATACAATGGAATATTACTCAGCCATTTGTAGCAACATGGATGGACCTAGAGATTACCATACTAAGTTAAGCCAATTTTTTTTGTTAGCTTGAAGACCATTCACTAACAATGATGATTGTCAATTATGTGATTCAAATGTAAATCACACACTTTCCATGACCCTTCATGATGCATGGCATCTTGTATCTACCCCATCCCCCACCAGTACATAGAAGTCCATTCTTACTCTTGCTTCCTTCACCTTCCATACCTTGTTCTCTAGATTGACCTAACCTTCCACTCCTACCTCCTTTCTCTGAGTAGGCTAAAATGGAATATACTCCACATCAGTTTACTAACTTGTCATCACATCCTTGCCTGCTTCCTTAAGATTATAGCTGGATTGTCTTGATTTGCTTTAGGGTATCTCAAAATTATTAGTCACACGTTTATACACAGTCTTTTGGTTTACTCCCACAAGTAGTTCATCTTATACCAAGTGTGTGGATTTTGCTGGTTTAGCCCCCTTGCTTTTCCTGAAATAGCCATGCTCCACCTCAAGACATTTGCATTTGCTGTTTCCTCTGCTCAGAGACCCTTTGCCCACTTCCTTCAGGACTTTGTGCAATATGATGATACCCTAGGATACCCTGCAATGTGGCAATACCTCTACCATCATAAGCGGTATCTCCCTTCCTTCATTTTTCTTCTTAGCACTTTTCACCAACTTATATACCATGAATGCTATTGATTTCTTTGTTTGTTGTCAGTCAGAGTCTACTAGCATGTAAGCTCTATAAACGCAGAGATTTTTGTCTGATTTGTTCACTGCTACATTGCCAGCCTCTAGAATAGTGCTTAGCACATAATAGGTGATGAGTGTATATATATATATATATGAAAGTAAAGAATAGTTGGTTCTCAACCCTAGCTGACACTAGTATCATCAGGGGATCTTTCGAGATATCTTGACCTCACCTCCCAGGGAGATTAATATAACTGGTCTCAGTTGGGGTTCAGCCATTAGCACTTTTAAAAACTCACTAGATGAATGTAATGTGCAGTAGAGTTGAAACCATTCATTTGAACTCAGGATACAAATTTACGTCCAGTTTTTGCAGGAAGCATTCACTATTACCTCCATGTACCAATAACATGAATCATACCCCACATCTTCTGACTTCTCTCCATGCCTGACCTAGCATAGAACAAAGAACAAAATTTGGGGAAAGTGTAAATTTTATTTCAAGAGTTACCCACTTATGATATAGTGAAGAGAAGTAAAACCACAGAAAAGATGGAAATTTTCCAGAAATCTTTGATCCTGATAAGAATGACCAATACCTGTATGTAGGGTATTTCAAAAACAGGAAGCAAAATCCCCAAGCTAGAAATGTTTCAGATTATTGAGGCTCTACATGAAGATACCCAGGTTCATAAAATAAAACAATAAACCTGCATTTGGAGGCTGGGTAAACAAATGAAATTTTATAACCTCTTGTTTCTGAAATGTAGGCCTCTTGCTGGTCTCCCCAGAGTACCCTCCTAGAAGCTCTAATTGATACAAAACTCATTTAGCCATAATTGCTGTATAGCCTAGTGCTCGAGAAGGTGCTTGAATATGCACCAAGAAGTCACTCTGATACTCACCAGTGCTCCCCTCTGAATGGAGAAAATCATTTCTTGGCCACCCCATGCTGAGCAGAATCTATGAGCTAAAATTAGGATTAAAGAAGCCAACATGTGGCACCATCCTTTCGTTCATCAGTTATTTGCTCTCAGAGATCTAACAACGTCATCAGAGCAATTTTGTTCTTGGCACATTTCAGAGTCAAAAGGGAGCACAAGGGACTCCACCAAGGTAGTAATTTTCTAGGTAATCATCCTAATGTCTTTATCCTGAGTGCATTTGTACGAGTAAGTTAATTAGGGAAGTTAATTTTCACAAATGGCACAAAAATGCCATTTGCTGGCAATACTGCCTTGTGCCAATGCTTGGCTCAAGGTAATCAGAAAAGAGAAGTTGATGCTCTCAATCCATTACTGAAGCCCAGCTTGGACCAAAAAGCACCATATCTGCCAACTTGGCACATGTGACCAGAGTTTGGGGTTTTCTAAAGGTTGAGAGAGAGAAATTCTAACTGCCACCAGCAGCTAAACAGTATGGTGAACTTGTTTTGTATGTGCATCTGGACAGCAGGCTCTAAGGTTTGGTCTAAGAGAAAGAACAAGAGAAGCGGCTCCACATGGGTGTGACCCCAGACAGAGAAGGTCTGTTAAGCCTAGTCTGTCTGCCTAGATTCCTTTCTGAGAGACGATTTTGTCTCTTGGGTGCTCTGCGGTTGCAGTGATAAGAGCCACATGAGAGCAAATGGAATCCTTGGGAGCTCTAGCTTTCCATTCCTGCAATATGGTGACTCTGGAATCAGACCAGATGGTGACAAAGCTATCTTTCCTCTCCAGGAGAAAATATGTTTTTCTTGTGCGGAGGTAGATGAGAAAATAAAAACAGGGAAAAGTTCCTTTTACACCATTAGTCAGCTGTGGGTGCAACTCAGCTTTCAAGAAGGAGGAGAAAGAAGGTGGTGAGGAGGTACCTGTTCTCAGGGGTGGAAAGAGGCCAATCAGCTGCAGGGATGATACACCTGGAGCTCACACCTAACGTTAACTATTTGTTTGACATTTTCTCTATAGATCTCTCTGGTTCACCCCACCCTGGAAGGGAACATAATACAGGCAGACCTCAGGATATTGTAGGTCTGATTCCAGACCACAGCAGTAAAGCAAATGTTACAATAAAGCAAGTCACACAAACTTTTTGGTGTCCCAGTCCACATAAAAGTTATGTTTATGCTATACTGTAGACTACTAACTGTGCAATAGCATTATGTCTAAAAAAACAATGTACAGTCCTTAATTTAAAATATCTTATTGCCAAAACATGCTGACCATCATCTGAGCCTTCAGTAAGCTGTAGTAGTGAGATTAAAGTAGCACAGACATATATATACTACCAACTGTAAAATAGATAGCCAATGGGAAGTTGCTGTATAACAGAGGGAGTTCAACTCGAGGATGGATGATGCCTTAGAGGACTGAGACGGGGAGGGTGGGGGGGGGGGGAGTCGAGGGAGGGAGGGAATATGGGGATATGTGTATAAAAACAGATGATTGAACTTGGTGTACCCCCCAAAAAATAATAAATAAATAAATAAAATGAAAAAAAAATCACTGATCACAGATCACCATAACAAATATAATAATGAAAAAGTTTGAAATACTGTGATAATCACCAAAATGTGACACAGAGATATAAAGTGAGCAAATGCTATTGGAAAAATGGTGTCAATAAACTTGTTTGATGCAGGGTTGCAACAAACCTTCAATACTGTATGATATCACTTATATGTGGAATCTAAAAAATACAACACACCAGTGAATATAACAAAAAAGAAGCAGACATAGATATAGAGGACAAACTAGTGGTTACCAGTGAGGAGGGTGTGAGGGGCAATAAAAGGGTGGGGGAGTGGGAGATACAAACTCTTGGGTATAAGATAGGCTCAAAGATGTACAACACCACATGGGGAATATAGCCAATATTTTGTTATAACTATAAATAGAAAGTAACCTCTAAAAAGTGTAAAAAATTAAAAATAAATGAAAAATAAAAATATTTTTTAAAATAGAGGTTCACCAACCCCCAACTTCAAAAAAACCCCAATATGTATGAGTGCAATAAAGAGAAAGGCAATAAAATGAAGTGTGTCTATATAATCAGAAAGGAACCATCAGAGTCCCTGTCTTGATCCCTAATGAATTCTATCACTTTATGTAAATTTCCATCTTGCAGAGCTATTTTATTTTAGAAATGCAAGTGTTAGGACTTTCCTCAGAGGACCAGTGGGCAGATGGCATCGGATAATTTGGGCTCAACCCCTTGCACATAGTAGGCATCAATAAACATCACTTCCCCTTCGCGGCATCTGAGCTGAAATACTTTTCTCCCTTCCCAAAGAGCATGCTATGTATTTCACCCTAATGAATTATTAGAATGAAGAAACTACAGCTTCTCCCTAGATTTTGACAGACTTTATTGTTATGAAGTAACATTTCACTTCTATCACATCTAAAAGTGTAATTGTCTTGACTTTGAGACAAAAAAGAAGGTGGATAAGTCTATTAGTCATTAGCATTAACTGGTGGAAACCTGACAGGATGAATTTTCCTAAGGCTGCCAAACAGTTTTATGAAAGGACAGTAATCCATATCACCTTCATGCAGAAAATAAAATATATACACTAGAACACATGATGGGCAACTGTCTGAAAATATCTCAGAGGACAGGAGGGAACCTGGCAAAGTTAATCACAAGCCAGATTTATCTTGTCAAGCACTGCTTTCTCAAGCACTCTGGTACTCTGTGTAGTTTTTGAAATAGTAGGTCCCCACAACTCCAGCACCCACACCTCAGTTTTCCTACTGGCATAAAGTTTTCCTTTCTCCCCCCATCATTTGGGGCCCCACCAACTTCAAAAAGACAAACAGAGATGCATTGTATTTAGAACAGATGCCCTGGAAATACATATGCCTATATCCTATGATAAGATAAACTTTGAAAGTGGGACAAAGGCAGGAAGCAAAAGTTTACCTGCTCACCCAAACATTCTTGAAAGAATTGCAGACAAGATTGGGAAAAGGCAGTTTTCTTCACCTTCAACTTTCTGAACCATATTTCCCTAAATATTTTCTTCCTTGAGAAGTGGGGGCATAGAAAGTGATTCTGCACTTGTGGGTGCTTTAATATGGGATGTCCAGAAGTCCTCAACATAAAAATCATGAGATGTCACACAACGGGAGTTTTCTTTTGAGTTAAGCATTGCTCTCTCACTGGATTTACTTTAAAAATGCCTATATTCCAGAGACTTCCATGGTGGCACAGTGGTTAAGAATTTGCCTGCCAATGGAGGGGACACATGTTCAGTCCCTCATCTGGGAAGATCCCACATACCGAGGAGCAACTAAACCCATGCATACCACAACTACTGAGCCCATGAGCTTCAACTACTGAGGCCCACGTGCCTAGAGCCCGTGCCCCACAGTAGAGAAGCCACCACAATGAGAAGCCGGTGCACCACAATGAAGAGCAGCCCCCGCTCACCGCAACTAGAGAGAGCTCACACACAGCAACAAACACCCAATGCAACAAAAATATTAATTAATTAACTAATTAATTAACAAACAGACAAAAAACAAAACTTTTTAATGCCAATATTCCTGAAAAGAAATACAATGTATATCTTAAGAAAAAAGAAATGCAAAGATGATCTATTCCATGTCTTCCCTATTCCAAGGACTTTATATGTTATTCATTTCATCTTTATGACAATCTTGTGGATGATAATGTTTTCTCCATTTTGTACAAGTGGATGTTTAGGTGATGAAAGACTTGCTAATTTGCCCAAGAATGCCCAGCCCACTGTAATAAAGGCAACAGTCAAAGCTACATCTGTTAAGAGATTATACTTTTTCTCATTATTCAGTTGGAGCTCCCAAGGGTGTTCCAGGTACTTGATCACTGGGAAAAGGTGAGGAAGAGGGCCCAGCAGGAAGGCAATAAAGACAAGTTGTGCCGACAGCAATTTTTCAGAAGAAGCTGCCCAAGTCCTTGATGTGATTATTCCTAAGAAGATAACAACCTCAGTGAAGAACTTCAGAGGAACATTTGTGATACAGCTTGATAGTTCTTGCTCAAATTTCAGAACACATAGAAACTTACAGTTAAGAAGTGGGTTTGCTTTATTCTTTGTAAACTTTCCTAATAACAGCAAAATAGAAAATCTCAAAATGTGCCTTCCATTTTTCCAGGAGCAAGAATTGTTGCAGTCTATATGCATTCACACATTTGTCCCACATTTACTGTGTACATGCTCTTTTCCAGGCACTGGGTTAGGAGCCATGAACTAGCCAAAGATGAATAGATATGAATCCAATCTTCAAAGATGGAGGGAATAAAGAATTCATCAGAAAATGCTCCTGCTGAAGATATGCAAACATGATTACAATTTTGGGTAAAAATGAATAACCACCATAAGAAAATAGTGAATTAAGTGCCACATATTTCAAAGCATGAAGAGATTATTATCAGTTTTAGCGATCAGAGATCACTTCATGGAGAAGACAATATTTTAACATAAACCTAAACTAATAGGTAAAAGTCACACACATAATGATTGGGTACAGTGAAACACTTCAGGAAGAAATTTTAAGTAAAACTACAGATTCTCTGTCTGGATTCTTTCAAAGGTCTAGTATCAAAGACCACTAGTTCTAATCCAAGAATGTTCTTGTAATAGGCTTGTTTTTCACTCTTGAAAAAGCTCTTTTTTTTTTTGAAATTTTATTTATTTATTTTTATACATCTTTATTGGCATATAATCGCTTTAAATGCTGTGCTAGTTTCTGCTGTACAACAAAATGAATCAGCTATATGTATACATATATCCCCATATCTCCCCCCTCTTGAGCTTCCCTCCCACTCCCCCATCCCACCCCCCACCTCCCATTCTACCCTTCTAGGTCATCACAAAGCACCGAGCTGATCTCCCTGTGCTATGAAGCAGCTTCCCACTAGCTATCTATTTCACATTTGGTAGTGTATATATGTTGATGCTACTCTCTCACTACATCCCAGCCTTCCCCCCGCCACCGCGTGTCATCTAGTCCATTCTCTACATCTGCATCTTTATTCCTGCTCTGCCACTATGTTCATCAGTACCATTTTTCTAGATTCCATATATATGTGTTAGCATACGGTATTTGTTTTTCTCTTTCTGACTTACTTAATTCTGTATGACAGTCTATAAGTCCATCCACCTCACTACAAATAACTCAATTTCATTCCTTTTTATGGCTGAGTAATATTCCATTGTATATATGTACCACATCTTTTTTAACCATTCATGTGTCAATGGACATTTAAGTTGTTTCCATGTCCTGGCTACTGTAAATACTGCTGCAATGAACATCATAGTACATGCATCTTTTTGAATTATGGTTTTCTCAGGGTATATGCCCAGTAGCAGGATTGCTGGGTCATATGGTAGTTCTTTTTTAGTTTTTTAAGGAATCTCCATACTGTTCTCCATAGTGGCTGTATCAATTTATATTCCTACCAACAGTGCAGGCGGGTTCCATTTTCTCCACACTCTTTCCAGCATTTATTGTTTCTAGACTTTTGATGATGGCCATTCTGACCAGTGAAAAAGCTTTTAAAACTAGGAGCACATTTATATCTAAGTGGATAAATATGTCAGGTGTCAACAGACACACAAACAAAAAGCAGACACATAAATTCTGCATTTAATGCCTGCAGGACACCTGTAACTCACAAGCAAAATATGTGAAAATGAGAAGTGGATGAGTAGGTAGTAATAAATTTAAAACTCAGTTGAGTAGAGACAGGGAAACCAATGAGGCAAGTGCCTCACCCAACACAAACCCAGAAAAGCTCAGGATAGTAGACCACAAATAAAATGAATTGGATTAAGGTATCGGCTATCAATCAGGAAGACTGGTTGAAATTCTGTTTCCGTGCTATGTCCTCTTCCTGATTCTATCCAGCTAATTACTTCTCCTTTACCCATGGTAGAAGGTTAAAAGAACCTGGAATCTACAGACTCAGAATGAAACCCCCAGATACTAATATTTCATGTTCCTTAATATAGTTTACCCCATAGTAGAGCCTACCACAAATGTGCTTAAAATTATTTGGCAATCTTAGGAAACTCCATCATCTTAAAACATATTTTTTAGTTTTTCAATCACAAATAGAAATACAGTCAAGGATCATCTAACAAGAAAGACATAAAACAAGGAAAGAAAATGAAACAAAGATAAAGATAGATAGATAAAGCAGGGACTAGTAGAAACACATAAAATAAATTATAATCAATATTTTCAGAGAGATGAAGGAAGATGATGTTTCCAAGGAAAAGAATATGGTATTTTTCATGGAAAAGAAGATGGTATTATGAAGATGGTGTTATGAAGAGGAGAAAGAGGAGAAGGAGAAGGAGGAGGAGGAGAAGAAGGGAGAGAGAGGGGAGAGGGGGGAGAGGGAGATGAGGAAGAGGACAAGGAGGGGAGGAACAGGGGAGGAAGGAGGAAGAGGAAGGAAAAAAGAGGAAAAAGATTTTTAGAGTAAGAAAGTCTCCTGGATATTAAGTACATAATAGTTAATTAAAAATAAAAATTTAAATAGAGTTGTGGAGGATAGAGTTGAGACAATCTACAAGGAAATTGGACAATAACACAAAAGTATGATCAATAGGAGTTAATAAAATTTTAAAAATAGGATTAATTAGGTAAATCTAACATTTGATAGAGAATTCTAGGAAGAAAGAACAGAATAAATAGTAAGGAAGAAATTAGGAAACAAATAATATAATAAATCCCAGAAATGGAGTTTTTATTTTAAATATACGCCAAGACAAGTGAATCAAAAAAGATCTCAGCAAGTCACAATACTATAATTTTTTTTCAAATTCAGGGATAAAAGAAACCTACAAACTTCCAAAGATAGAGAAAAAAAAGTCATATCCAAAGTACCCAGGATCAGAACAACACTGAATATCTCAAATGCAGCAACAGAAATCAGAAAAAACTGAGCGGTGCCTTCAAATTCTGAGAGATGATGATTTTCCACTCAAAATTCTCAATGCAGCTAGATGAGGACACAAGTGTGATGGTGGAATAATAATATCTGCAAACATGTAGGGTCTCAAAATGTGCTTCTCATGCATCTTTTCTCTAGAAGATGTGTTCTTTCAAAACAGGAAAGAAAACCAAGAAAAAAGAATGCATAAAAGCCAGGAAATAAGGGCTTTAACCTAGGATAAAGTAAACAGACTTGGACTCTAACTAGCCCAGATTGGAGAAGGAATCCAGAGAGATCCAGGAAGAATATTTTCAGGAAAAAAATGAAATAATAGTAAAGGAACTTATAGATCATCCAATGCATTTGACTATATAGAAAATTGTATTCAGAGACTGTGGAGGTTGTGGGAAGACAGTCAATATTTCAAAGAAAAATAAGAAAATGGAAAGAAAAAATGGAGTAATTAAGCATTATGGAATAACCATACTGTGCAAGAGGGGTTGTATCAATAAAATTGCTATATTTTCCATCACCTTAAGAGCAGGAGAAGGAAGAGGAGGAGAAGGTAGAGGAAGAGGAGGGGCAAAGGGAGAAAGTGGCAAAGGAGGAGGAGGAAGAGGTGCAGGAGGAGGAAGAGGCTGGGGAGGGAGAGGAGGAAGAGAAAGGGGGGGAGGGAGAGGAGGAAGAGAAAGGGGTGGAGGAGGAGGAGGAGTGGGGGGAGAGGGAGAACTGAAGGGAAAATAAAAAAGAAAGAAAACAACAACAAGCAGAGTTAGAATTTGCTGCCTCTGGAGAGCAGAACGGGATGATGAGGGGACTTCCCTCCCCCTACCAAAAACAAAACAAAAACTTTAAGTAGTATTTAATTCTAACTATGTATATGTATTACTCTGATAAAATAAATTGAAATGTTTGAAGACTGACTAACATGTAGAATTAGGCTTGCAAAAGCAGCTAGATTTGTGGTTAGTCCAAAAACTTTATTCCTTTTTTCTCTTCCAAATAAACAGCTAAAACAGAGCTTTAAAAATATCTGATGGAGAGCTACCTACCCACTGGGAACAACAAATTTCTGGTTTAGAACAACCGAATGGAGGCTTCTTAATTTCTAAAATTTAGGACACATTTTAAAGTGTTACTCTATGTTTTATACTAGCTCATTCTCATGTGTACTTAAAGCTGAAAAGCATCTATTAACATTATGAAAAATTTAAACTTTGATTGAATGCTAACAAATATATATAATTGAACATTATGTGAAACTAAGTGCTTTTCCAGTGAATAAAATCAACAGTTACAACAGTGTTAGACTGAGCAGGCTGAGATTTCCATATTCTTTTCTTCTTAGATTCCTTAACAAAATAAGAAATAAAAAATATTTCCCTAGTAAGGATATGCTCAAAGATTTAGGTCTAAAAATGTTCATCTCAGCCCTTTTTATAATAAAGATTGAAAACTACCTAGAACGCTGTCAATGGAATATTGGCTGATAATGTGATATATTTTTATAATGTAATACACCAATTCGATACCCACAAAAACTATTGGTATTAACACAAAAACATGTTTAATGTGTTTATAAGGAAAATAAGTGATCCTATATTTGATTTGTCTTATTTATATATTGTATTTTGCCTCAATTAGAATCTTGCTCTACAATTTACTATAATTGTGTGTTTGAAAGTTGCTTATACTCTTGTCAGTAAACAAAGAATGTTTCAGCCATCAAGCCTTCAGCCACTGCAGCCACCCCAACTGTGCACGCTGAGGGGATTCAGGATGAAAAAACCAGGATACTGGCCCTAGATAGTTAAGGCGTATATAAAAGGAATCATTTCAATGAGTCCAGACTCTTGCACCTTCCCATGCATAAGAAAGTGCTAAATTCATTAACTTGAGATATCTGGTTCTTCTTTAATTAACAGTAATCTTTTGATGTCCCAACTACCTGGTTTTTGTTGCAAAAACTCCTATATATCCTGTGGATCCTCCCTTACCTCTTTGGAATAGTCCCTCAGAGCTATCTTGAGAGGCTACCTTCCTGGCTTAAGTCTTCAGTTTGTCCACTGAATAAAATATAATTCTCAACTTTTAGGTTGTGCATTTTTTCAGCTGACACTCTTTAGGCTTCCGTTCACTATCTGTAAAATAGGAATACTACTAGTACCTGTGCTTAAGGTTGTTGTGCAGAGTAAATAAATTAATATATGCAAAATATTTTCAATATTTGCTAACACGTAGCTATCAATTTGTGTCTGTCGCTGAGGTTGATATTAGCAGCAATAGAAGTATTACTATCATATGGGACATTGATGGTGATCTCTGGAAGGTGGACTCTGGGGTCCACCTTTTTTCTTGAAAAAAAAATTTTAAATTTTCTATGATAAGTATGTTATTTTGTGTGTGTAAAACAAATTTTAGTAACAATTTTTAAATGATATATTTAGTAATAGAAAAAAATAAGATGATACATCTCTAGCCGACAGCCTTCCATGAAAAGGAAAGAACAATTCCATTTTTTCTGCTTTAAATAATTAGACAGTGTTACTCAATCAGGGATCTACAGATAAATTCTGCAGATGGTCCAAAAGCTTTCTTATAAAATATTTTAGTTCAAATTTCTAATTTCAAAGATAATCCTAAAAAAATTAACATAAGCATATCTAGACCCTCTGGATGATCACATAAACCTAAACACTGCTGAACAGTTTCAGCACATCATGACTTTGTCTCAAGTAGGAAGCAAAGAACAGCCTTAAAAATAATAGTGCCATCTGGCTAAATAAGGCCCCAATGACCTGACACGACACAGCAGAAATAAAGGTTTTGCTGTATTGTGTACTGAACACAGGAGAGTGGTGTGAAAAATGAATCACGCCAAGCTCAAAATCTCCAAAGAACTTGGATCAGAGCAATTCCATATCATTGATATGATTCGCTTTTGGCAAACATCATATATCACAATAAACTTATACTGTTAATTTAAACTTTACAGTGTTTATACCATTATTTATATTTAATTTTATAAATTTGTTTAGGTTTTATAGTGATTTAAGAACCTTAAGTGTTTATTTGGAGTTTATACTTAGTTTTATGTTTATGTGTTTAAGTGATGCAATAAAAATAAATATTGGGTGTTTACGAGAAACGATTTTTCTCTACAAGAGGTTCATACATTTAAGAGTGATAAGTGATATACTGTCTAAGCTCTGACCAGAATAGAATTTTCATTTAATTTAATTTAAATATTTTAAAATCCTTATTAAACTCCTAACACCAGGCTAGCACTCTGGGTAATACAGAAAGCATTTACTATATGATCTTGGTACTTGATGGATTTACAATTTATAAGACATTGGCCAGGAAGCATTAAGTAACAAAATAAGAGAGACTGTGATCACACACCTAGAGTTATTCAGATAGTAAATACCTAGGACTTTAACACGAGAAAAAAACTCCAGAGAGCTATAATGCCTAGCAAGGCACAGCTACCTGGAAGAGCTGGCACTTGAACCTGTAGTTGTGAAGGAAAAACAGAGAGGGACTCCAGCCAGAGGAGTCCCTTGGAAGACGATGAGTAAGTATAAATGAAATGTCCCTTCTTTCCTGTGTTTGAGAAGGGATGGAATGGGGGCCCTGTGGGCATGGCCTTGGGGCAGCAGACAGGGAGCCATTATAAGGTTTTTATCAGAAGAATGATATAATAAAAGTGATATTTTGGAAAGATGCTTCTGATAGAAGCATTGGATACATGCCCTGTTACATGCCCAGCACTGAGCTAAGGCTAAACAAATTCCTTCCATGCAAGATGAACTTATAATGGAGGCAGAGAGACCCCAGCTGGGACAACAATCCACATCCCAGAATCTGAACCAGCTGTGGACTTTTGTTGCCTGCTTCTGTTGCCCAAAATAAACATGCAAGACAGTAAAAAACAAATTTAATAACCAAAGTCATAGCTGCCAACTGAGTAATTCCTTGGTTAAGGCCCTATCATTATAACAGTACCTGGTGCCCAGTACTTCTCAAGGAGAGAAGAGTCACAGAGGGGCAATGAATATGTAGATATGAGGTTGGGTGTTTGTTGATCTCCTTCATAAGAGCAAGACTGAAAAAAATACAGACAGAGCAGGGAGTGTGAGAGTGTATGTGAGTGTGTGTGTGTGTGTGTGTGTGTGTGTATGTGTGTCTGGGGCAGTTGGCCCTACTATTTGTCCAGTTTATCCTTAGAGGTCAGCCAGTATCCTGGATGATTTGCTCTTTATCTTAACATGCTCAACCAGGTCACCCTGGTTGAATCCTGCCGTCAGAGCCAGATGAGTCTGGGTTTAAATGTCAATCCTACATTTTACTAGCTCTATGATCTTACACAAGTCCCTTAACCTCTTTCTACCTCCGTTTCCTTAGCTGTGAAATGCAGATCATAATCCTTCACAGAATTGGTGTGAGGAGGAAGCAAGGAATACTTGTGAATGCATTATGTGTGCATCCTTCCCCCCCACCTCCCCACCCCCACTGATGTTTCCCTTTATCGGGGTTCTGGCAGTTGGTGGGGTAGGGATGCACGGAGTGAGGCAGACACTAATCCTGGGCTGGCACTGCAGAGGCACTGCAGCAAAGCAGGACATCTGCTGAGGGATTCCTGCTCCCACCCCCCACCCCCACCCCCCTACGCAGAGCAGCACACTGGGGTCATGTGACAACCTCAGATATAACAACGGGGCTGTAAACAGGGCTCACCAGCTGCCACTCCAGCTCCTTCAGCATCACTGTATAGGGGTGACCATCTCAGAGACTGCTCAGACTCACTTAGAAAATGGCAAGGGCGGGAATAGGGATGGGCATGGAGGGGCAGGCTTGGAGCAGCCGCACACGGGAGCCACTCTGGGCTTTTACCCTTAAATATATTTTCTACCCTCCCCCATCCTCCTCCCCCTGCCCCGTTCTCTTTCTAACAAGTTCCTGGACTGAGAAAAGCACAAACAAGATAATCAGAGGTCTGGAGTGATACAGCAGGGCCACTTTGTGTGATACTTGGCCACAGAGGTGGGTCTGAAGCAAGAGCTCTCAAGTTGGCCAGAGAAACAAATTCAGATATAGGTGCTGCAGCCAGACATCAGTCTCTCTGAGGCTGGGTATAGAACTGCCCTGAAGCGGGAAATCCATGCACTTTCTGTTCACCCTATGCTTTCCTCTCCTACCAGTAGCAACTTAGGGCAGACATATATTCCTCTTGCCTAGCTCGTAGCCTCTCCTCTTCTTGAATTTGCCTGTCTAAAAAAGTCTTTGACTTTATATTCTGTCGTCCTTCATTTGGCCCTTGAATTCGCCTGATAAAAGACTAATTTTCTAGAACCAAAGAAAGAGCTCAGAGCAGGTTCTTCTATTTAGAGATAAATGGACTTTTACACACACACTTGGACTAGCGGAATGTAATTAAAACATAAGGGAGCTTTAATGCCCTCTCAGTTCTTCTGAAAGCCCTTTGGAGAAGAGACGGGTAAAGCTTCCGACCATGCCAGCAAGTTGAGAGTTTCTCACTGCTCCAGTGGCTGATTTTTTCCCTTTGTTACCACCCCTTCTAATTCACTAACCTTACGAGCACAGGTTGAGGAGTCTAATCACCCTGCATGGGACCAGGAGTTTAGCATTTAGTGTTGGCCAGGACAGGATCTCCTCAACAAAAGTACCTCGCCCATCCTAAGAGCAGATCACACACTTAGATTTCACACATAACTTTGGCAACTGAATTCAAACTATTGAATTTTGAGAAAGTTGGGTCCACCAGCTTTGTAACAGACCTACAGGCTCTAACTATACAGAGGGCACACTGGTGACTAGATACAAAATTAACTCCTTTATAAAATGGGTTTACCTTAGAAAACCCTAGGCCGTACAAAGAGATTATTAGATACAGTTTTTAATTCAACCAACATTAATTGGACACCTCCTGGCACCTGACCAGCACTGAGCCATGTGTTAAAGTAACAGTTCAGCAGTTAGTGTAAGCTCAACTTGAATCACTGCAGCTGAGTTTAATCAATCACCCAAAACACCCTTTAATTCACTGTTCTTATCAAGCACTGGATTCCTTAAACCAGCTCTTCACTGCATGATACATAGCCCTTTGTTCTTCTTACCTAGAAGAGAGATGAATAAATGTTGTCTCCAAGTTCCTCGTGTACCACATTGACCTATTTCCGTAAGCATCTTCTAGAAGAATGTGCATAAACTTCTCCAACATATAGAGGTCTGAGAGACCCCATTTATTTCCTCAATACCCACATTAGCCATGTTTTTCATGCTCCCACATTATCTGAATCAGAAATTGAGGGCATGCAACCTCACCTCCTTTTTTGTAGGACTGAATGGGCTGGGGAGAGAGTAAGTGACAGAACTAAGAAGAAAAAGAATGAATCCCAACTCTACCCTTCTTCTTTCTGAGAGTGGCATCTGTTGATTCATCCCGCATCTTTGCTAGATCCAGTAGAAGGTGAGTGGTGAGAGCACAGGAGTTCTGGGAGAGCCAAAACTCCACTGGCTATTTTCTTTCCTCTATTACACTTTTTTATGCTGGATCCCAGAGTCAGCACTGATCTAAATGCCTTAGCTTAGCTGTCTGCTGCCTACATTTCTTTGGGAAGTAGCCCTGGGGTACGGGGGAGGAATGAGCATGGAGGGAGGTAACAAAGCTATTTAAAAGTGTGACTTTGAATATATTAAGCCAATTCTTTCTGCATGGAAGAAATCTGGGAAGAATAGTGATGAGGTTATGGGGTGTGGAGGGGGGCTGAGGGGAGGGTGTTATGGAAGAAACCACATAGGCCATGCACTCCAGAAGATCTGTACTCTAATTTAGCTAGAAGACTTAATGATTTTAATGATTTGTTGTGATCTCAAAACAACAGTTGAGATAAATCTACATCATTAAGACCATTATTTTGTTTTGCTTCATTTAGCAAATAGTGGTGGGTTGAGGGGCTAGGGTTGAATGTTTGAGGTTGTTTTGCTATGAAGACACCCACATTTAAATATAAAAATGGGCTTCTAGGGCCCAGGAACAATTGGCTCCCAAATCTTTTGCAAGTAGAAATGGAAAAATGTCCTTGAAAACTTAACCCAAAAGTTTGGTTAAAATGCCTTTTCTATGTATTCTAGGCAGAAAGCAAACAAGCACAGAAAATTGAAAGTTGATTGTTTTTCATTTTGGCTTGTGGGCCCAGTCTAGGGGAAAAGACACATGGTTCCAAGCACCTTGATGCTCTGGGGAAAGGTCCGATTGTGCTTCTGGAATGAAAAGTTGAAGACCATTCCCTTGTTATGTACAGAGAGAGGGCCTGGGGATGACATTGTTCTTTATGTGATGAGGACCCAGAACTGTCAAAGCAATAAAACAGTAAACTTGGCTATTTGGAGTTCTCTATTAACTGCCACTCAAGCACATCTACAGTACAAAGATCATCAAATTTCAAACAAAGACTCCAAGGCACTAAATATATTCTGAAATGCTTCTGGAGTCATCAGCAAAACTCCTGCTTACTTCGTCTCTTCTTTGAACGTTTTTGCTTTTTGCTGGCTTTTGCCTCAAGACACTGCCTTCCCTATAGCTTTCTTAAATGATTTGTCAGAAAATTCTAGGAAACTCCAGGCCTTCATACCAAAGGTAACACTGCCTATAGGGAAGCTGTCATCTATTCTTCTGCCACTTCCCAACCATTAGCCCTCTCACCTACCCAGCTCTCTCTTACCCCTCTCCAGCTCCGATACTCATGCCATCAAATTATATCATCCTCTACCCCTTCTTTTCACCTATAGATGCCCAGATGGATCAACCCTCCTCATTCCTTGATGACTTTAGCTCCTGGTTTACTGAGACTCTGCCTAATACCACTCATGTCACGATTCTTCATTATTTTTTACATGCCTGAAATAACGTTCTGGTATACAACATTCAGTATTTATATTTATATTATACTTCACTTAAAGTTATTATAAACTATTGACTACATTCCCTGTGCTATACAATGTATTCTTGTAGCTTATTTATTTTATACATAGTAGTTTGTTCCTCTTAATCCCCTATCCCTATCTTGCCCCTTTCCTCCATTCCTTCTCCCCACTGGTAAACACTAGTTTGTTCTCTATATCTGTGAGTGTGTTTCTGTTTTGTTAGATTAATTAGTTTATCTTTTAGATTTCCCATGTAAGTGATAACACATAGTATTTTTTTTCTGTCTGACTTACTTCACTAAGCATAGTACCCTCCAGGTCCATCCATCCATCCATCCATCCATGTTGTTGCAAATGGCAAAATTTCATTCTTTTTTATGGCTGAATAGTATTCCATTTTATATATATATGTATATATATATATACACACACACACATACATATATACACACACACATATACATATATGATGTTGTTAGACAGGTTGCTTCCATATCTTGGCTATTATAAATAATGGGGCAATGAACATGGGAGTGCACATATATTTTCAAGTTTGTATTTTCATTTCCTTCAGATAAATACCCAGAAGTGGAACTGCTGGATCACATGGTAGTTCTATTTTTAGTTTTTGAGTAACCTCCATGCTGTTTTCAATGGTAGCTGCGACAATTTACATTCCCATCAACAGTGTACAAAAGTTCTCTTTTCTCTGTATCCTTGCCAACATTTGTTATCTGTAGTCTTTTTGATAATAGACATTCTGACACAATCACCCAGCAAAATTCCCATCTAAGCATTTAAATGTCTAGAGGAAAACACAATTTTGCTAAATAAACTTACAGTATCAGGTAAACCCTTGGCTTTGCCAGACAATATTTCACTTTTCTAGGTAACCACTTCATACTTTTTCCTCTCTCCTCAAACTGCCATTTTCTCCTTGCTTATTACCCTCAATTGATGGCTCTTCTTCCCATTTAACTAAGATAGTAGAAATAATCAGAAAAGCTTTCCCAATCACCTACCTACATCTGTCACTAAATAATTGGACTACATTTGGTTTGTGTAAGATAATAAATATAATAATAAATAATTGGTTTATGTTTTATGGGTGAATTGCCTGTGTGCTTGCTCAGCTTTCCCTCATGCACTAGACCCTATCTCCTCTCACTTACTCAACAATGTGTCTCCAGCAATTTTCTGATCTGCCTCTTATATCACTACATTTTCTATCACTATTGAGTGATTCCTGTAATTGCACAATCATCCTACAATATGCAATCATTTTTGGCTCAAGCCTAAAAACTTGGAGTCATCTTTGACTCTACTCTTTTTTTTATATCCTACCTCTAGTCCTTTGACAAATACAGTAAGCTCCTTTATAAGCATATACTTAGAAAGCAAAAATTTTTCATAATCTCCACAGCTATACCACGTCTTACTGGGATTATTATAATAGCTTATTAACTAATTTGCCTGTCCCTGCCCTACACTTTCTAGTTTATTCTCAACACAGCATTGAGAATGACTCTTAAAATATAACTTAGTCAAATCACTCCGTTTAAAACCCCCAATTCCTTTCCACTTTCCCAAGAGTAATGTACGAAGTTTCTCCAAGGGTCTCATGTCTGTTCTCTTCAGTACCTCCCTGATCTTATCTTCTAATACCGTCTACCTTGCTTACTCCATTTGCTGACATAATAGCTTCCTGAATTTTCCTTGAACTCAAAAAGCATATTCCCTCTTTAAAATTCAGGCATTTGTCACCCCATCTGCCTGGAAGACTTTTTCCCAGATACCCTCATAAACTCCTGGCCCTTTGGGTTTCTCATCATATGTCATCAGCAAGCTTTTTAAAACTCTCTTTAAAATAGCAATCCCCAGGGATTAATCTCAAAAATATACAAACAGCTCATGCAGCTCAATATCAAAAAAACAACCCAATCAAAAAATGTGTAGAAGAGCTAAATAGACATTTCTACAAAGAAGACATACAAATGGCTAAAAGCGTATGAAAAAATGATCAACATAACTAATTATTAGGAAATTCAAATCAAAACTATAATGAGGTATTACCTCACAGCAGTGAGAATGGCCATCATCAAAAAGTCTACAAACAATAAATGTTGGAGAGGGTGTAGAGAAAAGGGAACCCTCCTACACTGTTGGTGGAAGTGTAAATTGGTACAACCACTATGGAGAACAGTATGGATGTTCCTTAAAACACGAAAAGTAGAATTACCATATGATCCAGCAATCCCACTCCTGGGCATACGTCTCAAGAAAACCATAATTCGAAAAGATACATGTACCCCAATGTTCATTGCAGCACAATTTACAACAGCCAAGGCATGGAAGCAACTTAAATGTCCATTAACAGAGGAATGGATAAAGAAGATGCGGTACATATATACAATGGAATATTACTAAGCCATTAAAAAGAATGAAATAATGCCATTTGTAGCAACATGGATGGACTTAGGGATTATCATACTAAGTGAAGTAAGTCAGACAGAGAAAGTGAAATATCCTATGATATTGTTTATATGTGGAATCTAAAAAAATGATACAAAAGAGCTTATTTACAAAACAGAAACAAACTCACAGAGTTCAAAAACAAATTTATGATTACCAAAGAGGAAAGATGTGAGGGGGGATAAATTAGGAGTTTGGGATTAACATATACTACTATATGTAAAATGGATAATGAACAAGGACCTACTGTATAGCACAGGGAACTATACTCAGTATTCTGTAATAACCCCTATGGGAAAAGAATCTGAAAAAGAATGGAGATTAGATATATACATATATGTATAACGGAATCACTTTGCTGTACATTTGAAACTAATACAATACTGTAAATCAACTATACTTCATTATAAAATAAAAATTAAATTTAAAAAGATTAAAAAATTAAAATAAAATAAAATAGCCATTCCCCCTTGCCAAGCACTTCTTATTCCTGCAATACCAGTTTTCTTCTTAGCACTTATTACCATTTGATGTATTACATATTCACTTATTTATTTGGTTATTTTATGCTTCCCTCCACAAGAATGTAAACTCCATGAGAGCAGAGACTTGACTGTTTTTTAAATGCTGTTTCCCTGGTACACTTGAGTGCCTGGCATATGTATTGTGCATTGAGGGCCCACAAATATTTGTTGAGTGAATAAGGACCTGACCAAATGAATGAAAAAGTCAAATAAAGTTTGTTTATTAAGAATTGATGATATACTCAGAACTCTGCTATATACTATGGGAAAACAACAACAACAGCAACAATAGATGTTTGCTCACAGTTCTTTAAGGAATGTGTAATCTAGTTAGGGAACAGGCTTACCATCAAACTATGTATCAGTATCTTTAGCCCACAGGATTATGATAAAGTTAAGACAATAGTAATGGCCTGCAACTTCAGCAGATGGGGAGATGGCTGATGATGCTACATGAAAGAATCTTTTTTTTTTTTTATGTTGGAATTTAACAACAGCAAAAAATGACTCTTCTGACTAAAGGGAGCAAAATAAAACTTTCCCTTTCCCTCTAGAGTATCAGAGAAAGTACAAAGAATATAGAAGTTGTGGCAGGATACCACAGTATGCAGATAAAAATCTACACAGATGACAGAAACAGACAGACAGACAGAGGGCTCATACCCAGGGGATTACACAAAGCAAGCAGCAAGTACTATGTAGAGCTTGCTAGGGAAATAATAAAACTTCCATAAACCAGCTAGGTAAGCCAACACAGACAGGGCCTTGTAATAAGGACCCTCAAAGAAAGGAATCAGCCATCACAATCTCAGATGTACCAGGACTGTTCTCACTGGGACACAGAGAGAGAAAAAATCTTTGAAAATAAAATAAACACATATGCCCAAGATAGAGCAAGAAGAAGTATCCAGTCTTTGCATATCTGAGACCCTTTTCTTTGTGGCAACAGTGAAAGATTCTTAAATTAATTTGCTTAGTGAGAAAAGACTAGGAGTTGTTATCAAAATTATACACTATAGTTTCTGTACTTTTTTAAAATGTATATCTAAGTTAACTATGTAGAAAACTCTATATGATTTCATAGTAGAGTACAGGTTCAGCCATTTTCAAATGATGCTCAGTCTTATCTTTTATTCATTCATTCATTAGTTTAAGAACTATTAATTGAGTACCTGTTGTTCCCCTAGGCATTATTTTCATTTCTACTTTCATGAAACTTACATTCTAATGGGATCACCCAGCATTGATATAGTACATCAGATAATCATAAGTGCTATGGAGAAAATTAGAAGAGGGAATGACAAGGAATGCTTGATGATTATCAGGAGAAATCACTTGGTTTGAGACGGTCTCACTGACATTGTGACATTAAAGCAAACGCCAGAGGAATTGAGGAAGTGGTTATTTGGAAAATTGGCAGAAAAAATATTTCAAGTGAAAGGGCCAACAAAAACAAGTACTCTGAGCTGGCAGCAGGCTTTCTTTATTTAAGACCCAGCAGAGATGGTAGTGTGGCTAGAGCATCAAGCAGGGGCAGAATGGGAGATGAAATAAGAAAGGTAACTATGAGCTTGACCATATAAGGTCTTCTTAACCATTGAAAGCATTTTGTCTTTTACTCTGAGTGACATGGATAACCAATGAAGGATTTTGAAGAGAGTGGTGCCATGATCTGACATACATCCCAAAACTTTCATTCTAAGGATTGTGTTGGAAATATGCTGTGGTGGGGTGCAGAGGGCAAGGACAGAATTAGGAAGGCCAGTTAGGAGACTATTACAGTAAGTCCCCTACATATGAACCTTCAAGTTATGAACTTGCAAAGAGGTGAAAGTGCGTTTGCATGTCCAGTCATTTAAGTTAGTTCATATGTCTGGCATACATTGTCACATGCGTGCATCCTCTATAAGTGATTGTGCTTTTTTGTACTTTACTGTACAGTACTGTATAGAGTACAGTACCACAATGTCTTTATTTCAAGACTAGGATGTCCACAAGCAACCATAAAAGCAATGGTGACATAGCGGATATAGCTAAGGAGCCCCAAACGATAACGATGGAAACAAAAGTGGAGGAAGATGACATAACTGAAGAACCAAAGAGACTCATGATGCAGGAAATAGCAAAGGGATTTTCTTTATTCAAGGAGGCACTGTTAGTTTTTGAGGTACAGGACCTGAATGTAGAACAGTACACAAAGGTTGCAGCAGCCGTTCGGAATGCAATCCAGTGCTACCATGCCATCTATGATTGAGAAAAAAGAGCTACTACTCAGACATCACTGGATCATTTTTTTCAAGAGGGTGGATAGAATTGAATCCAGCAAGGAACCAGAACCTGTGTCATCAATGTCAGCTGTGAGTGAAATTGCAGCTTGCACTCCATCTCCTATTGCTAACAATCTTTCAGCTTTACCATCTCCCACCTCTTCTCCCTCCTCCAGCCAGTAAGTCTTCTTGCCTGTTCACTCGATGCCAGCCCCTGTATGCCAGCTGTTGTATTGTATGATTGTACTTTTCAAAGTACTATAATGTAAGATTTAAAATGTTTTCTTTATTTTTTGCTTGTTTTTGATGTATTATTTATGTGAAAAGTATTACAAACCTATTACAGTATAGTACTATACAGTCAATTGTGTTAGTTGGGTACCTAAGCTAACTTTGTTGGACTTACAAATAAATTGCACTCTCTCAGGACAGAACTCATTCATATGTAGGGAACTCACTGCATCATAACCCTGGAGGGAGATGGTGGTAGCTACAAAGCTGATGAGAAGTGATTGCATTCTAGACATAGTTGAAGGTTGAAAATATAGATTTGCAAGTAGATTAGATATATTTGGGAGAGACAGAGAGGAGGAAAGAAGAAGTCCAAAGCTTTTAGCCAGAGTTACTAAAAGGATGAAGCTGCCATTTACTGAGATGGAAAAGACTACTTGGGGAGCATGTTTGTGGGAAAAAGCAGTTCACTTTTGGACCTCTTGTGTTTAAGATGCTTGTACAGACATCTGAGTAGAGATATACAAGTCTGGGGTTCTTAGATAAAGAAACAAACCCCCTTGTGTTATTTGTATCACAATGCATGACAGTTGGCTGAATTAACTCTCTCTATAACAATCAAGATTCTGAATTCTAGGGAGATTAGCTCAAGATGGCAGAGTAGAAGGACATGTACTCACCCCTTCCTATGAGAACACCAGAAGCACAACTAACTGCTGAACAACCATTGACAAAAAATGCTGGGAGCCACCAAAAAAGATACTTAACATCCAAAGACAAAGAAGAAGCCACAATGAGATGGTAGGAGGAGAGAAATCATGATAAAATCAAATCCTTTACCTGCCAGTTGGGTGATCCACAAACCAAAAAAGAATTATACCACAGAAGTTCTCCCACTGGGCTGAAAATTCTGAGCCCAACATCAGGCTTCCCAGCCTGGGGTTCTGGCAATGGGAGGGGGAGTCACCAGAGAATCTGGCTTTGAAGGCCAGTGGGATTTGATTGCATGACTTCCACAGGACTGGGGGAAACTGAAGCTCCACTCATGGATGGCACAAAGTTTGGTGTGCACCAGGAGCCAGGGGATAAAATCAGTAACCTCATAAGAGACTGTGCTGGAACTACCTGCTAGCATTGGAGGGTCTCCTGCAGAGGCAATGGTGGCTGTGGCTCACTGTGGTGACAAAGACACTGGCAGCAGCAATTCTGGGAGGTACTCATTTGTGTGAGCCCTCCCAGAGGCCACCATCAGGCCCACCAAACAGTCTGTAGGCTCCAGTGCTGGATCCCTTCAGGCCAAACAACAAACAGGCAGGGAACACAGTGCCATCCATCAGCAGACAAGTGGATTCAAGTTTTACTAAGCATGGCCTTGCCCATCAGAGGGACAAGATCCAGCTCTACCCACCACCAGTCTCTCTCCCTTCAAGAAATTTGCACAAGCATCTTAGATAGCCTCATCCACCAGAAGGCAGACAGCAGAAGCAAAAAGAACTACAATCCTGCAGCCTGTGGAATGGAAACTGCAATCACAGAAAGTTAGAAAAAATGAAATGGCAGAGGAATATATCCCAGATGAAGGAACAAGATAAAACTGCAGAAAAACAACTAAGTGAAGTGGAAATAGGCAAACTTCCAGGAAAATAATTCAGAATAATGATAGTGAAGATGATCCAGGATCTTGGAAAAAGAATGGAGGCAAGGATCGAGAAGATGCGAGAAATGTTTAACAAAGACCTAGAAGAACTAAAGAACAAACAGAGATAAAGAATAAAATAACTGAAATGAAAAATACACTAGAAGGAATCAATAACAGAATAACTGAGGCAGAAAAACAAATAAGTGACCTGGAAGCAGAATGGTGGAAATCACTGCCATGGAATAAAATAAAGAAAAAAGAATGGAAAGAAATGAAGTCAGTCTAAGAGACCTCTGGGAAAACACTAAACACACCAACATTCGCATTAAAGGGGTCCCAGAAGAGGAAGAGAAAGATGAAGGACCTGAGAAAATATTTGAAGGGATTATAGCTGAAAATTTCCCTAAAGTGGGAAAGGAAATGGCCACCCAAGTCCAGGAAGTGCAGAGAGGCCTAGGCAAGATAAACCTAGGGAGGAACATGCCAAGACACATAGTAATCAAAGTGACAAAAATTAAAGACAAAGGAAAAATATTAAAAACAGCAAGGGAAAAATGACAACATACAAGAGAACTCCCATAAGGTAATTGGCTGATTTCTCAGCAGAAACTCTGCAGGCCAGAAGGGAGTGGCATGATATGTTTAAAGTAATAAAAGAGGGGAACCTACAACCAAGAAAACTCTACCCAGCAAGGCTCTCATTCAGATTTGATAGAGAAACAAAAGCTTTACAGACAAGCAAAACCTGAGAGAATTCAGCATCACCAGACCAACTTTGCAAGAAATGCTAAAGGAACTTCCCTAGGTGGAAAAGAGACCAGCAATTTAAAACAAATTTGTGCATATATAGACTTCTATATCAAAACCTCATGGGAGAGAGAAAAAGATGGCGGCGAAGTAGAGAGACGTGGAGTGCATCCCTCCCCACAGATGCATTGGGAATGCACGGAAGGACACAATCATTCCCACAGAGAACCAGCTGAACACCAGCAGACGGCCTCGGACACCGGAAAGGGCTGCGGAGAACCTGACATAGCCGGTAGGGAGGCATCTACGAGGGCTCAAAGAGGGTGAAGCGGCAGAGCTGTGGCAGACGGGAGGGAGTGAGAAACATACGGAGGGTCCGCAGCGCAGCTCAGCGTTCCCGGACCGAGACATCGATCCGCGGCTGAACGGAGGGTCCAGGAGCGGGAGCGTGGGAACCGGAGAGCTGGTTCAGGGGGAGAAACATTGTTGCCGGTAGGGTGACGGACCGAGAGGACAGGAGGGAGGAGGTCCGCGGAGAGGAGTGCCGATCCCTGAGAGCTGCCCGGCCATGATGGCGGCTGGAGGCTGCAGGCTCCCGGGCGGGGGGGAGGAGCCGCGCGCATAGCCTCTCTCTCTCTTTCTGCACCTCTGCAACAGGCAGTGGAGAGACGCCCTGCGGGGCCACATAAGGCTCTCAGGGATAACAAGCACCCTCAGGCGCTCGGGCGGGGCTAGATTAAAACTCCTTGCAACGCCAGCAGCAGGGAGGCTGCCGAGAGAAAAAAAAAAAAAAACCAGCATCAAAAAGAAAAAACCCCGAGAGAGGCCCAACTCTAAGACTTTCTGTGTACGCCTGAGCCACCAGCGCCCTCTGCAACAGGCACCTCCAAGCCTGACTGAAGCAACAGTGCGCCACTGCTCACTCCCTCCCAGGAGAAGGAGCCACTATTGCACCCTCTCCCTCCCCACACACCGAGGCTTACAGACGAACAATAAAGGAACCTCTGCTGGTCACAGAATAACGCAAAAAAAAAAAAAAACCCAAGGCAAGGAGAAGGACACTTACAGCTGAGACGCTAAGGAAACAGAAATAGTAGTATCAATACCTATTGAACTGGTCCATTCGGGGATCAGTTCTGGATTTTTTTTTTTTTTTTTCCTTTCTCTCTTTTTTTTTTTTTTTTTTTTTTGATTTATTAAATACGATCTTAGCCCTAAGGGATCTACAAGTTTTACAACATAATTTTATAAGGATATTTTTTACTCTTTTTTTTTTTTTTTTTTTTTTTGCCTTTTAAAATACTTCTATATCTAGCTAAGTTTTTGGTAGTACGGACAAAATATCTTTCATACTTTCCTTTCATCCCTTTCTTTTATACACTTCTATTCCTTTCTTTTTCTTGGCATATTTCCAACCACATTACGCTCTTCTGTTCCCCTTTCTTCCAGCCATTTTAAGTGTATTTTATCTTAACATACTTATAAGCAACACTATCGGTCTGCTCAGACTCCTTGCTCTATTCTCCAGATGATGCACTGCCTTGGTATTAATATTAGGCTTTTGTCTTTATCTTAGTTCTTAGTACAGTTGTCTAATTACATTCTGAGAATCTCCATTCTCTCTGGTGGTACTCCAGCTCATTTCTATATTTGATCCTAGCTTACAAAATCTCCCTGGATTGATGTTTGTATGTGTAGGGTGTTACTTGTTGTTTGTTTGCTTTTGCTTTTGTCTCTGATTTGTTCTGTTTCAGTTGTCAATTTCTGCTGGGTTTCTCTTTGAATATCTGATAGCACACTGGGGTTCTGTCAGGTCTTTCTAGAGCCTTATGTCCTAACGGATTCAATAATTGTGTGTCTTATACATGTATGTGTTTCCTAGACTGAATATTCGTCTAATCCAATACTTGGACATTAGTCTGAGGCTTGGACAGTCTTCTATAAACACCTCTATCACCAGGACAAGCAACCCCAAAAGCTTGGACAACCATGAGGAAACAAAGAAACACCATGCAGGCAAAGGAGCAGGAAAAAAACCCACAAGACCAAATAAATGAGGAGGAAATAGGAAAAATGCCTGAAAAAGAATTTAGAGTAATGATAGTAAAAATGATACAAAATCTCGATAACAAATTAGAGAAAGTACAAGAAACAGTTCATAAGAACTCAGAAAAACAAACAGCAATGGATAACAAAATAACTGAAATTAAAAATACTCTAGATGCTCTAACCAGCAGAATGACTGAAGCAGAAGAACGAATAAGTGAGTTGGAAGATAGAATGGAAGAAATAAATGCCACAGAGCAGGAAAAAGATAAAAAAATAAAAAGACTAGAAGACAGCCTCAGAGACCTCAGTGATAACCTTAAACGTACCAACATTCGAATTATAGGCATCCCAGAAGAAGAAGAAAACAAGAAAGGGTCTGTGAAAATATTTGAAGAGGTTCTAGTGGAAAACTTCCCCAACATGGGAAAGGAAATAATTCACCAAGTCCAAGAAGCACAGAGAGTCCCATACAGAATAAACCCAAGGAGAAATACACCAAGACACATATTAATCAAACTAACAACAATTCAACACAAAGAAAAAATATTAAAAGCAGCAAGAGAAAAGCAACAAACAACATATAAGGGAAAACCCATCAGGATAACAGCTGACCTTTCTACAGAAACTCTGCAGGCCAGAAGGGAATGGCAGGATATACTGAAAGTCCTGAAAGAGAGAAACCTACAGCCAAGAATACTCTACCCAGCAAGAATCTCATTCAGATTTGAGGGAGAAATCAAAAGCTTTCCAGACAAGCAAAAGTGAAGAGAATTCAGCACCACCAAACCAGCCTTACAACAAGTGCTAAAGGAACTTCTCTAAGTAGGACACACAAGAAAAGGAAAACACCTACAAATACAAACCCAAAACAATGAAGAAAATGGTCATTGGAACACACATGTCAATAATCACTTTAAATGTAAATGGATTAAATGCTCCAACCAAAAGACACAGACTGGCTGAATGGATACAAAAACAAGACCCTTCTATATGCTGCCTACAAGAAACCCACTTCAGACCAAGGGACACATATAGACTGAAAGTGAAGGGATGGAAAAAGATATTCCATGCAAATGGAAGTCAAAAGAAAGCTGGAGTAGCAATACTCATATCCGACAAATTAGACTTGAAAGTAAAGACTATTAAAAGAGACAAGGAAGGGCACTACATAATGATCAAGGGATCCATCCAAGAAGAACATATCACAATGGTAAATATCTATGCCCCCAATATAGGAGCACCTCAATACATAAGGCAAATGCTAACAGCTATAAAAGGGGACATCGACAGTAACACAATTATAGTGGGAGACTTGAACACCCCACTTACATCAATGGACAGATCATCCAAACAGAAAATAAATAAAGACACACAAGCTTTAAATGACACATTAAACCATCTCGACTTAATTGATATTTATAGGACATTCCATCCAAAAACGACAGACTACACTTTCTTCTCAAGTGCACACGGAACATTTTCCAGGATAGATCACATCTTGGGTCACAAATCAAACCTCAGCAAATTCAAGAAAATTGAAATCATATCAAGCATCTTCTCAGACCACAACGCCATGAGACTAGATATCAATTACAGGAAAAAAACTGCAAAAAATACAAACACATGGAGGCTAAACAATTCACTCTTAAACAACCAAGGAATCACTACAGAAATCAAAGAGGAAATCAAAAAGTATCTAGAAACAAATGACAACGAAAACACAACAACCCAAAACCTATGGGACGCAGCAAAAGCAGTTCTAAGAGGGAAGTTTATAGCAATACAGTCCTACCTTAAGAAACAAGAAAATGATCGAATAAACAACCTAACCTTACACCTCAAACAACTAGAGAAAGAAGAACAAAGAAACCCCAAAGTGAGCAGAAGGAAAGAAATCGTAAAGATCAGAGCAGAAATAAATGAAAAAGAAAGGAAAGAAACCATAAGAAAAATAAATAAAACTAAAAGCTGGTTCTTTGAGAAGATTAACAAAATTGATAAACCATTAGCCAGACTCATCAAGAAAAAAAGGGAGAAGATGCAAATCAACAGAATTAGAAATGAAAAAGGAAAAGTCACAACGGACACCTCAGAAATACAAAACATCATGAGCGACTACTACAAGCAACTATATGCCAATCAATTGGATAACCTGGAAGAAATGGATACATTCTTAGAAAAATACAATCTGCCAAGACTGAACCAGGAAGAAATAGAAACCATGAACAGACCAATCACAAGTACAGAAATTGAGGCAGTGATTACAAATCTCCCAACACACAAAAGCCCAGGACCAGATGGATTCATAGGCGAATTCTATCAAACATTTCGAGAAGAGTTAACACCTATCCTTCTCAAACTCTTCCAAAATATTGCAGAAGGCGGAGCACTCCCAAACTCATTCTATGAGGCTACCATCACCCTGATACCAAAACCAGGCAAAGATGTCACAAAAAAAGAAAACTACAGACCAATATCACTGATTAATATAGATGCAAAAATCCTCAACAAAATACTAGCTAACAGACTGCAACAGCACATTAAAAAAATCATACACCACGATCAAGTGGGGTTTATCCCTGGGATGCAAGGATTCTTCAATATACGCAAATCAATCAATGTGATACATCATATCAACAAATTGAAGGATAAAAACCATATGATCATTTCAATAGATGCAGAAAAAGCTTTTGACAAAGTTCAACATCCATTTATGATAAAAGCTCTCCAGAAAATGGGCATAGAAGGAAATTACCTCAACATCATAAAAGCCATATATGACAAACCAAAAGCCAACATTGTTCTCAATGGAGAAAAACTGGAAGAATTCCCTCTAAGAACAGGAACAAGACAAGGGTGTCCACTCTCACCACTGTTATTCAACATAGTTTTGGAAGTGTTAGCCACAGCAATCAGAGAAGAAAAAGAAATTAAAGGAATCCAAATTGGAAAAGAAGAAGTAAAATTATCACTCTTTGCAGATGACATGATACTATATATAGAAAACCCTAAAGACTCTACCAGAAAACTGCTAGCACTCATTGATGAGTTTAGTAAAGTAGCAGGATACAAAATTAATGCACAGAAATCTCTTGCATTCCTATACACTAACAACGGAAGAGCAGAAAGAGAAATTAAGGAAACTCTCCCATTCACCATTGCAACCAAAAGAATAAAATACCTAGGAATAAACCTGCCTAAGGAGGCAAAAGATCTGTATGCAGAAAACTTTAAGACATTGATGAAAGAAATCAAAGATGACATAAACAGATGGAGGGATATACCATGTTCCTGGATTGGAAGAATCAACATCGTGAAAATGACTGTACTACCCAAAGCAATTTACAGATTTAATGCAATCCCGATCAGATTACCAATGGCATTTTTCACAGAACTAGAGCAAGAAATCTTACGATTTGTATGGAAACGCAAAAGACCCCGAATAGCCAAAGCCATCTTGAGAAGGAAAAATGGAGTTGGTGGAATCAGGCTTCCTGACTTCAAACTATACTACAAGGCCATAGTGATCAAGACAGTATGGTACTGGCACAAAAATAGAAAGGAAGATCAATGGAATAGAATAGAGAACTCAGAAGTAAGCCCAAACACATATGGGCACCTTATCTTTGACAAAGGAGGCACGAGTATACAATGGAAAAAAGACAGCCTCTTCAATAAGTGGTGCTGGGAAAATTGGACAGCAACATGTAAAAGAATGAAATTAGAACACTTCCTAACACCATACACAAAAATAAACTCCAAATGGATTAAAGACCTACATATAAGGCCAGACACTATCAAACTCCTAGAGGAAAACATAGGCAGAACACTCTTTGACATACATCAAAGCAACATCCTTTTTGACCCACCTCCTAGAATAACGGAAATAAAATCAAGAATAAACGAATGGGACCTCATGAAACTTAAAAGCTTTTGCACAGCAAAAGAAACCATAAACAAGACTAAAAGGCAACCCTCAGAATGGGAAAAAATAATTGCCTATGAAACAACGGACAAAGGATTAACCTCCAAAATATACAAGCAGCTCATGCAGCTTCATACCAAAAAAGCAAATAACCCAATCCACAAATGGGCAGAAGACCTAAATAGACATTTCTCCAAAGAAGACATACAGATGGCCAACAAACACATGAAAAGATGCTCAACATCACTCATCATCAGAGAAATGCAAGTCAAAGCCACAATGAGGTATCACCTCACACCAATCAGAATGGCCATCATCACAAAGTCTGGAAACAACAAATGTTGGAGAGGGTGTGGAGAAAAGGGAACTCTCCTGCACTGTTGGTGGGACTGTAAGTTGGTACAGCCACTATGGAAAACAATTTGGAGGTTCCTTAAAAAACTACAAATAGAACTACCATATGATCCAGTCATCCCACTCCTGGGCATATACCCAAAGAAAACCATAATCCCAAAAGAAACTTGTACCATAATGTTTATTGCAGCACTCTTTACAATAGCCAGGACATGGAAGCAACCTAAATGCCCATCAACAAATGAATGGATACAGAAAATGTGGCATATATATACAATGGAATATTACTCAGCTATAAAAAGGGATGAGATGGAGCTATATGTAATGAGGTGGATAGAACTACAATCTGTCATACAGAGTGAAGTAAATCAGAAAGAGAAAGACAAATATTGTATGCTAACTCACATATACGGAATCTAAAAATGGTACTGATGAACTCAGTGACAAGAACAGGGAAGCAGATACAGGGAATGGACTGGAGAACTCGAGGTATGGGAGGGGGCGGGGGGTGAAGGGGAAACTGAGAAGAAGCGGGAGAGTAGTACAGACATATATATACTACCAACTGTAAAATAGTCAGTGGGAAGTTGTTGTATAACAAAGGGAGTCCAACTCGAGGATGGAAGATGCCTTAGAGGACTGGGGCAGGGAGGGTGGGGGGGAATCGAGGGGGGGGCGTCAAGGAAGGGAGAGAATATGGGGATATGTGTATAAAAACAGTTGATTGAACCTGGTGTACCCCCCAAAAAAATAAAATAAAATAAAATAAAATAAATAAATAAAAAAAAATTAATTAATTAAAAAAAAAAAAAAAAAAAAAAAAAAAAAACCTCATGGGAACAGCAAACCCAAAACTACAATAGATACACACACAAAAAAGAAAAAAACAACCCAAACACAACACTAAAGATGGTTATCAAATGACAAGAGAAGAGAACAAAAGAAGAAGGGAAGAGAAAAGACCCACAAAAACAAACCCACAACATTAAGAAAATGGCAGTAGGAATATACATATTGATAATTACCTTAAATGTAAATGGACTAAATGCTCCAACCAAAAGACATAGAATGGCTGAATGGATACAAAAATAAGACCTGTATATATGCTGTCTACAAGAGACCCACTTCAGACCTAGGGACACAGAGAGACAAAGTCAGGAGATGGAAGAAGGTATTCCATGCAAATGGAAATCAAAAGAAAGCTGGAGTAGCAATACTCATACCAGACAAAACAGACTTTAAAATAAAGACTGTCCTAAGAGACAAAGAAGGAGACTACATGATGATCAAGGGATCAATTCAAAAAGATGATACAACAATTGTAAATATATATGCACTGAACATAGGAGCACCTTAATATATAAGGCAAATACTAACAGTCATAAAGGGAGAAATCAACAGTAGCACAATAACAGTGGGAGAATTTAACACCCTGCTTTCATCAATGGACAGATCATCCAGACACAAAATCAGTAAGGAAACACAGGCCTTAAATTAGACATTAGACCAGATGGATTTAATTGATATTTATAGATCACTCCACCCAAAAGCAGCAGATTACATATTCTTCTCATGTGCACATGGAACATTCTCCAGGACTGACCACATGCTGGGCCACAAAGTGACTCTTGGCAAGTTTAAGAAAATTAAAATCACATCAAGCATCTTTTCTAACAACAACGCTATGAGATTAGAAATAAACTACAAGGAAAAAAGCAGTAAAAAACAAAAATACGTGGAGATTAAACAATATGCTACTAAACAACCAATGGGTCACTGAAGAAATAAAAAAATACCTAGAGACAAATGAAAATGAAAGCACAATATCCAAAACATATGGGATGCAGCAGAAGTTGTTCTAAGAGGGAAGTTTATAGCAATGCAATCTTACCTCAGGAAACAAGAAAAATCTCAAATAAACAACCTAACCTTACACCTAAATCAACTAGAGAAAGAAGAACAAACAAAACCTAAAGTTAATAGAAGGAAAGAAATCTTAAAGGTCAAAGCAGAAATAAATGAAACAGAGACAAAGAAAACAATATCAAAGATCAATGAAACTAAAAGCTGATTCTTTAAAAAGATAAACAAAATTGATAAATCTTTAGCCAGACTCATCAAGAAAAAAAGGGAGAGGACTCAAACCAATAAAATTAGAAGTGAAAAAGAAAAGTTACAATTGACACCACAGTAATACAAGGGATCATAAGAGACTACTACAAGCAACTGTATGCCAATAAAATGGACAACCTGGAAGAAACAGACAAATACTTAGAAAGGTACAATCTCCCAAGACTGAACCAGGAAGAAATAGAAAATATGAACAGACCAATCACAAGCACTGAAATTGAAATTGTGACTTAAAACTCCCAAAAAGCGAAAGTCCAGAACCCAATGGCTTCACAGGTGAATTCTATCAAACATTTAGAGACAAGCTAACACCCATCCTTCTGAAACTGTTTCAAAAAAGTTCAGAGGAAGGAAAACTCCCAAAACTCATTCTATGAGGCTACCATCACCCTGATACCAAAACCAGAAAAAAGATACCACAAAAAAAGAAAATTACAGGCCAATATCACTGATGAACATAGATGCAAAAATCCTCAACAAAATACTAGCAATCCAAATCCAACAATATATTAAAAGCATCAGACACCATGATCTAGTGGATTTATCCCAGGGATGCAAGGATTCTTCAATATCCACAAATCAATCAATGTGATAAACACATTAACAAATTAAAGAATAAAAACCACATGATCATCTCAATAGATGCAGAAAAAGCTTTTGGCCAAATTCAGTGCCCATTTATGATAAAAACTCTCCAGAAAGTAGGCATAGAGGGAAAAAACCTCAACATAATAAAGGCTGTATGTGACAAACATACAGCTAACATCATACTCATTGGTAAAATGCTGAAAGCATTTCCTCTAAGATGAGGAAAAAGACAAAGATGTCCACTCTTGCCACTTTTACTCAACATAGTTTTGGAAGTCCTAGCTATGGCAATCAGAGAAGAAAAAGAAATAAAAGGAATCCAAATTGGAAAAGAAATTAAACTGTCACTGTCTGCAGATGACATAACACTCTATACAGAAAATCCTGAAGACACTACCAGAAAACTACTAGAGCTCATCAATAAATTTGGTAAAATTGCAGGATACAAAATTAATATACAGAAATCTCTTGCATTTCTATACACTAACAGTAAATGATCAGAAAGAGAAATTAAGGAAACAGTCCCATTTACCATCACATCAAAAAAGAATAAAATACCTAGGAATAAACCTACCTAAAGAGACAAAAGACCTGTACTCCAAAAACTATAAGACACTGATGAAAGAAATCAAAGATGGCACAAACAAATGGAAAGATTTACCATGTTCTTGGATTGGAAGAATCAATATTGTCAAAATGACTATACTACCCAAAGCACTCTACAGATTCAATGCAATCCCTATCAAATTACCAATGGCATTTTTTCACAGAATTAGAACAAAAAAATCTTACAGTTGGTATGGAGTCACAAAAGGCCCCAAATAGCCAAAAGCAATCTTTTTTTAAAATTTTGACTTCTTTTTAAAAAATTATTATTATTATTATTATTATTATTAGCCATTTTGGGTCTTTGCTGCTGCATGCGGGCTTTTCTCTAGTTGCGGTTAACAGGGGCTTTGGTACAGTGCATGGGCATCTCAGTGCAGTGGCTACTTGTGTTGCGGAGTACAGGCTCTAGGCACATGGGCTTCAGTAGTTGTAGTGCACAAGCTTAATTGCTCCACAGCATGTGGGACCTTCCCAGACCAGGGTTCAAACCTATCTCCACTGCACTGGCAGGCAGATTCTTAACCACCACACCACCAGGGAAGTCCCAAAGCAATCTTGAAAAAGAAAAACAGAGCTGGAGGAATCAGGCTCCCTGACTTCACACTATGCTACAAAGCTATAGTCATCAAAACAGTATGGTACTGGCACAAAAATAGAAATATTGATCAATGGAACAGGATAAAAAGTCCAGAAATAAACTTATGCACCTATGGTCAATTAATCTACAACAAAGAAGGCAAGACTATACAATGGTGGAAAGACAGTCTTTTCAATAAATGGTGTTGGGAAAAATGGACAGTTAATGTAAAAAAAAAAAATGAAATTGGAACATTCTTTAACATCATACACAAAAATAAGCTCAAAATATATTAAAGACCTAAATGTGAGACTGGACACTATAAAATTCTTAAAGGAAAACATAGGCAGAACACTTTCTGACATAAATCGCAGCAAAATCTTTTTTGGTCTGTCTCCTAGAGTAATGGAAATAAAAACAAAAATTAACAAATGGGACCCAAGTAAACTCAAAAGCTTTTGCACAGCAAAAGAAACCATAACAAAACAAAACAAAACAAAACAACTCGCAGAAAAGGAGAAAATATTTGCAAATGATTTGACTGACAAAGGATTAGTCTCCAAAATTTACAAAAAGCTCATGTAGCTTAATATCATCGAAACAAACAACCCAATCAAAAACTGGACAGAAGACTCAAATAGACATTTCTCCAAAGAAGGCATACAGATGGCCAAGAGGCACATGAAAAGATGTTCAACATCACTACTTATCAGAGAAATGCAAATCAAAACTACAATGAAATATCACCTCACACCAGTCAAAATGGCTATCATCAAAAAATCCACAAAAAATAAATGCTGGAGAGGGTGAAGAGAGAAGGGAACTCTCCTACACTGTTGGTGGGAATATAAATTGGTATAGCCAATATGGAGAACAGTATAGAGGTTCCTTAAGAAACTAAAAATAGAATTACCATATGATCCGGCAATCCCACTCCTGGGCATATATCTGGAGGAAAACTTGGTCCAAATGGATACATGCACCCCAATGTTCATTGCAGCACTATTTCCAATAGCTAAGATGTGGAAGCAACATAAATGTTCATCGACAGAGGAATAGATAAAGAAGATGTGATACATATATACAATGGAATGTTAGCCATTAAAAAGAATGAAAGAATGCCACTTGCAGCAACATGGATGGACCTAGAGATTGTCGTCCTGAGTGAAAAAGTCAGAGAAAGTGAAATATCCTATGATATCGCTTATATGTGGAAACTAAAAAGAAATAATGTAAATGAACTTGTTTACAAAACATAAATAGACTCACAGACTTAGAGAATGAACTTATGGTTACAGGGGAAAGGGTAGGGAGAAGGGATAGGTAGGGAGTTTGGGATTGACAAGTACACACTGCTGTATTTAAAATGGATAACCAACAAGGACCTACTGTATAGTGCAAGGAACTCTGCCCAATATTATGTAACAACCTAAATGGGAAAAGAATTTGAAAAAGAATAGATACGTGTATATGTATAACTGAATCACTTTGCTGTACACCTGAAACCAACACAACATTGTTAATCAACTATACTCCAATATAAATATAAATACAAATATAAAATGAAAAGTTAAAAAAAATGAAAAAATTAGATTCTGAGTTCTAGTGACTAGCAGATGCAAACTATTATATATAGAATGGATGAACGACAGGGCCCTATTGTGTAGCACAGGGAACCATATTAGGTATCCTATAATTAACCATAATGGAAAAGAATATGAAGAAGAATATGTATATGTGTGTGTATATATATATATACACACACATATATATATATATGTGGCTGAGTCACTTTGTTGTACACTAGAAACTGACACAACATTGTAAATCAACTATACTTCAATTAAAAAAAAACTTTAGTAAAAAAGATTTTGAATTCTAGATTGGGCAAAACTAGAGAAACTGCACTTCTTAGAGTATTTCCTCTTAAGATTTATTTATGCAAGATTATGATACATATTTCAATGATTAAGCACTAAACTGTGTGACACCAAATCTAAATGCTAAATGAGGGTGGCACAGTGGTTAAGAATCCTCCTACCAATACAGGGGACACAAGTTCGAGCCCTGGCCAGGAAGATCCCACATGCCTTGGAGCAACTAAGCCTATGTGCCACAACTACTGAGCCTGCATGCTGCAACTACTGAAGCCCAAGCGCCTGGAGTCCATGATCTGCAACAAGAGAAGCCACCTCAATGAGAAGTCTGTGTACCGCAACAAAGCATAGTGCCGGCTCTCCACAACTAGAGAAAGCCCATGCACAGCAACAAAGACCCAATGCAGCCAAAAAAATATAAATAAATAAACAAATAAATAAATAAATTTATTTATTTAAAAAATGCCAAATGAGTATAGAGCATAAGAAAGTCAATGGGAATTAAAGTCACCAAAAGAAGCTGCAAGGGGATGTGGTACTATTCCATCGTGAGGAACATGTGCTTTGGAAAGCATTATTGGGGCCTTGGATGGAATTTCCTGGATGGGGGAGGGCGGGCGCTATCAACAGAAGCAAAAGTGCAGGGATGAGGAAGAAAAAGGTTCAAGGGTAGATATGGGGAAATGCCCCAAAGGAAGAAGGGCTTTCTCCCAGTCTAGCATTTCTCAGACATGCAAAGGCCCTATAGGTTCCAGCACATAACTTACTGTGACAGTGAATTCTTCAGGCAACTCCCAGGGAAATGGGAACTTCAATGAAGAACTGATAAGCATGGCCTTTTCAGAAAGCATTATTAATGGGCTCATATTTTTATAAATATTAGTGATACATTTTAATATTATCCTCCAAGTGTTTTCCCCTTGCAAACACTCTCAGATAATGGCAGGAAAGGATTGGAAACTGACTCCATGAGCAAGACAACCTTGAAAGCCAGACATTTGTAAGCTGCTAGTTAGTATATATCAAAGATCAAAATAGACCCAAAAATTGTATGTAAGAGTGACAGGGGCAAGAAGGTCAGTGTGTATGTGAGGATGGAAGGGCGGTACATTAGGATATTAGAGTGAATACATTCTGGCTATTTGAAGCAGAATTACTAAAGGGTATTAAATAATTCATGGAGTTTCCAGAAAGCCAGGCTCAGAGCAGCATCTTTAGGAAAGGTTCATAAAATATACCACCAGAATGCACACAAGAATCCCACTACTACAGAGCAGAGGTACTGAGCTGTGTACCAAAGACCTCTGTGATCAGTGTCCATCTGATATGCTCACCAGGCTCACTAGGAAACATGGCAGAAACCATCTCCTTCTCCACTCTCTTTCTTCTGAACCCAGGTCTCACATGGATGTTGCATCTGATCATGAGCCTGGGCCATAGTTCTGCCCTTGATGCAGGAGAGACTGGAAAACCAAGTTCTGGCTTCTATTTTAAGGATGGAGGGCGTGAGTTGGAGAGAAAATAAAAACAATGCTGTTCAAAGATGCTGAATGTTCATAAAAGATATAAAAGTCCAAATGGAGAACAAAGTCAAACCACCAGCCTTCTGAATGTGGGAGGACATTGGGAATGGAGCACAGAGGAGGAGGAAAGATGGCCACGTGGTCCTTCATGTTTCCATACCTGAAGTTCAGCTTGGAATGAACCGATACAGCAGATTATGAAGACAATGTGGGGAGAGGGGACTTTGGACATCTCTGCCCCATTCCCTGTTTTCCTTAAACTGCTCCTATAGTAATGATCAGGATCACAGCCATTCTGACATCCAGAAAATGTGGTCACGGAGCTGCAGGCCTGGAGATTTAGCTTTCTGAGGCTGATTTCAATTCAGATGGGCTAAATAAAATTATTTTTTCTTCCTATTCTGCCAGGTGGAGGCTTGAGAGGAACACTGCCGGTGTCATAGACAAAATAAAAAAGATTAATTTTTCCAACATGTCATGAGAGTTGATTTTATGGCTCTATCAACATGACCAAAGAAGAAGGTTTGCTCATATCACTTTTAGAAGTCATAACAAAGAAATAATTGCAGAAAGGATGGGGAAGTTATGGATCAGAGAGCACGCTTCTATAAATGTTGTCCAACTCTTTATTTCCCTTTGAGAGAGTGGTATCCCTAAAAGACAAGAGGAACATAGTCTGAGTCCTTAGAACTAGCATTATATTAAAAAAAAAAAAGAAATGGCACAGAAAACTGCTCAGGGGGTTCTGGATACTGTAATGAACTAGACCAAGAGGCCCTTTGACACAGGAGGAAAATTACTCTGAAAAGAGGAGAAGAGGTGCTCAGGTGAGCAGAGCAGCAATAATGTGGCTGGATTGGGAAAAGGCTGAAGTGAAGGAATTGTAGAGATCCTTAAAGGCCAGGGAGAAGAAATTCAACTTGACATAGGAGGAAATAGGGAGTGACCTGAATTTTTATATCAGAAGAGAACCAAGATAGAATAAGCATTAAGGAAGATTTTGCTTCTATGAATTGGAAGGAGGAAAATGCAGACTGTAGGGTCTGTTACAGAAATCGTGGGAAGGCCAATGAGACCTTGTGTAGGGTGGACACTGTGAGGGTGGAAAAAAGGCCACATATAAAGGATGGCTGTCAAGCAAAAATGAGTAGAAAATGGCTCCAGGGAAGTGCCCTCAATAGACAGGAAGTTGGAGAAGGAACAGATTTTTTTTTTTCCCATGGGAAAAGAGGCTTGAAAAATGACAGTGCTGAGTTTGAAGTGGTGGTCAAATACCAAATTTTATTCACAATATAAGTGTGTTTCATATGCATGGATGGAGCCTAGGACAGAGTGTAGCACACAAGTGTAGACATGCTGGATTACAGATTCAGTAGCATCCTTCTCCCTCCAGGCTCAACAGACCACCTGTGGCAATTGTTTTTCTCTTTTCTTCCTTGTGCAATTATTTATGAATAAGAATTTGGTAGAGATATTAAAACCATTTAAAGACGTGAAGACCCAGAGACTCAGAAAACTAGCTGTTTGCCCCAAATCATACAGGGAATCTGTAGGGGAGAAAGGTCACAACTAGAGTTCCTCAAACTTTTATTGCACTATTTCCACAAGATTGCTTGGTGATCAACAAAATATCTTAATTATTTACACAGAAAAAGGGACTTGGAGAAAAAAGTGTTCCTTTGGTCCATATCCGTGTGGATGAAGTGCTTCTGACCAGACCTAGAGTCGCAGCTAAAAGGAGAAGAATCCTAAAGGGGAACAAAGCTAGGTCAATGAGGTCTGGGTTTAATTGTCTGTATTTTGTTAATTGCACATTTTACCTCTGTAAATGCTGTTGTTTCCCCATTTGCAGAGTGTGAATTGCTCACTGGATTAAGGGATAGAGCCCCTGAATCTCTATTCCCTGATACATCATACAATCATCATGCACTGCTACACAATGGTCCTCGGACGGTCAGGATTGTCTTCACTTGCATTTTAGTTGCCAGTTAGCCATGAGTAGAGATCCTAGCTTTGTCATGAACACAAAGCCATCTGTGTGAGCTGGTCAGTTGACTTGGTTGGCCCAGCATCAATGCTACACATTTCCCAGTTAGTCTGGATGATAATATCTGCTCAATAAATGTTTGCTGAACTGAAGAAGAGGGTCCTGTGTGGCAGATATTGGGCTAAGTGCATTACACACATTATCTCATTGAGTCTTAATGAGTCACCTAAAGTAGGTATTAATTTCCAAATTTTTCAGGTAAGGAGGGCAAGACACAGAAGGATTGCCTAACTGACCCACAGTCATGTTCCTAAACAAGCTGAAGCTTCTCTACCTGTAAAGACACCATCTTTCCACCACCTCATGTTTCCTCCCAGGCTCTTGGTCAGATTGTCCTTCATCCAAATGAATGTAGTTAAAAGTGTCTTTGCAGAGCTGGTGGAATCAGGCTCCCTGACCTCAAATTATACTACAAGGCTACAGTGATCAAGACAGTGTGGTACTGGCACAAAAACAGAAATATAGATCAGTGGAACAGAATAGAGAGCCCAGAGATAAACCCACACACATATGGGCACCTTATCTTTGACAAAGGAGGCAAGAATATATAATGGAAAAAAGCCTCTTCGATAAGTGGTGTTTGGAAAATGGGACAGCTACATGTAAAAGAATGAAATTAGAACACTTCCTAACACCATACACAAAAATAAACTCCAAATGGATTAAAGACCTAAATGGAAGTCCAGACACTATAAAAACTCTTAGAGGAAAGCATAGGCAGAACGCTCTGTGACATACATCAAAGCAAGATCCTTTTGGACCCACCTCCTAGAATCATGGAAATAAAATCAAGAATAAACAAATGGGACGTAATGAAACTTAAAAGCTTTTGCACAGCAAAAGAAACCATAAACAAGACAAGAAGACAACCCTCAGAATGGGAGAAAATACTTGTCAATGAAGCAACTGACAAAGGATTAATCTCTAAAATATACAAGCAGCTCATGCAGCTTAATACCAAAAAAGCAAATAACCCAATCCACAAATGGGTGGAAGACTGAAATAGATATTTCTCCAAAGAAGACATACAGATGGCCAACAAACACATGAAAAGATGCTCAACATCACTAATCATTAGACAAATGCAAGGCAAAACCACAATGAAGTATCACCTCACATTGGTCAGAATGAGCATCATCAAAAAATCTAGAAACAATAAATGCTGGAGAGGGTGTGGAGAAAAGGGAACCCAAGGAACCCTCCTGCACTGTTGGTAGGAATGTAAATTGGTATAGCCATTATGGAAAACAGTATGGAGTTTCCTTAAAAAACTAAAAATAGAACTACCATATGACCCAGCAATCCCACTACTGGGCATATACCCTGAGAAAACCATAATCCAAAAAGAAACATGTACCATAATGTTCATTGCAGCATTATTTACAATAGCCAGGACATGGAAGCAACATAAATGCCCATCAACTGATGAATGGATAAAGAAGTGGCAAATATATTCAATGAATTATTATTCAGCCATAAAAATGAATGAAATTGAGTTATTTGTAGTGAGGTGGATGAACCTTGAGTCTGTCATACAGAGCAAAGTAAGCCAGAAAGAGAAAAACAAATACCTTACACTACTGCATATATATGGAGTCTAAAAAAAATGGTATGAATGAACCCAGTGACAGGGCAAAAATAAAGATGCAGATGTAGAGAATGGACCTGAGGACATGGTGGGGGCGGGAGGGGTGAAGGGGAAGCTGGGATGAAGTGAGAGAGTAGCATTGGCATATATACACTGCCAAATGTAAAATAGCTAGTGAGAAGCTGCTACATAACACAGGGAGATCAAATTGATGATGAGTGATGACTTAGAGGGCTGGTATAGGGAGGGTGGGAGGGAGTCACGAGAGGGAGGGGATATGAAGATATATGTATAAATACAGCTGATTCACTTTTTGTACAGCAAAAACTGGCACAACAGTGTAAAGCAATTATATTCCAATAAGGAGCATAAAATAAAGTGTCTCTGATGCTTTCTTTTCTTGTTGGAGGTTTAGAAAGGTGGAGGTCTGTGCTAAAAAATGCCCTTGTGGACAAATAAAAAGAAGTGCAATGTAATTCTGTAGCTGATCCAAACCACATCTGCTCATGTAACAATTGTCTTTGAAAACCTGATTCTTTATTTGAACAAGCAGTTGTTTGACAACTGGGGGAGGAACTCCTAACCCGTAGTGGGTCTAACTAGAATATGAATTTTGGAGCCAAATCATCCAAACATCCTGATACTGGATCTTTCTGATTTAATCTTGAGGTCTCCAAATTGAGAAGAAAAAAAATGAGACTTTACATCTACTAGCCAAGATTATCTGAAACACATCCTAGGTGGGTGCTATGAAGGAAGAATGTATCAGTCTTATAATTCAATTCTCAGTAGCTTCCTCAAGATCTTTCTTTAAAAGAATTATTTTAAATTCAAGTATGTAGCATTATAGCATTAAAGAAGCTTTACACAAAAGAAAGCTAAAAACACACAAAATCCTACCATTCCAGTAAATAATAGCTATTTTCATTTATTTCTGCTCAGAACTTGTCCATTCAAAAACATAATTTTATATAATTTAAGGCATGGTACAGGTACAATTTCATTGTTTAATGTAAAATTATATAATAAATATTTTCTATGCTGAAAAATAAGCCTCATATTTATCATTTTAATTAATGCATAATACAGTATTACACTACATGATATTGTTATTATAACCATTCCTATATTATTTAAATCATTTCCAATTTCTCACTATAAATAACACTACAATATATTATCTTCATGTATGTAACATTTTCATTTATTAAGATTATTTACATAGGTTATATTCCCATAAGTAGGATTACAGAGTCAGTTTAGAATATATATTTTCAAGTTATTGATTTACATTGAAGTATTACGGTCCAAAAATATCCTACTATGGTAACATTGCCATCGTTTGAATGTATGCAACAGTTTCACCAAGGTTTCATCATTATTAACACTCTATTTCCTTCTTTTTGTTTATTTTTAAATTATGTTTTAAATTGAAGTATAGTTGATTTACAATATTATATTAGTTCCAGGTGTTCAACATAGTAATTCAATATTTTCATAGATTATACTCCATTTAAAGTTATTGCAAAATAATGACTATTTCCCTGTGCTGTACAATATATCCTGTTGCTTATTTATTTTATACGTAGTAGTTTGTAACTCTTAATCCCATATCCCTGTGTTGCCCTGTCCCCCTTCCCTGTGCCTACTGGTAACCACTAGTTTGTTCTCTATATCTGTGAGTCTGTTTCTGTTTTGTTATATACATTCATTTTATTTTTTTCAGATTCCACATTTGTCTTTCTCTGTCTGACTTATTTCACTAAACCTGATACCCTCTGGGTCCACCCCTGTTGTTGCAAATGGAAGAATCTTATTCTTTTTAATGGCTGAGTAATATTCCATGTATAAACCTACCACATCTCCTTTATCAATTCAGGTGTTGATGGACACTTAGGTTGCTTCCATATCTTGGCTTTTGTAAATAATGCTGCTATGAACATAGGGGTGCACATATGTCTTTGAATTAATGTCTTTGTTTTCTTGAGTTTTATTTTTAGTTTTTTGAGGAACCACTGTACTGTTTTCCATAGTAGCTGCACCAATTCACATTTCCACCAACAGTGTACTATAGTTCCCTTTTCTCCACATTTTTGCCAACATTTGTTATCTGTGGTCTTTTTGATGATAGCCATTTTGACAGGTGACATTTCATTGTGGTCTTGACTTGCATTTCTCTGATTAGTGATGTTGAGCATGTTTTCATGTGTCTTCTTTAGAAAAATATCTATTCAGGTCTTCTGCATACTTTTTTAATCAGGTTGTTTGGTTTTTTTAGTTGTATGAGCTGTTTATATATTTTGCATATTAACCACTTAGTCAAATCAATGGTGGATATTTTTCTCCCAATCAGTACATCGTCTTTTCCTTTTTCAATTTTTTATTTGCTGTGCAAAAGCTTTTAAGTTTAATTAGGTCCCATTTGTTTCTTGTTTGTTTGTTTTTGCTTTGGTTTTTTACTTTGATTTTGCTTCCTTTACCTTAGGAGACAGATCCAAAAAAATATTGCTACAATTTACACAAAAGAATGGTTTGCCTACATTCTCCACTGGGAGTTTTATGGTTTTCAATCTTACATTTAGGTTTTAACCAATTTTAAGTTTATTTCTGTATGTGGTGTGAGAAAATGTTTTAATTTCATTCTTTTACATGTAGCTGTCCAATTCTCCCAGCACCATTTATTGAAGACACTGTCTTTTCCTCATTGTATTATATTCTTGCCCCTTTTGTCACAGATCAATTGACAACAAGAGTGTGGGATTATCTCTGGGCTTTCTATTCTGTTCCATAGAGCTATATGTCTGTTTTTGTGGCAGTATCATGCTCTTTTGGTTACTGTAGCTTTGTACTGTAGTCTAAAGTCAGAGAGCATTATTCCTCCAGTTTTGTTGTTTTTTCTAAAGATTGTTTTGGCAGTTCAGGGTCTTTGTGGTTCCATATAAATTTTATGGATATTTGTTCTAATTCTGTAAAAAAAAAGTGGTATGGATATTTTAATAAGGATTGCATTAAACCCATGGATTGTTTTGGGTAATATGACATTTTAACAATATTAATACTTACAATCACAAGATATTTTTCCATTTCTTTATATCATCTTTATAGCATCTTCAATTTCCTTTCAAGATTTTATAGTTTTCAGAGTATAGGTTTTTTATCTCTTTGGTTAAGTTTTATTCCTAGACATTTTATTCTTTTTGATGCAAATTTAATTGAGATTATTTTCTTTCTTTCTCTTTCTGATAGTTAATTATTATTCTATAGAAAAACAATACACTTCTGTATATTAATCTCATATCCTACAACTTTACTGTATTCATTTAGTAGTTCTAATAATTTTTTTGTAGGGAGATTTTAGGGTTTTCTATATATAGTATCATGTCATCTGCAAATAGTGACAGTTATACTTCTTCCTGTCCAATCTGGATTCCTTTTACCTCTTTTTCTTGTCTGATTGTTGTGCCTAGGACTTCCAATACTATGTTTAGTAGAAGTGGCAAGAGTGGTCATCTTTGTAATTTTCCTGATTTTAGAGGAAAGGCCTTGATCTTTTCACTGTTGAGTAGATGTTAGTTGTGGGTTTGTCATAAATGACCTTTATTATGTTGAGATATATTCCCTCTATACCAACTTTGATGAGAGATTTTATCATGAATGAATGTTGAATTTTGTCAAATGTTTTTTCTGTGTCCATTGGGATGATCTGTGATTTTTATTGTTCCTTTTTGTTAATGTGGCATATTACATTGATTGATTTGTGAATATTGAACCATCTTCCTGTCCCTGAAATAAATCTCATTTGATCATGGTGTATGATCTTTTCTATATATTGTTGAATTTGATTTGTTAATACTTTGTTGAATATTTTTGCATCTATATTCTTCAGAGATATTGGCCTTTAATTTTTTTTTTTTTTTTAAATAGTGTCTATCTTGTATTGGTATCATGATAATGATGCCCTCATTATCTCTGGGCTCTCTATCCTGTTTCATAGAATGAATTTGACAGTGTTCCATCCTTTTTAACTTTTTGGAATAGTTTGAGAAAGATAGGCATTATATCTTCTTTATATGTTCAGTAGAATTCTCCTGTGAAGCCATCTGGTCCTGGGCTTTTGTTTGCTAGGATATTTCTTATTACAAATTCAGTTTCACTACTAGTTATCAATCTGTTCAAATTGTCTGTTTCTGCCTGATTTAGTCTTGGAAGGTTGTATGTTTCTAGAAATTTGTCCATTTCTTCTAGGTTGTCCTTTTTGTCAGCATATAGCTGTTCATGGTACTCTCATGAATTTTTGTATCCCTGTAATATTGGTTTTTAGTTCTTCCTTTCATTTCTATTTTGTATATTTGTGTCATCTCTCTCTTTTCTTGATGAGCATGGCTAAAGGTTTATCACTTTGTTTATTTAAAAAAAAGACAAAAAAAACAGCTCTTGGTTTCATTGATCTTTTCTATTTTTGGGGGGGTCCCTATTTAATTTCATCTCTCATCATTATCATTTCCTTCCTTTTGTTGACTTTGGGATTTGTTATTCTTTTCTCTAATTCTTTTAAAGAGTAGGTTAGGTTGCTTATTTGAGATTTTTCTTGTTTCTAGAGGTAGGCCTGCATAAACTTCCCTCTTAGAATTGCTTTTGCTGCATTCCATAGATTTTGGAAAGTTGTGTTTCCATTTTCATTTGCCTCAAGGATATTTTCTGATTTCCTCTTTGATTTCTTAATTGACCCATTGGTTTTTAGTAGCATTTTGTTTCATCTCCATGTATTTGTGCTTTTCCCATTTTTCTTCTTGTAATTGATTTCTAGTTTCATAGCACTGTGGTTAGGAAAATGCTCAATGTATTTTCTATTCTCTTAAATTTGTTGAGGCTTGTTGTGCTGCCTAGCATGTGATCTACATTCCATGTGCACATGAAAATAACATGTATTCTGCTGTTTGGGGGTGGAATATCCTATAGATATCTAGCAACTTCAACTGGTCTAATGTGTCACTTAAGACCACTGTTTCCTTATTGTTTTTCTGTCTGAATAATCTGCCCATTAATGTAAGTGGGGTGTTAAAGCCCTTTACTATTATTGTATTATTGTCAATTTCTCCCTTTATGTCTGCTAATGTCATTTTATATACTTAGGTGCTCTTGTATTGGGTGCATATATATTAATGAGTGTTATATCCTTTTCTTGTATTGATCCCTTTACAATCACATAATGCCCATCTATGTCTCTTATTATAGACTTTGCTTTGAAGTCTATTTTGCCTGATATGAGTACCACTATCCCCACTTTTTTGTTATTTCCTTTTCCAGGAAATACCTTTTTCCATCCTCTCATTTTCAGTTAGTGTGTGTTTTTAGCTGGAAAGTGAGTCTCTTCTAAGAAGCATATAGATGTGTCTTTTTTTTTTTTTCCCCCTTTGGTCAATCAACCACTCTATGCCTTTTGATTGGAATATTTAGTTCATTGACATTTAAAATGATAATTGACAGGTATATACTTAATGCCATTTTGTTACTTATATTCTAGTTGTTTTTGTAGTTCTTCTCTGTTCTTTTCTTCTTTTAATTCCTTCTCTTGTGCTTTGATGATTTTCTTCAGTGGTAGCTTATGTTTCTCTCTCTAGTTTTTGATTTGTGGTTACCATGGAGTTCATATTAGTTGACCTATAAATATTTCTACCTGTTTTAAACTGGTAGTCATTTAAACTCAAACACATTTAGAAATGTACAGTTTTACTCCCCTCCTCCATGTTTTGTGTTTTCAATGTCATATTTTACATTTTCTTGTGTATCTCTTTACTGTTTATTGTAATTATACTTGATTTTACAAATTCTTGTCTTTTAGTCTTTGTACTAGCCTATTTAAGTGGTTGATCCTCAGCTTTTACTATATATTTGACTTTACTATTGGAATTTTTCCATTCCTATATACTTACTTCTTGTTATAGCCTTTTCTTTTTCTTTTAGAGATGATATCTTTAATGTTTCTTTTAAGGTAGGTTTAGCATTGATTAACTTTTTTAGCTTTTGCTTGTCTGAGAAGTCTTTTATCTCATATTCTTGCTGAGTAGAGTATCATATGTTGTAGGTTTTTCCCTTTCAGCACTTTGAATATATCATGTCACTTTCTTCTGGCTTAAAAAGTTTCTGCAGAAAAGTCAGCTGACAAACTTATGGGGTTCTGTTGTATATGACTCATTGTTTTTCTCTTGCTGCCTTTAGAATTATCTCCTTATCTTTAAATTTTGCTGTTTTAGTTATGATCTATCTTAGTGTGAATCTGTTTGGATTCATCTTGTTTAGGACCCTCTGTGTTTTCTGTACCTGGATATCTGTTTCCTTCTTCAAGTTTGGGAAGTTTTCAGCCATTATTTTATTAAATACATTTTTTAGCCTGTCTCTCCTCCTTCTGGGACCCCTATAATGCAAATATTGTTATGTTTGATGTTGTCCTCTGTTCTCATTTTTTAATTTGTTTTTCTTTTTTGCTTTTCTGATTGGGGGATTTCCATTATTCTGTCTCCCAAATCACTTCTGCATTCTTCTATATCACCTAGTCTGCTTTTAATTCCTTCCAGTATGTTTTTTCATCTTGTTATTGTATTCTTCAGTTCTGACTGGTTTTTTTTTATATGTTCTAATTCCATGTTAAAATTCTCACTATGTCTATCTATTATTTTCCCTCATTCAGTTAGCATTCTTATTACTAATGTTTTGAACTCTTTATCTGGTAATTGTTTACTTCTGTTTCATTTGTTGTGTTTTCAGGGGTTTGCTCTTGCTCTTTCAACTGAAACAAATTCCTGTGTCTTCTCATTTTGCTTATCATTCTCTGTCTCTATGAAACAGTTATGTGACATAGTCATGTATTGTGGTCTTGAAGGAGTGTCCTTATGTGGGAGCATCTTGATACAGTCTGCATGTGCCCAGTTGATTTGGTGAGTGAGCTGGATCTGATATAAACACAACTCACATCTTTATTCAGGGAGTTCTGGCAGCTATCACCTTGGTAGTAGGTGGGACTGGAGTAGGATGGGCCACAGCTGGACCCAGTGTGAGCTGGGGCTTCTCTGCTCAGTGGTTGTCGCTTCCCTATCTAAAGCAGGGTCAGGTCCCAAGATGCTGGAGCAGAAACCCTGAAGGTCAAATTCAAGCTGGTTCTGTTCCTTCTAAATGTATAATTCTCCCTGCTCCCTGTACCAGCACACTTGCCCCAGAGGTGAGCAGTGCTGCAACAAGGTGCTCAATATGAGTTGGGGCACAGGCTGTGTCAGCCCCAGTCATAATCAGTAACCTAGACCACTTCTCAAGCACTGTGTCAGCAAGAGCAGTGGTTGTCGTACCACTGCTCAGATGATGCTCCAGGCCTGAGCTCTCTTTGTGCCTCACAGCTGACCTATCCTCTCAGCCATAGAAGTCCTCATCTCAGTGTGGTAGTATCTCATACAGCAAGCTGGGCTGGAGCATTCACTCTGGCTCAGGTCAGGGCACATGCCAGGGTGGACAGGAGAAATTGATCAGTGACCCATGCAGCTTCAGACTACCCTCTCCACCCTATTATAGGAATAAACAAGTGTGTGTCCTCCTGATGAGCAGAATGCAGACTTCTCACAGCCCTCCTATTAATCCCACTCCCCCTCCAACCAGCCAAGAGGACTTGTCTTCCAGACTCAGCCCCCAGGGCTGAGACACGCTTCATGTGCTCGAACCACTCACTCCTCAGGGTGACTCTCTGCCTGTGTAATTTCCCTTTTCCTCTGAGTTTCTTCCCACAGGCACAGGTCCCCACACTTTTCTGTCCTTCTTCATGATTCTGTGTAGATCTTTTTTACAGTCTTGGTTATAGATTTGTCTTTCTGCCAGACTTCAGTTAGTCTTTGGTGACTATTCCATGCATATATGTGTTTTGATGTGCCTGTGGGGGCAGATGAGTTCCGTGTCCTCCTACTCTGCCATCTTGATCTCCTCCTACTCTGCCATCTTGATCTCCTCCCTTGATGTTCTATTTTCTTTGTTCTAATAGGGTTGATGTAAAATCTTTTTTCATTTTTCATCTTTTCACCCATCCATTTGGACTTTGACCACATACTTCCCTGTAACTTTTCACTTTTATCTCTTCACCTTACTAATCTGTAATTTTGTTTGAGCTCCTATAATTTAGTTGTCATTTTACCATATGCATAGAAGTAGAACAGCAGAGAATACAGGTTTTCTGCTCTCAAATACCTTTCAGTCTAGGTAGGGGATTAAATAAGGCAAAAAATAAAAAGGAAATTATAATACCACATGAGAAAGTTTTATTGGAAACAAGTTGGGGGACTAAGGGAGGACAGTGAGGTAGGGGACAAACCAAATATTGAAAAGGAAGAGAAGACTTCCTGTAAGAAGTAGCATCAAAATTGAAACTTGAAGGACAAGTTGGAGTTAGAAAGATGAAGACAAGAAGGCAGACAGCAATATCAAGCAGTATCAGCAGTATTTCGTCTTGTGGAACTGAAAACTACAGCCACAGAAGGAGAAAGAAAATGAAAAAGCAGAGGACTTTGTACCAGATGAAGGGACAGGATAAAACCCCAGAAAAACAACTAAGTGAAGAGGAGATAGGCACCCTTCCAGAAAAAGAATTCAGAATAATGATGGTGAAGATGATCCAGGACTTTGAAAAATGACTGGATGTAAAGATCAAAAAGTTTACCAAAGACCTAGAAGCATTAAAGAGCAAACAAACAGAGATGTGCAACACAATAACTGAAATGAAAAATACACTAGAAGGAACCAATAGTAGATTAACTGAGGCAGAAGTGTGAATAAGTGACCTGGAAGACAAAATGGTGATAATCACTGATGCAGAAAAGAATAAAGAAAAAAGAATGAAAAGAACTGAAGACAGCCTAAGAGCCCTCTGGGACAGTGTCAAATGCACCAACATTTGCATTATAGGGGTCCCAGAAGGAGAAGAGAGAGAGAAAGGACCTGAGAAAATATTAGAAGAGATTATAGTTGAAAACTTCCCTAACATGGGAAGGGAAATAGCTACCCAAGTCCAGGAATCACAGAGAGTCCCCGGCAGGATAAACCCAAGGAGAAACACGCCAAGACATATAGTAGTCAAATGGGCAAAAATTAAAGACAGAGAAAAGTTATTAAAAGCAACAAGGGAAAAATGACAATATACAAGGGACCTCCCATAAGGTTAACAGCTGATTTCTCAGCAGAAACTCTGCAAGCCAGAAGGGAGTGGCACGATATATTTAAAGTGATGACCGGAAAGAACCGACAACCAAGAACACTCTGTCCAGCAAGGATCTCATTCAGACTTGACGGAGACACCAAAAGCTTTACAGACAAGAACAGCTAAGAGAATTCAGCACCACCAAACCAGCCCTACAACAAATGCTAAAGGAACTTCTCTAAGAGGGAAACATAAGAGAAGAAAAGGACCTACAGAAACAAAAACAAAACAATAAAGAAAATGGAAATAGGAACATACATATCAATAATTATCTTGAATGTAAATGGACTAAATGCACCAACCAAAAGACACAGACTGGCTTAATGGATACAAAAACAAGACCCATATATATGCTGTCTCCAAGAAACCCACTTCAGACCTAGGGATGCATACAGACTGAAAGTGAGGGGATGGAAAAAGATATTCCATGCAAATGGAAATCAAAAGAAAGCTGGAGTAGCAATACTCATATCAGATAAAATAGACTTTAAAATAAAAAATGTTACAAGAGACAAGAAAGAACATTACATAAAGATCAAGGGATCCATCCAAGGAGAGGAGATAACAATTATAAATATATATGTACCCAATATAGGAGCACCTCAATACATAATGCAAATGCTAACAACTGTGAAAGAGGAAATACAAGGCAGAAATAGAGACACAGATGTAGATAACAAACATATGGACACCAAGTGGGGAAAGTGGGGAGAGTTGGGGGGGAATGAATTGGGAGATTGGGATACCAAATTTTAGACTCTAAATATATGCTGTTTATTGTCTGTTAACTGCATCTCAATAAAAGTTCTTAAAAAAAAAAAAGATGAAGAACAAGTGTGGAGGGAGATGAAGTATCCCCCATTGGGGGACTGAAGGAAGTGTTCCAAGTACAGGCAAATAACATGGACACAGGCTCAGAGCAAACAAGAGTAATCCTGCGTGTATAAACACATACCTTAATATCACTATCCAGAGCTCTCAGGCATCAAATGTGGGTGAGATGACTCCCAGATCCATTCCTCATCTCCCACCCCACCCTCATGGATGTCATCTCTCTCTTTAGCGGCCATTATGAACAATTGTTCATTTTCTCCCCACACAGCAACCTCTGCCAACTTTTAATTGCACTCACAAATGGAGAAATTTAAAACCTGTCTTGCTCCTGTGTTGATATGGAATGATAAGCTGGGGAGTGTCTGCCTGGGCGTGTTTTTCTTTGTATTTTGGAACAGAAAAGAATATCATAGGTAAGCAGTGTACAGCAAATTGCAAATCCAGCAGTGACTATAAAAGTATGGTCTGTTTTCTGTCTCCACCCCAGGCAAGTCCTTCAATTCATTCCTTCAGAAATCACTCAGAAATTGCCAGTGTGGTTTCCCACTGTTAGACCGTACTGCAGCACTGTACCTCTCTTCACTACAAAGTGGGAGATGGACAGAGACAACAAGAGAAATGGTTTTACTGTGCTAGGGAATTTAAGCACACACTGGGTTGGAATTTCATTTACACTGAATTAGAAGCTCTGGCTCAGCGTGGATGGCACAGCAATGCTCCTTTAATAACACAAAGTAAATAAAACACGAAGGTTTCCCTGTTTGCTTTGGAGGACATTCATGCACACATGCTCTGCCTCTCTCCTATCTAGGAACATTGGCTCCTCTCTTATTGTCTTTGTACTACCCCAAAGTTGCAAGGATTGACCTCATCCTCAAATAAAGTCATAAAGTGTTTGAATTCCTTGGGGACCAGCCCCTAAAATCTCCACAAATCCACAGTTTCATCAAGTCCCAATACCTCGGTAGGACAGACAACAACCCCAGCTTAGGGCAACTTGGATTGGGTGACCCCTTGGGTAACATTTGCTAAGTGGGAATATAGAGATATGCCTTAGAATAGTGTGATTCCTGGTTGGCTGGCATTCTCCCGCTGTCGCTTTACAACTTCTGGAGCGTCTACACAGGTAAAGGATTGTCATGATTGTGTGGCAACTTGCTTGGCACATTGCAACTTCTCATGTTGTCCTTTGTTTGCTGCAGTCCCAGAGCAGTTACTATATCGCATCTCAAGCTCATTCTCTAACTAGCAAAGGGATTCTGATAGGCACTGTAAAGTACAGGGCTTTCTAGTTTGTTTTTCTAACCTAAGCTATATTTTAAATGTATGTGTTACCAGTAAGTATTTTATGTAAGTTATGCCTCAAAAACCCAAAATTCAACAACTTTCACCAAAATGTGTTAATATATCACTCTATGTCTAATCTAGCCACCTTAAGACTCACCTCCTTTTTGAAACTTTTCCTGCCTTCCACAGTTTCTCCAGATATGCAGCGGTTTTACTACACTCAGGACAGTCTTCTGTTATAGTGCTATGACCCTTTCTTGCACAGACTTGTTTACATGTCTAACTTTCCTACTGAACTATAAGATACCTGTGGGAGCTTGCATTTTTTAAGATGGCCACAAAAAATATCCTCCATCATACATGTTGTTGTACAATGTGACCTCAACACACCTTTTATCAAGAAATGGGATTTATGTTCACTTCCCCGGAATCTATTTGGACTGTGACTTGCTGTTAACCAATAGAATGTAGTAGGAGTGATACAACCTGATTTCTAAGAAAAGGTCAGAAAAGGCAATACAACTTTTGCTTATAGTTAGGACATTCTCCTTTGGAGTCATATTAGAAACCCAACACATGAAAAGGCCATATGAACACTGGCCAACAGTCCCAGTTGAGGTCACAGAAAACCAACAGAATCTACTGCCAGACATGTGACACTAAATATTCACTTTCAGATGATTTCAGTCTTCAGCCCTCTGGTCACCCTCAGCCTGAAAGTTTGTCAGCTGATGCCACAGACATTGTGGAGTAAAGTCAAGCCATCCCTACCATACCCCTCTGAACTCCTGATACATGAAAACTGTGAGAAAAATAGAAAAAATCACAAAGCTTTGGAGTGGCTTATTATGAAATAATGGTTAACTGGAATACTACTAAGGATAGAAACAATGCCATTCATGTTTATATTCTCAAAGTAAGTTTTCAATATATGTTAATTGTATAGATGAATGCATATAGGTTTTTTAAAGAGTATATTCAATCATGAACTAAGATGTAATATGTACCAAGAGTGAACCTCTCACCACAGAATATCTCCTAAGACACTGAGCCCAGGGAAAAATGGCAATAAAAGCTGAAATCTTATTAGAATTTATCAAACAAATCTACATGTTTCTGGTCATAAATTTGCCTTGCTTTAGGATAATATGGAATTGCAAGCTGGATAAGAATGTTAATTTTTGATATTTAATAATTTATGGATTCCTTACTTTGCAGCTTATTTTATGATTTCTTTAATTTGGGTTGGAATTGCAAAGGAATGGAGCAAAGATTAGGTATGGTACATTTCCCATCTTTCTTGGATAGCTTCCCAGAGGTTCAGACTGAAACGGCTCAAGGTCTTTTCCTATGTAAAAAACTTGAAACAGATGGCTAAATGTTTGGTATTCTCTGATTAAACAACAAAAATGTAGGTTTTCTCTTTAAAAGAAAGAAAGAGACAGAGAGAAAAGAAGAAACGAAGACAGGTATCAAGGAAGAGAGTAAGAAAGAAATCCGGTTAATTATGTCAATTTCTGAGTACATCCCTGTGAAGTGATGCCAATTCAAGACAAAGAGGAAAAAAGGAAATGAAAAAAAATCAAAACCACAATCATTTTTAGGACCATAGTTTTGTTTTTGTTTTTATTTTTTTCCTCATTCACCCCTGGGCTAATTAGACACTGGATTATATCCTGTGGGAATATACCAGCAGACACACTTGTACTCGGGATTCTGAGTTGGACCACTGTTTTACGTAAACCTTTGTAATGGGACCTGCCAATTCTGTGATGTTGGGGAACTATCCCTCTAGGTAGAAAAAATGTTGTTTAATTTGCTGCATGGAAGTTTCTTTAAATAAATCATACATTCATGGAGGCAGAGGAAATTAACAAGAAACTTAGCTTAGAAGGCTAGACATATTGTACAGGACTTCAAATAACTTGGAGTGCACTTTGCAGTTCAGAAGACTTATATATGCCTGGATGTGCGAGGGCAACACTGTTTTATTTATATGTATATACAGTGGTAGCTGTTTACAGATATTTGTGTGCATATATGTAAGAATACAAATTTAATCTTTATGTGTATATATACTTTTCCCTTCTCTACAATGAAAAGCCAAAAAAAAAGTCTGTCTTTCAGTGAAATCTCATTGCACACATACCTCTGAATCATGTTTATTCATTTAAAAAATCATCTGAGTGACTGATGGGAGTTGTGCTTGATGTTAGGAGAGCAAGAAAAATAAAACATGATTCCTGTTCTCAAGCAACTCAATTCTAACTGAAAAATGGAGAAAACTCAAGCTGTCCTCAAGACAAACTCTATCTGTGCAATATATCCAGTGGTCTCACAGTTGCACTCAACTCAAAAAGTATCTATTGAGCACCTATCATGTGGCAGTCCCTGTGCTTAGTGTTGCAGTTATAAAAAGAAATAAGGCACTGTCTGTCCAAGAGATTGTAATATAAAAGGAAGATAGAAATTCAGACAAATAATTACAATAAAGTGAGAGATGTGCAAGAATAGAAGTGTGTCTAAAGTGGGGAAACAGCATGCAGGAGGGAGTAATTAACTCAGATTGGAGTGTGAAAGAGGAAAAGGGAAGTGTTGAAGGCATAGAATAACCTCACACAGACAGTAACATTAAAGCTGGGTTTTGAAGAATAAATAGGAGTTCCCACAGAGAAGTCATTGGTAAAACATTTCATGTTGAAAGAACAAGATATGAATGACATGGTGATATAAAATAGCATGGTTGGTTTAGGGAACTCCAAATAGTTTGTTGTTGGAGTGAAAACAATGTGTGACTAGGGCAAAAGGTGAAAGGAAACAATGAGAAGAAAATGGAGAAAGTGAGAAAGAGTCTGGAGAAGTTTTGTTACTCTTCTGGTTGAAAATAGCTGGATGGTTTAAAGAGTAGATGAAGAGTGTTGATGGTGACCACCATGAACAATCGCTCTCGATTGCCTTCCAGTAGTGGGCAGCTGGACCCCATTCAAGGTAGCAGCTCCCAGGGCAAACCAAGTTATTAAAGAATAGGAAAACCAAAGCAACTCTAGAAGAACTGGAAAAATCTGCAGTGTTTATCCTGAAGAAATGATTTAGTTTAATAGTAAAAGCTGCTTTCAAATATTTCCACAAGAACAGTTAAACTTATTTCATGAACATTTTTAGAGGGCTGGGCTCGAGATAATGGGTGGGATGTTACAAGAAGTAACTTTTGACCCCATAAAAGGCAGAACTTTCTAACATTCAGAGCTGTTCAGAAATTAGCTGGGCTATGTTGAGAGCTGGTAAGCTACTAATAGCTGAAGTGTTCAAGCAGAGGTGTATCACACTTGTCAGGGATGCTGTTGAGGGAATTACAGTGAGGGCTGGTTGGACATCGGTGACTTTCTTCAAGTCATAGATTCTATGATGAGGATCAGACATGCAAATATATTGAAAGATCGGGTAGATAACATTAATAAAGTATCCGCATAAGAAAATATGGAGTTAGAGGAGTTGTGTCTAACTACACACAGAGTTTGTGATAGCATTATCTCTTTTTAAAAATTAAACAACATACGGGCAAACAAAACCTGTCTGTGGACCTAATTTGGCGTGCTGACCTCCATTCTGTCCCATCCTTATTTGTCCTGAGATCTGGATTCTGCTCTAAGCTCTACCACTCAATTGCTTACATAATGCCATTTGTAGAACTCAGCTTCCTCATCTGTTCTATGAGGAGCATGGATGAACACTGAGTCCTGCTTCAGGTCTAATTTATCTCCTAACTCAGGCAAAAGCAGAAAGGCGGGAGGATAGAACAAAGCTTAGTAGACAGGAAGCTTTATTCTTGTGTCTTTTATGACTTAAAAGGGTGCTGTTTGCATACAGAACTGTGTGCTGGGTTGAATAGAGATGAGTTCTTTGAGAGTAAGGATGATGTCTTAATCAACTTTATCTTGTTCTTTTTTCTCTGTTTTTAATATTAAAAATATACAGAAAAGCATGGGGAGAAATCAACTCATGAACCCAACACCAGAATTAGTAAATTTTATGTGTGCATCAGATATCTTTTTTACAATAAAATGTTAAAGATGTGACTAAATCTGCTGTCTGTGAGTCTGCAGTCCCATTCACTCCCTTTCTCTGTAGAAACAGCCACTAACATTGAAGTTAATTTGTACTCTGCCCTTCATGTATTTATACTTGGACCATATAAGTATGTACCATAAACAACATATAGAATTTTTATGCCCTAAAAGCTGACATAGATGGTATCATATTCTACTTATCTATATGCACTACATAATATTTCTTTCACTCAACAGTACAATCTTAGAGACTCATCCACGTTGACACATACAAATGAAATTCACTAATTTTAATTGCTAAATGGCATTACATCCTATTAAAATATTTAAAATTTCCCCTTAAAATCCTTCCAATTGTTTGCTTATTTTTAAAAACACATTGAACATCATTATACACATTTTCTTTATATGTGAGCTTACCTGGAAGTGAAATTGCTGGGTCATCAGTTACCTATAGGTCTGTTTTACTAAACATCGCCATATCACTGTCCAGACTTTGTGTGCCAATTTACATTCCATTCAGCAAATCTGGTCACTATTTGGTATTCTCAGACTTTAACAAATTTTGCCAATCTGATGGATGAGAAACATTATTAAAGTTTTAAACTGACTAATGAATTTAGACATATTTTCATCTTTATTGGCAATTCCAGCTACTCTTCTATGAATAATATCTTTTGCTTGCTGTTCAGCTGAATTATTTTTCTTTTTTTTTGGTGAGGGGTGGAAGGAGGTGCAGAATTCTAATACAGAGTAATTAGCAGCAGACACTCTGAACTTCATTAGTTTCAATTCCAAATGTGTCATTAACAGTTGTTTGTACTTGGATATGTTACTTAAACTATCTGTGGCTCAGTTTCTTCATATGTAAGATAAAGATAAAAATAGTATTTCATAGGACTATTATGGTGGTTAAGAGAGTTAACTCATGGTAATCACTTAGAGCAGATCTTGGCATATAGTAAATACTTAATAAATTTTAGCTATTATTATTATCTTACAGGTGGGAAACTGTTCTTTATATACTCTTGAGAGATTCTTTGTCTGTTGTATGTTGCAAAAAATCTTTGTCTTTTGGCTTTGCTAACTTTTGTCATGCAGGTATTTTAAATTTTAATGTGAATAAATCAATTTTCTATACATGTATCTAAACATATTTTTCTTCACAGGATCATAAAATTGTCCTCATATTTTAAAACTATTTTTAACAAATTTACATCTTTAGTCTACCTGGAATTTATGTTTTATATAGAGGTAATGATCTAATTCTCTTTCTTGCCATACAGTTAGCCAATTATTCCAATAAATTCCAATTTTTGAGGCCACCTCTCTCATAAACCAAATATACATATAAGCCAGACTCTATTTCTAAGCTCTCGAATCTAATTATTTTATTTTAACCCTGCAAAATGCCATAGTGTTTTAATTATACACAGGAATTTTAAAATAAATTCACCAAATTTCATGAAAAAATCTATTGGGATTTTTATTGAAATTACATTAACTTTTATTGAAATTATATCAACTTGGGTAATAATTTATAGTACATATCCCTGATGTTGAGCTTGTATATTCATTAACAAAATGTTTTCAAATTGTTTGATTTTATGATTTTCTTCCATAAAAGTCTTAAATACTATTTTCTAGTCTTTTTTCCTTGGGTATCATGTAAATTTGAATGTAATTGTGAATGGAATTTTTTAATAACACTTCCTATTTTCCAATAACTGTTCAATAAAATCTTACATTATAATCATTTTTGTATGTTGATCTTATTTCCAACAAACTTCCTGAACTTCAGTTTGTCTGTGGATTCTTTGGTATTTTGTATACGACGTCATCTACAAATAATAACTGAGCCTCTTTCTTTGAAATAATTATAACCCTTAATTCTTTTTATTGAATTTTTGAATTGGCTAGAGCGTCCAGTAATTGCTATATAGAAGTGTTTTAGTAAATGGCTTCTTGTCTTGAAATTAATGTGAATGTTTCTAAAATATGAAAATCTATAAGATAGGAATTGCTATGGGTTTGGGGTAGATGTGCTTGATCAGGTTAAGGATGTTTATTTCTATTGTTAATGTACTGTCCCCGCCCCCCTCCCCCCCACCCAATTTATGGACAGGGAGTGATTTTTATAGAATATTTTTCTAGATCCATTGAGATGCTCACTTTTTCCCCCCTTTTCTTCCTGTTAATGTGTTGAATTATAAAAATAGATTTTCTACTTATTTATCTGTTTTACTTATTTTTAATGTTGATGCATCCTCACATTCTTGGGATGAACACTGTTTTATCATGATGTACTCTAAGCACAAGTCTGGATTTGCTAACATGTTACCACAATTTGTTCATCCACATGGGAAAAAGACTGAACAATTTATATCATTTCTTATATTTTCTGTGCCTAATTTTGATATCACACGATCGGTAGTTTGCCCTTTTTGTCCACTCACTAAAACAGATTGTATAAGATAGAATTTATGACTTACAATTTTTTGTAAAATATCTCCATAAAATTGTGTGGCCTTGATATATTTTATAGGGAGACTTTTTTTTACTGATTCAATTTTTTTTTACCATACATTATTATTTTTCCAAAAAATTTTTGGGACAGTCCACTTGTATTTATTTCATTGTACTGTAATAACATAAGATGTCTTATATGATATCAATTATTGGAAGTTCTTGAGGCCTTTTGTAGTCTCATGTATGATCAGCTTTCTAAAATAATACATGTATGCTTAAAAAGGCGCTCCCCATGCCTTGGACATAAGAATAAAGCTATGTTATGTTGTATTATTTGTGTTACATTCCATTATAATGCATATGGTATATGAGAGAGAACAACTGTGTTCAAATCTGCATTGTTACAAATATGTACTTCTTGATCTATCAGCTTCTAAAATAAGGTTAAAATCTTTACACAAGTATTACATACTTCTAGATTTCTTCTTGAAATTTTATCAGCATTTATTTTATAGATTTATAGATATATGTATAAATTTATGATAGTAATATTTTCAGTTATATTACCAGTATATTTTATCAGATACAGCTTGCAAATAGCATGTAAGATGTTTATTAGGGAGGACTCTTACAAAGTCTGTAGAGAGGCAGGGGAGGAAATGGCATTAGACAGAAGGAGATGTTGATCTGTGATGCAGTCTCAATAGAGATCTAAGATGACCCCATGAAGAGTTAAGAAGCTAGGGTAGTCTTTTGGAGTTCCCCCAGTTAACGCAAGGGTGCCAGGACTTTATTTCTGAGCAATCACTGGGTTCAGGCTTCCCTGGAAAGAAGTGTGCTCTGGGGTGAAGCAGGTTTTTCCATCCATGTAATTCCCCAGTAGAAGTTTATAGCTGAGGGCTGTCTTCCAACAACACTCTTCGGAGTTTGGAGAGTAAGTCACTCATTACTAAAGAGAGATTTGGACAGAACATTAGAGTATTCCCCACAGTCCACACCTTACACTGCTCAGATCCACTTTTTTTGTATAGATTTTTGGGGCCAACTTGTCTAGCATTCCAGTGGGCCTCTATTCCTGGGAAAAACTTAGAAAAAAAATCAGCGGAATAAACTACAGTGCTCACCATTGGAGCTGATCCTTGGGCCATAGCTGGTCCTCATCATCTTCTTTCTCCACAGTCTATTATAAATTCCCCTCATCCTCAGCTAGCACCTCTGGTGGTCTTGGAGACTTACCTGGTGATGTGAGCTAGACTTTTATTCCCGTGGGGTCAAATTCTTTTCCTGGTTATCATGACCTTCTCGGATCAGAATTATTGCTCTTGTCTATTTACTTAAAAATTTGGTTTTAGATTACTAAAAGAAATCCAAATGAATCACCTGACTGTTAAATACATTTCTCCTTCTCTCAAAAGATAACAGCATCCTTATTTACTCCTGCCAAGATGGCAATTCATTTTCTTATGAGCTATCCTAAGTGTACAGGCAGCTGCCAAACCTAGAATCCATTCAAAGCTGTCAGGCTTTTATGTCATCTTACTAGACCAGTATCCCCACATGTGGTTCCCAGGTGTGGAATATCTTGCCTCTAGCACCCAAAGAAACATGCCAGGCATTTTACTTTCTTCTTCATGATGAGAAATAAAAGTTTCAGTAATTTGTTCTTTATTGTGGGATGGAGGGATGATTCTTAGCATGCCATAAACACCAGACACCTAAAATTTTACTGATGTGGCAGGCCTTGAATGTTTATAGGGGTTATCTCCAACTTTCTGGAACACATGATTCTTAACAAAGCCCCCGACGAGTATCTGCTTTTAGCTCATATGGGTGTATTAGCATGACGTCATCAATATTATGAACAAATGTGATAGTCTGTGTGGATAGCCAGATAATCTACATCTCTTCAGATTATATTTTGACAGAGGGCAGAAGTGTTAACACAGCTCTAGAGCAAACCCGTAATGTACTCTGTTGTCATTTTTAAGTAAATGAAAACTCTTTCTTTTCTAAGGATAGAACAGAATGTGTTTGCCAGATCAATGGCTGCATACCATATATCTGATGCCATGTTAATCTGTTCTAGTAAAGATGATACATCTGCTATTGGACCTAATGCCTGGCTGTGTTTGCAGTAATTCACTACAATGCTTCAGGATAAGTCTTGTTTTTGTAGTGTGCAGATTGCTGAATAAAATGGTGACTGACAGGAATCATCATCTCTACATCCTTTAATGGATTTTAAAGGTACTACTAATTTCAGCCATTCATATTGGACTATGATTTCTTTTCTAATTTATTATCTTGAAATAGGGGTGGAAGATGGGGTAGTTTCATTGGCTTCCATTTGGCTTTTTTCACTAGATGCTCTTATCCTACAGACCAAGGACCCAATGTAGATGTTGTGCTGACTCCCAAGTGTAAATATTAAAATTATAAATTGGGGTCTGGGGAAATGAGTACTAGCTGGATTCACAGACACAATGGTCCCACTGAGAGCTTATCTTGGCTATCACATGTTTTCACTCTAACAGAGAGGCCATAATAATACTTTGGCATCAATATTAACTAGAACCCTGAATCCAACAATACTCAAGATGTTTGGATTTTCTTCTTTCCCAAGTTACCCAATAAATGGCAGCAGATCCCTTTGGGAAGGGTCTGAGAAAGCCATTGCCGTGTATATTTGTCCTCTGAACCAGTCTCTTCTATAGTTAATGGGTCTGGGTCTGAAAACTCAATATTGGACTGAGGCTTATAATTTTTATCAGAATGATTGCTCTCAGCCTTATGATTATCAGCCTCAATTTTTTTTTACTTCACAGATAGAATCATACCACGTTGGTACCCATATACTTAGCCCCTAGGGATGCCACACACTTTTAACTATGTCCACAACTTTCTAAACATCGGGCGTCCTGGCTGTTCTTCCAACCATGCCACTGTAATAAGTTGTGCTTACCTGGCTTCTGAGAATAAAATTTTGCCACTTGGCCTCTATGGTTTGTAGTCAGAGTGTTTTAGAGATCCCCTTTTCTATGTGTTAATAAGCTTACTTCTATAACGGTTTTTCCTACCATCAGCCCTAACTTAGAGAACTATGATTCAACTTCTACTGATGCTGATGCTATTCTCACTAGTATGTTCCTTATTGTTCTGGTAAATGCTGTGTCCTTTTAGCCCTCTTATGAGATATAATCATATAATAGGTTTTCTTGTCTTACATGGTATATTTGCTCTAGCCTGCCCACTTTTCTGAGCCTTTTAATTTCTTTCTTTCACTTCCTTTGTCGACCATTCTGTCTTTAATTCTTTACTTAATGTAGAACATCACTTTTACCATGTTTCTAGGTGCTTGTTCACAGCACTTTCTGCAGTTCCGTCCAGAGTGTTAATGCCTTAATGCTTGCATTTCTGTAACATGCTCCCACATTGATAAAATCTCTTTCATCCATGTTTATGTTCCTTTTTCTCAGTGTAGCAGCCTCAGAATGCAGTCCCAAGCATACCTTTCCAGCTCCTAGTACATGCTAATAGGTCCTAAAGTTCCATTGGAGGGTTAATCCCTTTCCCCTCCCTAGTGGACTCAGGTACACCTAGTATGGCCAGGTTATGTTGACTTAATCCTTGTTATTGGCCTACTGACCTGGAGGATGATGGGGACAGATCCTGGGGGCAGAGTGGAGGCTAGGTATGTTGTCTCTGCATCATCTTTAAGCAAGGAGGAGTGCTAGATCTTTATCAGGAAGGGGCCACTTCTGAAGGCTCTCGAGTTCAGGTGTGTCTGGGAATTCAAGATTTTCAGTGCATCAGTCTGGATGCCCCTATGTCATATGTCTCAACGAGACCTTGACGTTGGCATAGCAGACCTACCTGGGTTAGAAGTTTAATCTTCTTTAGAGCTTCACTACGCTTACAATTAAGTCCTGAGCCTGGTCCTGAAATTTCTCTGCTATCCTGCTGCAGGACAGGAAAGCCTCCTTGTATACTACCAAAGAGGCCCTCTAGTTTTCACTCTTGCTTTTAATTGCTGATTAATCACTTGGCTTTTAGGTATCTTTATCCAGAGCAGTCAATGGAGCATAGCAGTAGCCACCAAATTCTTCTCTTCTTATAGTTATGATTTCCCCCATGTTTTTCCAAACACCATACATCCCACCAACTAATGCATCTAACATTATTTCTTTTTTAATATTTGCCTGGTATATTTTTTCCTGACTTTTAAAGTTTCTTATATATTTTAGGGATTCTTGCATATAGCAAGAATTTGTATTCCCAATTTCCAATCTGTCTTTTAATAGGTGAATATAGTTCATTCAGATTTATAATAATTTCTGATCTATGTGGTATACCTATGTACATCCTCTTATTTGAGAGTCTCTATTTACTAGGCTTTTTCTTATTGAATTGGCTCTACTTTCCTTATTTTCTCTGTTTCCTCCTCTACTGATTTTAAGCTTAAACATTCCATTTCCTCTTTTCTTTTTTTCTTTTTTTTGAAGGAGGGGTCTTTACCTTTATACTTTTACTGTACAAAGTTACCCAAATCTAAGCCTAATCAAAATCTCTATTATATTATTGAACACATGAGGAATGTGGAGTGTTTTAACTCTTAACTCACCCCTCATATCATCCATGACTGTTGCATCACAGTTTGGTTCTACTTTGGGTTGATACCACCCACCCCACTTAGGTGCATATTTGGTTCATTTATCCCCACAGCAAATATCATTCTACCATTCTGGCTTTGAGTTTCCTTTTCATTTCTAGGACTTTGTGAAATTTTTTCCCTTGGTGATTTCAATTTCAGCTACATACTTTAAAGGAAGATTTGTGTTCTATCTTATTTAACATTTCTATGTGTTTGGAGCCAGATAAGAAGTTTCCCATTTCTGCTTAGCCCACCATATTGACGAGGAGTTTCTTTTTATTAATCTTGACTGCTTTCAGTCCTTGAAAGCTATCCTGTATGTAGCAGATCATCAAAGTTACTCATTCATTCAATGGTTATTTACTGAGCACCTACTGAGAACTGATGCTAAACTGTGGAGTTAAGAAAACTTGTTCCAGTATGTCTGGAAAATGTTTACTCTGTGACTGAAAGGGTGAGGAGTGGATCCGCCTTTTCCAGGAGGTTCTTGTAATCATCTCTTTTAGTTAAACATTTCTGGGGACAAAAGTTCTCCTAAAAAGAGGTAGACTGACAATTTAAGAATTTCCATTCTGTTATAAATGACAGCAGAGTTTTGATTCTCTGAAGTAACAGGCCTCAGGGAAAGTGTGTGTAATTGAGATTCACCAAGAAATTGCAAATTCATTTCAGCCAAGAAATCCCACCTCACTTATTATCCACCCTTCCCCCTCCCTACTCTAATGCACCAAGCCTTTCGGCAGGGTTCTTTCTGGGAGAACTCTAGGGAACAGAGAAATGGTTAGAAATGGCAGTGGTGAGAAGCTCAGGGTTCCGGATGGCCCACATGAAGCCCAATTAGCAGACACAGTCTTTGAAAAGGCTCATCCTCTGTGGCTTCAGTGTGGTCCCTGTCCTCCTCAAGGATCCGCACCTGATCTGGTATGAAGTCAGCTCAGGTGTTGCTTTACTTTCCTTGTATTTTACTCGTTGTTCATAGTGTTTCTTTGTCTCTCCCAGAGGACTACAACCACTGAGTGAGAACATGCAGGAAATCAATGTGGCTTGAGTAATATGCTAAGCCTTTGGGAGCTACAGGAAAACAATAGAAAAACAAGGAGCATCAGTCTCCCAAGTTTTTCTCTCTCCGCACCTTCCTCCAGAAACACCTGACCTTCCTCAGTCTCCTGGTGCCAGACCCCTGGCTCTCTGGAGCGCCCTGTCAGGTCCCAGGTGGTAAACATCATCTACATCATGTTAGAGTCCTGCTGTGCCTGAGCAGGTTCTGGAAACAGCCTCTGAGAGTTTGCTTTCCATCAGCCCTCCGACACGTCTGTCTCCTTCCCAGAGACCCAGTGACTGGGGCCTCCTGGGTCCTGAGCTACAGACACTCCCCCACTTACTCGAAAAACATTTTTTTTTTTTCTTTTGCAAAACACAGGTTTGTGACTGAACTGGTCTTTTCCCATACCCAAGGCCAGTGTAAAAATTCACCTAATTTTCCTTCTGGTCTTTGGTTCAAAAATAAAAGCCTTTATTTTTAAGTGTCCTTGGCTCAGGTGGCCTAAAGAGATTTAGGTTTACCAAGTGAATTATTCCCTTGTGTCACATTTTTTTTAAAAAAAGATTATACATTTAAGAATATGAAATGAAGTGTCATTGTGACTCTCCTTCCACACTTTAATTTCTTTATATTGTGATTGAGGATGATGATAGTGATGATGATGCTATAATAACAATGGGATAATAATAGCTAAATATTGACTATATGTGTACCCAGCACTTCCAAGACTCTTCACATGCATTGTCACTGTTCAACCTCACAACCCTATGAAATCATTACTATTAACTTCACATCTGTAAAGATGTGGAAAATGAGGCTTAGAGAGGTAAGTTATCTTACCGCAAGTCATACAGTTGGTAGAGAGTAAAGCTGCAATTTGAAACCCATAGCCTGGTTTTGTAACCACTATATTGTGATACCTTCTAATATCCAGCAAACATTTCTTTAGGCCTCACTCAGTACAAGAATTACCACAATTAGTAAAATAACTTCATTGCTGGCAAGGAGTTTACACAAAAACAGACCATTGAGTCTTAGGACAAGTTAACCAAGCAAAAGTCATCAAAGTATTGCTGCAGGAGAGGCTAAATGAGCAAAGGAAAGGATAGTTGATGAATAGGGGTGTGATGTCAGCAAGATAGAGTGCTAGGGGATCCCATTGTTCATTCCTTTCACAAAATCAACAAAAACAATAAATAAACAACTACAAACCAATGAAGATACCTCTGGGAACGCTCTGGACTACAATAAAGAAGCAGCAGAAGTTCTGTGGAGCTCAAAACCTGAGGATGGTCACACAGGAAAAGACAGGAAATATTTCACCTGTGTCACCCAGTCCCCTAGTCCAGTGCAGTTTAGTGCCAAAAAGAATCCTTGGAGGGATTTTCCCCACGGGGAAAAGGAGAGCAGGAGAACCCCAGCAAGCCTTATCCACCATGGATGTTTGCAGCCTTTGTTACTGAGGACCCCTACAGTCTTCACCACGTTGAACTTAGTTGACAGATTACCCAAAGTTCCTACTGCTAATCCCTCCAAGGATCTTCTCCCCAGGGGTGAAACTGTCACAGTGGTGAGACTTGCTCCCAGGGTCCCAAGTCTCTGCTGTGCTCCACAATCTAGTATGAGGATGCCACAGAACCTTGCCATCTATGGGACCAGAGCTTCTGTTGCTCTGCACCCTGCCCCAGGTCCCAAGTCACAGCTTTGACCCATCATTACTGGGGCTGAGCATGGGTCCTAAGTTGGGGTTTTGACCCACCATACCTAGGGCTGTATTACTTTTTCTCTGTAGCCTGCCCCCTGCGTCCCAACACATAGCTTTAATGAGCCATCAATGGGGCCATGCTGTCATTGATCTGTGATTGCTCCTGAGCCCTAAATCACAGCTTTGCCCCACCATCACTGGACTGCATTGCTGCTGCTCTGCAACTGGGGAGAGTTGGGACTTTGATCAATCATCCCTAGGGTGTGCTATTACTGCCCTCGGGCTCTGGTCCCAAGCCAGTATTGCACCCAGACAACCCAGGGGCCATGCCACTCTGCTTCTCCACCCACTAACCCCAAGCCTGACTCACTGCAGTGAGCCTAAGATTCAGTCTCCAGTTCCACGGAAGATCTGCACAAGCCCTCATCTCAGATGCTGGTGCTACCACTGCAGCAACTGCACCTGTACCCCACGACCCAAGAACAGTAGTAGTTTTATGTATACCTGATCCCAGCCCCTGGCTCTGCTGCTGCCCTGAGCACCAGTGTGCTAGACCTGGCACTAAGAAATTCCCTCAGTTAGAACTTCCTCCCACAGGTAAAAAAGGAGAAGAGGGCAATCTCAGAAGTCTTTGCCTCCAAAGACCCCTGTAACTCTGTCACCACCACCCATAGGGATGCTTCAGTCTTGCCATTGAAGAACTCTGCATTCTTTACTGACATTAACTCCAGTTAATGAAGCTGCAAATAGATTATGCTGTTATGTCCTCCCAAGAACTGGAGACACTACAACTTACCCAGCCAGCACTTGCAGCCACCTTCAGGTGAAAGTTTTTCCCCAGTGATGCCAGTCCAAAAAGGTGAGGAGGTAACTGCTTCCTCAAATATACAGACATCAATGCAAAGCTGTTAGAAACACAAAACACAAGAAAACATTACATCACCAAAGGAATACATAGGTTTTCAGTACCTGAGCCCAAAGAAATGGAAATTTGTACATTACCTGAAAAATAATTCAAAATATTTTTTTTAAGAAAGCTCAGTGAGATTCAGGAAAACACAGATAGATGAATTGTGACTCAATGAACCCAGGGTAAAAAACGCACCAGCAAAACAAGAGATTCAACAAAAATATATAAATCATAAAAAGACTCAAACAAAAATTCTGGTGTTGAAAATATAATAAATAAAGTGAAAAAAATGCAGTAGAGAGCTTCAACATTAGGTTCAATTAGCAGAAAAAAAAAAATCTGTGAACTGGAAGACAGATCCTGTGATGTTATCTAGTCAGAGGATAAAAAGGAAATGAGTTTTAAAAAAGTGAAGAAAGCCTACATGAATTATTGGATACTAACAACTGAAACACTATTCAGATTCTGGAGGCCTCAGAAAACAAACAAAAAAATTATTTAAAGAAATAATGGCTGAAAACTTCCCAAATCAAGGGATAGATATGGCATCTGTGAAACTTAAAGACCCCCAAATATATTCAATCCAAAGAGACTTTCATGGAGAGACATTATAATCTATCTCTCAAAAGTCAAAGAAAAAACAGAACATTTTGAAAGCAACAAGAGAAAAAAGATTCATCACTTACAAGGGAACCCTAATAAGGCTATAAGTAGATTCCTCAGCAGAAACACTGCAGCCTGAGAAAGAGTGGGATAATATAGTCAAAGTGCTCAAAGGAAAAACTACCAACTAAGAACACTTTAACCAGCAAGGTTGTCCTTCAGGCAAAGAGATAAAGACTTTCTCAGGCAAAGAGATAAAGACTTTCTCAGACAAACAAAAGCTAACGAAATTTATCACTACTATACCTGCCTTATAAGAAACGCTACAGGGAGTTCTTTAAGCTGAAATGAAAGGACACTAATTAGTAACATGAAAACATATGAAAGTATAAAATTCACTGATAAAGGTAAATATAGGATCAAATTCAAAATATTTTAATACTGCCATGGTGGTGTGTAAATCACTTTGAACTCTAGCATATAGTTTAAAAGACATATGTGTTAAATAACTATAGCTACAATATTCTGTTAATGGATACAAATATGAAAAGATGTAAATTGTGACATCAACAACATAAAATGTCAAGGGGGCAAGTAAATGTGTGGACTTTTTCATACAATTGAAGCTGTTATCAGCATAAAATTGACTGTTATAACTATAAGATGTATTTTGAAAGCCTCATAGTAATCAAAAACCAAAAATCTATAATGTGTTCACAAATGATAAAGAGAAAAGAATTTTAAAAAATAACCAAAAAATTATTAATTTGAAAACAAAGAGAGCAAGAGAGGAGGAAAGGAACAAAGGAACTACAAAGCAACCAGAAAGCAATTAACAAAATGGTGATAGTAAGTTCTCACCTATCAATCATTACTCTAAATTAAATGGTTTAAATTCTTCAACTAAAAGACACAAAGTTGCTGAGTGTATTAAGAAAACAAAATCTCAAATTATTCCAAAAAATTAAAAAGAAAGGAGCAATTTCAAAAATATTGTATGAGGCTAACATTACCCTGATACCAAGACAGACAAGGATGCGAAAATAAAATAAAATTGGAAGCCAATATCCCCGATAAACATAGATGCAAAATTCTCAACAAGTACTAGCAAATGAATTCAAGGGCACATTAAAAGGATCAAACACCACAATCAAGTGCAATTTATTCCTGAGACATAGGGATGGTTCAAAATTTGCAAATCAATAAATGTGATATCAAAAGAGTGAAGAATAAAAAAAAAAAAAAACAGTGAAAGATGAAAATCATATGACCATTTTAATAGATACAGGAAAAAACATTTGACAAAATTCAACATTCTTTCATGGTTAAAAAAACTGTCAACAAATTAGGAATAGAAGAAATATATAATCTCAACATAATAAAACCCATATATGAAAAGTCCACTTCTAGCATCATACTCAATGGTTAAAAGTTAAAAGTCTTTTCTTTAAGATCAGGAACAAGACCAGTATGCACATTCTTGCCACTTCTATTGTCTGTTTGCAGGTGATGTGATCTTATATATAAAAAAACCTTTAAAGATGCCACCAAAAATATGTTAGAACTAATAAGTGAATTCAGCAAAGTTGCAGGGTACAAAATCAACATACAAAAATCAGTTGCATTTCTATATACTAGCAATGAAGTATCTGAAAGAGAAAATAAGAAAGCCATCTCATTTACAATAGTATCAAAAATAAAATACTTAGGAATAAGTTAATCAATGAGCTGAAATGTCTGTATACTGAAACTATAAAACATTGATGAAAGAAACTAAAGAAAATACAAATAAATAGATAACCTGTGTTCTTAGATTGGAAGAATTAATATTGTGAAAATGTTAATACTATCCATAATCATTAGAAACATGCAAATCAAAATCATAATAAGGTATCACCTCACACTGGTCAGAATGGCCATCATCAAAAAATCTAGAAACAATAAATGCTGGAGAGGGTGTGGAGAAAAGGGAACCCTCCTGCACTGCTGGTGGGGATGTAAATTGATATAGCCACTATGGAGAACAGTATGCAATTTCCTTAAAAAACTAAAAATAGAACTACCATATGACCCAGCAATCCCATTCCTGGGCATATACCCTGAGAAAACCATAATTCAAAAAGATACATGTACAGCAATGCTTATTGTAGCACTATTTACAATAGCCAGGACATGGAAGCAACGTAAATGTCCATCAACAGATGAATGGATAAAGAAGATGTGGCACATATGTACAATGGAACATTATTCAGCCATAAAAAGAAACAAAATTATTTGTAGTGAGGTGGATTGACTAGAGTATGTTATATATAGTGAAGTAAGTCAGAAAGAGAAAAACAAATACTGTATGCTAACACATGCATGTGGAATCTAGAAAAGCGGTACTGATAAACACAGTAGCAGGGCAATAAAAAAGATGCAGATGTAGAGAATGGACTTGAAGACATGGGGAGCAGGGAAAGCTGGGATGAAGTGAGAGAGTAGCATTGACATATATACACTACCAAATGTAAAATAGATAGCTAGTGGGAAGATTTTGCATAGCACAGGAAATCAACTCAATGCTTGGTGACAACCTAGAGGGGTAGGATAGGGAGGGTGGGAAGGATGCTCAATAGAGAGGGAATATGGGGATATATGTATAAATACAGCTGTTTCACTTTGTTGTAAAGCAGAAACTTGCTCAACATTGTAAAGCAATTATACTCCGACTAAGATCTGAAGAAAAAAAATACTATCCAAAGTAATCTACAGATTTAATGCAATCCCTAACAATATTTCAATGGTATTATACATAGAAATAGAAAAATCTATCCTAAATTTTGTATGGAACCACAAAAGACCCAAATAGCCAAAGCAATCTTAAGAAAAACAAAGTAGAAGGCATCACACTTCTTGATTTCAGAGTTATAAATCTATATTAATTAAAACAGTATGGTACTGGCATAAAAACAGACACATAGATCAGTGGAACAGAATTGATATCCCAGAAATAAATCCACACACATGGTCAACTAGTTTTTGACAAGAGCAACAAGAGCCCACAATGGGGAAAGAATAGTCTGTTCAATCAATGGTGTTAGGAGGCATTGCGTTGACATGAAGCTGTTCACCCACAACTTGCCAAGCTTGCGTGTGTCAGGGGGTTGGGGTCCCATGGCTTCCCCCTGTACCTCCAGGCTGCCAAGGTCCACATCAACCCTGTGGAGTTTAACCCTGACTTTGTGGCTGGTATGATACCTAAAGTGGAGTGGGCGGTGCTTCTGGAGGCTGCAGACACCTTGCATCTTGTCGAAGTGCCCAAAAAGCCAATTCAGGGATACGAGCACAAGGAGAAATTTCTGAGAAAGACGCACCAAGTGCTGCTGGAAGTGGATGTGTTGGAGGGCACCCTTCAATGTCCAGAGTCTGAAAGTCTATTTCCCATCAGCTGTGGGATCCCCAACATGCTGCTGAGTGAAGAGGTAACCGAAACTTAAAACCGTGCCAGGCACCAGTTTTTTATTCTGTGATGGTGTGTATCTTTGTTTATATACATCCCATTTGCTAGTTTTGTTCTGTATATCCCCAACCCATGGCCAAGTGACACACCAAACACAAAGTATCCTTGAGTTCAATATTACATATATTTTTTCTCATTAAAGGTTCAAAACCACTTTTTTAAAATAAAAATAAATGGCATTAGAAAAACCTCTATATTCATATGTAAAGGAATGAAACTATACCCCTATCTTATACTGCTCACAAAAATTAACTCAAAATGGATTAAAGGCTCAAAGACCACAAGCCATAAAACTCCTAGAAGAAAACATATAGCTATAGACATAAAATTAATCCATGAAAAAAGAAAATCCTGTCAATTATGATAACTGGATGAAACTGGAGTGCATTATACTGTGTGAAATAAGCCAGAGGGAAAAAGAAGAATACTGTATGGTATCACTTATACTTGAAATCTGAAAAAAGTTTTTGATTTTTTTCACTGTGTGAAGTGATGGATGTGCTAATTATCTTGCTCTTATAATCATTCTATAATATATACATATGTTAAATCATCACACATTACACTTGTACACTATAAATATATACAATTATATTCATCAATAATTCCTCAATAAAGGTCAAGAAAATAAACCAATAGGGAACATTCTGGGAACAAGAAGGAATTAAGTGTTGTCTGGCTGGAGATTGGGCTGAGGGGTAGGTAGGAGCAACACCGTAAAGGGCCTCACATGCCATGTTGGTCCCCTGGGAGTCTTTGCATATAATCAATGTATAAAAGTCATCCTGGCTTGCATCTTACAGAAGAAAAGAACTATAGATTATTCAAGAAGTGAATGCAACTAAGTTCTGATATGTTTCTGCTATTCCTGAAATAGTTCTAACATCTGTGGCAGAGAAATTCAAAGTCTCATCCTGAGATTGAGTAGCACCCTTCTGGAGGCTGGAAGACTATTGATGGCTCCCTGTCTTTCATGGGATATAAAATGATACTAAGAGCAGAGCTCTTGACTGCAATCAAAATAGGACTTTTCATTCAGAAAACTTTTTAAAAATGTGGTTACAATGTGCCATGCTCTATGACAGTTGCTTTGGATACTAAGTCAAATAAAAATGACCTTTCAAGCAATTTAAAACTAGTAAAGGATGCAAATATATAAAAGAATAAGTAGACCATATTGTGATATGTTCAATGATTAGAAGTAAACATAAATAATATAGGAGCATAGAGGAGGGATATGGCAAAATTCTTGGGAAGGGTGCTCAAAAATGGGTTCAAGAGACGAAGCGAGAGAGTATCACAGACATATATATACTACCAACTGTAAAATAGTCAGTGGGAAGTTGTTGTATAACAAAGGGAGTCCAACTCGAGGATGGAAGTTGCGTTAGAGGACTGGGGCGGGGAGGGTGGGGGGGACTCGAGGGGGGGGAGTCAAGGAAGGGAGGGAATACGGGGATATGTGTATAAAAACAGATGATTGAATTTGGTGTACCCCCAAAAAAATAATAAAAAAAAGAAAAAAAATGGGTTCAAGTTCTGACTCCATCACTATTAGCTCTATGATTTTACATAAGAAATGTAATTTCTTGGGGCCTCATTGCCCCTATCAACACAATGAGAACATTGGATGATATCCAAGTAAGCTCTCAGTTTTAAAATTAAGTGATTAAAAATGCAATCATAAAAAATTGCAATCATTTTATAATCCCATGACTTAAACATACTTGATTTATAAAATTCAGCACATAGAAATATCAGCTAAGCACCAATTTCTTCTCAACCCCCACTACCTCTAAAAGTCAACTTCCTTTAGTATGTGTGGGTGAAATGGTCTCAAAAGATATTTTCTAAGTTGATAGTTTGGGTCTCAGAATTTTAAGTTACAGTGTTCTAGTCTAGCCCATAGAAGTATAACATAATGCTTTGGAGCATAAGCTTTGGGAGTCCGACTATGCTTGTAACCATGGGAAAATAACATACTTTTGTGCTTTGATTTCTTATCTGTAAAATGGAATAAAAATTGTTTATACTGTTTAGTGTTGTTAAGAGGAATATATTAGTTAATACATGCAAGGGTTTAGAATAATATCTGGCACATGATAAACATTCAATAAATATGGGTTACATCACCTATAATGAAGCTCAGTGGTTTTCCATCTTTTTTTTAGGTGTGGGCTAATTTCTATCAAAAAAAAGTTATGCAATTAAAGTTGTATATTGTAAGCCCTGGGGCAACCACTGAAAACATTTTAAAAGTGGTATAAATAATGTCAACTGAGGAAACAAAATTGAATCATAATAATGCTTAATTAACCAAAGAGAAGGCAGATAAAGAAGAAAAAAGAAATAAAGAACAGATGGAAGAAATAGAAAACAGCTAGCAAGATGGTAGATTTTAATCCAACCCTATCGATAATCACATTAAATATGAATGCCTGAATGCACCAGTTAAAAATGGCTGTTAGATTAGATCAAAAAGCAAGCACCAACTATAAGCTTTCCTCAAGAAACTAACTTTAAATATAAAGGTAAATATAAATTTAAATATAAGTGTAGTATAACTATAAATATAAAAGTAAAAGAGAAAATATATCATGCAAACACTAGCCAAAAAGAAAGTTTTAAATAGCTATTTTGATATCAAACAAAATAGACATCAGGGATAAATAGAAATATTACACGATAATAAAGGAATCAATTTTCCAAGAAGAAATAACAGTCCTAAATATGTATGCCCATAATATCAGAGCTTCAAATTACATGAGGAAATATAGACAGATTCACAATTGTAGTTGAAGATTTTCTCACTCCTCTTTCAATAACTGATAGAAAAAACATGTAGAGAGAAAATTAGTAAGAATATAGGAGCCCTGAACAATATTGTCAACCAAGTAGAATTAATTGACATTTATGAAACATTCCATTCAACAACAGCAAAATACATTTTCTTTTTCAGGTACACATGAAACATTCACCAAGATAGACCATATAACTCACAAAATACACCTTAACAACTTGAATAGAAAGTCATATAAAGATGTTCTCAACTGTAAAAGAATTAAATCAGAAACAAATAACAGAAAGCTAATTAGAAAAATCTCCAAATATTTAGAAATTAAACAACACAATCCTAAAAAACCTGTGGGTTGAAAAGAAAATCTCATAGAAAATTTAAAAATATTTTGAGGTAAATGAAAGTGAACATACAACAGCACAAAATGTGTGGGATGTAACTAAAAAAGTGATTATATGGAAATGAATAGCATAAAATGGCTATAACATAAAATTGTTAAAATGTTATGTATAGCATAAAATGGTTAAACAAAAAGAAAAATGATTGCAAATCTAAGCTTTTACCTTAAGAAAGTAGAAAAAAGGGGGAAACTAAGCCCAAATGAAGAGAAAATTAAGAAATAAAAATAATACCAGAAATCAATGAAATTGAAAAGAAAAAAAAAAAACATGATCATCAATAGGTGTGGAAAAATCATTTGACAAAATTCAGTCTCTATGCTTAAACAAACAAACAAAACCTATCAGCAAACTAGAAATAAAGGAGAATTTTCCTAACCTGACAAATTGTACACAGAATATTCAGCAAGCTACAGCTATATTATACTAAGTGGTGAAAGACTGAATTGTTTCCCCCTACTGTAAAAAACTAAGTAAGGCTGTTCTCTCTCTCTAACATCATACTGGAAGTCCTAACTAGCACAGCAAAGCAAGAAAAAGATATAAAAGGCTTGCACATCAAAAAAGGAAGAAATATGGTGGGATGAATTGAGAGATTGGGGTTGACATATATATGCTAATATGTATAAAATAGATAACTAACAATAAAAGAAGAAAAAAAAAAAGGAAGAAATGAAACTGTATTTAAAGGACTTCCCTAGCAGTCCAGTGGTTAAGACTCAGCGCTTCCACTACCGGTAAGTGGAAGCTTCCCTGATTGGGGAACTAAGATCCACATACTGAGTGGTGTAGCTTTAAAAAAAAAAAAATGTATTTAAAAAATGGCATGACTGGCTACGTAGAAAATCCCCAAAGAAGTCTACAGAAATCCTTCTCAAACTAATGAAAGGGGTTAGCAAAATCACAGGATAGAACGTTGACAATTGGAATTCAAAGTTAAAAAAATAATGCTATTTATCATAACATCAAAAAAAAACTTATATATGAGTCTAAAAATTTATATGTAGGACCTGTATGCTAAAAACTGCAGAACACTGGTGAAAAAAATTAAAGAAATCCTAAATAAATGTAGAGATACCACGTTAATGGCTTTAAGACTCGACATTGCTGTCTTTTATCCCCAATACAATTCAAAACCCCAAATAAAATCCCAGTAGGTTCTTTTGTAAATATTAACAAGGTGATTCTAAAATGTATAGGAAAAGGCAAAGGAACTAAAATAACCAAAACAATTTTGAAAGAGAACAAAGCCAAAGGACTCACTTTCCTCTATCACAAGATATACTCTAAAGTTATAGTAATCAAGACAATGTGGTATTATTGGTAAAAGAATAAACATATAAATCAATAGAACAGATAAAGAGAGACCAGAAATAGACTCACATGAATAAAAACAGTCAACGGATTTTTGGTAAATGTGCAAATATAATTCAATGGAGAAAGTATAGTGTCTTCAACAAATAGTGCTGGAAGAGTTGAATGTCTATATGGCAAAAAAAAAAATGAATCTGAGCCATACTTCAAATATTAACTCTAAATAGATTATAGATGCAAATACAAAATATAAGTATATAAAACCTTTAGAAGAAAACAGGAGTAAACGTGTGAACAAAGAATTTTAGTTATGTCACCAAAAGCATGATCCCTAAATTTAAAAACTTGATAAATTGTACTTCATGGAAATGAAAATATTTGCTTTACAAAAGACAGCCATAGCCTACAGAAAATATTTACAAATTACATTTCTGGTGAATAATATCTAACCAGAATATATAAAGAACTCTCAAAATTAAACAGTAAGAAATTAAGCAAACCAATTTTAAAAATGGTTTCTCAATAAGAAATCTGAACAGATACTTCACCAAAGAAGGTATGAGGGTGGCAAACAAACCTACAAAAACATGTTCAATGTCATTAAGCACAGGGAAATGCAAATTAAAATTACCATGAGATACCACTACAGTCCAACTAAAATGGTTATTTTTTTTTTTTTTAATGGCAGCACCAAGAACCTACAAGGATGCAAAGCAATTGGAACTTTATTACATAGTTGGTGGGAATGCAAAAGAGTATAGCCTCTTTGGAAAGTAGTTTGGCAATTCTTATAAAGTTAAAGATATTTCAATCCCATTCCTAGATATCAACCCAAAAGAAATGAAAACTTACATACCTGCAAAAACACTTATATGAAAATCTGTAGCAGCTTTATTCATAGTCAGCAAATATTGGCAACAATCCAGATGCCTATCAACCAGCGAATGGATGAACAAGCTGTGGCACATTTGCACGATAGAGTACTCAGCAGTAGTAAGTAAGAACAGACTGATGGTTCACCAACAACATGGATGAATCTTAAATGCATTTTGCTAAGTGAAAAAAGCTAAACTCAAAATGTTACGTGTTATGTGATTCAATTTATGTGGGAATAGGAAAGCTTTAAGGAAGGAAAATAGAACAGTTATTTTCAGTTGTTATATGGTGGGAGGAGCTTATAATCTTATTTGTTGCCCATTAAAAAGCAATATAAGGAAATTTGGGAGCCAGTGGAACTATTCTGTATGCAAATAAGGTGGTGGATACATGAATCTATACATCTGTCAAAACCCATACAGCTCTTCACCAAAAAGAATGACTTTTACCATATTAGTTTACTTCTTTTTTTAAATCTTTAAATGTGTTGGGAAAGCAGGATGGATTCCAGGTCATGACAGATTGAAAGATGAATTTAAATTATTTCAAATGAATCACATGACCTCACTAAAGGAAAGGGGAAAGAAAGGAGATGACCTAAGTAACTTAAGAAAGCAACATTTTCACTGGATACTTAAAGGTTAAAGACAAAAGAACTATGCAGAAACATTATACCCTAATGGGTGATTTGTTTCTCAGAGGGGTATGGGTTAATACAGAAAATATTAATATGCTGAGTTGAAAAAATAAGGAAATATATTTTACCTAATTAGAGCTAGATTTCTCATTGTCAAGAAAGAAGTTACAAATAAGGAAAGGGGAAAAGTGAAAATGAACCCTGTGGTCCTGGATTGGAGTCAAAGCTATCCATATAAACTCATGCATTTTTTTTCTTTTATAAATAGCGCAGCATTTGGGAAGGATAATTGTGTACTATATGAATTAACAATACCATTACTTCCTTTTTTTTTTTTGCCATGTCACACAACATGCAGGATCTTAGTTCCCCAACCAGGGATGGAATCCACAACCCTTGCAGTGGAAGCATGGAGTCCTAACCACTGGACCACCAGGAAATTCCCCAACTCATGCATTTTTAAAATTAGATACAGGTAAAAACAGTTGTATACATGCATTAGTTAACATCCATACATTTATTTCCTAGCAGTGATTCTTGTTTTACATATGTTCTGCTGGTTCTGCTTTACTGGCTGAACTCTGACTGATACAATAGGTAAAAGTAGAGCTGCTCCCAAGTGGTCCACCTGAAAGGTGCTTTTCTGTACTGCCTGTCCCTCCCTCCTCACTCGGTTTTGCTGAGCACCCCCTGACTTACTTCCCTGCTATGGTATCTCTCACAATGATGCTCCTGCCCCACGCAGCTCACAGCAGAAAGTTGGATGTGGGGAAGGTCACTTCTGTGTATTTCTCTCTATTCCCCTGTATATTCTCTCTATATATAATGCTATATATAAGACTATGGTACTGTATTCAACTTAAGAAACAATTTGAGGTAGGGAGTAACTCAAGTAGGTTGCAGTATAAGAGAGAATAAGAGAAAAAAACCTGTTTTCATATCCAAGGGAAAACCTCAGAAGCATTTAATAGAAGTTCTACATATGTCCCAAACCCGTTTGCAGCTTTTCTTCCCTTATCCTCAAGTCTGCCTTTCTTTCAAAATGCCTCCTTCCTCAATTATCTACAATATAAATCCCCCAAGATTCTTCAAGAATCAACCCCACAGGAATAGATCTGATGCAAGGATCCATTTCATTACCACTTTAGGCCGAGGTCATTCATCACAGCACAATTCCTAAACCTAGATTATCTCTATGAAAAAGAGGTGTTAGTTCTTTCTACCTGGATATTATTTCCCTAAAAGCAACATAATTTACAGACACCCTTATCTAAGTGGGATTGTATTTTAAATTACATTAAAGCAGAATAGTGTTATTTGTCCCTTGAAAACCCCTGACCCACAAGTGCCACCCAGTAACCACCACTTCTATGCAATTTATTTATTTTTTGCTTCTAAAGTTTACCCCCTTATCTTTGGGAACAAAAGAAGAAGTCCCCATTAGTGTACATTTTTCAAGATAACCAGCCATCTATCCCCTGGAAACTGACCAATAAAACTTCAAAATCACCTTTTTCAATACCTTGGTCTGTGGTTCATTCCCAGTAGAAGGAAGGAAGTACTAGAGTTTGTTTTCTCATATAAGACATTCCAAGGGGAGGGAAATGGGGATTAGGAGGTAACCACTGTTTGTTCTTCTTGATATAATAGCTGAAATCCCTGTTATCACTCTCCTGAAAATATTAAAGGGTAGAAATGGGATTAAAGCAAAAAGTCAGATAATTTTCAGATTCAGAAGTAAAGTGCCAATAACAGCAACTTAAAATGATCCTCTTACAAGCCTTACACATGGTCCTAAACCTACCAAAAATTCATCTCAGCAACCTAAAATCCTTACTTTCATTAGTTGTACTAACTGGATTTCTGCATATTAGACATCAATTTATAAAACACATAAAATAGCATTCAATCAGTCATCCCTCTCTTAATGTAACTTTGATTAGTGAGATGCTCTGCCCCGTTCTATAACAGTCATTCCCTTTTGCTCAAACAATGAAGTGATATTTGAAGGATGGGTTGAAAATGAGGGAGGAGTAGCATTGAACAGGAAAAGTGAAGTGAATCTGGAGTTTCAAGCTTCAAGATGTTAACAATACAGCTGAGACTGAGATAAAGTAGCATGAACACAGAGTTTGTCTAGAGCCAAAACAGTAGGAATTGGGAGAAAAAAAAGTGTCCACCAAGACACTGTCAAAATTAATGGCACCTTTTTCAAAATTGTAACTTGGACAAACTCTGAGTTCCAACAAACATGGAACAGATGCTGTCTTTATTGTCTTTGTTTCATAGTAAGACCCCTTATTCTCTTCTTATTTTCAGGGGAGCACTAGTAGTTCAAATGTTTAGGAATTTTTAGATTGTATCTGCAAATCCTTACAGGTCAGGCCTCTACCTCCACTTCTCCTGCCCCATTGCTGTAGTAATACTTGTGTCTACTTTGAATAATGGGCTTCAGCAAAATCATTTGTTTAAAAAAATCATTCTACTGTGAACAAATACCATATCTACAGCTATCAATATAGGTAAATATCTAGAGAGAGAGATACAGAGAGATATGTAAATGTAGACAGATAGACCTCTAGAGAGAAGTGGGGAGAGAGAGAGAAGGTTGTTTCTAAAATACTCCTTAGATAATTCCCTCCCATGTATATACACTGAGATAAAGTAGCATGAACATAGGGCTTCCTTCTAAAAATATATATAGCTATAATATAGAAAAATTGATGAAATATCACTTTCCATATTCCATCTTGTGTATTCTCCCTATGGCTCTTCTCACTTGCTCACTCTGATGAAACCAGCTGCCAAGTTGTGAGATATCCAGTGGAGAGGCCCACATAGCAAGGAACAGAGGGAAGCCTGCAGCCAACAGCCATCAAGGAACTGAGGCCCCCAGTGCAACAACCCATGAAGAACTGAATCTTTCCAACAACCATGTCAATGAGCTTGGAAGCAAATAACTCCCCAATAAAGCCCATGAGTGAGACTTTAGCCCAGCTTACACCATGACTGCAAACTTACAAAGGACTTTGAGCTGTGCCCAGATTGCTGACCTACAGAAACTGTGAAACAATAAATGCTTGTTTTAAGTCAATAAGTTTTGGGGTAATTTATTACACAGCAAAATAATTAATACCACAAGTTCGACACCCATTTGTGATTAAAACCTTTCCAGAAAATGGGCTTAGAGGATACCTACCTCAACATAATAAAGGCCATATATGACAAAACTACAGCAAACATCATTCTCAATGGTGAAAAGCTGAAAGCATTTCCTCTAAGATCAGGAACAAAACAAGGATGTCCACTCTTGCCACTTTTATTCAGCATAGTTTTGGAAGTCTTAGCCACAGCTATCAGAGAAGAAAGAGAAATATAAGGAATCCAAATTGGAAAAGAAGAAGTAAAACTGTTACTGTTTGTAGATGACATGATACTATACATAGAAAATCCTAAAGATGCCACCAGAAAACTACTAGATTTCATCAATAAATTTGGTAAAGTTGCAGGATGCAAAATTAACACACAGAAATGCCTTGAATTCCTATACACTAACAATGAAAGATCAGAAAGAGAGATTAAGGAAACAATCCCATTTATCATCACATCAAAAAGAATAAAATACCTAGGAATGAACCTACCTAAGGAGGCAAAAGACTTGGAAAGCTGTAAGATACTGGTGAAAGAAATTGAAGATGATACAACAGATGGAGAGATATACCATGTTCTTGGATTGGAAGAATCAATATTGTGAAAATGACTGTACAACCCAAATGCAATCCCTGTCAAATTACCAAGGGCATTTTTCACAGAATTAAAACAAAAAATTTTATGCTTTCTATGGAAACACAAAAGACATCAAATAGCCAAAGCAATCTTGAGAAAGAAAAACAGAGCTGGAGGATTTAGGCTCCCTGTCTTCAGACTATACTACAAAGCTACAGTAATCAAGACAGTATGATACTGGCACAAAAACAGGAATATAGATAAATGGAACAAGATATAAAGTCCAGAGATAAACCCATGCAACTATAGTCAACTAATTTATGACAAAGGAAGCAAGAATATACAATGGAGGAAAGATAACCTCTTCAATAAGTGGTGCTGGGAAAACTGGAAAGCTACATGTAAAAAAATGAAATTAGAACACTCCCTAACACCATACACAAAAATAAACTCAAAATGGATTAAAAACCTAAGTATAAGGCTGGATACTATAAAACTTAGAGGAAAATATAGTCAGAACACTCTTTGATATAAATCTCAGCAAGATATTTCTAGACCAATGGGTTTGGTCATTTTAATGTCTCTTACTATATACAGTAAGTCCCCTACATACAAATTTTCAAGTTGCGAACTTTCAAAGTTGCAAACATGCATTTGTATGTCAAATCACGTAAGTTAGTTTTATTTGAGGAGGCACTGCTAATTGTTGAGGCACAGGACTCAAACATAGAACAGTATACAAATGCTGCAGCAGCCATTCAGAATGCAAACCAGTGCTACTGTGTCATGTATGAGGAGAAGAAAAGAGCTACTACCCAGACATCATTGGCTTGTTTTTCAAGAAGGTAGAAAGAATTGAATCCAGCAAGAAATCAAAACCTGTACCATTTTTGACATAAATCACAGCAAGATCATTTTTGACCCACCTTCTAGAGTAATGGAAATAAAAACAAAAATAAACAAGTGGGACCTAATTAAACTTAAAACTTTTGCACAGCAAAGGAAACTATAAACAAGATGGAAAGACAACCCTCAGAATGGGAGAAAATATTTGCAAATGAAGCAACTGACAAGGGATTAATCTCCAAAATATACAAACAGCTCATGCAGCTCAGCATCAGAAAAACAAACAACTCGATCAAAAAATGGGCAGAAGACCTAAATAGATATTTCTCAAAGAAGACATGCAGATGTCCAACAAACACATGAAAAGATACTCAACATCACTAATGATCAGAGAAATGCAAATCAAAATTACAATGAGGTATCATCTTGCACCAGTCAGAATGGCCATCATCAAAAAACTCTACAAAGAATAAATGAGGGAGAGGGTGTAGAGTAAAGGGAACCCTCCTACACTATTGGGTGGGAATGTAAAATGGTAGAGCCACTATGGAGAACAGTATGGAGGCTCCTTAAAAAGCTAAAAATAGAGCTACCATATGACCCAGCAATCCCACTTCTGGGCATACACCCAAAGAAAACCATAATTCAAAAGGATGCATGCACACCAATGTTCATTGCAGCACTATTTGCAATAACCAGGACATGGAAGCAACATAAATGTCCATCAGCAGAGAAATGGATAAAGAAGATGTGGTACATTTATACAATGGAATATAACTCAGCCATAAAAAAGAATGAAATTGTATCATTTGCAGAGATGTGGATGGACCTAGAGTTTGTCATACAAAGTGAAGTAAGTCAGAAAGAGAAAAACAAATATATAATATCGTTTATATGTGGAATCTAAAAAAGGCTAGATATGAACTTATTTGCAAAGCAGAAATAGAGTCACAGATGTAGAGAACAAACTTGTGATTACCAAGGGGGATGGGAGGGTGGGATGAATTGGGAGATTGGAACTGACATAAATTCACTACTATGTATAAAGTAGATAACTAATGAGAACCTACTGTATAGCACAGGGAACTCTACTCAATGCTCTATGGTGACCTAAATGGGAAGGAAATCTAAAAAAAAGTGGATATATGAATATGTATGACTGATTCACTTTGCTGTACAGCAAGAAACTAACATTGTAAAGCAACTATACTCTAATAAAAATTAATAAAAAGATAATACCATAACATAAAAATTACGTGAAATTTATATGTAAACATAAATTATATGTTTATATTTATATTACACATGTAAAATGTAATATGTATATATTTAAACCAACTACTGCAGGTTGCCCTAAGAATCTGGAATCCTGTGATAATGTTGCTGTGGGAAAGTACGCAGGTGTGCTTTGAATTTTACAAACTTCCTTACAAACTATTGAAATACAAGGGTGAGTCAAAAATTATCCACACTCCAGTTATATTAAAATTCTGTTGGCCACGCTGTCTTATCAGCGCTTTCTGTTCATGGCTATTGTCTCCCCAGTCACTGCTGGGCAGGTGTGAACATGTTACATCAGTTCATTTGTAACTGTGATGCGAGCAAAAATGGATGCTCTGCTTGTGATTTGCACGAAAGAGCAGTGTGCAGTGATTCGTTTTTTGTGGTCTGAGGGTGTGCATGTTCCCACCCTTCTGCCCACACTGTTGACACTGCAAAAACCTCATTCTGAGGTGTTAAAGCATCCTCCCTATAGTCCTGATCTTGCTCCATTGGACTTTCACCTGTTTGGTCCCCTGAAAGCAGCCCTGCAAGGATGAAGATTCACTTCTGATGAAGAAGTGAAGACACTGGTGCATTTGTGGCTCGCAGCTCAGCCCAAAACACTTTTTAATGAAGGAATATGAAAGCTTGTTGACAGATGGACAAAGTGTATTAAAAAGCAACGAGATTATGTCAAAAATGATGTATTTGTCTTTTCTAAAAGTTAATTAAAATAAATTCTGCAGCCAGAGTGCAGATAATTTTTGACTCACCCGTGTATAATGATTGGTGAGTTGAGGACTTTCAATATTTAAAGGAGACTCTTTTAAAAAATTTAATTGATATTTTCATTAAACTTCATAGGATTTGTATTGAAGAATTATGTTTGATTTCATGACCTTTTTGTATTTTTTCTGCATTTTCCTCAGAAAATATATCCCACTTTTTTCTCCCTGATAATTGTTCAAGGACCAATCCAATTATTACTTCCCGTGAAGTTTTCCCTCTTCCAAGGCAGGACTTAGTACCTTTTCGTTATCCCATCCTCTCTTGGTGGTCCCTCTCTGTTAGTTCTCATCACACTTTATCATAATTTATATTTTTAACCTGTCTTCCCCTGTAGACAGTGTATATTTAATCACCTTCATAAGTTCTCTCACAAAATATTCTCACACAGAGCAGATGCTCAATAATAGCTGATGAAAGAATGAATAAATAAACAAAGGAAGTTGTAAAAGAACTTCAGGCACTGGGAGAATATCACTTTTTAAACTGGTTCTTTAAATACCTGTCTATTGGTGTTATGGCTACTAGATTAAAAGAGGCAAAATGATTTCTTAAAAAGAAAATCTGATATGTCACCCTTGCTTCAACACTTTCTCACAAGAAAAGAATTGAAATCTTTGTGGCCTGGCCTCTACCTATATCTAGAGTGTCTTATCTTTTCCAAATTTCCCCCTCCCCTTCTGCCTGCACTCTATCACACTGGCTGTCTTCCACTGATTTACCATATTCCCTCCCATCATTTTGTATATCCTGCTCTTTTTTTCCAGGAATGGCATTTCCCCCATCTTCTGTATTGTTACCTTGTAATATTCATCACAGCTGTAACTGCCCTTATTTGTGTGATCATCATGTACTATTCTGACTGCCAATAGGCAAAAAAAAACTCTATACGAGAAGAAAGTGGCTTGTTTTTGTTCACCAGCCCTCATGAGTCAATGGATGCCTTTCAATCACAGGAATTTACCTCTTCAATATATTCACACGTTGCATGATAAAAGACTCAGTTCCTTATTATAGGAGTTAACCCATAAGTAAGCTGGCAAAAAAAGGTATTTAAGGACCAGAAAGTGTGATATGAATGTAAATTTGATTAAGCCCATTTAGAATCACCAAGGAGAAACAAAGCCCTAAAAGCTGTGCGGTCATGCCCCACCATCAGCCCAAGATTCTTGCTTCTCTAATTCTGGAGAACACAAAAGAAGACATACTGACTAGTAGATGAACCTACTCTAGTGGTCTTTGTAAAATAATTATGAATCATATTAGCTAAAACATACTGAGTATTAAGCACTGTTCTAGTGGGTTACATGCATCATCTCAATCTTCACCATAATCCTTTGAGACAGTAACTGTTACCTGCATTTTACAGATGGGAGGGAGGCACAAAGAAGCCAAAGTCACAGAACTAGAAACCCACAGACCAGGAATTCAGTCCCATTTAGCACACATACTCTTAAGTATTTCAAGACTCTGGCTCTTTTTTGTTGGAAGTAAGGGAATATGAAGTTTCAGCAAAGATTTCTTCCAAGAACTGGAACCACTTTGTGTTTAAGATTAAGAAAGATTCCTCATCCACTTTCCCATCTGAACTCCATCTGGACCACTACTCCCATCTAAACCTACTTCCCTCTCCCACCCTATGTGTCCCTGGATACATATTTTATGCTCACTGTCATGTTAGAAAACAGCATGAATTCTGGGACCAAACTACCAAAATTAGAATCCCACCTCTACTGCTTTACAAGGCTGTGTGAACTTAGGAAAGTTACTTGAACTCTCGAAGCCTCAATTACCTGTCTGGAAAATGGGATCATTAGCTGTGTTATTTGTTGGGAGTACTAAGCTTATTTAATGCATATAAAGGTTTCAGAGCAGCAACTGCCCCATAATAAGCACTGAATTAGCTGCAGTTACTACTGTTGGACATAGATGTAGTTAGCATTCAATGATATATATTTTTTAATTTTATAAACCCACTTTTCTAGTCTATAACACAAGATTTTGGCAACCTCATATTTTGGGGGACATATCTCTTTCATGAGCATAAGAATCACTGTGAAGGAATACCATGTGTGTTTAATAACAGAAATAATTTCCACTCTAAATTGTTGTGTTCACATGCCCTTTGATCAACTAGATTGCTGAAGAACTGAAGGAGTTCAGAGTATGGCACCCCAAAATATGCCACTATGTTTTAAGCATTATTGTGAGATGAAAGCAATTGAGAGAAAAAAAAAAAAAACAGACACAGGACAAATTCTCTACTAGGAAGGACAGGATGATTCTTAATCATTGGAGACAACTTCAGACTCTTATCAGCACAGAGAAGGCACCAGAGCCAGCTATGTAACAAATCTTCCGAAAGCAACCCTTATCTTCCATTAGTTTCCCCCACATGCTTACCTTTCCACAATTTGCCACCCCTAAAAGCCTAAAACTCTTTCCTTTGTTTTGTCACTTCTCCATAAATGCATTGCTCTTTGTTAAGATGCTATTAAGCCCCAAGTACAAACCACTCCTTTGAGTTACTCATCACTAATTTTCTCCCACATGTATGCATGGTGCAAGTGTTAATAAACTCCTCTTTGTTTTTATCTTGTTAAACTGTCATTTGTTAGTCTACTTTGCAGGGCCCTAGTCAGAAAACCTAGAAGGGTAGAGGAAAAGTGATTCTTTTTTCCTCTCCTATAGAACAAATCACAATTTTGGTCTCACTGCAATTGTTTTAATTTTTATTTTTAGAAGAACATTTGCAGTTTAGAAGTATGATGATTTTCCTGATCATCAGTGCTGCAGTCCAGATGCCTGAGTTCTCATTTCTCCACCACTGCCAGCTCAGGAGGTTGTCTGGGCCAGTCATTCCTTTCTGTCTGTCATTCCTGTTTTCTGATGCATGGACCCTTCCTAGAGCTGGGGAGCAGCTTCAAAAAAAGGTTGTGGAGCTTTTTACCGTGTGTAAAGTACCTTGCAATCCCTGTCTGAAAGAGGCTATAGCAATGCAAAGAATTCCATGTGATTTTATCTGCAGAGTAAGCTCAGGTTAGAACATCAGTCTGGATTTAAGCCATATCTTTGCTTCCTTTGCTGTTGTGGATTAAAGTCAGTCCATTTTAATGCTTCCAAAGTGTAATTTTTTTTTTCTGAGGATAGCTAGACATGCGATGCTGAGAAGGATTTAATTCATTGTGTTGTCACAGGGATATGATGTTGGCTCAATTTTGGATGTTAGGAGAAAGCCATAAGATGCTAAACTCTCCCACTGTTGCAATTCTCACCATACAATATAATTAAGGGAAAGCAGAAGGGCACCTAAACAAAATGTTAGGATGCTGGACAGTTTGAAAGTGGAGTCAGAGAAGGTTGAACTTGGCAGTATGACTCCCTGGTGTGGGGCATTATCAGGCCAGAATGCATGAGGGGAAAGAAAGAGAGACACAGTCAGCCAGAGGATAGCAGAGTGTGGTTAACTGCTGGAGGGAAATTCTGAATAAGCCACAGAGGTTTTTTTTTTTTTTAAAGACGCCCTGGGATTAATTGTCATTCCACTGGCCTGTGAGGCAACTGATACCAAATATAATTGAATTACTCTGTAATTATTTCTTTTGGAGTATTTAACCTAAGCCAGGCTTTGGAAATGGATTTCTTTCTCTCTCTCTCTCTCTCTCTCTCTCTCTCTCTCTCTCGCTTTGCTCTGTAAATGGTTTTGCATTACGGACATTTTTTTGCTTTACTGTATTATCTTGTGCAAACTATTCTGGTTTGTTTTTCCCCCTCTTCCTTGCCAATGGGGTTGTTTACTTATCGGAATTAAAGTCAGAAGTGAACGTCTCTTGCCAGCAGGACAGAATTTCTAATAAATATGTAAATAATGCCTCTCTCTACTGTGGCTGCGGGCACTGCTCTCACGTGACCCAACAGGGCCACAGCCTGGGGCTCAAGCAGCCTTGGAGAAAATGAGAGGTTTTCATCAATCTGTAGATCAGAAAGAAATGAAATTAAATCCAATCTGAGAGGGCAAAGGAACAAAGGTAAGGTGGTAAGAAAGGTCATTTGTCCTTGTGGTTGTAGAGATGGGTCATTTTCTTTGGCCTGTGGGTGAAAATGTCTGAAGGTTGACATAGCCTGCCACAAAGAAAGGGACTTGGAACATTCAAGGGTGGTTCAAGGTGGAGAAAAATAAATGTCACCTCTGCAGGCAGGCCATGATCATTTCAATAACAGTAGTAGCAATGCTGTCATCAATCAACATGTACACCTGTCTCATGCCCCAATTCCATGCCATGGTAATTAACACATGGTGTCTACATTGCATCTTGAACTCAAAAATATTTTGAGGATATTTGATACATTTATCTCTCTGCAAAGAAGAAAATAATATCAAACTTCTGCAGAAGTCAAGGATATACCACTGAGTGATACTTCACAGCATGAGCTCTGGAACCAGAATACAAGGAATTGAATTTGCCACTTACTAGCTCTGTGCCTCAGATTTCTGATGTGTAAAATGGGTATTCGTGCATTCAACAAATATTGATTACCTACTATATGTCAGGCAAGTTCTAGGATAGGGAGATACAGTAGGGAACAAAACAAAGGCCCTCTGGTTAATAATGTCCTCCCTGGTTAACAATAGTGGTACCTACCCCAATGAGTTGCCATGAGCATTAACTGAATGAGTAGCTCCCTGGTATATAGTAAGTTCTTGATCAATGTGAACTAATAGGGTTTAAAGTCATATAAAAAGGCACTACAGATGAGCAGGCTCCTCAGCTCAGGATCTAGTCATTGAGCAATGTTCCATCTGCCATTACACAGGGCTACAGCCTGATGATGGAAAGACCCGTGTTGAAGTTCTGCAAGACTGGGATGTTCTTGAATGTGGTCAGCAGGCTCCAAGGGAGAGTGGCCGTTGGGGTTTCATGTAGCCAACCAAGTGATGATCTGGGACAGTGTGTGTTATGCAGAAATGTGCTATGAGGAGCCACTTGATTTTCTGACATACTCCCCACTCTTCTTTCTGGAGACCTGTCTCAAAGCCTTAGAATTTAAGATTATCTGCTTTTGGTGAAAGTGACCTGGTTGTAGTTACAGTTTATTCTCAGGCAGACACTGAGTCTTCTTAAAGGAGATGTAGCCTCTGTTAAATGGCACAGTCAAATTTGTTCTCTGTTAGTCTGTTCCTTTATGAAATAAAGCAGAATGGGGGAGGGATGCCACCTCTCTAGTGCTCTGGATCTTTTGCCAGCTTAATGGGCTTTGCAAAATGAGTTCCCGGCAAGGAAATCCAGGGGTTGAGTGGAGCAGTGTATCCAAGCTTTGTCAGAGTGACATGCTTAGGTGAGCCTCTCTCCATGATAAAGGGAAGAATTAATTAGAGCCATAAATTATGAATTACCAATTACTGTGCATTGCAAAGAAAAAATATGCAGCTAGGTTTGGATTTTGGGGGACCACATGTGTTTGCATACTTTAACACAGCTTCCTCTGGGGCTTCTTGCCTTTCTACTTTTCCCTTCACTTAGGGTGTCTGACCTAAGTGACATCCTAGAGGCATTATTGGCTTATCCACTAGAAAACCAAGAGTGCGTTAGCTTTAGAAGCCTCAAGGACTAAATATTGTAAGGAATTACTAGAACCACCAAGCAGAGTGGCCACTACCTTTTGGATTGAGGCCATAGCTAAAGAGAGAAATACAATTTTGTTACATATTTAAATAGCAACCTCCAAGTGTCAATAAGCCAGTGGAGACAGATTCCCCCCACCATCCCCACTTATCCTCCCCAAAAGTAAAATAATTAGTTTTAATATTGGGCAAGAAGACAAATTTCAAAATGAAATTTCTAATATCATAGAATGTTAAGCAGCTATTAAAACGATATTTACATAGAGTTTTTAATGATATGGAAAGAATCTTATAACCTTAAGCACAAAAATGGAATAGAAAATTACATTAATATACAGAGTGTTCCTAATAAGGTTTTAAAAGCATGCGGGAGAAGTTTAAAAGAAATAAGCCAAAATTTTAGGATGGTAAAACTAAATATGATTTTTCCAGCTCTTTCAAAAATATGTGCATTTTCCAAAATTTTAAAACATGAGCATATAGTATTACATTTAAAAGTAATCTGAAAACAAGATGAAAGGCATCCCTCAGAATGGGAGAAAATATTTGCAAATGAATCAACAGACAAAGGATTAATCTTCAAAATATATAAGCAGTTCATCCAGCTCAATAGCAAAAAAACAAACAACCTAATCTAAAAATGGGCAGAAGACCTAAATAGGCATTTCTCCAAAGAAAACATACAGATGACCAAGAGGCACATGAAAAGCTGCTCAACATCACTAATTATTAGAGAAATGCAAATCAAAGCTACAATGAGTTATCACCTCACTCTGGTTAGAATGGGCATCATCAGAAAATTTACAAACAATAAATACTGGAGAGGGAATGGAGAAAAGGGAAACTTCTTGCACTGTTGGCAGGAATGTAAATTGATACAGCCACTATGGAGAACAGTATGGAGGTTCCTTGAAAAACTAAAAATAGAATTACCATATGACCCAATAATCCCACTACTGGGCATATACCCAGAGAAAACCATAATTCAAAACAACACATGCACCCCAATATTTACTGCAGCACTATTTACAATAACCAGGACATGGAAGCAACCTAAATGTCCATCAACAGATGAATGGATAAAGAAGATGTGGTACATATATACAATGGAATATTACCCAGCCATAAAATGGAACAAAATTGGGACATTTGTAGAGACATGGACGAACCTAGGGACTGTCATACAGAGTGAAGTAAGTCAGAAAGAGAAAAACAAATATATATTAATGCATATATGCGGAATATAGAAAAATGGCACAGATCAACCTGTTTGCAAGGCAGAAGTAGAGACACAGAACAAACATATGGACACCAAGGGGGGAAAGTCGGAGGGGAGTGGTTTGGGGTGGGATGAATTGGGAGATTGGGATTGCAATATATACATTACCAATAAGAAAAAAAATATCAAATTGTACACTTTAAATACACTCAGTTTATTGTATGTCAATTATATCTTAATAAAATTCTTAAAAAAAAGAAAAAGTAATGTGAGGGGCTTCCCTGGTGGTGCAGTGGTTAAGTATCCGCCTGCCAGTACAGGCGACACGAGTTCAAACCCTGGGCCAGGAAGATCCCACATACCACGGAGCAACTAAGCCTGTGTGCCACAACTACTGAGCCCATGGGCCACAACTACTGAAGCTCATGCACCTAGACCCTGTGCTCCACAACAAGAGAAGCCAACGCAATGAGCCTTCACACTGCAACAAAGAGTAGCCCCCACTCTCCACAACTAGAGAAAGCACGTGAACAGTAATGAAGACCCAATACAGCCAAAAATAAAAATAATCTTAAAAAAAGAAAAGAAAATACTAAAAACAATAAATTAATTTAACAAAAATAAAAGTAATGTGAGAATATGAAAATTAAAAAACAAAAAAAAAACCCTCCAAATCAGCAATAACATTCAGGTTGATCAAAACCCACTTTCTCAACTCCAAATTGTAGCTTTTCAAATTGTTCAGGAAGGAAGCAATGGGCAGTTTAAGGAGACACCGCCATATCTGTGCATTTTCTTTGTTATTCCTGCTTTTGCGAGAGTTCTCGCTGTCTGAGGATCAGTGCCAGTGTTTCTAGCTAAGTTATTATTTATATATGTATATATGTAGATGTATTTTGTGTATATACACATACAAATCATGGGTTTAAACTGATAACTGGTTCCAATTAATCGCCACAGAGTTTATTTTAGCCTTCCCTTTTCTTTATTTTTAACTTCTCCAATAACAAGAAAGCTGATTCTATTTATACAATATACTTACTGACTTACTTGATTGTTCTGGTATACACAAAAGTTATTTTACAACTGTCAGCCCATATCCTTGTGAGAAGCAAATTAACTGAGGAAATTCAGCACTTGTACACAATTCTTTTTGCCTGTAGTCTTATAGTATCCAGTCAAGATACTGCATACCTTTTAGTCTTGTTTATGGTTTCTCTTGCTGTGCAAAAGCTTTTAAGTTTCATGAGGTCCCATTTGTTTATTCTTGATTTTATTTCCATGATTCTAGGAGGTGGGTCAAAAAGGATCTTGCTTTGATGGATGTCATAGAGTGTTCTGCCTATGTTTTCCTCTAGGAGTTTTATAGTGTCTGGCCTTACATGTAGGTCTTTAATCCATTTTGAGTTTATTTTTGTGTATGATGTTAGGAAGTGTTCTAATTTCATTCTTTGACATGTTGCTGTCCAATTTTCCCAGCACCACTTATTGAAGAGGCTGTCTTTTTTCCATTGTATACTCGTGTCTCCTTTGTTAAAGATAAGGTGCCCATATGTATTTGGGCTTACTTCTGAGCTCTCTATTCTATTCCATTGATCTTCCTTTCTATTTTTGTGCCAGTACCATACTGTCTTGATCACTATGGCCTTGTAGTATAGTTTGAAGTCAGGAAGCCTGATTCCACCAACTCCATTTTTCCTTCTCAAGATTGCTTCGGCTATTCGGGGTCTTTTGCGCCACAATGAGGTATCACCTCACACCAGTCAGAATGGCCATCATCGCAAAGTCTGGAAACCACAAATGTTAGAGAGGGTGTGGAGAAAAGGGAACTCTCCTGCACTGTTGGTGGGACTGTAAGTTGGTACAGCCACTATGGAAAACAATTTGGAGGTTCCTTAAAAAACTACAAATAGAACTACCATATGATCCAGTAATCCCACTACTGGGCATATACCCAAAGAAAACCATAATCCCAAAAGAAACTTGTACCATAATGTTTATTGCAGAACTATCTACAATAGCCAGGACATGGAAGCAACCTAAATGCCCATCAACAAATGAATGGATACAGAAGATGTGGCATATATACACAATGGAATATTACTCAGCTATAAAAAGGGATGAGATGGAGCTATATGTAATGAGGTGGCTAGAACTACAATCTGTCATACAGAGTGAAGTAAGTCAGAAAGAGAAGGACAAATATTGTATGCTAACTCACATATACGGAATCTAAAAATGGTACTGATGAACTCAGTGACAAGAACAAGGATGCAGATACAGAGAATGGACTGGAGAACTCGAGGTATGGGAGGGGGCGGGGGGTGAAGGGGAAACTGAGACGAAGCGAGAGAGTAGCACAGACATATATATACTACCAACTGTAAAATAGTCAGTGGGAAGTTGTTGTATAACAAAGGGAGTCCAACTCGAGGATGGAAGATGCCTTAGAGGACTGGGGCGGGGAGGGTGGGGAGGACTCGATGGGGGGCGAGTCAAGGAAGGGAGGGAATAAGGGGATATGTGTATAAAAACAGATTAAAAAAAAAAAAAAAGATACTGCATACCGAAGATAGTTCTCTCTCTAGTATGGTTATTACTATTCATTCACTTTAGAGTTTACAGAGTTAAGTTCATTTGTTACTTCTTGCATTTCATTTTAGGTCCCCCACCCCTATCCTGATTAGTTTGTTTATTTTGTAGTAGTTTGAAGGAGAAACATTAGTAGGATTTCAAGAGCCAGAAGTAACCTCCTTTCTCACTCCTACTACCCCATTCCCACTTTTTTTGAATTCCCCTTCTTTTCATACATTTCCCATTACCTGTTGCCTCCAGTGGGTAACCAATTTCCTTAATCTGTGATTTACCCTTCCTTTATTTCTTTTGTACAAATGAGTGGGTATCTATGCATTTTCTTATATCTTCTTTTTTTCACACAGGAAAGTAGCATACTATACATACTTTTTTGTACTTTGCTTTTTCACTTACCAGCATATTCTGGAAATCATTCATTATCACTTCATAGATATCTTCCTCATTCTCTTTATTTTTATGGCTGTGAAGCTCTCCTTTTTGTGGTTTAATCATAGTTGATACAACCACTCCTATGAATGGACATGGTTGTTTTCAATATTTTGTAATTGTAAACACTGCTACAGAGAATAGCCTTGTATATATGTATTTCTTTATTATTGGACGTAAATTCCTAACTATGGGATTGTGGGCCAAAAGGCAAGCATATATGTAGCTTTGTTAGATACTGACAAATTTTCCTCCAGAGGAAATGAGAGGGTCTGTTTTCCTGCAGCTTTACTAGCAGAATGTGTTGCCATATTTTTTTAATTTTTGCCTGTCAGATAAGCATCTCAGAGTTCTTTATATATATATGTGTGTGCGTGTGTGTGTATATATAGAGAGACCATTTATTATGAGTAAGCTTAAACATGTTTTCATTATTGGAGGATTTTTTTGTAAATGTTTTTTTGGGTCATTTTTACATTTCTCTATCAAGTTTTTGGTCCTTTTCAACTTCAAATTTTTTTTTTATTTATTAGGGATATTAGCTCTTTGTCTCTGTTATATTTTATGAATATTTTTGCCCAAGCTGTCAGTTTCTTTATGGTATTTTTTGATGCCAACATTTTTCTAAATTTACCAATCTTTCCTTTTGTTATCTCTGGAATTTTAGTCACTCTTTACATATTTATTGGCTTAATTCATGTCTCTATTCCCAATTCAAGCTAAATTTTCACACTAAACAGTATTAATCACCCAAGGACAAAATAGTCTATATTTAGTTCTTGGAATCCTTCTCCCACCTTGTCTAGAAATAAACTAGAATTATCCTGGTCTCTAAGCAGATGGTTCATTCATTTGCTAACTTCTACCCAACCATTTCCCTTCTGCTAACTAACCTTTAATTTCAGCTCAGATAGATTTCTTGGCTCTGTTTAATATGTGCTTTTACCTGTGACTCAGAGATTCTGTCTCCTGGAAGAACAGAAATCTCTTAGTAGGTAGCCACCTCCTATCTGTCTAAGAGTTGGCAAAACAAATGTTTAACACAGATTATAGCCAATAGATTCCATATATGTATATGTGCCTGTTTTACAGAAAGTTATAGTGACAGCAACAATCAATGAATTTCAGAGTGACTGATTGCCTGCTTAACAAATAAGCTCTGTGCCAAATGCTGTGGGCTCCCCTGCCCTTAGGGAACTCATAGTTTCATCGAAAAGCTAAGGTGAACTTACGTGAAAGAAGTAGATTGCAATACAACATTGTCTATAATCAAGAGCCTGTCTCTAGATTGCAAAGCACCGACTTTAGATACAGTAAATATTAATTCAAAGAAGGGCTGAAGTTATTGGGTGAATCTTGAGCTAGAGGAATGGGTAGGATTTGGATGGTTAACAAAAAAGGAGGACAAGTAAGAAGAGGATCAGTTACTCATTTCACAAAATTGTATTGAATTGAGCACCTACTATAAGTAGCATAGTAAATATCGGCTATGTAGAAAATGCAAAACGCTACATCTCCTGACTTCCTTCTTAGAAAGTGCACACACATATACATACCACATGATTTCTTCATTATTTTAACATTTCCAAAGTACTTTTTACTGAAAAATTTTAAGTGAAATTTACCCAAGTGTATCCTCTAAAATATTAGAGGTAGTCTGACCTGGTATATTTGCAAAACTCATAGAAAACAATTCTTTTCAATTTGTTTACCCTTTAAAGACCCTTTCACATTTGTCTCCTCCCCCCACTTCCTTCTTTTTACTCTTAAACAATATCATTGACTAGTGAGTATGATAATCCCTTTTTACTGGTGAGGGAACTAAGATCCATGAAGTTTAAAAACGTTTAACAGAAGAGATGAAAGGAGGATGCAGGGCCAGCACTGTGAACCCCTAGCTCATGTTACTTAATCTTCTCTCCGCTGGAGGGACTGGTTGTGGAACTGAGACGAGTCTAGAGTCTAGACAACAATTCCCAAGCACTAGCCATGGTGTCTATAGACCTGCTGGCTTGGTTATTAATCTAGTGATATGAACAAATCTCTTTCTTTCCCTTTCCAAACTCAGCTTCTTCATCTGAAAAATGAGGAATATGGACAGGACATTCTCTAAAGCCTCTTGTGTAGAGTCAGTCTCTGCTTCTAAGTGCCAAGCCAGTTCATGCTGTGTTCTCCTGTTCTTGGTCATCAGAATGTTCAGTGAGGTCAAAGATGGGAAGAAACTTGGGCTAGCATACCTTTTGAGTCACCCTCCACCTCCACATCTGTGACAGGGAGTCCCCATGAGAATGCTACTTTCACGTCACTCCAGGGTTCTTTGATGTAGTAACTGGAGGGCTGTGAGCCGTGGAAGGAGAGTTAAGAGCACAGTGGAGGAAAGAATTTCAGGAAAGAATTTGCTCTGATGTAGCTAGATATCTTAGGTTAGAGGATTTTTGTACTCAAATAGCAAGAAATGTTATGAAAGGATCGCTGGGGAAAGTGAGGTCTCCTAGCTCCTGCTCTGAACAGCACTGTGAAAAATGAAGTGGAAAAAGCAAAATTTACAGATCATCTAGGGAAGCTGAAATCCAGCAGTAGGGTATTAAACACAAAAGAGCTGAAGTTAACATGAGGCATTATTGGTTTAGGGAGATGGGCTATTTCCCCAAGGTCCATAATTAGAACCAGGAACCTTTTGCATGTAATTAAGAATAAGAGATTGGTTTAACAACCACAGCTGAGCAAGTCTGAAACATTTTTTTCCAACTAGCATTTGAGATTATGAATTTTTTTTTTCTCACACTTGTAAAATGTGAGAGTTTCCTATTTAGGAAATTGAGGCTAATTCTACTTCCACAAGCATTTTTTTTTTGCTAATAATAATAGGATATGTTTTGCATATGTGATGTGAAATCAACAAGGTGCCCTACAGAAGCAAGATGGCCTTTGAGGCACTTTTTCCCCCTCAAGGAAGCTGTCACTGAGCAGCTGATTAATTACTGTAATAATCATAATTTTTAAAAATTAAAAAATTCCTCTTCCCATTCATTAAGTACACTGCAGATAACTGCCAGGGGTAATTATTGTCTAGAAGTACTTCCGAATTATCTTTTCGAATCCAGCCATGCTGACATTTTTGAGAGAAAAAAAAGTGTTTTGTCTTTCCTCTTATGAACGGGGTGACATTTGAATATGCAAACAGTGTCAAAGTCTGCCCTGTAGATGTTTTCTGGAGGTATGATTTATGAGGCCAGCCTATTGTATTTGCTATCGCACAAAGAGAAAGGTCATTAGACAAAGGAGCTCTACCTACTGGGGTCTACAGCTCATCTTGTGATATTTTAATTGTTGCTCTTATGCTGACTTCCAGGCATACCTCATGGGGTGAACTGTGTGTGCATCAGTTTGCCTGGGCTTTTTGTATCTTTAATGTTTGTGGTGTGGTTTGTACCAACTTTCAGCTACTCCTGGGATAGATCAGGGATGTTGAATATAAGGGAAGCTCATGAAAATCTAAAAATCTCATTTTACTTAATGAGTTCGACTTTCTCCCAAAGAGAAATAACTGTTTCCAAAGCATACAGCATAGTCTAAACTTGAGGTGATGAAGAAGGTGAGCTGTCTGTTAGCCATTCATCTTTAGGGAGACTGACTAAGCACAATGTCCTTTCATTGGCTCTCTGGTAACTACGGCTGCAGGTAAATCATTCAGTTTTAACATTGGAAAGAATTCAGATGCCATCTTCTTTAACCCCTTCTCACAACATGACTCTCTTCTCTAACACTCCCAGAGTGGTCATTCAATCTCTGCTTAATTATCTCCAATGACAAGGGATTCACTTTCTAGTCTACAAGAAGCCACATCCATTTCTGGGCAGCCCTGAATCTATAATTATAACTTTTGATGCACTGAAATTTGCCTCCTTGTCAGTTTTGCCCCAGCTCCAATCTTTAGAGCTATATGGCAGAATTTTTCTCCCATATCACAAAGAAGCTCAAAGAAACCTACTCCACAAACCTGTCCATCTCTTGGTTAAACATTCTCTCAGCTGAGTATGGTTTTGCATCCTTTTTTAATGTCTTAATAATTAGAGTAATACTTACCTTTTTTTTCTTAACTACTGCAGTAAACATAATAGATCATAGTCATATAAGTGTACCTGGTGTTACAGACAATGCCTAAAATTCTAGATACAATTCCGCCCCTTTAATCTCCCACAAAGAAGAATACATTATTTGCCAGTTTCTGTCAGTGTCTCTAACAAAAGCATTACTAGATATGGGTGTGCGTGTGCATTGCTGGGTGCAGATAGCGCAACACGAGCAGGAGTGGTGATAGAAAGCTATCAGTGGTTCAATGCTCATAACATTGCATTAGTCAGTGGACTTTTGTTTGTCCTTCAATGCACCCTGGATAAAGGCTATGGATGATTTACACACTATCTAATTTATTTATATTTGTTTCATTACTTCATATTTAGTAGGATATTGCTTAGGGAAGATTTATTCATTATCAAACATAAGTTAAGATTCTTCCAATTGACGTCTTATTTACAAAAGAAAGATCATCTCCACTTAAGTTAATAATCTATAAACTCACACTCATCGGTATTAAACCTTATCTCTATTCTTTTTGCTACTGGGAAGACTTTTTCTCCCAGGGCAGTGAATCTCCCATTGTGACTCTCTGCTGAGCCATAATCAAATGGGAGGTGTGTGAGTCAGTATTCAGTCAAGAAAACAGAGGCCAGCTTCTGTTTAAAAGAGGGAATTTAATACAGGCAGTCAGTCACAAAATTATTAGAATGCTTTCGTTCTTAGAGAAGATTTTGGCACAAGGACTTTTGGTGTCTTGTCTGAACTAGGTTGTCAGCATCAGGGTGTCAGGTGCTGATTATTTTATTGAAAGATATGTCATGAAGGGCAAGGTGTACAAACAGATTCTTAATACAAGTTCGGGTTAAGTCCATGCTTTAGGAGTCCTGTGAAGTGGTGCCTGAGCAGCCTCAACAACTAGCATGTCTAAGTTCTGAATAACACCATCTTCTATTCTGTTCTTTCAGCTCCAGGTGTGATAATGGCTCCCTACAGTTATTCATCTTTAGGTAATCTCTTTTTCACCCTTTATGCTTCTTCAATCCTTCCAAAGTCCCTAAATAAAATCTTATCTGTTAGAAATACCTGGACTGGTTTCTACTTTTCTATCTATATAGTACAACTTTCCTTGCATGGAACAACTCCAAACAGATCATGATTCAGTGAGCCACAATGAGATCCACTGCGCTAGAAATTACCATTTCCCTAGCACAAAGCACACTTGAAATTTGGGGCCTAAATTTATTGCTTTACAGGAGGTAACAAATTATATAACTTCTGCCAATATCCCCTTTGTTTTATTTAGAGTTAGGGTTTTTGTATGTTTGTTTGTTTGGTTTTTGGTTTTTTGGTTGTATAGACAGAAGTTCATTCAAAACACCTTAAGAAAATGCAGTTCTTGGACTCAGTCTCTCTCTTTCTTCCTCAAGAGCCACATAACCACTCTCTCATGATCTCAGTTCTTTCTGTGCATTTGCTCTTTCCTACTGATTTGCTCCTACTGACCTGGATCCCACAGTATTTCTTAATTTGAATCCTAGAGGAAGTGAATCTGATTAGCCCAGCACGTCTCTTTTTGTCAAGCAACACTAGAGGCCTTTGACTATTCTAGATATTGCCTGACATTAAGTCAGATTCTACCTGTGGTCCAAGCAACTGTGCCCTGAGATGAAAGATACTTGACCAAAATAAAGCCCTTTAGCTTATTTCACATCAAGGGGGGAGAAATAATGTTGGCATGTTCAATATGAGCCTCATAGTAGATGGTACATTACTTTACTTACCATAGACTCACAACCATGCAAAGCCCAAGTTGAATGCTGCGTCTTTTTTTCCTCTTAGGCATATGTGTGAACATGTATAAAATCATTATAAAATGGAGGCACATAGGTATTATTTTCTCTAAACCATTAAACAAGTTACAAAATGTCCCGGACCTCATTTCTCATCAAAAATGACTCTGGACTCCTGGAAGAAAGATTACGGCTAAGTAGAAGGATGTGGAATGCATCCCTCTCCACAGATGCATGAGGAATACATCAAAAGATGCAATAATTCCCACAGAGAATCAGCTGAACACCAGCAGAAGACCTCAGACAGCTGAAAGGACTGAAAGATCCTGACATAACTGGGTAGGACAGAGGGAAAATAAAAAAAGGAGAAAGAGGAGGAGAAGAAAGGAAAGGGAGGGGCCCCACACCCTGGGGCAGGGGGATCTGAAACAGAGGGGAGATTGCCAAACTTGGGGAAATGTCCCTTATCTGACATGGAAACCCCTTCTCAAACAGGGAATTTCCCTGGTTCAGATGGAAGCATTTGGGACTGTTCAAAGGGGTGAAGCAGCTGATCTGTGGCAGACGGGAAAGTGTGAGAAACACATAGAAGGTCCACACCACAGCTCTGTGTGTCCAGACTGAGATGTGGGTTCACAGCTGAACAGAGGGTCTGGGGGCTGGAATATGGGAACTGGAGAACTGGTTCAGGGTGAGAAACATTGTTGGCAGTGGGGAGATGGACTGAGAGGACAGGAGGGAAGAAATCCTCAGTGGAGAATGCCTACCGCAGAAAGCTGGGCAGCCATGGCAGTGGCTTCATACTGCTGACTCACAAGCAGAGGGTAGGAGCCACGGGTGTAGCCTCTCTCTCAGCACCTGCAATAAACAAAGGAAGGATCCTTCTGGGCCTGACTGTTGCAGGCAGGGATAACAAAGGCCCCTGGGTAGGGCTGGCCTAGAATGCCTGCAGCCATGAGCCAAAAGTCCACAGAGAGGCCCAGCTCTGGAGGCATTCTGTTTACACCTGAGCCACCGGTATCCCTCTGCAACAGGCACCACCCCACTGACCGAGGTGCTGTGACCGAAGCAGGGCACCACTGCTCACTCATTTCCAGAGGAAGGAGCCACTATTGTACCCTCTCTCCCCATGCACCAGAGCTTACATACAAACAATAAAGGAAGCTCTCTGGTTGCAGAGTAATACAAAAAGCCCAAGGTGGGTAGAAGGACACTTACAGCTGACACCCCAAGGAAACAGAAATATTATTATTAATTATATTGATCTGGCCCATTCTGTGGTCAGTTCTAATTTGTTTGGTTAATTTTTTATTATTTTTTCTTTTATTAATTACTATCTTAGTCCTAAGGGATCTACACATTTTATAACATATTTCTTTATTCTATTTTTTATTCTATTTTTATTTTTAGCTTTTTTATAGATTTCTATTTCTAGCTAAGTTTTTTGTAGTGCTGACTGTATCTCTCTTATCTTCTTTTCATCTCTGTCTTTTATACATTTCTATTTCTTTCCTTCTTTTTTTTCATATTTCCAGTCACACTACACTCTTCTGTTGCCATCTTCTATCCTTTTTTAGTTTATCTTAATATACTTATAAGCAATATTATTGCTCTGCTCTGTTTCCTTGCTTTATTCTCCAGATGACACACTGCTTTGGTTTTTATTATTAGGTTTGCTCTTTATCTTAGTTCTGATTATAATTGTCTGATTTTGTTTTAGGAATCTTCAGTCTGTCTCATTGTACTCTGGCTCTTTATTATATTTGATCCCAGCTTTAAAAATTTCCCTGGATATGTGTTTGTGTGTGTGTGTGTGTGTGTGTGTGTGCGTGTGTGTGTGTGTGTGTGTGTGTGTGTTTAATTAAATATGATCTTAGTCCTAAGGGATCTACATGTATTATAAAATATTTTTTATTCTTTTATTGTATTTTCTTCTATTTTTATTTTTAGACATTTTACATATTTCTATTTCTAAGCTTTTTGTAGTGATAACTTTATCTCTTCTATCATCTTTTCTTCTCTATCTTTTATACATTTCTATTTTTTTCTCTCTTTTCTTTTCCTTTTCATATTTCCAGTCACACAACACTCTTCTTTTGCCCTGTCTTCTATCCTTTTTTAGTTTCTTTTATCTTAATATACTTATAAGCAGTATTATTGCTCTGCTCTGTTTCCTTGCTTTATTCTCCAGATGACACACTGCTTTGGTTTTTATTATTAGGTTTTGTCTTTATCTTAGTTCTAAGTATAATTGTCTGATTTCATTCTGAGAATCTTCAGTCTGTCTGGTGGTACTCTAGCTCTCTATTATATTTGATCCTAGATTTGAAAATCTCCATGGATTTGTGTTTCTGTGTGTGTGTGTGTGTGTGTGTGTGTGTGTGTGTTTTGGTTTTGAATTTCTGTTGGTTTTCTCTTTGATTGTCAGATGGCATACTGGGGTTCTTCTGTCAGGTCTTTCTAGAGCCTTATGTTCTATTGGATTCAGTATTTGTGTGTCTTATACATGTATGTGTTTCCTTGACTTAGTATTTGTTTGATTCCACACTCTGTCATTAGTCTGGGGTTTGGACAGTCTTCTTTAAACCCCTTTATTGCTGGGACAAGCAATCTCTGAAGTCTGGAGTACTCGATCAGAAGTCAAGTAGGAGGCTCTGAGGTGGGAGCACTGAAGCCAGGATGCTAGACTACTAGGAAGTCCTCAGACACAGGGAAGATTAACTGCAGAGAACTCTCACAGAGCCCTGTATCAGAGTCTAAGACTCGGCATCATCTAGCAGTCTGAAACTGCCAGTGCTGGACGCCTCACACCAAACTACAAACAAGATAGGAACACAAGCCACCCATCTAACACAGACTACCTAAAGCCATATTAACCTCACAGATATGCTAAAACACACAACTTGACATAGCCCTGCTCATAAGAGAGAAAAGACACAGAGCCACACACTGGAAAGCAGACATCAGACCCCCCATCAGGAAGCCTACTAAAGACACTGAACAAACCTCACCACAGGGGGCAGAGGGCAGAAAGAAGAGGAATTACTATTAGGCAGCATAGGGAAAGGAGACAGCAAATCCTATAAATTAGATAAAATGAGAAAACAAAGAAACATCATGCAGACAAAGGAGCAGGAAAAAAACCCACAAGACCAAATAAATGAAGAGGAAATAGGAAAATTGCCTGAAAAAGAATTCAGAGTAATGATAGTAAAGATGATACAAAATCTCAATAACAAAATAGAAAAAATACAAGAAACAGTTAATAAGAACTCAGAAGAACTAAAGAGCAAACAGTAATGGACAACAAAATAACTGAAATTAAAAATATTCTAGATGGTATAAACAGCACAATAACTGAGGCAGAAGAACAAGTAAGTGACCTGGAACATAGAATGGGGGAAATAACTGCCACAGAGCATGAAAAAGAAAAAAGAATGAAAAGAATGGAAGACAATCTCAGAGACCTTGGTGACAACATTAAGCTCACCAACATTCAAATCATAGACATCCCAGAAGGAGAAGAAAAACAGAAAGGGTCTGAGAAAATATTTGAAGAGGTTATAGTGGAAAACTTCCCCAACACGGGAAAGGAAATAATTAATCAAGTCCAAGAAATGCAGAGAGTCCCATACAGAATAAACCCAAGGAGAAATACACCAAGGCACATATTAATCAAACTAATGAAAATTAAACACAAAGAAAGAATATTAAAAGCAGCAAGAGAAAAGCAACAAATGATACATAAGGGAAAACCCATAAGGACAACAGGTGATCTTTCTGCAGAAACTCTGCAGGCCAGAAGGGAATGGCAGGATATACTGAAAGTCCTGAAAGAGAAAAACCTACAGTCAAGAATGATCTACCCAGAAAGAATCTCATTCAGATTTGATGGAGAAATCAAAAGCTTTACAGACAAGCAAAAGTTAAGAGAATTCAGCACCACCAAACCAGCCTTACAACAATTGCTTAAGGAAATTTTCTAAGCAGGAAACACAAGAGAAGAAAAGGACCTACAAAAACAAACCCAAAACAATTAAGAAAATAGTAATAGGAACACACATGTCAATAATCACCTTAAACATAAATGGATTAAATGCTCCAACCAAAAGACACAGACTGGTTGAATGGATACACAAACAAGACCCTTCTATATGCTGCCTACAAGAAACCCACTTCAGACCAAGGGACACATATAAAGTGAAATTAAAGGGATGGAAAAAGATGTTCTATGCAAATGGAAGTCAAAAGAAACCTGGAGTAGCAATACTCATATCAGACAAATTAGACTTGAAAGTAAAGACTATTACAAGAGATAAGGAAAGACACTACTTAATGATCAAGGGATCCATCCAAGAAGAACATATCACAATGGTAAATATCTATGCACCCAGCATAGGAGCACCTCAATACATAAGGCAAATGCTAACAGCCATAAAAGGGGACATCGACAGGAACACAATAATAGTAGGAGACTTCAACACCCCACTTACATCAATGGACAGATCATCCAAACAGGAAGTGAATAAGAACACACAAGCTTTAAATGGCACATTAGACCACCTCGACTTCATTGATATTTATAGGACATTCCATCCAAAAACTACAGAATACACCTTCTTCTCACATGCACATGAAACATTCTCCAGGACAGATCACATCTTGGGTCACAAATCAAACCTCAGTAAATTCAAGAAAATTAAAATCATATCAAGCATCTTCTCTGACTATGACACCATGAGACTAGATATCAATTACCTGAAAAAAACTGTAAAAAATACAAACATATGGAGGCTAAACAATACACTATTAAAAAACCAAGAAATCACTACAGAAATCAAAGAGGAAATAAAAAAAATCGAGAAACAAATGACAATGAAAACACAACAACCCAAAACCTATGGGACTTAGCAAAAGAAGTTGTAAGAGCAAAGTTTATAGCAATACTGTCCTACCTCATGAAAGAAGAAAAATATAGAATAAACAACCTAACCTTACACGTAAAACAATTAGAGAAAGAAGAACAAAAAACCAAAAAGTTAGCAGAAGAAAAGAAATCATAAAGATGAGATCAGAAATAAATGAAAAAGAAAGGAAGGAAACAATAGCAAAGATCAATAAAACTAAAGGCTGGTTCTTTGAGAAGATAAACAAAATTGATAAACCATTAGCCAGACTCATTAGGAAAAAAAAGAGAGAAGATGCAAATCAACAGAATTAGATATGAAAAAGGAGAAGTAACAATGGACACCGCCGAAATACAAAAGATCATGAGAAACTACCACAAGCAACTATATGCCAATAATTGGATAATCTGGAAGAAATGGATAAATTCTTAGAAAAGTACAATCTTCCAAGACTGAACCAGGAAGAAATAGAAAATATGAACAGACCAATCACAAGTATGGAAATTGAGACTGAGATTAAAAATCTCCCAACAAACAAAAGCCAAGGGTCAGATGGCTTAACAGGAGAATTCTATCAAACATTTAGAGAAGAGCTAACACCTATCCTTCTCAAACTCTTCTAAAACATAGCAAAAGGAGGAACACTCCCAAACTCATTCTATGAGGCCACCATCACCCTAAAACCAAAATCAGGCAAAGATGTCACAAAAAAAGAAAACTACAGACCAATATCACTGATGAATATAGATGCACAAATCCTCAACAAAATACCAGCTGACAGAATGCAATAGCACATTCAAAAGATCACACACCATGATCAAGTGGGGTTTATCCCAGGAATGCATGAATTCTTCAATATATGCAAATAAATCAATGTGATACATCATATCAACAAACTGAAGGATAAAAACCATATGATCATCTCAATAGATGCAGAAAAAGCTTTGACAAAATTCAATATCCATTTACGATAAAAACTCTCCAGAAGATGGGCATAGAAGGAAGTTACCTCTATATAATAAAAGCCATATACGAGAAACCAAAAGCCAACGTTGTTCTAAATGCTAAAAAACTGAAAGAATTCCCTCTAAGAATAAGAACAAAACAAGGGTGCCCACGCTCACCATTATTATTCAATATAGTCTTGGAAGTATTAACCACAGCAGTCAGAGAAGAAAAAGAAATAAAGGTAATCCAAATTGGAAAAGAAGAAATAAAATTGTCAGTCCTTGCAGATGACATGATATTATACATAGAAAACCCCAAAGACTTTACCAGAAAACTGCTAGCACTAAATGAGGAATATAGTAAAGAAGCAAGATACAAAAAAACACACACAAATCTCTTGTATTCCTATTCACTAACAATGAAAAGAAGAAAGAGAAATTAAGGAAACTATCCCATTTACCATTGCAACAAAAAGAATAAAATACCTAGGAATAAACCTGTCTAAGGAGGCAAAAGACCTGTATGCAGAAAACTATGACAGTGATGAAAGAAATCAAAGATGATAAAAACAGATGGAGAAACATACCATGTTCTTGGATTGGAGGAATCAACATTGTGAAAATGACTATCCTACCCAAAGTAATTTACAGATTCAATGCAATCCCTATCAAATTACCAATGGCATTTTTGCACAGAACCAGAACAGCAAATCTTTTGATTTGTATGGAAATGCAAAAGACCCTGAATAGCCAAAGCAATCTTGAGAAGGAAAGATGCAGTTGGTGGAATTAGGCTTCCTGACTTCAAACTATACTACAAGGCCACAGTGATTGAGACAGTATGGTACTGCCACAAAAATAGAAAGGAAGATCAATGGAACAGAATAGCTAACCCAGAGGTAAATTCAAGCACATATGGGCATGTTATCTTTGACAAAGGAGGCACGAGTATACAATGGAAAAAAGACAGCCTCTTCAATAAGTGGTGCTGGGAAAATTGGACAGCTACATGTAAAAGAATGAAATTAGAACACTACCTAACATCATACACAAAAATAAACTCAAAATGGATTAAGGACCTAAATGGAAGGCCAGACACTGTAAAACTCTTAGAGGAAAACATAGGCAGAACACTCTATGACATACATCAAAGCAAGATCCTTTTTGACCCACCTCCTAGAATCATGGAAATAAAAACAAAAATAAACAAATGGGACCTAGTGAAACTTAAAAGCTTTCGCATATCAACAGAATCCATAAACAAGACAAGAATACAAACCTCATAATGGGAGAAAATATTTGTCAATGAAGCAACTGACAAAGGATTAATCTCCAAAATATACAAGCAGCTCATGTAGCTCAATACCAAAAAAGTAAATAACCCAATCCACAAATGGGTGGAAGACCTAAATAGACATTTCTCCAAAGAAGACATGCAGATGGCCAACAAGCACCTGAAAAGATGCTCAACATCACTAATCATTAGAGAAATGCAAGGCAAAGCCACAATGAGGTATCACCTCACACCAGTCAGAATGGCCTTCATCAAAAAATCTAGAAACAATAAATGCTGACGAGGGTGTGGAGAAAAGGAAGCCCTCCTCCTGCACTGTTGGTGGGAATGTAAATTGATAACAGCCACTATGGAGGACAGTATGGAGGTTCCTTAAAAAACTAAAAGTAGAACTACCATATGATCCAGTAATCCCACTACTGGGCATATACCCAGAGAAAACCGTAATCCAAAAAGAAACAGGTACCATAATGTTTATTGCAGCAGTATTTACAATAGCCAGGACATGGAAGCAACATAAATGCTCATCAATAGATGAATAGATAAAGAAGATGTGGCACATATGTACAAAGGAATATTACTCAGCCATAAAAAGGAATGAAATGGAGCTATATGTCATGAGGTGGATAGACCTAGAGTCTGTCATACAGAGTGAAGTAAGCCAGAAAGAGAAATACAAATACCATATGCTAACTCATATATACGGAATCTAAAAAAATGGTACTGATGGGCCCAGTGACAGGGCAAGAATAAGGATGCAGATTCAGAGAATGGACTGGAGGACACAGGTTTGCGGGGACAGGGGCGAAGGGGAATCTGGGACCAAGTGAGAGAGTAGCATAAACATATATACACTACCAACTGTAAAATAGATAGCTAGTGGGAAGTTGCTCTATAACAAAGGGAGATCAACTCAATGATGGGTGATGCCTTAGAGGGCCAGGACAGTGAGGGTGGGATGAAGTCACAGGAGGGAGGGGATATAGAGATATATGTATAAATACAGCTGATTGACTTTGGTGTACCTCAAAAGCTGGTACAAGAATGTAAATCAGGGGCTTCCTAGGTGGCTCAGTGATTGAGAATCTGCCTGCCATTGCAGGGGACATGGGTTTGATCCCTGCTCCAGGAAGATCCCACATGCTATGGAGCAAGCAAGCCCATGAGCCACAACTATTGAACCCATGTGCTGCAACTACTGAAGCCCACATGCCTAGAGCCCATGCTCCACAGCAAGAGAAGCCACAGCAATGAGGAGTCCACGCACCACAAAAAAAGAGTAGCCCCCACTCACCGCAACTAAAAAAAAGAAAGCCCGTGCACAGCAAAAAAGACCAAACACAGCCAATAAAATAAACTTATTTAAAAAAAAGAAAAGAGTGTAAAGCAATTATATTCCAATAAAGAGCTAAAAAAAGTGACTCTGACTGCAGATATTTAGATATTGATTAGGCAGTGTGAAGTAATAAAACACAATGAACGAACAAACAAAAAAACAAACAAAAAAAGAATCGGGCAGACCTGGGTTCAAAATAATAATTTTTTTCATCATCTTTATTGGAGTATAACTGTTTTACAGTGTTGTGCAATTTCCTTTATACAACAGGGGAATCAGCTGTATTTACACATATATCCCCATATCCCCTCTGTCTTGAGTCTCCCTCCCCTCCTCCCTATTTCACCCCTATGGGACATCACCAAGTATCAATTTGATCTCCCTATGTTACACAGCTGCTTTCTGCTAGCTATCTATTTTACATTTGGCAGTGTGTATATGTCTATGTTACTATCCCACTTCGTCCCAGCTTCCTCTTCCTCGCCCCATGTCCTCAAGACCATTCTGTAGGTCTGCATCTTTATTCTTGTCCTGCCCCTAGGTTCATCAGTACCATTTTTGTTTTGTTTTGTTTTGTTTTTTAGATTCCATATATATTCTTTAGCATATGGTATTTATTTTTCTCTTTCTGGCTTACTTCACTCTATATGACAGACCCTATGTCCATCCACCTCACTACAAATAACTCAATCTCATTCCTTTTTATGGCTGAGTATTATTCATTGTATGTATATTATTCATTGTATGCCACATCTTTATCCATTCATTTGTTGATGGGCATTCAGGCTGCTTACATGTCCTGGCTATTGTAAATAGTGCTGCAATGAACATTGTAGTAGATGTATATTTTTGAATTATGGTTTTCTCATGGTATATACCCAAGAATGGGATTACCAGTCATCTGGTAGTTCTGTTATTAGCTTTTTAAGGAACCCCCATACTGTCCTCCATAGTGGCTGTTATCAATTTACATTCCCACCAACAGTGCAGGAGGAGGGCTCCCTTTTCTCCACACCTTCATCAGCATTTATTGTTTCTAGATTTTTTGATGAAGGCCATTCTGACTGGTGTGAGGTGATACCTCATTGTGGCTTTGCCTTGCATTTCTCTAATGATTAGTGATGTTGAGCATCTTTTCAGGTGCTTGTTGGCCATCTGCATGTCTTCTTTGGAGAAATGTCTATTTAGGTCTTCCACCCATTTGTGGATTGGGTTATTTACTTTTTTGGTATTGAGCTACATGAGCTGCTTGTATATTTTGGAGATTAATCCTTTGTCAGTTGCTTCATTGACAAATATTTTCTCCCATTATGAGGGTTGTCTTCTTATCTTGTTTATGATTTCTTTTGTTGTGCAAAAGCTTTTAAGTTTCACTAGGTCCCATTTGTTTATTTTTGTTTTTATTTCCATGATTCTAGGAGGTGGGTCAAAAAGGATCTTGCTTTGATGTATGTCATAGAGTGTTCTGCCTATGTTTTCCTCTAAGAGTTTTACAGTGTCTGGCCTTCCATTTAGGTCCTTAATCCATTTTGAGTTTATTTTTGTGTATGATGTTAGGAAGTGCTCTAATTTCATTTTTTTACATTTCTTTTACTTGTAGCTGTCCAATTTTCCCAGCACCACTTATTGAAGAGGCTGCCTTTTATCCACTGTATATTCTTGCCCCTTTGTCAAAGATAAGGTGACCATACATATGTGGGTTTTTCTCTGTGCTCTCCATCCTGTTCCGTTGATCTGTTTTTGTGGCAGTACCATACTGTCTTGATCATGGTAGCCTTGTAGTATTCTCTGAAGTCAGGGAGTCTGATTCTTCCAGCTCCATTTTTCCTTCCCAGGATTACTTTTGCTATCCGGGATCTTTTGCATTTCCATACAAATTGCAAAATTTCTTGTTCTAGTTCTGTGAAAAATGCCATTGGTAATTTGATAGGAATTGCAATGAATCTGTAGATTGCTTTGGGTAGTATAATCATTTTCACAATATTGATTCTTCTAATCCAAGCACATGGTATATCTCTCCATCTGTTTGTAGTATCTTTGATTTCTTTCATCACTGTCTTATAGTTTTATCCATACAGATATTTTGCCTCCTTAGACAGGTTTATTCCTAAATATTTTATTCTTTTTGTTGCAATGGTAAAAGGGAGTGTTTCCTTAATTTTTCTTTCTGAATTTTCATTGTTAGTGTATAGGAATGCAAGAGATTTCTGTGCATTAACTTTGTATCCTGCTACTTTAGTAAACTCATTGATCAGCTCTAGTAGTTTTCTGGTTGCATCTTTAGGATTTTCTGTGTATAATATCATGTCATCTGCAAATAGTGACAATTTTACTTCTTTTCCAATTTAGATTCCTTTTATTTCTTTTTCTTCTCTGATTGCTGTGGCTAAAATTTCCAAAACTATGCTGAATAATAGTGGTGCGAGTGGGCACCTTTGTCCTGTTCCTGTTCTTAGAGGGAATGCTTTCAGTTTTTCACCATTGAGAATGATGTTGGCTGTTGGTTTGTCATATATGACCTTTATTGTGTTGAGGTAGTTTCCCTCTATGCCCACTTTCTGGAGAGTTTTTATCATAAATTGGTGTCGAATTTTGTCAAAAGCTTTTCTGCAGCTATTGAGATTATTGTATTTTTTCCCTTCAACTTGTTGGTATGGTGTATCACATTGATTGATTTGCATATATTGAAGAATCCTTGCATTCCTGGGATAAACCCCACTTGATCACAATGTATGATCTTTTTAATGTGCTTTTGGATTCTGTTTGCTAGTATTTTGTTGAGTATTTTTGCATCTATATTCATCAGTGATATTGGCCTGTAATCTTTTTTCTGTGACATCTTCATCTGGTGATGGTGACCTCACAGAATGAGTTTGGGAGTATTCCTCCTTGTTCTCTATTTTGTAAAAGTTTGAGAAGGATAGGTGTTAGCTCTTCTCTAAATGTTTGATAGAATTCTCCTGTTAAGTCATCTGACCCTTGGCTTTTGTTTGCTGGAGGATTTTTAATCACAGTTTCAATTTCAGTGCTTGTGATTGACCTGTACATATTTTCTATTTCTTCCTGGTTCAGTCTTGGAAGTTTGTACTTTTCTAAGAATTTGTCCATTTCTTCCAGGTTGTCCATTTTATTGGTATAAAGTTTCTTGTAGTAGTCTGTCAAAGCCCTTTGTATTTCTGCATTGTCAGTTGTTACTTCTCCTTTTTCATTTCTAATTCTATTGATTTGTGTCCTCTCTCTTTTTTTCCTGATGAGTCTGGCTAATGATTTATCAATTTTGTTTATCTTCTCAAAGAACCAGCTTTTAGTTTTATTGATCTTTGCTATTGTTTCCTTCATTTATTTTTCACTTATTTCTGATATGAGCTTTATGATTTCTTTCCTTCTGCTAACTTTGTTTTGTTGTTTGTTTTTTTGTTTAGGGTTTTTTTGTTCTACTTTCTCTAATTGTTTTAGGTATAAGGTTAGGTTGTTTATTCGAGATTTTTCTTGTTTCTTGAAGTAGAATAGTATTTCTATAAAATTCCCTCTTAGAACTGCTTTTGCTGCATCCCATCAAAATAATATTTTAAAAAATCATCTTCAACAATGTGAGTGGACTTCAAGATAATTAATGTGCATGAAAGAAGCCAGATTTAAAAAGTCCATACTGTATGATTCCATTTATACAAAACTGCAGAAAATGCACACTAGTCTAAAGTGGCTGCCTGAGATAGAGGTTGGGGGCAAGGAAGGAGTACCTTTTGGGAATGACAATAAGTTTACTATCTTGATCATGATTGTCTTAATCTGTTCAGACTGCTATAACAAAATACCACAGGTTGAGTGGCTTATAAACAACAAAAATGTATCTCACACTTCTGGAGTCTGGAAGTCTGAGATCAGGGTGTCAGCACAGTTGGGTGTGAGTCCTCTTCTGAGTCTCAGACTTCTTGTTGTGTCCTTACATAGTGGAAGGGGCTAGGGAGCTCTATGGTGTCCCTTTTATAAAGGCACTAACCCCATTCACAAGGGCTCTACAATCATGACTGAATCACCTGCCAAAGGCCCTACCTCCTAATAACTTCACCTTGGAGGTTAGGATTTTAAAGTATGAATTAGGCAGGGATTTGGGGGGGAAGGAACACAAACATTCATATCATAGCAGTGGTGGTATTTTCACAGGTGTATACTTATATAAAAATTTATCAAATTGTACTTTTGAAATGTGCAGTTTATTGCATATCAATCAGATCTCAGTAAAACTTTTTAAAAATTTTTATCTGTTCAAATAACTGGCAAGGTTTCTGTCCCTGACTAGATCCTGATGGCACAGGTGATTCTGGTTGGGGATCAGAGCTCTCTGTGGGTTCTCTGAGTCTCTGTCAGTTTTGCTTTCTTGACATCATAAAATTTGACAAAGGAGTAAAGCAGAGGTGGTTTGGACCTGGCCTATGTCCCAGGCAAGTGTTATGCATTCCTCTCATGTCCGAGCCTAAGAAACACAGCTTCCTTTCTTTTGATGTTCACCCTCTTGTAACTGAAGCACTTGGCTTCATTACTATGAAATATTAGTGTACTTTGCAATGGCATAAGTGTTCATTTCTCATTGAACCAAATAAAACATTGATTGGAAAATACCACAAAACCCAGGAAAAAAATCTTCTTATATGTTGTCTCTGAAATACACAATAGATGTCCCCATTTATGCTCACATCTTAATTTATAGGGAGAGACATATGTCACATATTTCTTTGTTGAGATAAGGGTCAGCTTTTAAAAATGAACTGCTTCATGCATAGAAGATATGTATGACATCCTTAAAACTTCTAAAAGAAGCTCTACCATAAAAAAATGATTAAATGTATTTCATTGTTTACTTTTTTAAATTTCAAAGGATCAAAAGAAATCTAAATCTACAGGATTGTACCTAGTCTATTCATCCAACTATGCCTCACCTTCTCAAGTCTTTTATTCCTACCACCTTGTTATTTCTTGCAGGCTCTTTCCCTTGATATTCATCCTTGTCTATAACTACCTTCATTCCTGATACCCATTAGTTAAGTTTGGTGTCATTCCCTCATATTTATCCTTGCCTTCTGGACTGCCTTAGACTTTTCATCCATTTCCTTTGATTTCCGTATTTCTGCAGTTTGCCCCACCCAGTGGCTGGTTTGTGATACAAAAGTATTGGTGGATGTTCGAGAGACTAAAAGTTGTTCCAGTGGATGTGGAGACAATTAATCTGACACCAGTTCACTTTTAAAATACAGCTTCTGGGCCAGATAAGAGGGGGTCTGTTTAAAGATGCTTATTGATACAATGAACTTGAAAGCCAAAATACCATTTTGACCTGGACGACACTGCTTGTGTTGATTTAGGGGATCTTTGTTTTTTCCCTCTTCTTTATTGTCTAATTTATGATTTCACTTGCACACATAAATATTTCAAAATCCAAAATAAGGATCTCTAGGTTATTTTTCAATTCCACCATGCCTCTTTTCCTCCAACTCAAGGCTGTCACCCATTTTTAAAAAATTCTGATTTCTTACCCTGCTCAGAATAAAAGATCTTTGTTTATTTTCAACATTTTTTAATTTTAATCAATATTTGATTTTTTTCTTCTCATTTGCCTTCATCCCTCTCCCTGAACATTGACATGTTCTGTTCATTATCTCCTTTTTTTTTTTTTTAATCTGAAGAGAAAAGGTGGTTGTTTTTGCTAGTAGTGTAAATCCAGCTTCCTGGTCATTCAATTGTGATCAATTTCTGCCTGGGAGACTGAACATACTACATTTGTGATGTGTGCAACATCTGTCAATAAGAATGAGATGGGCAATCTGTAAAATAGCAAACATCTAGGGCATGGACAAATGTCATAGGCATGCCTGTTGAAAAGCTGGCCCTTACCTACTGCTTCCTCAGTCTTCTTTCCAGAGGTGTAGGCTGTTTACATGTTCTGCAGACCCCAGAAATTATTCCCATAATCCAAACATGAAAATCCATTAAGTAAATAAAACACCATGGCACCATCTGGAAAAGGATTTCCACAGGAGTGACTTCTGTATTTTCTCAATACACAGTAAGCTGTGTTATTCTCAGAGTGGCAGGTTGGAGCTAAAGAGAAGAAGGAAAGAAGACTGGCTGGTGAGAGTATGAGAGTATGGATGAAAAGCCTCTTAAAGGAGAGCAGAAAGCCTGGGCAGTACCACTGAAACAGCAAAAAGTGGTGGTCAGGCAGGCTTGCTTTCTGGTATATGCCTCTCAGGAACTTCTTGTTTCAGACTCTTGGACAAGTCATTGAAACAGGAAACAAAGAGCAAGCACTTAGAAATGTGTTTATGTACAAAGAGCTCACATTCACTTATCTCTTCATTTATTCAGATATCATTTATTGAGTACTTACTATGTGGCAGACACTGTCCTAGACCCTAGAAATAAAACAGTGGACAATAGAGAGATAATCACTGCCTTCACGGCAATTACAATCTAATAGAGAATGTAGTCAATAAACAAATATAAAAATAGTTTCACATATGACCCACAAAGGGGGAAAAGCAGAGTAAGTAGAGAATGACAAGGTGGTTGTGGTTGCTTGAAACAGGGTTATCAGGAGGGTTATTAGTGCTTCCTGGGGGTGGCAATTGATTAATGAATGGAGGATGGAGGGAACCATGCACCTATCTGGGAATGAGTATTTCATAAGTAGGACTAGAAAAGGCACAAAGCAGAAGTGTCTTTGTTGTGTAAGAGCTGCAAGAATAAGTGTGGATAAGCATGGGGAAGAGTGAAAAACAATGGTAAAGAAGCTAGGAAACAGATGAGAGAGGGCCTTATAGATCCTGACAAAGAGTTTAGATTTTATTCTGATGGCACTGGGAAACCATAAGATGTCAGCCTGGAGGTCTGAGATGATAACGATGGTGGTGGTGGTGATGACAACGATAGTGATGGTGATCATGGTGATGTGTGTATATACTATACAACATGTGCCAGACCTGGCTCCATTTCCATGAAATGGAGCCATACAACCTCCCTACCTCCTGGACTTTTATGATGATGAAATGAGATTGCATTCAAAGCATTTGAAATAATGCTCAGTAAGAGTTATTACAGTTATTATTGTCACTATCAGGGACCAGGCTATTTGTGCTCACCGTTTCAATCCCATTTTGGCCCCCAAGAACATTACAAATACAAACATTTTAATCACAATTATGCTAACTTCAATAAATGTTTCTGGAGGAAGTATTTTCCCAGCGAACTCCATTAAGCCAATTTAATTCTTTGATCAATGTCCCATATTGCACAATTTAATCATTAGTAATTTTTCCCATTTTCATTAGCACTATTTTTTTTCCATTTCCAATTTACTGCAAGATTAAACTATCTCTTAAGTTTAAATGATGAAGTCAAATGGAAGTTTCAAATCACTGTGGTTAAAATATCCTGCTGCTTATGAATACTGAGGCTCAAGGAGGTTAACTGATTTTCCCAAAGACATTCAACCAGTAATTGACAGAGATGAGATCCAACCTAAGTCTATTTAATTCTTTTTTATTTTTTTTAATTTGTTTATTTATTTTGGCTGTGTTGGGTCTTTGCTGCTGCACGTGGGCTTTCTCTAGTTGCAGCAAGTAGAGGTTACTCTTCATTGGGGTGCATGCGCTTCTCATTGAGGTGGCTTCTCTTGTTGTGGAGCATGGGCTCTAGGCATGTGGACTTCAGTGATTGTGGCATGTGGACTCAGTAGCTGTGGCACAGGGGCTTAATTGCTCCGAGGCATGTGGGATCTTCCCAGACGAAGGACTGACCCTGTGTCCCCTACATGGCAGGTGGATTCTTAACCACTGTACCATCAGGAAAGTCCCTAAGTCTATTTAATTCTAATACCATGATCCTTCACTATACTACTTCTCTAGGAAAGAGAGACAGAGGTGTGGGCGAGGAAGGGAGGAGAAGGAGCAGGAAGAATAGAGGGAGAAGAAAAGGAAGAAGACCTACTTACCAGGGTTAATGTAGGGCTTAACTGACATAATATGTGAGAAAGCACTTTTGTAAACTGTGAAGCACTATGTTATTGTTAGTGATAACGATAAAAATGAGACCCATTTCCGAGTTTAGAAGAGCACAGTGAATACATTCATTCCTAGCTGAGTGGGCTCAACTAGATCAGTGAGCTTCATTTCCTAAAGGTCTTGATTTGCCAAGACCTTCACAGACCTACTTTAGTAAATCTTGAGATCCTCCAGCAAGAATAAGGGTCGATTTGGGAAACTGTTTGGATCGACCCAAGATGAGTCTAAGAACAAAAATTGACTACAGTGGCAGAAGCGGTCTTTAAGAGGATCCTGGAGATCTACAACAATTTCAATTAGAGCTCTAAAGAACAACTGGGGCCCGTTGTCTGTTAAAGAGGGTCTAATTCAAAGAGTTCAGCATCAAGACTTCAAGGAGATGATAGTTCTTGGCCTAAGTGCCATTCAATAGTCCTTCTTTGAGTACTTAATATCTTGAGGCACTGAGCTAGAGGCCAATGGTATGAAGACACTCTCTCAGCCTCAAGAAGCTAACTGCTTCTTGGGGACATAAGCTTGCTAAAAAAATAAGCATGATACAATATCAAAGCCATGGTGGAGGCATAGGGGGGATACATCTACCCCAATACGAGAAGAGTTCCTACTTTTCAAGGACAAATAGTAGTAACAAGATAGACAAGGTGGAGAGTGCATTTCAAGAAAATAAGATTGTGCAAGCAAAAGGATAGTAATGAAAGAGAACTGGGCTGCCAAGAGAACATATGTCATGGCTTCAGTGCAGAGGGAATGAGGCAAGTGAGGCATGCAATGACCCAGGTGCAGAGGGAGGAAAGCAGGTAGAGTAGACAATTACATATGGAATGGACAGATGAGTCAGAAAGTGACTCAAATGGAGAAACAGTAGGCAAAAAAGACTGGGAAAGACGCTAAGTGTATATCCCTGCAAGACAGGGTGGAGACTACAGAGAAGCCATCTCATGTCTCAGGAAAGAGACTGGCAGAGACCAGCTCTGGTCACAACCCACTGCAGACACAAGTTTAAGACAGTGACCGAGGCCAAAGGTCATTTAGTTAAGAATAGTTTAGCTAGATAAAAGATATGTTGCAATTGTTAATAGACTAAACAAAAAACACAATTCATTCCCATAAAACTAGAAAAATGAGCCTAGAGTTACCAGTGGTTCCTGAAGGCCAGTGTCTTGGGCACAGCTTCTAAATGTATGGCCCAGGACTGAGTGAGACTGCAGGTTGCAGATTTGGAAACACAACTGTATTGGGGGTGGGGGTGGGGTGCAGCTGGAGACAGACACAGTTTATATCTCAGCAGTATTTGTGGGCTTTTGGAGAGAAGGTTGTTGCTGATTCATTAATAATTGTTATTTATATTACATTAATAATAACTCAATAATTCAATTACCATTTACTGAACACTTTTATTTAATTCTTACTTCCAGTCTGTGAGGTAGCTGTTATTAATCCTGTTCTATATATGAGAAAAGTGAGGTACTCTAACTTGCTTAAAGTGAATTGACTGATGGCTCCCAGGAAGATAAATGTATGTCCCAAATTCCTGGATCGGTGAACATTTCCTTATATGGAAAAAGAGTGAATTATCTCATATGGGAAAAGATGAATTTGTCTTTTTTTTTTTAATTAATTTATTCTATTGGCTGCTGCACATGGGCTTTCTCTAGTAGCGGCAGAGTGGGGGCTACTCTTCATTGTGGTACGTGGGCTCCTTATTATGGTGGCCTCTCTTGTTGCGGAGCAGGGGCTCGAGGCGCATGAGCTTCAGTAGTTGTGGCACAAGGGCTCAATAGTTGTGGCTCACAGGCTCTAGAGCGCAGGCTCAATATTTGTGGCACACGGGCTTAGTTGCTTCTTTGCATGTGGTATCTTCCTGGGGCAGGGATGGAACCCATGTCCCTCGCATTGGCAGGCGGATTCCCAACCACTGCGGCACCTAGGAAGTCCCTAAATTAAGGATCTCAAGAGAAGGAGATTATCCTGGATTATCCCAATGGGCCTTAAATGCAATCACATGAGTCCTTACAAAATAGTTATACAGAGGAGAAGACACAGAGAGAAGAGGAAGAGGCAATGTGACCACAGAGCCAGAGATTGGAGTGATGTGGCCGCAGCTAAGGAAAGCTGGGCAGCCAGAGCCTCTGTAGGGAGTACAGCTCTGCCAACACATTGATTTTAACCTTTTGGCCTCTAGAATTGTGAGAGAATAAATTTCTTTAATTTTAAGCCACTAAGGTTGTAGTAACTTGTTATAGCGGCCACAGGAAACTAATGCATTCCTCAAGGTCCAGTGCTAAAGGTAGAGCCAGCATTCAAACCCACGTCTGTCAAACTCCAAAGCTCTTGATTTCTCGCATACCATACATCCTATGATGATGCTAAACTGGTTCAAAGTTTCTACAGAACAAAATGCAAAATGGTGATGTAGAAGCAGAATCTCGTGATGAATAACTATATAGACGAGCTAGTGCCTATCAACATGGACTTTGCCATCAAGTGATGGAGCTGAAGCTTGGCCACAAACTAGAAAGGAGAGCTGAAACTGGAAACACAAAGCAGGAGATCTGAAGCTCAAGCTGGTAAAGAGGTCAAGGAAGCAGATCAAATATGCCAGACCCAGGAGACCATGGACTGCTAGGAATCCTCTTATTACACATCTTTATCACTAGACAGGCAGAATGCATATGTGCTCAGGATAACAGCAGTGCCAGGAAACAATAAAATAGACTGGAGGTGATATGAGGAATAGCAAGAATTTGCTATTTGTTTTTTTAAGGCATCAAAATAATCAAAACGGGAAGATTCAGAACTTTGTGCAACTTCCTAACAAAGGCATAATGTGTTTATTTTAAAGTATAGATGACTGAGGGGCTTCCCTGGTGGTGCAGTGGTTAAGAATCCACCTGCCAATGCAGTGGACATGGGTTCGATCTCTGAGCTGGGAAGATCCCCATGCCTCAGAGCAGCTAAGCCCATGCACCACAACTAATAAGCCTATGCTCTAAAGCCCACGAGCCACAACTACTGAAGCCTGTGTGCCTAGAGCCTGTGCTCTGCTACAAGAGAACCTGCTGCAATGGGAAGCCTGCACACCATAATGAAGAGTAGCCCCTGCTCACTGCAACTAGAGAATCCGTGCTCAGCAACGAAAACCCAACACAGCCAGTAAATTAATTAATTAAAAAAATAAAGTATAAATGACTGGGGACTGACCATAATTCTTTTCTGTATTAATCCATTCCGGTACTACTACAACTATGGAAGGAAAGAAGAATCAGAAAATGATGCCTCACACTCAGGAAGCCTGGGAGGAAGAAAGAAGGCCTATCTGTTGTGGGTCCTGGGACCAAGAAAGAGAAGGACCAGAGGCAGGGATGTGGGGAAAGAATCTGTGCTCACATTCTTATTGTACATCCGACATCAGAACATGGTTTGAACAAGACTGAGATTGAGCAGTTGGGGGTGTGTGGCTTAAATGGGGCACATGAGGTCCCAGAGGTGCTGGAGCAAATATATGAAGCCAAGTAGATTGATTTGCTGACGCTGCTGTAACAAATATCACAGACTGCTGGCTTAAACAATAGAAATTAATTTCTCCACTGTTCTGAAGACTGGAAGTCCAAGATTAGGGTGGCGACAGGGTGGGTTTCCTCTGAGGCCTCTCTCCTTGGCTTGAAGCTGGCAGCCCTCTTGCTGCTTTGTTCTCATCTGGTCATTCTTTTGTGCATGACTCTCCTTGGTGTTTCTCCCTCTTCTTATAAGGACAGAAGTCGTGTTGGATTAGGGCCCAAACTAACAACCTCATTTTAACTTAACTACTTTTTTAAAGGCCCTGTCTCCAAATGCAGACACATTCTGAGGTACTGGGGTTTAGGATTTCAATCTATGAATTTTTAAGGGGACAAATTCAACCCAAAACACCAAAAATAGACCTCGATGTGGAATGACAAATGGGACAGAAGGAGAAATGGGTCACAACAAGCAAAATGGGAGGAAACCTGGGCATGTTCTGAGAGAGAGAAAGCTAAGGTGGCAGAAGGTATCCAAGCCCAGATTTTACATGCTCTCAACAAACATTTACTAATGTGAATGTGCTTAGTTAAAAGATACAGGGTAAATAAAAGGCACAACAGTTAGTACCCTGCACACAAAAAGCTCCCTGCACACAAAAATGGCTTTGAAGATATGGTAAAAAGAACACTTATTTGAGCATTTACTATGTCTGAAGTGCTGTGCAAAGTACCGTATGTATATTCACTATTCAACACTCTGAAATAGGGACTACTGTCATTCCCATTTTAGAGGTGAAATAACTAAGGCACGGAGAGGGAAATTAACTCACCCAAGGTCACAGAGCTAAAACTGGATGTTATTTGAACTCAGACAGTCTAACCCCAGAGCTACTGCATTCATAAACTACATAACACTGACAGAAGACAGAGTGTCAGTGAGGTTTCAGTATCAGCCAGACCTGGGTTCAAATCTTGACTCTGTCACTAGATAGCAATTTGATCTTAAACCAATTGTTTAACTTTCATGAGCTGTAGTTTCTTAACCATGTAATAGCACATCCTTTTCAGCTTTATTGTGAGGAATATATAAAATAATTATATAGTCATATTGCATGCCAGGAACACTCTATATGTCCTACCTCAATTAGTCCTTCATCAACCTTATGAAGTACTGTGATATTATCATCTCCACTTTAAAGATAAGGAAACTGAGGTACATTGAGGCTAAGTAATTTGACTAGGTTTACAGCCAGTAAATGACAGAGTTGGGATTTTACCTCAGGCTTTTTGAGTCCAGAATCCTCACTCCAAATCTCCTCATATGAAACCAAGGAAGAGGTCAGAGAATATTATTACTATTATTATTATTATTAAGATCAAACCCATGTGATTTGAGGGCACTGAAGTACTAACTTGTCCATTTCCGATGTATGGTTAGGGATAGATTGAAACATGTAGGCTAATATTTTAAAATATTTGTCAACATTTAGATAGAGGAGAATCCAAATGCTGTACTTAGCAGTAGAACCAAAGACAGCATCACTCAACCACTCTTCTGTTATCCAGGGCAACTTAGCTCTGGATCCACACTTACATAGTCCAAAAGCAAAAGCAAAGTCCTGTAATCCAGTGCATCCACTCTTCTTAGAGGTTGTGCGTCAGCTGTCTGTTGTTCTTGCCTGTGCCCATCCTAAGGGTCTTAGTCATCTTCTTTCCCACTACATACAGTGTTATCACAGAAGGAATTCTGTTAAATGCTATTTATCCATCTGGTCATATTTCCAGCAGTGTTGTAGCACCCAGGCAATAATACTTGCCTCAGCAGCTACTCGGCTGGCCTTCCCTAAGTACGCCCTGTAGTGGATGAAGCTACTCCCAACCTAGAATCAGAATGCATTTAATGGTAGAAAGGGACAGACCATTCAAACCCACCCCACCCTATACCCACAGCATATCCCTGGGTGGGAGTAAGGTCTCTAGTGAGCTTAGATAATTCATCAGATTATATAGAAGCACACAGAGTCAAAGGTTTGGGGGTTGGGTAGGAAGGGGGAAAGCGTACAAGATAGAATATTGGGGTAACTGAACTAGAAAATTCTAAACACTGGTAATTTTTTAAAAACTGTTAGCTGTGATTGTTTTCAGTCAAGAAGTTAGAAGCCATTATTTCATATTTCCACGCAGGGGTTTCAGAATCTTGACATCGATCCCTCCTATTTGCCCAAAACAAGAAATGGTTGAAGCAACCAGATGACAGAGGAGGCTTGTGTTGCTTCTCAAGGCCTGGACAGGACCCATGTCATAGCTGCCACCAACGCCTAACTGAGTCCAGTTTTCATAATGTGGATCTGGTGACAAATGCACCATGGCGGGCAACATGTACGTGATCAGAATGACTACAAAGGCTTGAATCCGATCTCTCTCTGGATGTTCTGGGTCTTACAAAGGGGATTCAACCTAAAATTAGAAACCTATATCAACTGAACATGCCATAAATTAAAGATTTCTTTTACTTCCAGGCATTCAGAAATTAATTCTCATGTGCTTGAGTATTTTCATGTTTATGCTACATTATAAAATAAAAACCTATTTTTACTAGCTTAACTTATTTGGCTTATTAGTACCAATTTTCTATTAATGAACACCAGGCTGCCTACTCCTTGAGGCAAAGAAGGTGTTGAATTCTCCATATCCTAAGGGACCTACACCTAGCAGATGCTCATTAAATGTTCACTGGAGGAAAGAAAGAATGATTTTTGTCTTTTATTTTATATGTAATACATTTTAAAGTGGTCAAATAATCCTTATAGAAAGATTGCTATTCAGACTTTTCATGAAGGCATGTTTTGCTCAAAACTGCACTCTACCCTTTCAGCATTTCCAAACAGCCAACTTTCATAGAATCACATGACTGCTTCAAACTTTAGCAATGAAATTCACCTTTATTCTAAGGAATCTGGTAAATGAAGTCATGAGGATCTCCAGGTTGATGCCATTATTTTTAGCATTTCATAGGTGCACTGGGTATCTTCTGCTGTGTTTCCTCCCCACATAATGGCCCACTCATGAACCCAGCACTGCTCCTACATGAAGGGCTAAGCACTGCTCCTATGTAAAGGGTTAAGTACTGCTCCTATGTAAAGGGTTAAGGCAGCATTTGTTCTTGGAGCTTTTGTTTCCCCCCAGATCTCCATTCCCACTATAAATTTTTCAGTGTGGCTTTTATGTAAATGTAGCAAGAAAGGCAAGACTGAAAAATTTACATGCAAGCTTTAGGGGGAAAAATAAGGAATCTGAAATTGTTTATTGAAAATAAATGAATATGAAATATAGAATAGACGCCAAAGAAAAAATTAATATTTTGCCTTAAGTCCCACACAAACAAACCCATAGGGTAGCAGGAGGCCGATGAGGACTTTTGCAGGGGCAACCAGTCATGCTCTTTCCATCGGTTCCAAAGTCTCATACACTCTAAGAACCACAGGTCCCACCAAAGACCACACCCTGGGCTGGTGGCCAGAAGAACTTGAAGTTGAGTCCTGCTTTTCTCCATCAAAATGTGTCCTGAAGCAGGTCATTTAATGTCTCAGTTGTCCTCTTGCATTTCCATGCATCATAAACAAATCTTCATGCCCCACCCCCACTCTGGTAAACTGCTATTTTCCATACTCTTAATTAAGTTCCTTGCAAGAGGGAGCTAGGTACCATTCATACCTGTGTACCCAGGACTTCACACATAGCAAGCTATTATTATGCTATACTATGTGAAGGAGTATATTGAGAACATTTAGGTGTGAGGTGCTTTGTCAAGCACCCTGTGTTTTAAAATATAGGTTTTACAAAATGAAAAGACAACCTATGGACAGGGAGAAAATAATTGCAAACAATACGACCAACAAGGGCTTAATTTCCAAAATGTGCAAACAGCTCATACAGCTTGATAAAAAAAAATCAAAAATGGGCAGAAGATATAAATAGATATTTCTCCAAAGAAGACATACAGATGGCCAACAGACACATGAAAAGACGCTCAACATTGTTAATTATTAGAGAAGTGCAAATCAAAATTATAACTAGGTATCACCTCACACCTATGAGAATGGCCATCACAAAAAAGCCTACAAATAACAAATGCTAGAGAGAGTATGGAGAAAAGGGAACCCTCCCACGCTTCTGATGGGAATGTAAATTGATGCAGCCTCTATGGAGAACAGTATGGATGCTCCTTAAAAACTAAAAAGAGTTACCATACAATGCAGCAATCCCACACCTGAGCATACAACTGGAAAAGACAAAAACTTGAATTCTAAAAGATGCACCCACCCCAATGTTCATAGCAGCACTATTTACAATAGCCAAGACTTGGAAGCAACCTAAATGTTCATCAACCGATGAATGGATACAGACGATGTGGTTCATATATACAAACAAATACTACTCAGCCACAAAAAAAGAATGAAATAATGCCATTTGCAGCAACATGGATGGACTTAGAGATTATCATACTAAGTGAAGTAAGTCTGACAGAGAGAGATGAATATTGTGTATCACTTCCATGTGGAATCTTAAAAAACAATACAAATGAACCTATTTACAAAACAGAAATAGACTCACAGACTTCAAAAACAAATTTATGGTTACCAAAGGGAAAAGCAGGGGAGGGTTAGATTAGGAGTTTCGGATTAACAGACACAGACTACTATACATAAAATAGATAAACAATAAGGCCCTACTGTATAGTGCAGGGGAATTATATTCAATATCTTGTAATAACCTATAATGGGAAAATCTGAAAAAATATATATATACATATATATGTATTGATATGTGTGTGTGTGTGTGTATATATATATATATATATATATATATATATATAACTGAATCACTTTGCCATACACTTGAAAAAGCACAGCACTGTAAATCAACTATACTTCAATAAAAAATAAAATAAGAATAAAATAAAATAGCATATAGATTTTACTAATTTTCAGGTATGTTGAGGCCAATGGTGCAGGAGATGATTGCCATTGAAAAGATAGGTTGTTACTCACAGATGGAGGTGTACGGGGTATACAGGGCACACCGTGCTGTGGAGGCTGCATGGAAGGTCAGGAAGCAGAGGAAGAAAGGATAAAACATGGGTAAGAGCCTTTATTAGGGTTTCTGCAGTAGAGAATGGGAAAGGCAGGATAAATAAGTTTAAGGTTAACTAGTTTGAATTATTTCAGCAGGTTCTGAGACATAGAAGCTGGCTGTCCTTACTTGCCTAGCGTCTGGCCCTGGAGTGTTTAGGGCAGGGGACAAGTGGCCCAGAATGTGAGAGGCTAATAAAGGAGGTGGTTGGTGGAATGGGCTCCCAATTGGTTGGTTTGCATAGAAAATTGCTAGGAATTAGCTAACGCTGGAAGGGGCAGTCCCGCCAGGGTCAGCAAAGCCTCAAGATGTCAAAGCATCAGGTAATAAAAGGCATGGTTAATACATTCTGCAAATATTCTTTTAAGGTGAAGATTAAACCTATTTTACTATACATTTGTATATGAAGAAAGTGAGTCTCAAAATGATTATGAAACCGGCCATGATCACTTCGAAGCAGAAGGACCAAGATTCACAACTAGGCCTGTATGAAGCCTAAGGGAGTGTTTTTCTAATTCTGACAACCTGCCTCTAAGGTTTACCATTAACTGCTTGGATTGGTATACACCTTTCCTGGCTATGTCACACAGTTAAAATGCACACACACACATACGCAGACACACACACACACGCACTCATACTTACATACCAGAACTTCTAGACCAACAAGACAGTTGTGATAATAAGCCAGACTTTAGATTTGTATGGGGAAAGGAAGCCTTGTATGGGAATGAGGACACTTAGTTTTTAATTCTGTCACCCATAAATTGTGGGTCCTTAAAAATGTCATTTGGTCCAGAGAGGCTGAATACAATCCTTTACACATAGTAGATAGTCAAACAAATACTTGCCAAATTGATATAGGTCTCAGTTTCCTTACCTATAACAGGAATGAGTTAAAATAGGTAAATTTCAAGATAATTTACATTATTAAAAATAATGATCCTCTGATGTGTGGCAATGCCCAAAAGCCTAATATTTAGATTAGGGAACAACAACAACAAAAAAAAACAAGAGTCAACCAAAAAAATTGCATTATCTCTACTAAGTTAATCCAGCTCCCTGCTCAAGTTTAGCAAGATTTGGTCAGCTTGGACATGAGTTCATGACTATGGACATGTGAGCCACCCTAGGCTGTGCTAGGAGTGAGCCACTTGGACAGCTGGCATACTGGGATGCAGTCTCACCATGTACCCAAAGGCCTGCTTCTGTAAAAAACACAGCCACAGAGGTGATTACAGGAAGTCATTTGGCTTTGAGCAGTCCTGATGAGTCATCACTCTTGTTCCTGTGCAAGACTGGATTTTTCCTCCTTTTAATTAAAAAAAGAAACATACTGGCATTCCATAAATAACATCATCGTGATGCAAAAAAAGGAAAGGCACAAAGGAAGGAGAAACTAGAACAACCTAAACCTAGCACAGCTTGTCCTTTTTTATGTGCTTCCACTCTCCTCGCTCAGCACCACCCTCAGATTACAGTGGCTGGATGGTCTGTCTCCCTCTGAGCCTGCCCTACCCTTCTGGGGGAGGGGAAGGGAGGGGGAGACTTTCTATATCTTGGAGGACAAAAGAGAGAGGCTTTGTTCACATCCCACAGTAACAGAAATAGCAGACAGACAAGGCCATTGATCATTTGAGTTGGAACTTGGACCACCTCTGTGTTAAGTCATTAGGATGGCTATGGAGAAAAAGCAAAGGATGGGAAGTGAGAGGTTGAGTTTGGACATTTTTAATTACTGTTGAAGCATCAATATTATGTAATCCAGTGCAAAAAGTACTAGTGTTTTCTCCTAATGTTTCCTTTTTTTTTTTTTTTACTGTGTGAGCTTAGACCAACACTTGCACCACTCTGAATCTTGTTGTTCCTACCTATTTCATGGAAAGCTAATCCTGATTCTTTCCTTTGTTCACTCAACAGACACTTTTTGATCATCTGTGTGCAAGGCACAGGGCTAAATGCTTCCTTTGGGGAACACGTGGCTTAAAGGGGGGTGCCATTTGATGAGATCTTGTGCACTTTCCAAATAACACAGTGAGCCATAAATCACAGATGCTCTCACTAAAGCATTTGGATGATTCTGAGTCCCTTCCAGATTTCACAGTCTGTGATTCGTTAGGGAAGTGACGTTGTTAATTCTTTTGGGCTCCTGGCAATGTTTTGAAATAGCAACTCATTAGATCTTCAATCTTTCTTAAAAAATTAAACCATTTTAATAATAGAATCATACACAGAATTCCAACCCATAAAACAGTCAAAACTAAAGCTGGTTTGGTTGGAGTTGAGACAGAAGGCTTGCAACTTCCTGCTTGGACTGTCCCTTCCCTCCCTGGAGCATCTTCCTCTTAATCTTCAGACACCCTAGAACATAGTGTGAAAACCACTGCTCTGTTACCTTTCAAAGAGACATGTACGTTGACTACAGTTTCACCTGAAGAAGAATGAGTCAGAGCAAAGTACATTGTTTTCAGTCCATCATATTGTTTCTCTGGCCTGCATTCTGTGTAGAGTGAAGTTCACAGAACCTAAAAGTGAGCAAGGGTGCAAGAACTGCATGGTGGAGGATCACTGGTGGTGGATGTCCCCCTTGGGCGGTAAAGGAGCCATTCTCCCAGTTTAACCCTTGACTCCCACATGGTAAGAGCAAAGCAACAGATTTAATCTTGCCTAAATTTAATTGAGAAAATGACCAGGGAGATATTTACTGGAGGTAGCTAGGATGAATGAGAACAAACTATTTCCTACACTCTGAGTTCTTTGAGGGCAGGATCCATGTCACCTTCATAGTTGTATTCCCCACAGCTCCCAGGACAGGTATATGTAGTAAAAATATTTAGTAAAAATGAATTAATATGGGAGTTAAAAATACATATATACTGTTACAAAATAATTACAGAAAATCATCAAATAAAGATGGTATTCACTCACACGTTCAGAAGAAAATGCATTGTGGACTTATGAAATTAGGGCTGTGACATATTTGTCTTGATAAGCCAGCATCTCGTAAGGTGTTTAGCACATGATAGGCTGTTTTAGATCAGTTAGGCTGGTGTGATGTTCTTTAATGATACTCTGAATTCTTCCAGCTGGCTAGCTTCCAGGAACATGGTAGGGTCTGTACTTCCTGGTCTTGACTGGGGCCATTTGACCAAATTTGACCAAATGAAAGACTCTCCAGGACTCTTTGCCCTCTGTCAGGTGACCAGCAACGATCCAAACAGTGGTTGCTCCATTAGGCATGACCTCAGAGAAGGAGGGACAAAGTGAGCAACACAGGAGAAGGTCCCTCCAACAACTTCCAATATTTAAGTAGCATGAGTAAGAAACACACATTTGTGCTTTGAACTGCTGAGGTTTTTAAAGAAACACCTTATAATCTAGCTTATACTAATTAATATAGCTAAGCTACAGTAATAAATAGATCCTAACACTCAATGGTTTAATAGAGTAGAAGTTAAATTTTTGCTCGCTGACTGTGCCAGATTGGTGAGATGAGTATAGGGGGGTACACTGGTCAACACAGTTATTCATGATCCAGGATGGTGGCCACTTTGCCTTATTGAACACACAGTTTTCAAGGTCATTTAGGGGCCTCTCCATCCCAGTCATATCATAGTAGAGTCTCAGTCACATGGTCACACCTAATTGCAAAGAGGGTAGAGAAATGTATAGCTATGCCCAGAAATAGATTTAAGTAAGTAGTTAGTAATCCGTGCCACATAGGTGCTCAATAAATATTTGTTGAATAACTGAAAAAATGAACAAACATAAGTGCGAAAGAATGGCTAGATTGATAAAAGGATTTTTTGAGTTTGCAGGCCAGTGAATCATTTTACCTACACAAACATGATGACACTACAGTGCCCTTCAAAGTCCCTGTTCCCTAACCTAATGTGCATGTTTTTACTTTTCTGAACCCAGTCACATTTACTTTTCTGAACCCAGTCACCTAGAGTGATATTCAAATTAGTTACCAACTTAAATGGCATGGGCTCTGACCAGTCAGAATAGACTTTTGCCAATCAATCAGCATGGCTTCCAATCTTAAACAGCTAGTATACTAGTCATTTCAGGTGGACACGCTCTCAGCTTCTGATTCTAGCCACAGTGACCACATTATCCAAACCAATGGTCAAAATAAGAACATGTGGTCTAATACCTGACAAGGCCAAAATATTAAATCTTAAAAATATTAAACTCATTCTGTTAAAAAAAGAAATACAATTGCATATAATTGAGACTGTCCATAAAAATCTAAGATAAATGATCATGTTAATACTGGGAATCCTTATCATTCCCCCAAGCACATATTATACCTTAAGGAAGGTATAAACAAAGATGATGGGGGGCGACCATTAGAGAAGACTTTATAAGACAGGTGGCATTTGAGAAGGTTTGGAAAGGTAAGTCATATTTTGACAACAGTGATTGGTAATGGTAAGGACTTTCTAAACAGAGACACCATCATACAGAACATTTTATTTTTGCCTTTCTTACAACACTTATTCTAGTCTATCTTATATTCAACTATTGTGGTTATTTGTCTTATCCTCTCTACTAGATTGTCATGTCCTTAAGGGCAGAGAAGAAGTCTATTCTCTCCATCTCATTTCTTTTCTACAAGGACCTAAAAACTATAGGTATCTGGTAAGTGTCTATTGGCTGAATAATAAAGGATAGAATCATTGAACAGTGACTAAGCAAATTTAAAACACAGTAGCACAGTATTGGCAGGGGAAAAACCATACTTAGGATATCTATACTTTTAGAACTCAACTTCAGAGATTCATGCACTTAAGGAAGATGCAAACCCTTAAAAAATGAGAAAATGAGGTCCTAGGACTTCCCTGGTGGTCCAGTGGTCAAGACTCCGTGTTTCCACTGCAGGGGGCACAGGTTCAATTCCTGGTTGGGGACGTTCTGCATGTCACGTGGGGCAGCCAAACAAAAATGAGGTCCTAGCTCTTCAAAATAACCATTATCCAAGGACCCTGCTCCCCACCACCTTTATCTACTTCCTATCTTTTGGCTGTTTGTTCATTTCTATTAGCCTATTAGTGGGCATTTATTTGCCTTCCTCAGACTTTAGTCTACCTTAGTTATCTACTGGCCAACCTCACACTCCCTTTCTCTATTCTCAGCAAACTCTAGGTCTCAGTGCTTTGTCTTTATCTCTCCTGGTTCTCTCTTTTTTTTTCTACCAATCAATGTATTTCTGACTATCACAAGCAGCTAGATCTATTCTTCATCCAGCTTGGCCCAGCTACCTGATTCTCATGGTGTTTCTGAAAGAATAAATTGAACTTGGTAAAATAGAATTAAAAGATGCAATTATTTCTACTTTCTAAAAGCCTTTGACTAAATTACACACTAAGTGAATTTTTTTCTAAAAACATCACAGAATTAAAGAGATCTTTTCTCTTCTTAGCTAAGCAACTGGCATAGATCCAAGAATGAAAGGATGAAAATAAATGAGCATTCTCTGATGAAATGTTAATGGTAGGATCACCAAGATATTAGTATCTTGATCACTCTTATTTAAAAGTTTAGCTAATGAAGTAGAAGAAGAAATATCGAGTGAAATCTGCAAGTTTGTAGATAACAGAGAATTTCTTCATATGGAAAAAAGAAAACTCCTCTGATGTATTTCTGTAAAACGTCAGGAGAAACCAAGTGGAGGTCAAAAGGTGGAGGAACATTTCCACATGAACAAGAATAAAGAAAAAAATCCATCTATTCTCAAAGGACACTGGGCTCTGAGTGATCATTAGAACTTGATAAGGGGATTCAGGAGACACTGTAACCATTCCCTGAAGAGAGCCTTTGGCCTTTAGGGGCAAGAAGATATTGTAATAAGACAGAAAACATTGCTGCATCCTTGTACAAACCATAAATCTTCCACTTTTGGAATCCTGGATTCAGCTCAGGCTGCCTAACCTGTCCTCATTTTATAAAAGATGAAACAACACTGCAAATCTCCAGAGAAAACAACTAAAATTATCAACAGGATGCAATATATGGAAATGAATCAGAAAGATTAGAACCATCTGGAAAGAAAAAAGTTGAGAGGGAATGTGTTTTGAATTCTTTAAAAGCCTACACTGTGAAAAAATTGTGTCACATAAAGTATCCATCAATGGTATTGTTTATATATAAGTGAAGTAGGAGCTAGGATCTCAGCTCCTACTAGGATCTTAAAAAAATAAAACTTGAAACCAATAAAAGACTCAGTGTTTCTCAATACTTGATCCTTTATTGTTTCTTTTCCTAAAGCTTTATTGAACACCTACTATGTGTCAAGCACTCAACTAGACTCTCAGAATACCCAGAGAAACAGGATGTGACTCTGCACTTGATGGAAAATTTAGCAAAAGAGAGAGGAGCTATAGAAAAATTGACATGATTGCATTATTATAAGTGTGTGGTAATAAGAGAAAAGTGTCACTGGATTTCACAGTTGAAGTGACATTTGATCTGAGCTTTGACGAATGAGTCAGATTATGTCATCAGGGGAAGTGGAAAAGAACATTTCAGACACAGAAAAAGACATAAGAAAACATATGGAGATATGAAAACAGATGGCCTGTTACAGGAAGTGTAAGGGGCTGATGGTAAACCTGCAAGTTAGTCTCCAGCCCAGGTGGGAGGAACTTTTGAGACACTACCAAGAGGTTTATGAATGACAAAGCCATTGGAGTTTTTTATTGAAGTATAGTTGATTTACAATGTTGTGTGAGTTTCAGGTGTACAGAAAATGATTCAGATATATGTGTGTATATATATATGTATATATATATATACACACAAGTATGTATATATGTATATATATATTCTTTTCCAGATTTTTTTCCTTTATAGGTTATTACAAGATATTGAATATAGCTCCCTGTGCTATACAGTAGGTCCTTGTTATTTACCTATTTTATATATTGTAATGTGTATCTGTTAATCCCAATCTCCTCATTTATCCCTCGCCCTCTTTCCCCTTTGGTAACCATAAATTTGTTTACTATGCCTGTGAATCTGTTTCTGTTTTGTAAATAAGTTCATTTGTATCATTTTTTTTTAGATTCCACAAATAAGTGATATACAATATTCATCTTTCTCTGTCTGACTTATTATTCCGCTTGGTGTGATAATCTCTAGGTCTATCCATGTTGCTGCAAATGGCATTATTTCATTCTTTTTATGGCTAAGTAATATTCTATTGTATATCTGTACCACATCTTCTTTATCCATTCATCTGTTGATGGACATTTAGGTTGCTTCCAAGTCTCAGATATTGTGAATAATGCTGCTATGAAAGCAGGGGTGCATGTATCTTTTGAATTAGAGTTTCTTCTTTTCCATATGTATGCCCAGAAGTGGGATTGCCGGATCATATGGTAACTCTTTTTTTAGTTTTTTAAGGAACCTCCATACTGTTCTCCATAATGGCTGCCCCAATTTACATTCCCACCAAGAGTGTAGAAGGCTTCCCTTTTTCCCATTGGCGTTTTTAAGTAGAGAAATGACACAATCAGACTCACATTTTAGAAATGTAGCTCATTTGTTGCTCCCTGAAAGTAATGCAGCCTAGAAATATCTCAGTTCAAAAAGTTTGGATGAATTAATGTGTAATAGAAAAGTAGAAGATCTAATGGTATATTCCAAATCTTTTGAGGTCAACATCACCAGAATGTTAGGACAGAATAACAAATGTCATGGCTTTATCCTTGCCAAGCACCAGCTAGGACCTGAGCATAACTGTACAGTTCTGTGTATGATTTTCTACACCTTGATCACCCAAAATAAAGTCAGCTTGGGCTGGGTGTGTCCATGAGTATAATAGAAAACTAGAAGTCCTCTTACAAAGAGAAGCATTGCCCTTTTTTTTGGCATTGAAGTTTTGTGAACCTGAGTGGCCTTTGCCCAGCCTGACAATAGGAACTGTGAGATTTCACATGGATATACAGCTGCTACTCAAACCTGTCAAAGCTGCAGCAAACACAAGAGCAGCAGAGTAACGGTCCATGAAAAAAAAGAATCCACTATATAACAAGAGGCTGGCACAAGGGGACAGAATGAAACCATCTGGCTACCAACTCAGGACCTTTTTTTTTTTTTTTAACGTGGAATGCATCATGTATCTAGGATGGAATATAATGAATCCTAGGGCTCTTTTTACAAACATTTACAAGAATCGGTGGTAGGTAGTATTCCTACTTGGGTAAAATGAAAGTTGGAGAAAACCAATGGATTTTCAACTGCTGAAGTAAACAGTTAAGAGTTTAAGGAGAAGTAATAGAAATGAGAGGGTTCATGAGAAAAATTTAGAATAGGAGCCTGAGACAAGATCAATTTTAGATAGTGGAGCACGAGTGAGATCTAGATCAAACCAGCAGGAAACTCTCCCCAAAGGTAAAATATTTGTTTGTGACTAACTTATCATGCAAAGAGAATTTTTCTGTGTATAGCTTCCAAAATGCTTTCACATTATTTATTTCATTCTTACAATTTCATTCTACTGTCTATACATTTTACATATAGATAAACCTGAAACTCCATGAGGTCAATGGCTCAGCCAAGTTCACACAGTTAGCAGAAGAGCTGGTAGATCTTCTGAGACATGACTCTGCACTCTCTTTCCTGCACTACCCCACGGTGCTATGAGATAGCTGATTCCTCATGTTACTGGGCACTTAAAAGACAGGCTTCATTGTGTGTCCTTGTTAAGATGTCTCATTGCGAATAAGGCAAACTTAAGCTCAGGCCCTAGCTGGTGCTTGACAAGGATAAAGCCATGACATTTGTTATTTTGTCCTAACGTTCTGGTGATGTTGACCTCAATGAAAGGAACCTCCTATTCCTCAGGCTGATGGAGGGCCTTTGAAGGTTATCAGGTGGCAGCAACAAAGCCAGAACCAATAGCTTCGAAGCACCTTGAAATTCCTGAAGGATAAAAGTATTCTTTCTTTCTCCTGGAAATTGTAAGCTTAGACCTACTGTTGCCTCACTTTGACAAAGTACACCACTAATCTCAAGGCATATTCATTAGTCACCTCCCACTACCCTTGTGAGACAGAGAAAGGACATTTTGTCAGTTTCACAGCAAACAGGTGAAGTAGGTGATCAGCATCACTTAGAAGATCTTGGGCAGCGATAGGAATGTATCTTAATATTCCTAACATCTAGATCCTTGTCCATAGCTTCCTATCTATGTCACTTCTTAGGCTACATGTTGTTCTGGAATAAGGTACCTATCATGAATGTGTGTAGATAGAGGACAATGGGTAAGGGTGTCAGATGATTGGCCTTTTAGAAGACAAGAGGATAGCCTTGCAATGATGACCAATGAATGTAAAAATCAATTTTTTATCAGCATTTGAGTTTTAACATGGCTGTACAATAATACCATTTTAAATGAAAGCAGCACTAATTTCCTTTTATTTTTCTGTAATAGACTCAATGATACCAGCTACCCTACCAAGACGCATGCTTTACTGCAGAGCAGTTCTCCACATTGACAAAGGGTACATTTAGAAGCCACTTTGAGCAGGCACTGCTCAGTCTATACATTCATACTTAGAGCTTTTGGTGCATTTAAATTGCTTTTTGCAGCAGTCAAAGGGATCAATAGCTCTTAGACTCTTTAAGGGACGAATAATACACAAGATGGACATTTTAAGCTCTTGAGAAAATATATTCATGAGGTCGTCCAGTTTCCCCCGATACCCAACTTTGCTGGTGACATTTATTAATGTTTTTGCAGCAAACAGGAGGAGGAGTTCTCCAAATGCTCTCATCTCTGCTCTTCCAGAAAATATTGATTTTTTTTTTTACAAGAATCAGGGAGAAGGGAAGGGGTAAAAAAACTGCTCAAAGCAAAAAAGAAATCTCACAAAAGAATAACTTAGCTCAAAGCTGGCTTGACAAAGTAATTCTATCTAAATAGCTTTGTGCCACTTGATAGAGAAAATTTCTGCTGATTTTCTCTTTGAACAATTTCATAGTCTTCATGAGAGGCATGCTTTGAGAATATTATGTTTTTAATGGTAATGCAGGACTTTCTACTGAATCTTCCTACAAGTGAGAGAGGACAGCTTTACATTACTGTGGATTTGGAAAGCAATTTTAAATTCCAATTAATTAGGATTAATTAATTAGACGTTTGGTAAGAAAACACTTTGAGATGCCAGACTGGGGAAAAATAACTACTTCGTGTTGATTGCTTGAAAGAAAAGCCTGGAATGCATTAAAAAGCTCAGTCTGACTCAGAGAGGCCTGGAAGTGTTTGGGTTTGTGATTGAGTTTGAGAAAAATTGGCTACTCAAATTTCCTCCTCCAATAAAGAAAAAAAATTAATTACATTGACTCTTTTTTGTTAAGTAATGTTGTATAAGACTTCAGACAATAGAAGACTAAGTATATCTGGATGAGCTGGGCATGACGGCAGTTGGAGGATAAGGGTACACAGGTATCCATTCATCTCTGCACATTGGAGACAACCAGGTCCCAGGAACCATGTGGGGCTGCAGAGATAATAGCATACATAACAGACCTAATTCTCACCTGCATGTTGCCATCAGTCCTGAGCTAGACTGCAACAGGTGACTCGCACAATTTACAAACAGGTATTAGTCCACAAAGCATTTTTTTAGTTAGTTGTTAACAATTGGAAGTGATTAAATTTCACATGAAAATCCAGACGTTTCGCTTGTCTTGAAAACACTTGATAGCACTAAATAATATTCCTGAATCTCTTGGAGCCCAGCAGCAATGCTCCCTTTAAATTGATTGTACGTGACTCTAGACTCATACATTACCCCTTCGCCTTTCTGTGGGCATCAACTTTGCCACAGTAGTTATAGACACACACATAAAAGAGGAAAATACAGATGTCCAATGCCCAAAGTGAGGACTGAGGAAGACTCGTGTCTAAATAGCTGGAAATCCTTGGCTAAACTATTGTGACTGGTGAGTATATACTCCACATTTCTTCTGGTCTTCTTTGCTGACCTCGTTTCAGTACTATTGAAAACCTTCTTTCTTATCAAGGATTCCTCTACACCCAAAACTCTTTCAAGTCACCACTCATTGTTGAGCATAACACTCTAGCTGGTTTCTCCTGGATTCTAACCCTAGAAGCCCCTCTGGAAGAGAAGACAATGCTCCCCTACTAACATATGTACACCTGTGTGAACCATTGGTGAGGGGCAGAGGAGGCTGAGAAGTGTTACTTGCATAACCAGGGAGTCATCTTCCTTTAGCCTAACTGGCTCTTCTTATCCACTAGGATGCAGCTTAAGTGCCAGCTTCCGAGAGAATCTATCCATGACCACCCTGCTCAAAGAAGCCCCTTCCCAGTTTCTCACTCTCACGTTCCTCACTTACTGGTTTAATAGTACTTAATACAAGATAGAATTGTTTTTTTTTTTTTCATTATTTGTTAAGATTTCCAGTGAAAAAAAGAGACCATATTTGTCTTGTTCCTCATTGTAACCTCCATGTCTGGTTTAATGCCTGGTATATACAGGACACAATACTTGCTGGCTTAATAATAAAATCCAAAAATATTGCAAATGTGAAAGACCCTTCTGGCAATTATGAGAGAGAGTCAAAGAACTCTTGTGATTTAGACTTCAACCCTCAGGAACTAAACCCCAACTGAAGTGTAACTGAGCCATTTTATTCCTGTGGAAATGATACTCCAAGCCTAAGTCAGAGTCACAGGTAGGGCCACTTGACCATACTGTTATTGAAGACGTATTTTCCTAAGCAGTTAGAAAGGTTTAGGGGCTCTGTCCAGAGATGCCAACTAAGAAAACACCACCTCAGTGATCTTGATTATTCCCAGCTTGCTCCCATTATTTTTCCTGTGGTACCAGCTTTGGGCTCACTTTGTAAATTATGTAGAATAACCCAAGGAATTGAAGCCCCCCCACCCCAAACAGAAATTTTAAATAATAAGAGATTTATCTTCCTTGGACCCAGCTTTTGAAAGACAACCACACAGTACTGTCTTACCACATTCTGTGCTATATTAGGAAAGTGGTGAGAAGTTTGGGCTGCTGCTTTGTGGTTTACAGATCAAAGAAATGAACCAGCTTCCCACCGTCCAAAAATACAATTTGTGCAAATGGAAATAATCATGCTTTTCTTTTCCCAGCTTAAAAAAAAAGAAGGCATTGTGAGCTTGTCGATTCTATCTCTTTGCTTCCTTTGATTGCCTTTGAGTTGTTCTAGACCAAAAACTAATGTTCCTTTTTTTAAAAAATGTCTACAGGCAGAAGCTGTGAAATTCTCTAATATTTCATTCCCTTTATTTTCAGAGACTATCTCCTTCCTCTTTCCCAAACAATTCAAGATCCTAACAAGAAATCAGCTACATATTTTCCAAATCATTCAGTACAGGGGGGTGCTGGTTTTTCTTTCTTTCTTTTTTTTTTCCCTGCTGCTAGGTACCAACAAGTTTACATATGAAATTATACGAACTGTGAATGTCCTAAAGAACACTAAGCACCGTGGGTCAGGAAATGCAGAGCATGGGTTTTCTGGTGTGAGTCTAGAGTGCTACAGGGAGAGAGAACACAAGAGGACCAGAGGCATCAGAGAACCTACTTTTACATAAGACCTTTGGATTTCCTGAACAAGCAAAGATGGGGGAAATACAGCTGGGAGGCCAGCTCAGGGCTGTAAGAGAGTAAGGTTTATAACCGTTTCTTAGAACTGAGGGATCCACAAAAGATCCCTACTGTGCAAAGAAGACCCCCAGGTAAAAACTAAGGATTCAGAAAGTCAGTCATTGCAGGCATCAAACAAGGGAGCCAGCCCTCTTTGTGGGCCCAAATGGTGCTCCACGTGGGTACCAATTATCTCCTTCCTGCCTTTTAGGCCCTTTCCTCTTGATGCCATTCCATTGGCCCAAAGGCAAGCTGAAACAAAAAGACTTCTTTCTAGAGAGTACAATTTTTTAAAATGACTGTTGATCAGAACCTCCCCTGTTCTTCGCTAATTTCCTCCGGAATAATCTGATATTTTTGTTACTTGGGCATAGTTTGTTTACTTCCTCAAAAAGGGAAGAATCCTTGCCTTTGAAATTGCCACCAAATCCAGTACATTTAGACCCTTCCTCGTGTATTAGACTCACACAATGTAAGAAATTATTCCTTAAGAGGACGCTTGCCCTGGAGGTGAGTCAGTGTATGTACGCTATTGGCAGATGGGAAGCAATGTGCTAAGTACTGTTGAGAATTTAGAGACTATTCAACATGCCTTGCCTCCAAAGAGCTTATAGTCTAAACAGCATCCAAAGAAAAAAAAATAAAAAATAAATTGCAATACAAGGGGTAGCACCTGGCTGTATCAAAGGGACATTGGACAAGTCATATAAGCATAAGTACTATGGGCATTTGAAGGAGTGAGGGGCTAGGTTTGGAGGGTCAGGAAAGGCTACATCAAAAAGAAGAGCGTTGAGCAAAGTACAGTCAAGGGATGACATTCCATGGGTGAGGGGAGGGGGTGGGGGCAGCGAGGAGTTAGAGCAAAGCGAAGCAGTGCACCCTGGTTGTAGATGCATGTCTTTTCTCTGGAGTGTCCCCAGGAGGCCCTGATTCTGCCTGCTTATTACCATCCCCTGAAGTACTCCATTATTTTATTAGTTCCCCATATAAATTATTTATCTGAGAGATTACTGATGCTGACCAGCTCTGATAAGTAATGTCTTCTATGGGAAATGCTGCTGGAGGGATTAGTCTCCTGTGGCTGCCAAAACATTGAAAATCAATTTTAATTCCTGTGGGGGGGGGTGTGTGTGTGGGTGTGTGTGTGTGTGTGTGCGCGCGCGCGCACGCGGGAAGGTCTTTGAGAATGGGAGTTGTTTAGATGCCCTTTCTAGTGGGTCCCCATCAGACCTACAAATTAGATTTCTGGGGGCAACATTAGGGAAGTTGCCTGGGGATGCTACTCTGGGTATTGTTTGCTATAAAGCAACTCATAATAACTTGACTGGGAGTAGAACATTAAAAGGTCACCTCATTTTATCTCCAATATGCTTCCTTTGAAAAAAGTCACCTTGCAGCCACATTTGGAGAAACATTTGTTAGCGTATTTACCTTTTCCTCCTCATTCAGGCTGAGCAGAGCAGGCAGAAAGATGATCACTTTCCAGGCTGTTTCAAAAAAGCTCATAAAAGCTTTACACAATTACTTTTACTTCCTTTACCAACAAATGCTTTCCTTAACTACTTAACTGCTGGTATTTTCCTTGGTATTCTATGGGGCTGCTTTGTCTGTTCTCAGGGTACAAATAAATGCCCATAACATGCTCCTTTGAAGGAAACCCGAGCTGTAATAGTCAAAACTTAAAAGCAGATAGGTAACCTGATGGAAGAAGTATAGAAATTAAATGAAGTGGAGAAAGGGCTTTGATTCACCTTACAAAATACTTTTCGTGTATCTGGCATGCTCCCTTTGTGCTCTTTCAAGATTGACTTAACTTACAGATTTAATTTGTGTGTGAGTCAACTCTTCCTGTATAAAAGTAGAGATAGCATGTAGACTTCACCAATCTAATGGCAACTTTGCATTATAGGAAGAACAGTTCATGTTAACAAGGGCATAGCGTTTGGCCCTATTGGAATGGAGTTTTGGTTCACGTTTTTTCAATAATTAGATATCCTTGAGCCTTCAGTGTCCCAGTCTCCATCATATATACATATATTTTGTCCATGATTTGGCAATATGCCTGGACAATTCTAAAGAGACTTCTGATGAGATCGGGCATGTTCAGGGTGGTATGGCCGTAGACTAATAAGACTTCTGAATTCCATACCACCTCACAAATTCTTTTGGAGTGTCTCCTGCATGCTTAGCATGAAAATGCCTGATAATGTTTCTGAAGCTGCCATCAGGCAACTGTGACTCTCTTTCTGGAGTTTTCCCACAGATGATAGGCAAGGGTTCAGCTTGGGGGTCTTAGCCACATGTGTGAGTGGGGATTCTCTCCTGTGTTTTATAGACCATCTCACTCTGAGGTAAGTTGGGAGGTCTATAATCACTTCCCTCTAATTCCAGGAAAGAGATGAAATAAATGTCCAGGAGGAGGCACCCTTTCCCTCCTTGGTATGACTGCCTTGGGCTGAGGGTGTTCAGCTCCAAGGAAAATCCTGGACAACCCACAGAGGAAGTCATGGTGAATTTGTTAGAGTGGGTACTTCAGTTCTCTCCATATGCATCTTGAAACTAAATACTACCAATCTACCAGTTAGAGTTGCTTTTGGCTTCAACAAATTCACAAAGACACTAAGGGGCTAATTTTCCTGGTGCAAAAAGAAGTCCAGAGGTAGGCTGCTGAGGAAGAGTGCAGTGGCTCAAAGACTCTAGCAGAGAGCAGGTACCTTCGGCTTCTGCTCAGCCACTTCAGTGGTCATCTGTCATCCTCAGTTTCACAAGCCTCCTGGCTTCAGTTCCTAGAAGAAAGAAGAACAGTGAGCAAGGAGAGAGTGGTGAGAGCCATATAAACCTGTACCCCTTCCAAGAGGGCTCCAGAAGTTCCATCCAGTGACTTTCATTTACATTCATTCACTGGCCAGAACTCTTCCATTCATCCAACCCTATGTTCAGGGAGGGGCTGGGGATAACTAGGGTCACTGCCACCCTAAAAAAAGGCAGAGTTGGGGAGACAGTTAAGGTAGGAGCTTGGGATTAACATATATACACTGCTATATATAAAATAGATAGCCAACAAGGACCTACTGTATAGCACAGGGAACTCTACTCAATATTCTGCAATATTCTGTAGTAACCTATATGGGAAAAGAATCTGAAAAAGAACAGATATATGAGGTATGTATGTGTATAACTGAATCACTATGCTGTACACCTGAAACTAACACAACATGGTAAATCAACTATACTCCAGTAAAATTAAAATGTAAAAAATGATAAATAAAAAAATTTTAAACACAGAGTTGAATTATTAAGGAAAAAAGGAGAGGAGTATGAGATAGACAAGTTGCAGTAGCAGCCACAAAGAGCAAGAATTCTTTTCTTTTCTAGACCCAAACTACAGCATGAAAATTAATATGTATTACATAGGCTACAAATGAGAAATAATCACATTTCTTATAAGGATAACTAGAAGCTTCCATTCCCTTGTTTTTCCTCTGCTGGCTTTGCAAATTTCTTACAGTTGGTATTTACTGTGGCCAAATCTAATTCATTCATTTATGAAGCTATCTCAGGCACCAGCAGAAGTCATAAACTATTCATCTCTGGAATGTTTATATTTGAGAAGGTCACAGTATTGAGTGTGTGTATACCTCAAGGCCCCCTCTCTCTGTTTGGGCCCCTTGTGGCCTTGGCCTGCTATTTTCCTTTAAACAGTGAAATGAGATGTACACAGCTCAAAATATATACTGTGTTTTCCCACAAGCTCCAGAAAACTCCCAGTAAAAGAGGTTTAGACCCTCTCTGACTCCATTTTTCTTTTCCATCTTTCTCGCTCTCCCTATTACTCTTGGCCACATGCAAGCATCTGGTAATTAGAATGGCTTTCATCTTCTTCATAAATTTTTCCCACCATGGATATCTCTGAAATCGTAACTCAGAATGTAGAAGAGGGGAGATTTCAGCTCCTCAGTCTTTCATTCTGAAACCCCCAATAAAAAGGGAGGTAAAAGGAGAGAAATACTGGCTTTTTGAGGAAAAGTGAGCCTAGAATTCTTCTATAGCACAACTCCCTTGCTCATTGGCTTTTTGGAGTGATCTTGCCCCTAAGCTAAGTATGGCGTCCAGATCATAGAGGTTAACAAATTACTATACTGATGACGGCACAGATTGGCTTCAGGACTGAGATAGCCCATGCAGTAGAAATATTAAGAGAGCTAAATAATGACACGTTTTAATCTATGCCACTTTAACACATATTACCATCTTAAATCAGAACGAGAACTTTGAAAAATATAATTGAACCTACTTTAGCAGAAAGACAGTGAAGTTCAGCGAAGTCAAATGATTAACCTCTGTACCTACAGCCAGGGTCACCTCTGATACTTACCACCTGTGCAATTTCTAGTTTCCAAAAGCAGGATGTAGTGTCTCCCACTTTTCATCCCACACCCACCACCCCTTTGAGCGTTATGCTTCCCCAGTAAGTTTGGTTTGAGGTCAAGCCTGTCCCTCCTGGGCCCCACTGCTCCCCACACCTCTGCTACCACCCAGCTCTTGGTTATCACTGCCCTCGCTTTCTGAGGCTTCCACCTGCTTATCAGCTGTCGGGATCCTGGGGTGTAGCTCTCTCTTCCTATGGTGCTGCTATTACTTCTGGGGCTCAAAGTCTCTAGGGATGGGTACTAGAAAGGACACCCTCCTCCTCACTGCACAGAGGCCCATACATAGGCTTTCATTCACCCAACACCATTAATGCAATGCTCAGCTGTGAAGCAAACCTTTTCTTGATGGCGAATGGGATAATGTCAGCGCAACATCAAACACTGTGCTTAATAAAGGTCCAGAGCCTCCTCCAAGGGGGCCACTGCCCCCCTCCTTATCTGGAGCTGCAGAACCCACAGCCTATTTCCACCCAGCCCAGTCCATTCTCCCTTCTATCAGCAAGCAAAGAACCCACCAGAACTCACCTCCAGAGGAAATTTACCCCAACACTATCCCCAGTCAGAACACATCGAAACAATCTCTCTAGCCCCAGGGAGTATGCACTTTTATTTTACTATGTAGTTTTATACAGTCGACTTAACTTTCCCATTTTAGACAAAACCCAAGGCTGTGCCTTTTATGGCCAAAAGAAAAAAAAATACACTAAAAGTGTATATCTAAACAAAAGAATAAATTTTCCCCTGAGGTAAATTCTGTGATTCCCCTAGAATTAAAAAAAAAAAAAATTTAGGTACATCTATATTTAGTTCCTTATTTAATAGTAAGTTGCCCTTCACTGCACCTGCCTGGGAGCTCTCACTGTGTATTTAGAGCCTCAAATTCTAATTCAAGCGCTGTCACAAGCTGTGTGATTTGGGACAAAAATCTCCTATTTCTCTGGCTCTTGGTTTCTGTGAGTAGAGAGTGAGGATAGGACAGAATGATTTCTCCAAGCCTTCTCGTAGCATTAAAATTCAAAAATTTCATTCAAAATGTGGTCATAATTGAGAAATCAAAAAAAAAAAAAAAAATCAAGATTTCATGTGTCTTGAAGACTATTCCTGGCTTGGAAATAAGGCTATATTTGCCTATGATCCCCCTCAGGCAGCCAGGAAGGATTAAAGGTTTGAAGTCAATTGAACACAAAGCTATTTCAGCAACCGTGGGTTCCAGCTGAGAAGCCCAGCAAGCAGGCTTCTAATAGCCTCCACTGACCCCATGGAGAGTTGACTTTGCTCCCTGGGGGTGATATTGGAGAGCTGATGCCTTGCAAGCGACACAAGCAGACATTTTATTATTATTGGTTTTGCAATTTGTTCACATTTTGCTGTCATTTGCCTTAGTGGCCACGGATCTCTACATTAAGATTTGGATTCCGTTCCCCCAGGCTCCCATGTTTTATGGAGAGCGCTCATGTTTGCCATCTTTATTGAAGTTGGTGTACGGCCCCTGGCTGCTGTGTTGAGCATAATCAAATGTCATTTATGAAGTCCTCCTGCCATCAGAGGACTGAGGGAGAGCTGTACGGCCCGTGCCTGAGCAACTCAAAGAGACAGGGAGCCTCTGAAGCTCACTTCCAGGTGCTGATAAATTACGAGGCTAAGGCTTGATTATGTCTGACCCTGGATTGCTGGTTGTGAGTTATAGGTCACTTAAGTCTGCTCCAATAAGTTTCTTCCAGATGGGAGTGTCAGGTGCTGCCTGACAACCGAGCCACAGTCCTCTTCCTGAAACTCTGGCCTGGAATAAGCTGACCGTGGGAGGCAATACAGAAAGAGCAATGGACTCACATTCTGGACAGGGTTCTAATCCTGGCTCAGCCCTTCTTTCACTGTGTGACCTCGACAGAGTCATTCCTAGGGCTCAGCTTCTCATCTATCGAGTTAGGATTTGACTAAGTAACTACTAAGGATACCTTCACTTGAGTTGTTCTTTGTTATTTGCATGCAGTATTTTTCCCTGGCTTCCTTTTGTATGCTAGAATCCTGGCTTACATCTACTCTCTTACATCTACTTTTTGAATCTCACTTTCTGAGAATGTCCTCATAAACTTTGTAATTCCAGTGTTTGACCTTGGAATGATGGCTACCCAATCAATAACTTTTCTTCCAGGCTCTTTCTTCTCTCTAAATGTTTTTACTAAGATCGCTAATGGCTTCCATGTTGCAAAATTCAATGCTTCCTTTTCTTACTTGATATCTCAACTAGATTTCAATGCAGCTGGCCAGCCCTTCTTTCTTGATATACTTGCTTTGATAAACCCACATGCTCCTGGTTTTCTCTCCACCTCACTGGAGACTTCTTTTCTATGCAACCTCTAAGTGTCAAGTGAATGCCACCAACTCTCACATTTTTGTCTCCAGTTCCAGAACCACAGGCACAAGTGTCCATTTAGCCTCTCTGTTTAAGCGTCTCACACACTCCTTAAATCCAGTGTGTCTTGAACTCAACTCCTTATCTTCCTCCCACCTAAACTTGGCTCCTACTCAGAGTTCCCTTTGTCAGTAGTGGCTTCTCTGTTCACCTTTGTCCAGGCCAGAAACCTGGGAGCTGCTCTTAACACCTCCCTTTCTCTCATTCAGTTGAATTCCAAGTCCTTTTCTTTATACCTCCAAAACTATCCTAAGTAAACCCTCTTCTTTCCATCTCTCTCCATAACCATACCTGGTCCAAAGCAGATTTCTTCTGGACACCACAAAGATGTCTCTTCTAGGCTTAATCCCAGACTTAATCCATTCTCTTTACAGCTTTAATGTGATCATTTCTAAGCACAGCTTGATCCCCTCACTCCCTATTTAAGGTCCTTTAATGAGTTTCTGTTGCTCTAAGGATTAAAGTCTAGAATGTTCCACATGGTTTCCAAGGTGCTACATGACTGGGCTCCTATGGGAGCACCTGCTCTGGTCTTCTTTTAATTCTTCACATTTGCTATGCTATTTGTAGCCTCACAGACTTTGAAGGAAAACTTCTCTCTCCCTGGGACACTCTTCTGACCAATTTTCATCTGGTCACCTGTACCTCCTAATGACTTTCCCTCAAAAACCTTCCAACTAAATCAGATGTTTTATTCTCTTTTGTAACGTCCAATAACGTTCCTTCATACAATCATGACCAGTTTAAATCGTATATAATTTCGTTTATTTAATTAATACCTATCTCCCTATCTAAATTATAAGCTGCTTATGTATGTTTTCTACTTCATTCTACCACTAATACCTTTTTCAGAAGCTATTATTGACCTTCACCTAACTTCAAAAGAGGGATCAAATGAGAACACTCAGTGGGTCTGATATGTAACCCTGTAGTTGGATGTGGGGGAAGGGTGCCACAGTGGACTGATGTCTTAATCCCACTCTGGAAATCAAGTGAACAAAAGATAAACTGGCTAGCTGCTTTGGGGGTAGAACAAAGGAGGATTCCTGCTGTTGTCCCTCTAACCAGCAAGAAATAAATGTTGGCAGATCAAAGGATACTAAAGAGAGAGTCAAAATTGAGGGTTTTTTTTTTAATGCTTTTCAAAATAGTTCACCTGAAAGGATGCTGAAACCTCAACAGAGAGAATCTGTAGGTGGATCATGAACTAAGAAGGAATAAAGTTGGGCTAGAGAAGCATAGACCCAGATTAAGAAACTGCAAGGGAAGTTTTCCACTTGCCTACAAGGGAAGAACTTTTCCACTCCCCTTCTCTCCTCATGCCCTGCTACCTGACCCCCGCCTCCATTCTACATCCCATTTTACCCCAGGAGGGTCAGATATAAAAGAGAAGAAACCAACCACACCATTTTCCGAAGGCAGGAGACTTATCTGCAACATTCCCCTAGCAGGCAGGAGGTGAAGGAGTAAAATGTGACCTTTCAATGAAGTTGGGAGCTTTGATTATTATGTAGGATAAACATGTTTAATTATCAAATTGAATGTGGATTTGCAATTTTAAGTAAACATAGGACTTTGTCTTTTCTAAAAGTGAGCAGAGAAGTTGTGAGATTTACTCTAGTTTGTACCAATGAGGAAGGAAGGATCTTTACCATTGAGCAGGTATAAAAAGAATGAAAAATAAATATAAAAATGCTTTCTGATCAAATCCCATGAGTCCTGATATTCATAGTGATAGCTACATTTATAATGCTAAGAGTAAATAACCCTTTTGAAGAAAAGTGAAAGAGGTATTTTAAGCCTATGATAGGCTTACAACATTTGTAGTAAATTAGTCTAACTGAAGAAGCAAATAACCCTTCAAAAATGTATAACACAAACACAATAAGAGCTTATTTCTTGCTGGTTGGGTGAACAGTTGGCAATTATTCAAGGACCCAGACTAATGGAAGTTCTGCCACTCTTTAGACTTGGGTGTTGCTCTTCAGAGATATCCCTGCCTCCTAGATAAAGAAATGCACAGGATGTGCATGGGCCAGGCCTGTGTGACCCACATCATTTTCATGTGTCACATTCTACCGCTGGACCTCCATCACATAGATGCACCTACTAGCAGGAAAGGCTGGCATCACATTCTGCCTGCCCAGGAAGAAGAGGAAAGCATGGACTTCAGAGAGAAGATAGCAGTTTCTACTTCATGGAACATTATAAAACTAATTATATGTTACACTGATACTCGCAGGCCTCATCAGCCCGTGGATATAAATGAGATAACATTAATATTTATGTCCAAATTTGCAAAGAATTGTGTATCAACTGATTAACTGCAAATCCTCAATGCCCCCTGTAAAAGCTTATGCAGATTACTTGTGGGGAGTCCAGCAATGTACATAATGTGCTCAAAAATTATTCCATTACTGGTACCCTCCTCTGAATCCCTCATAGGAACAATAAAAACAATAGAAAACCAGTGATAGAAAACACTTGCTGAGGACTTTCTACACATTAGTCACTGCTCTAAGCACTTTACATACACTTACTAACTTAATCTTCAAACATTAGACCCATTTACCAGATGAGAAAATCAAGGCACAGAAAGATCAAGGTTGCAGAGCTAGTGAGTGGCACAACAAGATACAAATTGTTTCTCTGCCTCCAGAGTCTTCATAATGAAGCTCTAAAGCCTCCACCCTGCCAGTTTACTCTAAAGCAAAGATATCTGTGATAAGGGTCCTGTCTTACTCTGCTTAGGCTGCCACGACACAGTACCGGAGACTGCATGGCTTAAACAACACACATTTGTTTTCTAATAGTTGTGGAGGCTAGAAAATTCAAGATCAAGATTCCATTAGACTTCGGTTCCTGGTGAGAGTTCTCTTTCTGGCTTGCATGTGGCCAACTGTCCTCACATGGTGGAGGGAGAGAGAGTAAGCTCTCTGTTATCTCTTTCTCTTTTATAAGGACAACAGTTCCACGGCGTCAGGGATCAGGGCTCCACCTTTATGAGCTCACTTAGCCTGAATCACCTCCCTAAAGGCTTTATCCCCAATACAGACACATGTGGGGTTAAGGTGTCAAGATCAGAATTTCGGGGGGATACATCCAACTCATAGCAGGTGCTCTCTCCTGGTGCCTCCAAAACCATAAATCCTAGAGGTACCTGAGCTTCAGATATAAAAAGAGAGCCTCTCTCCTAAACCTCCTTTACCATCTAGACCCTAAGCATCGATAGTCTTGCCTAAAATTTCACAAAGCTTGCCGAGAAAACTGGTCCTGCAGGCCTCTCTGCCCTGAAGATCAATTTCAGCTCCTTTTCTCAGTCTAGCATAAGAAAAAAAAAAACACGTGCCCCCCTGTTATTCTCATTTTCCCCTGTCTTTCCCCAGAGGAAAATTCCTTTTCCTTTATTGCCAAATTAGAGCATGTTATGCATGTTAGCTCATGCAAAGAGACTGATGGAGAGCCTGTCAGTCTACCATGATCTGAGTTTCGGTGTGACTAAGCTGGTTCCCTCAGCCACAAGAAATTCTGGCGGATCGCCCCTCTTTCTGTACAGCCAAGCTGACCTGGAGAAGTGGGTGGAGCTGAATACACAATTTGTCAATCATCTCTGGGCTGCAAATAAGCTGAAAGCAGGATTCACCCCTCTGAGAGGAAATGGGGATTTACGAACTGGGTGACCCAAAACAGAAAGAGACAGCCTATCTCAGACCATCAAATGAAGCTGTCATGATGCAGACAGGCTTCAGGGAAAACGATGTGTGTTATCTAGGCAGCTTGGCCATTATGTATGACAGCCGCATGTCCTGAATTTTCTAGGTCAGTCTCAATTCCAAATATTCTTTTACCTTGTCAGACCATGTATCCCAATTTTGCCTTTGGAAAATGTGGCCACAAAATCTTTCAGACACTGGATCAACATATTTGCTTAGGGGATAGAACCAGTCATAATAATATTGACGAATATGTTTCAGAAAAATAAACATTTTTTTCAAGGGCAAAACTAGAGCTTATAAACTGAAGCCATAGAGACTTAAGCAAAAGGAAATAATGACTCTAAGTCAGTGTAAGAGTTCCTGCTGCCCTGAGCAGCGTCTGTAAAATCAGATAGGATGGGATCCTCTTCCTGGTAGATGGTGGAGAGGAAGCTCTGAGGGTAGGAAGTCTAAAAGCATGCATGTGGGCAAGCCCTCGACTCCACACTTCCAGGCCAGAGAGGATGAGCTGAGGGGCTGGGCAGGGCAGCTGGCCCTACACACAGGTTTGGGGAGGGAGACTGAAGACTCCATTACAATCCAAATTTGGACCAACCGAAATCTACCACAGGCCAGAAATCTATCGGCACATCATGATTTAGTGTCCATCCCAGGGAGGGGTGAATAGAAATAAACGGGTCTCTAAGCACTCTGAAAAATGCACCACCCTTCGCTGGCTAAACAGTGTATAAAATTATGCTCAGATGCCTATGTTGTATGAAATACCTCTACACTTGTTTGTGGAATCTGGTTTTGTTTCATTTTTCTAATTACTGTCCCTTTTAAAAACTCCAAACCTCATTTTTGTTGAAAAAGAGGAGATAGTATTTTCCTTCTCCTTGGTCAGAATAGAGAGAGGGCTTGAGCTCCTAGAAAAGAAAACTTGTGGTGTGGCATTGAGTTTGATAAGCACAGGTGGTTGGTGGGTACAACAGAGCTTAGGTGGGTCAAGTGAGTGTGTGTGTGTGTGTGTGTGTGTGTGTGTATGTGTGTGTGAGTATTACAGGCATATTGGTGGGAGGCACACAGAAGTTCATGTGGAAAGTGTCAAGGGCATTGAAAATGTTGATCCCTTTCTCTCCCAGTTTCAGTGAGAAGCAGCCTTGGTATGTCAGCTCTCACCCCTGACCCTCTACGTACTCCTCTGAGCAATGACTCCCAAAAGGCTTTCAAATGGTGGTGAACATAAGCAATTTACTAAAATCAGCAGTCCTTGTATTTAGGTAAATATAAAATGAAACTTTTTGAGGACGTGGTCATTTTTGTTTGCTTGTTAAAGCTTCTATAGGAGGAAAAACCGCCAGCAGTGTCAGTGTCTTGATTTCTGACTAAGAAAGAGGTTGGTGCCACCGGCTACCAACTTCTTACTTTAGGCAAAACCCACACCCACAGCCTCTGAGAGGATATACAGAGACTTTGTGCAAATTAGAAAAAGGTGTCTCTCCCTCCCGGTGGTGCAGCCCCAGGCTGGGGCACCAGGCTTGCAAGGGAAACGCAGGCTGATTGGCAGGGATGCCTCACAGTGCCCTTGGGTGGCCACGTGTTGCAGCTCTGCTCACAGCCATTCTTTACTGGTCTCAGGGCCAAGGAGATGGTCAGCTACCCACAATCTATGCCTTAGGCATTTGTAAGAAAATCCCCCAAATCTGAAGTCATTTAAAGACAGAATGAGAAAACCACCTCTGCAGAGATATAAGCTCTCAGAGCACTCACAAGTTGGACCATCCCATACAAGGGTCAACTGTTTTCTAAGACCTCAGAGACTTGATGATTTTTGATGCTTTTAAAAGAGTTACCACAGGCTGGCCATTTAACATGGATGTGTGTCCCCATAGGAGACCTCAAAGATGAACAGGGTAAATCCATGCCCTCTAGAATCAGAACCGTTTTGTATAGGTGATGAGGCAATAAAAATGCAAAGCTATGTAAGACTTCAGGTGAGTGGAAGCGAGACCTGCTGCAGAAGTTCAGAGAAGGGAAAAAAGGAACATGACAGGCCAGAGGACTCACAGAAGGCTTCATGGCTAATTCAGATATGTAAAAAGGAGAAAAGGAGAGGAAGAGTAATGTGTGACAATGCAGCTAAAACTGTCTAGTTACAGTGTGAGGGCAGCAGAGGGCAAAGAGGAAGGACATGGACAAAGTTGGAAGGTCTAAAGTGAAGATCTGGAACCATGTCTATGTTCTTAGAGAAAAAAAAGTGAGGAATGTTACATATGCATATCTGGAAAGTAAATATTTAAAAGACAACACATTTAGAAAGTCAACTTGATGAACTGAAAAGATCAGAGGCTTGGTAATAAGGCAAATGCAAGTTCAAAGTCTGGCTTCACTCCTAATTAATTACATAACAATGGACCTGTTACTTAATCTCTCTAAAACTCTATTTCCTTATTTGTAAAAACAGAAATAAAAATGCCAGTTCTCCAAGATAATTACAGGGATTAAATGCAATAAAGGACATATGTATCTGTCACATAGATCTTCAATAGCCATGAGCTCTCAGGACTATGACAGCTTCAAAATCCTCTAAACATGAGTGACAAGATCAAATAATTAATTTTACCTTGACTTCTAAGATGACTGGAAAAATTGCTAGCATCTATGCATCAATGGTAACCAATTATACAATGTAGTGGTAAGATGATCCCTTGTCAAGTTCTTGGTTATAAACAACAGAAACTGATTCTGTTTATCTCAGGCAGAAATAAAGTTTATTGGAAGGGTATCAGGTAGCACACTGACTGGGAGGAGAGGTTCAGGCAGAAACCAAGACAGGCAATATACGGTCAAGAGCACACCAAAGGCAGTTTGTGTAGCTGTGTCACCACTGAACACTGGCTGCCATGTCACTGGATCCCTCCAGCCCAGCACACTCACCACCAACCCACTGAATGGAATGCTTGCTTCCAAGTAGCTACTACAACCAAAATATCTCTAACTGCTCCTTTGCATTATTCTCTTAAGGCTTAAAGTCCCTCCAAGCAGCATCTCACTGGCTAAGATTAAGTTATATGCCCATTCTGTAGCTGCCAGAAGTGAGGAGATTAATCCCCTCTACTTTATCTTCTGTAGTAAGAGGCAGGCAGGACCAAAGCAACTCCTCTCTCCTACCATACAATTCCCCCCAAATGGAAAAAGAGTGTGGATGGCAAGATAGCCAAAATCCAGTATGCAATAGCAATAAAAATCCATTAAATGCATGTGCCAAATCTAACAAGAAATGAGCAAGACCAATAGAAGAAAACTATAAAACTTTCCTCAAGGAAGTAAAAGAAATCTCAAGTACATGCTGAGGCACACAGTTTCTGAAAGACAAGTGTCAATATTGTTAAGCTGTCAATTCTCTCCAGAGCTACAAACTCACTGAAATTCTGATTAAAATTGTAAGAGTTTTGTTTATTTGCCGTTTTAAAGTTGGACAAGGTAATTGTTTTTTTTTAATTAGTTTGTTTATTAGTGATCTATTTTATACATATTAGCATATATATGTCAACCCCAATCTCCCAATTCACCCCACCACCACCCCCGCTTTCCCCACTTTGTGTCTATATGTTTGTTCTCTACATCTGTGTCTCTGTTTCTGCCTTGCAAATCAGTTCATCTGTACTGTTTTTCTAGATTCCACATACATGTATTAATATACAACATTTGTTTTTCTCTTTCTGACTTCACTTTGTATGACAGTCTCTAGGTCCATCCATGTCTACAAATAACCCAATTTCGTTCTTTTTATGGCTGAGTAATATTCCATTTTATATATGTACCACAACTGACAAGGTAATTCTAAAGCTTATGTAGAAAATAATATATGCAAAAGAGCAAAGATATTTTTGAAAACGAAAAACAAGGGATATTTATCAGTTATCAAAATATAGTGTAAACCTATCATTCTTAGTATGGCATTGACCCTGGGATAGATATCTAGATCAATGGAGCAGAAGAGAACCCAGAAAGAGTCATTATATGAACAGACATTTTGTATATAAAAGAAGATATTTCAAATCAGTAGGGAATCGGGGATCAGGAAAAAATAAACATGTAAGGTTATGGATATGTAATTAACTAGATGGCAGGAATCCTTTCACAACATATGTGTAAATCAAATCACCATGATATATATTTCAAATATCTTACATTTTTATTTGTCAATTATACCTCAATAAAGCTGAAGAAGTTAAATAAATCTTTTTAAAAATCTTGTCCTTCCTATAAAGGACAAGATTGCAAGTACTGTAGGCTTTAGTGAAATATAAGTTCTCAGTTATAAGTACTCCACCCTGCTGTTATGATGTGAAAGCAGCCGTAGACAGAACTGAACAAATGAGTGTAGCTGTTTTCCAATAAAACTTCATTTACAAAAACAGGTACCAAGAAGATTTCAACCCTTTATATTAACAATTCAATAAATGGTGTTGAAATTAGTGGCTAGCTCTTGAAAAAATATCTAGACCCTCACATCATGCGCAAAAATAAAATCCATTTAAGTCAAAGATTTAATGTAAAAAATGTAAACATGAAAACTATAAAAATATCAGAAAAATGTAGATGTAAAAACATGAAAAAAAATTATAATGTGACTACAAAAAACTTTAACATATCTATGCTCAACCACAAGCAATGATAAAATACCAGGAAAGACTGTGAGATAATATTTGCAATGATCATAGAAAACAAAGAATTAATACCCAAAATATATAAATCACACCTACAAATTAATAAGAAAAAGATAAATAGACCAATAAAAATGTAAAGAATATGAACAGGCAATTCACAGAAGAAATTAAGTAGCCAATAAAAATAAGAAAAGTTGCTGAACATCACCAGTAATAAGAGAGAGGCAAAGAAAGATATTTTTTTCCTATCAGATTAGCAAAAATAAAACATGCAAAATATTAGTATAGGCGAGGACACACAAAAATAGGCTGTTTGTGAGAAAATGAATTGATAAATTAATTTCTAGAAGACAGTAGTATCTAATAAAATTTTAAGATGCATACCCTTTGATATGGCAACACCACCTTCCTGAATCTATTTCAAAGATGTACTTGCATAGGTGTACAAAGATTTCTTTTTGTATAAGTTGGTTAACTGAAGTTTGTTTATATTGGCAAAAAAATTCGAAACACTATTGCAGATCAAAAGTAGGATAAGAATAAGGTAAACCTATATATATATACTGATATGAGATACACATTTAACAGAAAATAGCAAGATGGAAAACAATACAAATAAATATACATAGCATAGCATGGGCCTATACATCTTTTTAGAAAAACTATATATGTGGAGAAATAGAGAAAATCAATTTTTTAAACAGGTCCGAAGAAAGTCCTTTAGTAGTGGTTACCTCTGGGAGGGAGAGGGACTGCGAAAATGTGTTAATATTTAATCTATATGTGTCTGTCAGTGCCAGAACCTTTTCCTTTACTGTGGGTGGGACAGGACCGTCTCCATCAGACAAGTCTGCCTGCAAACCCCTTGCCTGTTCCCTTTTCTAGTTGCCCCTTCCTCACATTAGCCAATTTGTCTTTTCTTGTACGGACAAAGTCATATGTGCTCACATGAAGATATTTTCATATTTTCGTTTTATTGAGCACAGTTGTGGGCTGATTGTCTCACCCAAAAAGATATGTTCAAATCCTATCCCCTTGTACCTGTGTATGTGACCTTATCTGAAAATAGGATCTTTTCCATTTTAATCAAGTTAAGACGAAGTCATACTAAAATAAATTGGGCCCTAATCATGGCCTGTGAGAGGGATATTCGGACACACAGACACAGAGAAGAAACAGATGGAAGAGGAGGACCACGAGACGATGGAGGCAGAGATTAGAGTGATGTAGCTACAGACCAAGGAACACCAAGGGCTGCCAGCAGCTGCCAGAAGCTAGGAGAAAGACAAGAGCAAATTCTCCCTCTGAGTCTCAGAAGGAACCAGTCCTGCCAACACCTTGATGATGGACTTCTAGCCTCCACAACTGCAAGAGAAGAAAATTCTGCTGTTTTAGGCCACCCAGTGTGTGGTGACTTGATACAGCAGCCCCAGGAAACCTATAAAACAGTATTTCTGAAAGTTATGTTCTTTGATCCACCAGGCACTCTGTGTGCGTGTCAAAAAGTTGTCTGATAATTGACAAATCTGACAGGTCAACGATAGGTAATTTCTTATCATGGATAGGGTTCAAACAGAGGCTGGATGGCCACCAGTTAGAGTATCATATGGGAGATTCCTGCAGCGAAGGCTGGACCAGATGACTTCCTCAGGCTCATAAACAATAGGAGTCCCTGCGTCTCTGAGGCAGACAGCATCATGCTTAACAGCAAGGATTTGGAATGAGAAAAACCTGGATTGGCACCCTGGTTTCACTATACACTAGCTAATTGACCTTGAACAAATTTCTTAATTTCTAAGGGCCAAAAAAATAATAACTTGTCTTTAATGAGTCAGCATTCTTAGACAGAAGAAATTGACACTAGCTGATATTTTAAGGAGAAGAGGAATATGTTAGAAGACTACTGGCTAGTTCACTGGAAGCACCACTCATCACTTCTGCCACCAGTGTCTCTAGAAACCAGTCATAGTTGCTGCTTTCCCAGGCAGCCACCTGATACTAACTAAAAGGGATTTATTTTTGGCAGCCCCTGCTTTTTCTTGTCAGCATATGAAGTGAATGTGTCCAACTGGTGCAGTCTAGGTCATGGGCCTATCCTCTAGCTGCTAAGGTAGCTGGGAAAGTAAATACGATAATGGTAGCTGTCATTTATTGACCACTTACTATGTCCCAGGCACTTTTCTTTTTTTTTTTTATTTTCTTTTTTTTTATTATTTTTTTGGGGGTACACCAAGTTCAATCATCTGTTTTTATACACATATCCCCGTATTCCCTCCCTTCCTTGACTCCCCCCCTCCCCCAGGCACTGTTCTATATTGCCATGTAGTAATTCATTTGATCATCACAAGACTTCTATGAAGTCAGTTTTGTCATCCCCATTTTCACTGGTGAGGAAACTGAGGTGCAGTAAAGCAGAGTAACTTGACCAAGATACCCAGCTGGTGTATGCAGAGCTGGGATTAAAACCTAAGTTGTCTGGCTCCAGAGACTGTCAACTCTGGAAGTATTCCCTTCTGCTCCTTACCTGGCATTTTCAACTTCTACAGTAAAGGTCACTGTCCACCTCAAAAGGCAACAGATTCTTCAAGCCTGAGAAGGGTATTCAGATTCTGCATGAGCAAATTAAAAAAGGGAAAAAAAAAAAGGCATAACCTACAATTACATCACAGAGGTGCTGCATGTATATAAAAAGAACACTCCGTATGTAATGATTAACACAGTGATAGTGCCAAGCAGGTGCTCCACCAGTGGAAACGGTTCTGCTGCTTTTACTCCATCACTCTTGCCTTTCATCAACCACCTCTTGGCTGCTTCTGACATTTTTCATTTGTTCTTCTGCAGCTCTGCCCCTCATTCGCTCTGTGACCCCAAACACCTCTGAGTCTCAGTCTGCTCACCTGTAAAATGGAGCTGAATTTGAAAAAGGGCAAAATAATTGTATTACATTATTTCCAGGGCTCTTCCAGTTTTGACATTGTTTCCAGCTCTGATCTTCCACAATGTCCGATCTTTTCCCATGGATTTCGGTAAGTCTTGTCATCTTTAATTCACAGTTTCATTCCAGGTTACATGTCAACTTCTATTGCCCTATAATTGTTTCCTCAAAATTTGTTGCACGAAATGGCATTTCAGAACATATAGTGTGTGTTTTTTGCAAAGTGGATCAATTTGATGAATAAGAGATGAGTCGTAGGAGCCCCTTATATGCGTACACACACACACACACACACTGGGCATCTTACGTGATGCTCTGGTGGGCCGTCTACTCTAGGCAGGTCAGTACCAGATTGTTTGGCTGTCAGAGAAAAGGGGGTCTATCCTCAGCTGCCTCAGAAATAGTCCTGGAGGTTTGCTCAAAAAGGCAGATTTCTTCCTCCTCTATCTCCACATGGGACCTGAATGATGTCCTGGGTGCATATCCCCTGGGTTCTTAGGGGTCAGTGCTAGCATTGTCCTCCATTTTCCCTCCTTATTCCCCGTATTTATCTCCCTGTTAGTCAGTCACCAAAAGTTCCTTGGGTCCTTGCTCTCAGATGAGATATTTTATGCACTTTGGTTTCTCCACCTTGCCTCGTAACTTAAAATTTTTGCATAAAAAAAAAAGGAAAAAAAAGGAAGAAGAACCTTTCTGGTGCCTTTTTCTTTAGTCTTAAAAGTCCTTTCTGTTCAGCACCTTTTCAACTTTGCCTTTCAACCACGTCAACTCACATTTATTTTATGTCGGATAGTAAGAGTTCCCAAGGCTCTGTATTCATTTTTCATATTCAGAAAAACATCCATCATTTTTACATATCATTAAATAATTGACAGGGTGAATTCTCTTACATAGTAACTACCCTTCAGATAGGTGATCTTAGCCCTTTTACAGATAAGAAAAATGAGGCTCAGAGAGTAAAGTTACCAGCTCAAGGTCACATAACTAGGACATGACCTAGTCAGATTAAGAGCCTGGCTATTCTACCTCCCTGCTCAGTGTGTCATCTCCCTGGCATTGTGGAAGGGTATGGTCAGGCTCCAGACTGCTGTCTGATGTGTGGTCAGTCCTTAGGAGGCTATACTGTTAGTTATTCTGAAGCACACACTGGTGTCACCACAACTTCGAGGACTGCTGTCTCCACTGGGCACTGTCACCCTGCCCAATAACCCTTTTAAGGGCCTCCAGTCACTTCCAGTTCCAGTTGTTTTGTGCCCTCAGTGGTCCCTCCCCAGCCATGTCTCAAATAAGACTTGTCCAGATCATTATGGTGAAAACACAAGCCACCAACAACCGCTCCCTCAGCTTTCACCCCCGCTGCTGCATTCTTACCTCCATCTATACCTACTCTTTCTTCTGTTCTGCTGTCTAAGAATAATGTCTGTATTAATGTTTTAGATCCCATCCTTTGTACCTCCTAACCATGCCGCTTCATCCTTTCTCTCTCCTGTTTATTCAACTTCTCTCCTTGTAATGGAAAATAAACACTCTTGGGTCTACCCTATTAAAACAACAACAAAATAAAACAGCGCAGATGGAAACCATATCCTCACAGACATAGAAAACAAACTTATGGTTATCAAAGGGGAAAGGTAGTAGGGAGGGATAAACTAGGAATTTGAGAGTAACATATAGACACTACTATATATAAAACACTATACTCAATACTTGTAATAACTATGTGGGAAAAGAATCTGAAAAAGAATATATATATGTATACATATATATGTATCACTTTGCTGTACACCTGAAACTAACACAACGTTGTAAATTATCTATACTTTAATAAAAATTAATTACTTTTTTAAAAAACCATAAAAATCACCATATCCTCTTGCCCAACCTTCCTAATTGCCTCCTTATCTTTATTATCTTCTTGAAAGCATTATCTACATCAGTTGTTTCCAATTTCTTATAAAGTATAATTTCTCCTACTCATCTCTCATCTCCTTGTAACATGGCTTCCAACAATATCGCGCTCATGAAATTGATCCTTTTAGGACACTACAGGCCTTCGTATCCCCAAACCATCCTATCTCTATCTTCTAAAGCACATAACCATGTAGAATTCTTCCTTATTAGAACTTCGTCCTCTTTTTGGCCTCTGTTGAAATCACTGTTCTCCAGGATTCTTTCTGGTGACTCCATGACCTCCTTCATGAAATCCATCCTCTTCTTTCATTTTTCTCAGGCTTTACAGTCTCATTAGGTGATCTTGTCCATAGTCTTCTATGAATGATAAATCGAAAATCTATATTTTCAGTTCAGATTTCTTCCCTGAGACCCATAAAGCCAACAGCTATGCTGGTATCTGCACTTAATCATTCTTCCAACTACACATTCAAAATATCCTAAAAAGAATTAATTGCTTTGCCTTGGTTAATGCTCTTGCCATGTGCAGCTCTGATTCTATTCACTATTTCAGTGAATGGAACCACCTTACCAATAATTGCCCAAAGCAGAATCCTGATTCCTCTTTCTCTTTTATCCCTACATGCAAACAGTTCAAGTCATTTCTATCCTACCTCTTACATACCTTTTTAATATCTAAGTCTTCCTATCTTTAGCAACTGTTACTGCTTTATTCTGGATCCCACCTGAATTACAGCAATAACCTCCTAATTCTCATCTTCTAGCCTTCAGCCAGGCCCCTTTCCAACACATCCTCCTCCCTGAAGACAGAGTAATCTGTCCAAAACATAAATCTGATACTTCCATTCACCCCTATTAAAATACTTCAACAGCTCCCCTTAGTTTTCAAGATAAAGTTCAAACTCCTTAGCTTAGCACATAAAACTGTTTGTGATCTGGTGCCTGAATAATTCTCTGGCTTCTTCCCACCCTGCCCCACTACTCTACCACATACATCCTTTACTCCAGTGATGTCCAAGTTCATGCAGTTCCCTAATCCCATTATGCAATATACATGCACCATACGCTCTGCATCAATAAATGTCCCAAACATCCTGCCTTGATCTCCATTTATCCAGAGTGCCCCTACTCCATTTCAAAATTCAGCTCAATGTCCACTTCCTCCAGGGTGTCCCACATGATTGTTTAATTTGATCCACATTTACCTCTTCTGTGCTTCTGTAGAAACCCTAGAACAGGTATAACACTTTTTACCCTGAAAGAATAGATGGATAGATGGATGGATGGATGGATGGATGGATGGATGCCTTGACTCATTCATCTTACACCCCCATCACCTAACACAGTCCTTGGCACATACTCAACAAGAATTTGTAAGAGTTGATTTTACCTGAGAGATGTTTTTGTGAAGTTAATCAAAATTATAGTACTCCTTCATGTATTGTCTTCCCTTTTGTGGACCCTGAACCTAACAGTGTATGTAATTCATCCTAAAGAGTACCCTGGGGTCAAGATGGTGGAGTAGGAGGACATGTGCTCGCTCCCTCTTGCAAGAGAACTGGAATTACAACTAGCTGCTGAACAATCATCCACAGAAAGACACTGAAACTCACCAAAAAAGACATCCCACATCCAGAGACAAAGCAGAAGCCACAATGGCATGGTAGGAGGGGCGCAATCACATTGAAATCAAAGCCCATAAATGCTGGGTGGGTGACTCACAAACTGGAGAACAGCTATACTGCAGAATTCCACCCACTAAAGTGAGGGTTCTGAGTCCCATGTCAGGCTTCCCAACCTGGGAGTCCAGCAACGCGAGGAGGAATCCCCAGAGAATCAGACTTTGAAAGCTAGCAGGATTTGATTGCAGGACTTCCACAGGACTGGGGGAAACAGAGACTCCAATCTTGGAGGGCACACAAAAAAGTGTGCTCATCAGGACCCTGGGGGAAGGAGCAGTGACCCCACAGGAGACTGAACCAGACCTACCTGCTGGTGTTGGAGGGTTGCCTGCAGAGGTGGGGGGCAGCTGTGGCTCACCAAGGAGACAGGGGCACTGGTGGCAGTGGTTCTGGGAAGTTCTCATTGGTGTGAGCCCTCTCAGAGTCTGCCATTAGCCCCACCAAAAAGCCTGTAAGCTCCAGTGCTAGGTAGCCTCAGGCCAAACAACCAACAAGGTGGAAACACAGCCCCACCCATTGGCAGACAAGCAGGTTAAACTCTTACTGAGCTCCGCCCACCAAATTGGATTAAAGTCTTACTGAGCTCCGCCCACACAGCCCTATCCACCATCAGTCCCACCCATCAGGAAGCACCCAGGAGCCTCCTAGATAGCTTCCTCCACAAGAGGGCAGACAGCAGTATCAAGCAGTATCAGCAGTATTTTGTCTTGTGGAACTGAAAACCACAGCCACAGAAAGATAGAGAAAATGAAAAGGCAAAAGACTTTGTACCAGATGAAGGGACAAGTTAAAACCCCAGAAAAACAACTAAATGAAGAGGAGATAGGCACCCTTCCAGAAAAAGAATTCAGAATAATGATAGTGAAGATGATCCAGGACTTTGAAAAAAGACTGGATGCAAAGATCAAAAAGTTTACCAAAGACCTAGAAGCATTAAAGAGCAAACAAACAGAGGTATGCAACACAATAACTGAAATGAAAAATACACTAGAAGGAACCAATAGCAGATTAACTGAGGCAGAAGGACGAGTGAGTGACCTGGAAGACAGAATGGTGAGAATCACTGATGCAGACAAGAATAAAGAAAAAAGAATGAAAAGAAATGAAGACAGCCTAAGAGACCTCTGGGACGATGTCAAATGCACCAACATTTGCATTATAGGGGTCCCAGAAGGAGAAGAGAGAGAGAAAGGACCTGAGAAAATACTGGAAGAGATTATAGTTGAAAACTTCCCTAACATGGGAAAGGAAATAGCTACCCAAGTCCAGGAAGTGCAGAGAGTTCCAGGCAGGGTAAACCCAAGGAGAAACACACCAAGACATACAGTAGTCAAATGGGCAAAAATTAAAGACAGAGAAAAGTTATTAAAAGCAACAAGGGAAAAATGACAAATAACATACAAGGGACCTCCCATAAGGTTAACAGCTGATTTCTCAGCAGAAACTCTGCAAGCCAGAAAGAAGTGGCATGATATATTTAAAGTGATGAAAGGGAAGAACCTACAACCAAGAATACTCTACCCAGCAAGGATCTCATTCAGGCTCAACGGAGACATCAAAAGCTTTACAGACAAGCAACAACTAAGAGAATTCAGCACCACCAAACCAGCCCTACAACAAATACTAAAGGAACTAAGAGAAGAAAAGGACTTACAAAAACAAAAACTAAAGAGTACCCTGGGTAAGTCTGTATATGGATCTAAATTTATACACAGCACGGATTTCCTCTGCTTATTTTTTCATAAAAATACACAATTGTCAGGATAAGAATCAGAGCTCTTGAAGATAATATTCCAATATGTCAAAGAGCCAACTAATGTGGAATAGTGAAAGTTCACTGGCAGGGCCCTCCTGCACCTTCCCATGCATGCCAGACTCTTGACTGAATGGATTTTGGGGGCTCCAGGCAATGTGGGGACAGTAAAGTCTTTCAATAAAAACACAATATGCCAGCCAGCTGCAAATCCTCCCTGCACTGTCTTCTCTTCCTTCTTCGATCCCAGGGAAATATGTCAGTGGATGCTGTCAGATAAGAACAAGCCATTGATCTATAGGGCGTGAGGCCAGGTTAGAATACTGATGTCACAGATTCTCTCTGTGTCTAAGCTATTCCTCAGTAAATGAGGTGCTTTGGGAATTCAGGTTCCTTGGACTAATAAACATCTGAAGGAGTTAAAACTACAGCAGGTTCCGCCTCCACTCTGTAGGTCCGTGCCCTCACAGCCAGCATAAATTTGGGCCTAGAAATTGAGATTTATATAATTAAGGCAGTTACCTTCCTTCACCTTGAATTTCATTCTTTCCCTGGGTGTGCTTTTTTTTTTATTCGCACAGTTGAGTATGATATGCCCCATCAGGTTGTAAAATAAAATTGGAGTAAGATTTGAAAGGCCTGGGTTCTACCCCCAGGTGACTGACTAAAATTTTCTTCCCCTCTCTCGGTGTTGGCTTCTCCATAAGTAAAGTGACAATTTGGACCAGATTAGGGATTTTTAACCTAAGGTCCTTGAATGAGATTCAGGTCTCTGTTAATCTAATAAATTAGATGTAAAATTTCATGCCTATGCACATTTTTCCTAGAAAGAAGGAGCATAGCTTTTCTCAGATTCACAAGTCCATGGCTCCCCACACCCCCACCCCACCCCCCCCCCGCCCCCGGCTGAGGGTTGTACTAGGTCTCAGTATTTGTATTTCTTTGGGGCAAAGAATTTTTTCACACTGGGGAAATAGGTGAGGTTAAGGGAGAGACACTGAACTTGACAGTTGAACAGACTTGGGTTCAAATCCTGCCTCTTCCACTTAATTTCTGTGCACCTTCAGGTGAGTCACTTTACCTTTGTGATCCTATTTCTACAAAATGGTAATATTAATACCTATCTTACATGTCGTGAAAATGAAGAGAAATATTACGTATGAAAACATTTGTGTTGCATGTTTCCCTGGAATCTTCAAGGAATGCTTATTCAGTGTGTGTCTAAAGAAGCAGAACATGGAGAAGCATTACTTCATCTCCCACCTCGGAAATCTAGCCACCTAAACTGATACTTCCCCAGGCGTGCTCATAGACTGACAAAGTCTTCATAGTTTCGTTGTTTTTTTTTTCCTCCAGAAAGGTGGGACATAGGTCTAGATGATTAACATGTTTCTACACAAATAAAATCTACT